>NC_136015.1:3841250-4552500 GCF_048128805.1 Centroberyx gerrardi
ACGGAAAAACAGTCTGGGAAAACCTGGCATGAAATTAGATTTTTTTCATTTTAATGTTCTATGTTTTTTGTAAGGCAGTAGTGTATCCCAGAGTTTCTCCTCATGCCCCCTGATGGTGTAAATGCTATTTCAGAAGCTTTTCCACCCTGATACGATTAAATTTCTGGGGGAAAGACTGACTAGGGGAGTAAGGGGTAAGTTGGGCCTGTGGGAAAGCTGAGCCACCCCACAACCATACACAAATGTAATCATGTGATCATAGATTTAGGAAGAATAATTCATTTTCCTGAATCTGTGATGGAGGAGAGCACATAGAGACAGTGGTCAGACAGCCAGGTCAGAAAATGTGATTTTTGCTACATCAGGTAATTTCATCATGGTAACGATGTCATCATTCTTGTATCTAAATGGAAGAAGAAACGTTGATGGCTATGTTATATATTAGTTTAAGGCTTATAAGGTACGATATGAGGTCATGAATGTTGCATAACTGTGGGCCTGAGTTGCTGTGTTAACAGTTTTATCAGAATGGTGGTTGTGGGGTAAAATGTGACACTCTCCTTGGGGCAATCTATTTATATTTACATTCTATTAAAATTTAGTTAATTTAAACATATGTATGTAAGTGTTTTTTTCTAAGATTACACAGAAGAGATGCCACAAAACTACAAATGCAAAACAAACAGGTTCAGCCTCCTTGAAGGATCTAAAAAGAACAGCTAGTTGATTCGATCAGTGGCAAGGGAACAGGAGACAGACAGAATGACACTGAAGAGATATATTGAGAAAATCAACAAAGGAGGAGTACTAAGAGCAGATTATGACAGACAGTCACACACACACACTCATCCACACTGCATAAACATTGTGTTGAGAGTTGTGTTGAGCATTTGTTATCCTTTTGAAAATAAGATAAATTATCAACGTGATATGTTGAAGTAAACATCATTTGTGTTGTTAAAATGTGACAGAGGGGAAAATGGAGCATTCTCATTAGAGACAGAGTGGAGAGACAGATTGCCTGGCCCTGCATGCTTAAAAAGGCCCTAGTGAAAGGACTGAAAAAGACAGTAATAAAGGTTTTACGTTAGATAACATTTTATCCCCATAGGGTTCACCTTGGGGGTTCTGTGTTTTTTTAATGGGTTGTAAGTACCCTACCCTTAACCGTCCTGTCGTACTTCTAAAACTGTATTTGGTACAGAAAATGTTTCAGTTTCCATTAATGCCCAAACACCCTTGTAGGAAATAGCCCCCTAAAACACAGTTAAATACAGCTATTGGCGATGTATCTTGTATTTCTGGGTCCACTCTGTTGTTTGGTGGTGTATTTTTTTTATTTCTGTGGATAACTGGCCAAACATAAACGATGTGATGTCACATCAAGATATTTCCAACGCAGCTACAATGGAGTTTAATAGTAGAAAAATGTTTCAGCGATCTAAAACATCAACAGTAACATCGGGTTTTGGTTATCAGTCCCTCAGAATAAAAAAGCAAGGTCTTCGACATTCAACAATCATACAGGGAGAAATCCATCATAGAAGAGGCAGAGAGACCAATTTCTCCAACAACAGTAGCCTCATATACCAGAATGCAATGCAGCCACAAGACATGTTGTGTTTTGAGTAAGAGGCATGACTCTCACTTTTTCTTGACTGGAAACTCTCGCTTTTTGTTATCGCTCTCTCCACCTAATCCAATAGCTGGATGCAACAAATCCAGGTGAGTTCTCTGGGGGGCGAAAGCCATTCTGGGAAATCTAGGTTAATTACTAACTGTAGCCGAGGAAAAGTGGGTACAACACACAAGTAAATTACAACACATCAACAGCATGAAAATAACTCCTAGAATGCACTGAACATCGCAAATTGATGATACTTCACACTGTAAAAGTATCCATTTGTTTTGCTGTAGTTGCACAAAATCCAGAAAGTGGCTCATTTTACCCCGTTCTCCCGTACTTGTAATTTGAAATTTAAAGACACTGAGGAGCACATAATATTGGCTATTGGAAACTTCAGTCTAAAAACATCATTATCTGTATGGAGCTATTGTTGTGCTCCCTCTGGTAACTGATGACAAGAAGGGATGACAGTGTGGTAAGGTCCATCACACAGACGTCACCATGCAGTACTCTAATCTCATGCATACATTTACCATCCAGCTCCAGTGTGAGGGCTTCAGTCAAATGATCGCATGATGCAGGTGATGCAGAACAGCATCCTCCACATTCACCGCGAGAGAATCTGGTTTTAATAAGGTTTGTTACAGGGGCCCCGGGGTTTTTTTCAGCGACGCACCCTCTCCATATGGATGTTGGGTTGCAAGGATGCATCCACTCCCAAGGCAGTGGATGCCAGGCCCTGAGTGACAGACGTGCCTCGGTGTACTCTATTCCTGCCACTTCAATTTATTTCTCAGCCCGTTCATTGCCAATCCTCCCGGCCGCCGCTCCGTCACCCGAAGGAACCGTCAGTTGGGGGGGGGGGGGGGGGGGGGGGGGGGGGGGGGGGTCAAGCCGAAGGTTTACTGCTGTCAGGTGGAAATACGCCACAAGGCTCTCTTGAGAACATGTTCATCTCAAAGTAATACAGTTTGTTTTTCTCAGCAGTCGTTATTCTCCGATGATTGATGATTGCGCTGGTGATGAGCTGGGATCTGGGCCGAGTGTGTAATAATTGCGCTAATTATCTTTTTCAAACATTTCAAACTCTGCTGGATGAACATATTTGATGTTGTTCTGATATTTGAACTGTCTTTGTTAGAAGGCGTACCGACAGTTATTACCGAGCCGATGTAATGCGTGTTAATATTACGTAACCGCCCTTTACAGAATGGCTTTTTGTAGTTGAGAAGAATAAATGTGATCGGCGTGCGCGCTGAAGCCAACTTTTGCCATGATATTTTCAATACTGAGCCACGCTTATTGGGAGCTTTTGCTTTCCGTTTTCCCAAGACCCATTTTAAAATCCACCTATTCCGCATGAATCGCATTTCTGTTGCCTTGCTAGAGTGCTCTACAAAAACTCATTTTCAGTCTGATGAGGGAGGAAGGGATTTGTGTTTCTGTGTATAGAATTTGTTGTGATTGTTGTCGGCACTTACGTGTCTCATTGGCAGGCTGAAATTGCAGAAAGGGGTAAGACAGCGCCTGAACACTGGGCAGCAGGGCACAGTTTACCAGCTTGTCTCATGGGAATCAATAGCAGGTAACAGGCCTTGTTTCCCTCGGTGGTAGGGAGCTGCATGAAATTAAATTGAATGATTTTGGACTTGGAGTTTGTGGAATTAAGCTGGAATCTTAATTAAGCAAATTAGGGTACAGTAAATGTAACATATAAATAATGTATGGCCATATGTTTACTGCGGAATCGAGACTATAAAGGCAGTGATTGATGATTCTGAATTGGAGGACTTTAATGAGACTGCATGGACTAACCAGATTAGTAGACTGCTGGGGTGAGATTGCGGTGGAGTTATATGCGTTATATGTTTTTGCTGCTGGTTTTATTTTGACTGGTTAATCGATTGACCCGCAAATAAATCAAAGCCCCCGCTTGGATGTATAGGAACTGGGTGATTTATTCACCATCCAAGCACAGGTATCTATCACCAGCAGCGTCTCCGCTACCACTGCCTTCATGGTTGACCGTAATAAATGAAAGAGTGTCCAGGAAATCAATAACGCATTCCTTCACCACATGTGTATGTGCCTTATCCATCAATTGTGTGCTGTGTGCAGCTCAACGGGGACGGCGTCACAGCTAAAAGCTGGTTGGAGCGAATGCTAACTGTGCAACAACAGGCAGTAGGTGTAGCTGAGGTTTGACAGCCGAGCAGAGTGTTTACTGTTGGAAGAGGCGTGGGAGGAGAGGACATATGTAGAGGAATTAACGTCAATGGCTGAAGCACGCAGGGCCACACAGGCATATCAGAGCCAGCATCGCACACACAGTAAGAGGGGTAACATCAGAGGAGAAAAGAGGAAGTGTAGCTGTGAACAGGAGGGAATTAAAATATTAATTCATACTTATCAAGTGGTGTACGGTGGTCATTTTAGGACATCCTCAGCTGCCTTTGTCATTCGTAGACGTGCTTTGTCAGACTTGCGTCAGGTTTAGCTGTACTTTGTCAAACTTGGATGCCGTTTGTCAGATTTAGCTGTCTTTTGTCAGACTTAGAGTTGTATCAGGTTTAGCTGTACTTTGTCAAACTTAGATGGAGTTTGTCTGCAGTAGAGGGCAGTCCTGGCGTCACAATCAAGCGCTTCCAATCCTTCGTCACATGAAAGGAACCAGTTGCAGGTAAATCCAAAAAAGCATTTTGAATTAACTGTGCGGCGATGCCGATAAATCGGATTAATATTTGGATAGTCCAGCTGTATGCCAGAAGTGTTGCCGCTTTATCTTGATAATGTCAGAAAAGGATTACGGCGAACAAGTTAATGATTCAGGTAACATTACAAAAGATTAACTGGGTAATGAAAACTTTAAGAATTGCTGAATCACTGAACCAGAAGTGTCAATTTGCTCATGTATTGTGCAAAGCGCTAGCCAAGTGTAGGCATATGAGCAGTGATCTTGGCAACCATCTGCCTGTATTATAAATGTATATCGTACTTTTAAAGGAAAATCACTTAGCATCATTCCATAGTTGCTTACTTTACTAATTTAGCTAGGAATAATTTAGACTAGTTAAAGGTAACGTTAGAGAACATGATGGAGCAGTAGCTACCTAGCTCTGGTTAAATCAACAAAATCATACATTATCAAGATAAGGTGGAAACACTCGTGGCAGATACACACTACGCATGTGTGAGATTCATCCATGTGATGAAAGTTTAGCTGTACAAAGTACAGGTAAACCTGATACAACTCCATCTAAGTCTGACAAAAGACAGCTAATCCTGATTTAAGCCTATCTAAATTTGACGAACAGCATCTAAATTTGACAAAGTACAGTTAAACCTGACGCAAGTCCAGCTAAATCTGACAAACTACATGTACGAATGACAAAGCTGGCTGAAGATGTCCTAAAATGGCCACTGTAGTGGAGGTGCTACACAGTTAAAAAAAGACATTCTTCCAAGACAAGCACAGATAGGACTAAGACTAGAGGATTATCGGGCGATTTACACTAGACTTTCCCATCAGTCTGAGCCATATGGTCGGGACTGATGGTCAGCAAAGATTACAGATTGTCTCGCAGATCTCAGCCACCCCCGTAATATCAAACGATTTCCTGTAATGATAATAACATATTTAAGGTCCTTGACATGACTTGGCATGTTCCCAAACTTTGGGAACCTGTGTTCTGCAATGAATATATGTTACTAGCCTAGCTAACTACCTTTTTTCTGATAATTCATACTCACCTCCAGCTCTACTCACATTGACGCCGTCTCTCCAGTTACAGCTTTACCCAAACACTCTTTTTCATGTCTTTTCTTTGTTTTTTATGTTCCAGTGAGATTTCTGTGAGATTAGAGGTCCTGAGTGAAGTATCAGGAGTGAGCAGCATAATCACAGTTATATCGTGAAGTGTGTGATTCCCTGTCCTTGCCTATTTGTCTAGTGTGAGCCTACAACTAAGAGACAGAAAAAAACTGGGAAATGCGTTTTCAAAATTGGTGTGGATTTTAAGTCTTGTACTGTATTTTAGTGTGTTTTACTTAGTTTAGCAGATAATGTTTCAGCTTGCATGTAGATACATATAGTCGCCTCTCAAAATGAAATGAAATTATGCAAATTAGCATGTTGAAATATTGAAATTATTATAATGCAATTTCCCAATGTAGATATAGATAATTTTAAATATTTAAAATACATTTTTTACATAATAATACATGCATATTATATACATCAACATATGGGTGTCTGCGACTGTTTTCTAATTTATAAGAAGCCTGGCTGCCAGCTGGCTGGATATTATACACAAATAATGGAGAACCACAATATTTTAATGTCAGTTGTACTAAATCATCCCCCTACTAGTGAGCTTTTACTGAAGCATAGGAAGGATGACGAAGGATGATACGATTTAAACACAAAAGCCATCATGTATTTGAAGACCTGTCCTTGCCATGGGACATGAAAACACTCTGTGAGAAATCATTTCTGCACTGTTAGAAAAGTCACACTTGGAGAATATGACTATGCATCCTAGAGTGGGCACACTGATCAAAAGATTCATGAGGCAGAGGCAAACTTTTTTTTTTTTTTTCCTTTAAGGGGTAAAATCATTACTGTTGGTTCCATGTTGTGCGCCGTCTACTCCAGACACACTAGGGAGACTAGGGTTTTGAACAGAAAATACACAAAATCCCTATCATGAATGGATGGTACGACTGGCACATCAGTGGCTGCTCGGCTTCTGTTGAAAGCCTCTTATTCTTGGGATGACTGTCATGTTAGCAGCAACTGACTTCTGTGCTACCCTATAGATTTCTTGATTCGCCCGGCTTTTCAGCACAGCCGCAGCGGTTTGCAATATCTAGTCCATTTTCAAGGATGCTGAGCCCTGCAGCCGCAGTCTTCTTTTCCCCAGGAGAGAAAAAACACTGTCTCTCCATCTGACATAGGATCAAAAGGATAAACATCAACTGTTGAAGGCCTATTATTGACCCCAGTTAGGGTAATGAATCATTTTATAATCAGGTGAGCAGCAGATCTTGCAAATACAGTTCCAGTATAATCTGTAGACTTATGCGCAGTGCAGTGTGAAATGCAATGCCAAGATAACGAAGGACTCATTAGCTTTACAAAAGGCATTTAAAGCTGCTAATCAAATTTAAACTTAAACGTGGATTCAAAAAAGACCATCTCTTCAACCTTCTACCTTCACCTGATGCATGGAATTTATTAGATCTAATATTTCTGACTCTATTTTATCTTCTAGGCAATAGCATCTGTGATATGTAATTGTGTGTTGTTCCCCTTCGCTACGCCAACCCCACCCTTCACTTATTTTTACCGCAGACTTCTTTTTGTGAAAAATAATAATAATAATGAAAAAAATGATCACAAAAAAAAGACCATCTCTCTCTCTTCCTCCCTTCCTCTCCTTACAATAAAAATATTTTCTCATTCAGGCTATGGTGGACTATTCCACTTGACTTTTAGTTGACTTTAAGTTCATTTCCCTTGCCATTGTACCAGTTGCTGCAAGAGAAGTAAAAAAAAAAAAAAAAACATGAAGCAAAGCTGCCCAAGTGGCACAAGCAAACAAAAAAGAGAGGGAAATAAAAGCTTTGTTGACAACTTTTCTTCATCAATGAATCAACGGCTGTTAGTGTTTGCTGCTAGCAATATTACCACTGCCTCCAAGCTCAAAGAGCTCTAGTGAAGCAAACGTTAGTTCCACTGCCAGCACCAACAGCAACAATGATCGTGAGCGTGCTGCCGTGCCAACTGATGCTCAGAGCCAGGAGCGAGTAAATATTAGAAATAGTGAAAATAATGAAGAAGATGAGGATGCTGATGACCAGGATCAAAACATTGTGAGTGACACGATGAAAGTATCTGTACTTACAATATTTATAGCCTAAAATATCATTGAAATAGCTAAAATATCACAAAATATATTACCAAAAAGAGACGTTGCATGTAGTGTATCATTGCCAAGGATACAGTTACTGGCACTAAAGCCTTGAATTTCATTAGTCAAATATAACTTACTATATAGCATTGCTCCTGTTTGTTAGTCAATATGTGAAAGAGAGCTTTTTTTAGTCACTTTTGTGGCTTTGGCAGTTTTCGTTTCACTCTTTTCCTCCTCTCTAGTTCAAACTCCTACCTCTTCTTCTCTTATTTATGATCGCTCCACCAAAAAAAAAAAACTCAGGGCCTGGATAGTCAGAAAACTGTCAGAACCAACATGACAACAACACTCAGTCTGACTGAGATTCTCATCAAAGAGGAGCATCTGGAATAGCTGTTAAATTTTTCATACCTCAAATGTTTTGTATATTTCATTCCACTTTGGAAACGGATAAAAAAAAAATGACTGCACCTTAAACTATGCTCTACCACTGATAGCACAGGCATAGAAAAGGAGGAGACAGGGGGACATTTGACCCCAACATGATCTCATAAAAAGTCGTCAAATGAGCACGAACTCTGAAACGTGATTTACATGCTGCAGACACGAATTATGTGAAAATTGCATTCCTCCACAATGAGTTTAATTCTGTGACAACATAACACGACTTGGATTCTGAGGCAACAGTACACAGCATTTTCAGCTAAAGGTTAGCTAACGGTTATAACACAGTTAGGGTTAAAACAACTTTAGTTAAGGTTTGGGTTAAGTTATGGTTAGGCAGCTAAAACAACTTGGTTAAGGTTAGGGAAAGGCTTTGGTCATGGTTAAATAAGAAAATCTTTAGCTAAAATTTTAAATTCCACTCACAGTAAACCTTGGAGCCGAGTTAGCCTAGCATCATGGTTTCTGCTCGGTGCAGAGTGGTAGCTAGTTAGCCTTTAGCTACTAGGATGCTAGTTGGCTAGTTGACTATTATCGCAAGGGTAATATATTGAATCATTACGCAGATAAATGTACCATCTAGTCCTGCCTCAATACTGACTGCAAGCCATGCTGCATCTCTTCTTTGCTTATTTTTTTTTTAACTCTGCTAGAGCAGTGTTGTAGCATATAAAATAGAGTGATGTGACACTCACAGACCGTAAAAGGTGACACTACCATGATTACAGACTCCTCTATGTTGGATTTTCTTTCAGAGGCAGCGTGACAGTGCTCACTTTGATTTAGCTACACACAGCATGATTGACTGTTTTACTGAAATCAAAGTCTCCACAGGTTATCAATAAATTCAATATTGAATGTAATAATGAACAGGCATAGAAAGTATTATGTTGTTGCTGAATGATACTGACAAAAATGAATTAAATGTAGGTTACCTCGGGTTGTCCAGTTTTACCAAGATATAAATCTGGAAACTCTATTTCCAAAGTAGCTATCGGCTGCTCAAAAATATATCATATCAATATATAAGATACAGTCCCCACTCTTAGCAAAGGGAGGCATCAACAAATCAGCATCAGCTGTGCCAATTTATCGCCAAAAGCTTTGGGGGGGGGATTTAACACATTTAAATTTTTCCCCAAGGTAAGAAAAAGTCACAAGATTTGTTGCTACTCGCTTTTGAGAAAACTCTTGGGGGGTTCTGAAAAGTCACTAAATTTAGCGACAAAGTCACCAAGTTGGCAGCAGTGTTCAGAGGTCAGCATGCCCAAAGCAGCATTTCTATTGGTCAGCCATGCGAATTTGTGAACTCTGATCACGTGTGGTGAATTGCTTCACAGCTAGCTATTATGTGTATTCACCATTCGCATGATTTTTAATGGATGTGAATTGGATACAAAGCAAATTTTTGCACACTTTGGTCCGTAGTCATGCCATGCCTTTATACTGTATTTTCACTCACTTGGTCACAAGCACAAGCATCTCTTCCCTTTTTTAAAAATGGACACCTTCATGATCTAGTTGTTTGAAACAAAATTAAATTACACATTAGACTGCCATGTTTCAAACTTTGATTACAGTAACATTTGCCCTTCAGATCAGAGGTTCAGTTTAGCAGTGTTGTATTATATTTCACATTGACCAATAATTCTCAAATGTATATCTTTTTTCTTCTTTCAAATCTTGCTGAGGAAGTGAGGGAAAACAGAATTGCATTTAGCCTGCCACTATGTACTAGTATGTCAGTCATTGGCCTAGAGTTCAGATCCAGAGTGAACTTTGATCACCTTGACTGATTTAGACAGCCAGTCTAAATTAGCACCGTACTACAGTAGGATAGTAATTTCTCCAAAGCTCAGTGACTTAGAGTTACTTGTATAGAATAGCTTATTGATTTATCATCCATCACTGCCTCAAAGACTCTTGGGAATAACTGTTTGGTCTCATAGAGAATCATAGAAATGTCTTTTTTCATATTCTTTTTCATAAATAATTGGCTGCAAAATGCACCCATTCGAGCCCAATGGCCTATAAGCACTTGAAAAGACTGTTGGAAAAAAAAAAAAAAAGCTGGGACTTCATGATGTGGAGAGGACTGTGGCAGTGATTTATTATAATAATAATTAATTATTATTGACTATTCAGTATAGCGATACATTACATACATCTATAGTAATTAGTTAAAACTCTCTTGTGTATTCCTGTCTACATTGAACACATGGAAAGAGACCAAAGTGTTAGGGACTTGCAGGTATATCTGGTCTTTTTGCAATGTGCTGCCCATATCCACAGTTCAGTGTTTCAGCGGGGATCTGATTTAGCTGCTTGATTGCAAAATTGATTTTATTGACAATTTTAGCTCGCAGTATGCCCACTGCTGAAAGCAAAGCACCTTTTGAGGAGTATTGATCGACTTTTCATTCACCAGACGAAGAAGTGCGTGAGCCCCAGTTGAAACCATTAAAGTTACATTCGAGGAAACTAATGTGAGCCGTGGCAGATGTGTGGCTGCAGCAGGCGGGGGAGATCTTACAGGATAACACATTAGCTTACTGTAATTTTCCTGCCTGACGCTTTGAATCTATGTTGCACTGGAGATCAGACTGACCATAACGGAGCAGTATGGTCGGTACGCTGCAAAGACACAGTGGGAAAATAAAAGTGTTTAACATTTATGGTTTTATAAAGCTGAAAGAACATATTGGGTACTGGGTAATATAGTACAGTTCACAAGACCTCGGCTTAGCACTGCGCGATTGGTCACTTCATGCCCACTTCACCAAAGACTTGCACATATGTACACACACACACATACACACACACAGGCTTTGCAAGACTCAAGGGGTTTCTTCATCATCCTCATTAAAAATGACATCCAGGGCTTTGTTCTACACTGAACCTCGCCCTCACCTCAAACCAACGTCTACCGTCCCCATCAGAAAAAAACACAAAGCATGGACACATAAAACAGGTCTGCGGGCTAACTCTTCCTCTTTCGCTTTTGATACCCAACACAGAGAGCAGAACAGTTGAGTCTCAAGTCTCCACTCACCAGTAAGGGAAGCCATGCAAAGAAAGCAAAATAATGGACCTGTTAGTGACTTGCTCTCACTTACTGACTTCCTCTGCACACTTAAAGAACAAAAACCAAGACAGCAGGTAAACCCACCAAGGAAATGGTGGTAGAAGTGTATTGGAGGAGCAAGGACTGCCCTAAAAGACGGTGCAGCCATTGGGGTGCCTCATTAGCGGACGGTGTATGAGACACTGTCACCCCCAGACTGGCTCTCTGCGGTGGCCCCCGGGAGCGCCGGGATTAAAGGCAGAAGTTGGCGCTCATTACAGACATAAGGTCACACCGACAGTGTCTAAAGTACATGGTGCCGTGAGGCTCCCCGAAACCTTTGCGCGGACAAGCGGCGAAATGAGCAGTTTCCTCGCAGCTCGCAAAAAATATAAAGCCCTGAAATAGGGAGCAAGCAATCGGGTCCAAACCAATCAAACTCAGCGCAAGCACTAGATATCAAATATTAAGTTTTGCCTTGAGGGGAAGCGGCTCTGTAGGACGAGGACGACAATATGCATAGAACGCAGTGTCTGCAGAGTCTATAGCTGCACATTCAATATTCGAAGGCAATCGAATTTGGAGTAATCTCGACTTGATTAAGTCGCGGACAAACGGAAGAATGCGATAGCAGCCATGAATACTAATACTGCGGGAGACGAGTCTTATTGAGGCCGTGACATCATTTTCTAACACAAGCAGACGTGAGACACGAACCAAAGCGAGCCGTCGTCAGTACATTTCCTCTTAAGGGGAAAGCTTGAATCTTGAATGACCTTTAACAGGACTGAGCATTCCAAACGATCTATAACCTCTCCAGGCCAGCTTCTATAATTTATTGCTTACTATGGGGGATTAGAAAATGAATTGAAAATGAGGAAAATTGTGATGTTTATGTAGATCTGTTTTTTTCTACTAAATAGAGCTGCAGTTTTTTGAATAGACGGTGATCATCAGAGGTAGAAAAGGTGCGAAAGAGGGCAGAACAGCTTAGCGCCAACCAGCAGTCGCTTATTTTTAGCAAGCAGAGTTTAAGAATTATTACTTGGAGTCATTCCCCAATCGAAGTCATTACTGTACCTGCATAAGAAATGAATCTCAGGCTAAAAGATCCATTATAGAATCTGCTTTACAGCTTGCAGCAAAGTCCAGCAGCCCCACAGCCAGGAATATAATTATCACTTTGACATCAGCTAATGGGTAATCGTTCACAAATACAGTGATATGTATAGATTGAGACATATACTGAGAGGCGAGACCAGTAACTGTCCGACTTCAGTTTATCATGATGGTAATGGCATGCTTATCATGTAGTGTGTGTGTGTGTGTGCCATTTCCATGTAATGGAGGTGATATAAGTATCTTAATACGTACGGCAGCTTAATATAGATACACAGCACTATTTGTGTGGAAGTGTGTGTGTGTGTACAATATGTGTATTGCACTGTGTAAATGCAAAAATTTACTTCACCCGTTGTGGGTCAAAATGACTAAGCAAGGTTCAAAAGTCTTCTGTGGATTCTTTATTCAGACATGCATGGTTCAGTTCAGTGTTCCAAACAAGCAACAAAGAAGTGACAAAGAACGGAGTTCAGGATCCACTTATATAGGTTAAAGTAAACAAAACTATAAATCTTGGCCCATAGCCAAACCTACTTGGCTCAAAACCAACCCACTAGTTCAGACTTTTAACTTCATGTCCACCTATAGAATCACTCAAAACCACACATAACCATATATAGTGATCATGCATGCATTCAAGCACTGATTACATCATTATAGTAAGCAGGACAAAAGACACTCCACTTTCCAGAACAAAGGAAAGCAAGAACAGAGTGTACTATCCATATAAAAAAGCACAATATTAATTTTATTTCTTACATTCCTCCCTTTTGTCACAAGGTGACAACTAAGATTAAAATAAAATAACACCAGATACATCCTACTCTATGTATACTTCACTTAAACAGTGAGGAAAACATCTCTTCTAAGAGTTACAAACAAGCTTCAATCAACACCAATAAAAACCAGAAATAAAGGAAAACAAAAAAGGAATAAAAAAAACCCGTCTTCAACCCATGAGCTTTACACTCAGTAGAGGGCTACCACTCTGGAGAGGTTTACTAGCACATTCGATGCAGAGTGGTTTCCCCTCGTTCATCTAAGAGCTGCTTCGTCGTTGTCACTATCATCCTAGAAGACAGATGCATTTTGCAAAATGGGAAAGACAGGGAAAAAGAACAGCAGCTTTAGCTGCAGCATCAGCAACAGCATTTCCCTATGAAACTGGATCAACACCACTTGTATGAGCCTGACGATTACAAACAGCATGAAAATTATGACACATTGAAAGCATACTGAGAGTCTACATAGACCATGATATCTTCTCCAGCACCTAGAATAAAAGCACGGGTTAAGGCAAAGAGTTCTGCTGCTCGCGCAGAAAGATGTCCTGTTGAACCCTCTACAAAGAAAACAAAGTCAGGGTTAGTCAGTGGTGTTTCAAACAAGGTATCACAAAGTTTGGTAGCAATGTCAACCGCTTGCAAACAGCAGTGGGGTTCACTTTCCCCTGCTGTAGGAAGAAGTATGGAAGGGTTAAGGACAGTATAACACTTCAAAGTAACATAAGACATAATAAGTAGAACATTCTCCCAATACAGCATCTTCACAGGTCAGGTAAGCAGTCTTAGCCTAAAGGATGAGAGAATGAACAGCATATGGAACATGTACAGTTAAGGGACACATAGCAACAAGGTCAGCAGTTGCAAGGACAGCTTCAGTAGCTGCAGCAACAGACCTTAGGCACGAGACCATTGCTCTCTCAGTTGTAGACAGATGTTTAGAAAAATAACCAACAAGGCGTTGCTTGTCACCATGGGACTGAGTTAAAACAGCTGACATAAACCCATCTCGTTCAGAGACAAACAGATTAAAGGGTTTACTATGGTCAGGGAGTCCTAAACAGGGAAAATTAGAAAGAGCTAATTTCAAGTTAGTAAATGCTTTGTCAGCTTCAGTAGTCCAAGTCAGGAAGTCAGTCATGGCTAAATGTTTACCACTGTGCACGATGTCATACAGTGGTTGAGATATCTCTGCATAGTCACGTATCCATGGGCGGCAGTAGCCTACAAGACCCCAAAACAACATAATTTGCTGTTTTATTTGAGGTTTTGATACCTCCAAAATTGCTGTAACGCATTCGGGACCGAGTTTACGACTGTCAGGTGTGACTATATGTCCTAGATAACGCACGGACTGTGAAACCAGCTGGATTTTGGTTTTGAGACCTTGTGTCCTTTCTCTGCTAAGTAACAGAGAATGGAGACAGTGTCTGTTTTGCAGGCCTGCTCAGAAATGGAAGACAACAACAAATCATCCACATGCTGTATCAATGTACTACCACAAGGAACCTCCCAACCTGAAAGGTTCTCAGCTACAGCCAAAGCAAACAAAGTGGGGCTGCTTGAGAAACCCTGAGGCATACGACTCCATGTGTAGCACTTACCATTAAAGGTGAAGACTAATCAGAACTGGAAGTTAAGATGCACAGGAATGCTGAAAAAAGCATTAGCCAAATCAATCACAGTAAACCAACAAGAATCAGACGGGACCTGAGACATTAAAGTTACCACATTTGGTACTGTGGGCGCTAGATGTTGCACAGCGTCATTTACAGCTCTCAAATCCTGAACAGGTCTCCAACCACCATTAGGCTTCCTAATGGGCAGAAGAGGGGTATTACAAAGAGAATGAGGACATTCCACGATGGCACCTTGTTTTTTCAGTGACTCAATATCAGGAGCAATTCCCTCCACAGCCTCTAGGCTGAGGGGATATTGCCTCTTACATGGTCTGAAAATCAAAACCGCTAGTAGCCCATAGTATAGGCGGAACCATGGAAATCATATTTTCTTCTTCAGTTGTTAAAGGCATATGAACAAAAGAGGTGGTGTCTGGTTCTTGGTGAAGAAGAACATCCTCATCTACATGCTCTTGAGATCCTAAAAATAACCCTCATATGTTGTCATAGTAAAAATACCTAGCATCTTAGGAGAGAGAATGATACCTTCCGGACTGCAGTACATATTTATTCCCAAAGCACACATGAGATCACGCCCTAACAAATTCACTGGACAAAAATCTGTCAATAAGAAAGGATGATCTCCTAAATAATCACCATAAGTGACAGAAAATGGTTCAGAAATCGGTTCTAACACCGGGACTCCTAATGAGCCAACTGTTTTAAGAAATTTTGTCATTTTGGGCGCATTTGGGAGTAATTTGGACTGCACAACGGAAACATCAGCACCAGAATCAACCCAAAAAAAGGGCACCACTACATTTCCTACTTACAAACTTAATTTAGCTGCTTTCTGTTTCCTTGGGTCTAATTTAGAGTACTGACCATGAGTTATAACAGGGTCAGTGTCTGCCTGTCCATCTAAACTATCCTGTTCACCTATCTGACCTGTCCCCGCTATCTCCTATGGGTTAGCTGGCTGGAATCCTGGAGCATTCACAGACAGGCTTGAGGGTTGCATGTGACCAGGATCCATCAGGTGCATTCTCACGTCTTTGTATGCCAGACCTGTGATCTGATGAACAATCACGAGCCATATGACCATACCCCCCACAGTTGAAACACCTTAGACGTTGCTGGTTGTAAAACTGTGTGGGTGGCTCTCTTCCATAGCCTCTTCCTCGCCATCCTCGTCCTCTTCCGCGCCCTCTGCGTACTTCACTGCCCCAAGTTCCCGTCTGTTGATAAAACATTAACTGTGCAGATTGGAGTTTCTTACTGTGTCTTTGCTTGATGTCAGTCTGGTTCCTTTCAGCATGAAGGACATAAGCCCAGACTTCGCTGAGGGGTTTGGTTTCCCAGGCGATGCACGTAGTCATGATTTGTTTCTTCAGAGTTGGATGGAGGCCTTGTATCAACACAGTCTTCAGCAGGTTGTTGTAGGCATCATTATCCTGGTCAACACCAGAATGGGCAGCAAACACAGATTCCATTCTAGCACGATAATCACTGGCAGACTCACCATCATTCTGCTTGGTCTTGTAGATTACAGGCCAACTGGTACGCAGGGAAAACGCGGTTTTCACAGCAAAGTAGAGCTCATCCACCTGGTCTCTGTATTCCTGGTAGCCTGGATCGTAGATTGTGTCCCAGCTGGCTGGCTTGAGGTTCGGCCATCTTAACAGAAAACACCTGCGACATACTGCTTCCACCTCTGCCAACGTAGGATTATACATTATCAACAACTGTTTCATTGCAACCTCCCTTTTCTCACCTCCAGTTTTGTGGGGGTCCAGCAGTTCTTTGGCAACTTCCTTCAGCTCATCAGGTTGCCATGGCCTGTGGACCAGGACATGCGATTGCCAGAGGCCTTGACTGTTATCTGATTGTGGATTTGGATACATCATCATAGGCATCTGGTACACTGTCTCTGTCTGTAGGTTCGCTGCCATGCTACGAGTCTGTGGGCGGTGTGAAACAGGAGTGACAGAGGCGGAACCTACATTTGAAGGAGGAGCTAAAAACCCCAATGAAGCCTCCTTCTCCTTGAGCTCAGACCCTCCCACAGTTTGTAGTGATGGATAAACATTAGATGGTTGAGGTGGAGCCTGAGATGTAGGAGGGGCTGAAGCTGCCATCTTTAGGACCGCCCCCTTGTTGTCATCTTCCTCATCATCACTCTCGTCGTCACACATTCCTGATGGTGGAGTTGTGCGAGAAAGAGCATAGGGGGGAAGCAGGTCCCTCTCTCTGTCCCTACTTTTCTTCTTCTTTTCCCTTCTACTAACCATTTCTTCTTCTCCCTTAGTCATCTCTTCTGTCCCTTTTGAAAACATCACATTAGCTATGAACTTTACTGCTTTAGCTTCTGCTTCTCGCTCCCACTTTTGGAACGCATGCCAATTCACCTTCTTTTTACTCTCCTCACTCAATTTCATCTTTTCCTGCTCTTCTTTTTCTTCTAGCATAACCCTACATCTAGTTAAACAGTTTACGCTCAGAGTGCCTCTTATGGGAAAAACACCTTCAGTAACGTAGTGCCAAAACGGAACATCCTCAACCACGCTTTTGCCCCATTTTTCTTCTATCACTTTTACAGGACCTGCAAGTGGGTCTGAAAGTAGTTCTACTTTTCCTAGTGTGCTTTCCATCTCGCTCTCAGTTGTGGTTGCTTTCTTTTGTTTTTAGAAGGCCAGTGTGGCCTCTTCCCTAGACACAATTTATGATGCTGGTGTCCAGCACCGACAAGCTACCTCCCCTCTTTGCTCTCTCTGCTCTGCAACTTTACTCACTTTCTTTTTTTTTTTTTTTCTTTTTACCACTCGGACCACACAATAAAATCCCCCTTGACAAATAACTATGTCAAAAGTATTTTACACTAAATATCACAATAAGTATCTATTTTCTAAATTTTATAGGCGATGACTCCTCTATACCCGCTATGATAAACATATATCATTATTATTATTATTATTATTATTATTCCAACATACACTATTAATTTCGGTACCTTGACAACCACTTCACCATACTCTATTACACACCCATCACTCATTCACAACTTCATTCACACAATGCCAATGAAATGAACCATGATATCAGCCAGGTAGTTTGTACGACACTTTCGTTCAGAGCAACGTACCCTTTGTGTGGATAAATACCCACAGGACACTGATATCACCGCTTCATTCCCATCCACTCACAGTATATCACAAACAATGTCACCCCCTAAATTTTTTTTTTTTTTTTTTTTTTATCTTAGGATCCCTTTCTACCCCCTGGGCTTTGTCTCTTTCTACCCCCTGGGCTTTGTCCCTGACAATCTTCCTTATCTAATAACGGCAACCTCCCTGAGGCCTACCTATGCTCCCTGAGCTAAAATTTTACGCCCCCATTAACTACCTAGGTTTTTTCTTTTCTCTTACTTGTTGCAACTATGAGAATACCTCCCTGAGGAAAAATTTTTTACTCCCTCCCTGAGGAAGAGAAAAAAACTCACCACTTGCTCTCTTTAAACGGATGGACGACCCACTGAACGCCACCCGTGCCTGACTTTGGGCGGGATCCAGACCTCCTTTGCTGGAGCGGAACTCTCCCTGAGTCTCCTGGAGACTCCTGCCGGCAGTTGACCCTCAGTCTAGCCCCAGGCGTTGCTCAGTGCTGTGTCCATCCCATCCTCGTCGCCAAACTGTAAATGCAAAAATTTACTTCACCCGTTGTGGGTCAAAATGACTAAGCAAGGTTCAAAAGTCTTCTGTGAATTCTTTATTCAGACATGCATGGTTCAGTTCAGTGTTCCAAACAAGCAACAAAGAAGTGACAAAGAACAGAGTTCAGGATCCACTTATATAGGTTAAAGTAAACAAAACTATAAATCTTGGCCCATAGCCAAACCTACTTGGCTCAAAACCAACCCACTAGTTCAGACTTTTAACTGCATGTCCACCTATAGAATCACTCAAAACCACACATAACCATATATAGTGATCATGCATGCATTCAAGCACTGATTACATCATTATAGTAAGCAGGACAAAAGACACTCCACTTTCCAGGACAAAGGAAAGCAAGAACAGAGTGTACTATCCATATAAAAAAGCACAATATTAATTTTATTTCTTACAACTGCCATGTAGGCGAAAGGTTCTATAAGCGTTGTTCAACACAATGTATGATCCCACCAGTCGACATGTATCTCATGAATTACAAATTCTCGCTCCTCAAATGCATCAACATATTACAAAATACTGGTGTCAAGAAATGCATTTATGCAATATAGATAATTTGTATATTTTCAAAATGAAAAAAGATTCAATGCAGAGAATTCTGACATTCTCATGACTTTGACATTTCCTTGACTTCGAAAAGTCCAAGCTATATGGGAAATTATGGTTACATTGCAAACATTACTACAGCTGCTTTCTCTTAGTAAATTCTTTAATAATCCATAACAAATGACTCTACGTTATAAAACGAACGTGTAAAATGTGTCACTTTTGAAAAGTAGACTTAAGTAGCAGGGTGATTAAGACAACAAATATCATATCAAAATCAATTAGGCTACATCAATCACTACATTAAATATGGAGTGAAACTCTAATATGGTAATGAATATATGCCATGAAAATGACTTTTTGGTAAAAACAGCAACCTGTTGATTGTTTTCATCATCCTCTAATGTAATGCTGCCCATTTGATTTTAGGCCAATGCAAGATTTTGAGACAGTACTTGAAAGATTACTTACAGAAATATTTGCATAATTTTTCACCTTATGAGTGGCTAGATGGGCTTGTTAATTTTAGCCCAAAGCACAATGTTTTTTCCCAGGGGATCGTACTTCACCTTGACACCATTATTGTTATAGTGCTTAATTGTTTTGTGGCTACTAAGCAATTAGTTCATTTTCACCCTTTGCATTAAAATGGCTTCCAACCTTTTCATTTTATTTTACTGCAGGCCTTTTGGAAGCCCATGTTTTTCCCCCACTGTTCTCTAGTGCAGTGATTCTCAACCTTTTTCATATCAAGGACCCTAATTTAGTCCACATTAGCGCCACAGACCCCCATTTGGTGAGATTTTGTCTCTCAGACCCAAATCTGAGAATATTGTTATTGTTTGATATAATTTTGTCCAGAATTCCATGACTATCTGTATTGTAGGTGGAGATAACAGTGAAACTATGATAAAAACAGTCATTCTTCTACATTCTCTACTTGTGTTAACTTCTTGTAAATGATATAATGATGAAGTTTAATAATTCATTAATTTGCTGGGGACCCCCTGGAACCCTCTCAAGGACCCCCAGTGGTCCCCAGACCCCACGTTGAGAACCACTGCTCTAGTGGATACCAGGATACAGGTTTCAAAATAAAAACTGGGGCTTAGGGTTAGTGGGTGGGTAAAAAAAACAAAAAAACAAAAAAACTTGCAACACACATTCATCAATAAGGGTTTTCTTTGAAAGTTATATAAAGTCTTGTTTGTTTACTCTGGCTATCTTGACACTGGTGGTGGGCGTCTCTGCCTCCACATCCATCAGAATGCTTGTCAGTAACTTGTCTTGACAATGTTTCCATCACTGTGCTGTGGCAAAATAAAGTGTACAAAATCTGAATTTGATAGTGTCTATTTTATTTTTTATATATTTTCTAGCGCATTTGATCCCAAACCCAAACCATGACTGGCTTCACTTTGTAGGGAGAGAGATTTAGCTGCAGTGTTAATTCCCTTTGGAGATGGATTTCTTGATGCAGTATTAATCAATGAGTACAAATTATATTTGAAATAAGTGAACAGTGGTTAATTATAATTTTTAGTGACACCCCACAGGTTTCTTTCAAAGCTGAGCTTATGGGGAAACTAGCTTGTCAAGTTACAAGATTAATGTTGGAAATACCTCCTACTGAGTTTTACATATTGTAGATTTTAGACTTTTTTGTACACATATTGATACTTGGACTTGTTATATCTCAGCAATAAAGACAAATGCAAAATTATAGGTAGTATTTACAATATGCGTATGCAGTACCAGAACAATAGTCAATTAATTAGTCAGGATAGTTCCTCTGTGTTAACACTCAAGGCTTAGATGAGAATGTAATTTGAGACATTTATGGATTATAAAGGTCCAATTAAAGGAGACAATGATGGACAATGGTTTTATTTGAGTCTGATAAACTTTAATTATGTGTGTGATTGGTGCTGTTAAGAGGCTGGGTGGTAATCAGGAGACCAATGACAATGTTTTACCAGAGCTAGGCTGGGTAATTATGAAATCTACCGTGACAAGAGAATGAAATGAAAGAGCTTCTTCTCTTTACATTAGAAGTTGCTATTATATCCCTGATACTAGCAGACAAATTGCTGGGAGAATCTCATGGTATATACAGCACATTAGAGGCTTTCATCAGTTCAGCAGTGCATCGTCTCATCAGAAGAAGATGGAGGTGTGACCAAGTCAACTTTGCTCGAGTCCCAAGTCAGTCTCTTGACTTGAGGCACAAGTCTCAAGTCAAGTCCCAAGTCTAAATGTAGAACACCAAGTCAAGTTCAAGTCATTAATGTCAAATCTCAAGTCTAAATGTAGAACAGCAAGTCAAGTCAGAACAAACCAAGAGTCCAGTATCAATGAGTTTGATTTCTATAATCAGTTTCAACTTCAATAAATTCAATCATTCCATACAAATTCAGAAAACAGAATTTAAATTCAGTCGTCTGCTGGAACAAATCTCATCACTTTCAGTCTAAGTCATTTACACAAACACAAGATCTCAAGTCAAGACTTTAGAAACCTTTTCAAGTCATCAAAGTACAAGTCAGAGTCAAGTCCCAAGTCACCAGAACCCAAGTCAAGTCAAGTCTCAAGTCTTCTCTTCATGCATCAAGTCTCAAGCAATTAAAACTGTGAGTCTGACTCACTGTCCCCCGCCTCGGGACTCGAGGGCGGCTACAGGGCGGCCTTTTTGCTGACCCCTTTTTGCCGACCTGGGGTAACCCCCCAAATCTTCAGAGGGGGTTGGAATCGGACAGCCTGGGGCCAAATAACGGCCTGGGTCCACGCAGATGGCAGCTAGACAAGCAGATTTGCCCAGGGTGATCCTCGCCACCTACAGCGCTTGAAGTCTGCTCCAAGAGGGTCTCCCGCCTCCTGGTGTCCCATAGGTGGTAGTGGGGTCGGGGGGGGGGGGGCAGACTGTAGCCTGGCATGCCAAGTCTGTGGCCCGAGGGGTTGGAGACGCTGCCGAGGTTTGGACGGGGGCCTCTGCTCACTCAGCTTCCCTAAGATTTACCCCGAAACAGAGGAAAGTAAAAAAAAAACAAAAAAAAGCACTATATTTCCAGGAAGGTTTCAAAAAAATCAAATAAACTAGCACAAATAACAGCTGGTTTCCACAGGTTGAAAGGCAGGGGATTTAATAAATTTGACATTATTCTGATGGGAGAATTCCACGGCGCACATTTCTGCACCCAGCGTCTGTTTGAAGCAGCATCTGTGCTGCAGAGAGCGGAAGAGAAGCGCTTCTCTATAGATTTCCTCCGGTGGAGAAACAGACAGCGCTGTTAATGTGACCACAGTGGACCGCTGTGTTCCACTTACATGTTGCTGCTGCAGGTTCTCTCTCTCTCTCTCTCTCTCTCTCTCTCTCTCTCTCTTTCCTTCTTTCTTTCTTTCTTTCTTTCTTTCTCTGTCTCTTTTGCCCTCCCTCTCAGTTGTTTCTCAAACGGATATGCATCACCAGAAATATTCAAACACTAATTATTTTCTTTCTTTGTTTCTTTCTTTCTCTTTCTTTCTTTGTCTCTTTCTGTCTCTCTTGCCCTCCCTCTCAGTTGTTTATACACTGAGATACTCTGACAAACTCTGAGATACTGTTTGAAATACTTAAACACTATAATTGCTTTCTTTCTTCCTTCCTTCCTTCCATTCTTTCTTCCCTTCCTCTTTCTTTCTTTCTTTCTCTCTCTCTCTCCCTCCCTCTCTCTCTCTCTCTTTCTCTCTCTCTCTCTCTCTCTTTCTGTCTCTCTGTTCCAGTTACATGCTGCTGCTGCAAGTTCAGTATGTGAATTAAAGTCTCCCTCTCTTTCTTTCTTTCTTTTTCTCTCTTGCCCTCCCTCTCAGTTGTTTATACACTGAGATACTCTGACATACTCTGAGATACTGTTTGAAATACTTAAACACTATGATTGCTTTCTTCCTTCCTTCCTTCCTTCCTTTCTTTTCTTTCTTTCTCTCTTTCTTTCCCTCTCTCTCTTGCCCTCCCTCTCAGTTGTTTCTCAGAAGGATATGCATCACCGGAAATACTCAAACACTATAATTGCTCTCGGGCAATAATTGCAACTTAGAAAGGGCCTTTCATGGGAAAGCTATTAGCGCTGATTATATTCTATCTGAAAGACCGACCCAACCAAGACACCTAATTGGCTCTATTACTGATAACAGAGCCGCCTTGCTTATCACCGTTGCAGCGAGCCTGATGCTTATTTACCCAAATTAATCCCCATCTCATACAAAGGCTATTTATGTTTCCTTCTATCACATCCAATACGAAGCTCCGTGTTGCCTTCAGGTGTATCAAACAGCAGAAGCGTGCCACCGTGACAGTAACAGAATACTCACCTGGATCACTTGTTACCCACAATTACATCACTTTCCAGCAACACAAAAATGTCAGTGTTGCTACTCGACAGATTCCCCCGTTCAACACTGTAAGCCAGCGCACTGCAATAAAAATAGAATTAAATAGAACTCCTGATATTTTCTGCATGAGGACCCCCCTCCAATCAACCGTGGGAGACAAGGGGGCTTGGCTTCTAAGGTTCGGAGACTATTTTTGAACCAGAAAACCTCCCTCCCTCCCTCCCTCCCTCCCTCACTCACTCTCAAACAAGGATCAATAGGGCTTTGAAATGGCGAACAATGCTGTTTTTCCTAAATTTCCAATCCGTCTTTGCAGCGACTCCCTTTTCTCCATCTCTTAAAATTCCCTTTGAAGAACAAATAAAGTGTTCATGGAGAGAGAGAGAGGGGTAAAGAGACTCAAAATGGTCGGCGAGAAACAATACAGGCCCAGCCATGGAGATACCATGAGAGCTAGGTGTTTTTTTTAGCAGCATAGCAGCAAAACACAGCAGCAGCATCGTCTCATCTGGCTGTATGGCAGTCAACAGGTTGATGGTGAGAAAATATGAAAGGGCACAAGTCCAAGATGCACTTAGAGTTTTACATTTATATGATGTTTTGTTCTCAAGCTCGCAGTACCACCCACTAATCCCTTTCGCGAGACAAGTGCAAAGCTTCGGGAGTGGAGTGCTTGGAAGAGATTGAGCGCTTTTTCCCTCCCAACTTCGCCTCCCTTCTGTTTGCAACCTGCCCCGTCTTATGGCCTCCTGTTGACGCACACACTCCCTTCCCACACACACATACATGCACATACAGACATGCAGACACAAGGCGGTCCACTTTACAGCTGCTGCGTCTGTTATTTAAAACCCATGACCCCCAACGGCAGTACAATCTGAAAAAAAACAAAAAACGATGGCGGGCTTAATTTAATGTTCCTTGGTTTCAGTTTTTCAGGCTTTTTTTCAGTGTCGTTTTTCAATGCCAGACAATTTGAGAGCAGCTGTGGGCTTGGCACCGCGCTCTCGGATTAAGCAGTGATGCCAAAGGAGCATGTGCCAATCTAACCAGCAGAGCCAAACAACAGCAAGGCTTTGACACCAGAACGGGGGAACAGCAAGCCTGCCATTGTGTCAGCTGCAGCCCACTGGTAGCCGTTGCCTAATGAGCTTGCAAAGAGATGGTTATGATTTCCACTTCGGCTCATAACACCCCCAGTGTTACTCTAATAGTCATTAATTCTCAAATTAGCCACTTTCATTAAGTAATGAATGTCATGCTTGTCACCAAAATAGCGCAGAGCAACAAATTGACTGCTGGGTGCAAAAAAAAAAAAAAAAAAGCGGAGGAGGTGAGGTGTGGCGAAAAGTTTTTTAAGATAGAAACCAAGCAACGGTCTAAAAAAAATAAAAGATATTGACTTATACAGTTGAGCCCCGGTGAAGCAGAACAGCGGTGAAGCAGAGGTTAGATGGCAGCATTTCTGTAGAAGTTGCAGTTTCCACAGTTTGACAGCTTCACGGCGCTTTACGTCGCAAAATATAGACTTCGGTGTGCAAACTCGCTGAAGCATGCTGATATAGCAACAATTTCTGAATAATGATATCGGTTCATCAGCATGATTGCGTCTGGAAATAAAAGCTCAACGAGGAAAGTCCTGATTTAGCGAGGGAAAGCGGCGTTGACCATATGCTGTATGGCAGAAACCCAGCGCCCAGAACAGATCCAAGTCGGCTAATGTCTTTTTCCAAGAGTGTGAAGGGAGACGGGGCTGGAGCTAATGTGTCTCGACGTCTCCCACCTCTCCCCTCCATCTGCTCTGTCGCTGATGAAGAGGGTGGGGAGAGGTCCCCTTTTGGAGGAGAGCAATATAATACTCCTCGACATGAGCCGCCTTGTCACCTGTTTCAAGATCGGCCCGGGAGCCAATAGGGTCGAAGTCAGAATTTCACACGCAGGGAAACTCTGTGTGCTTTGCATAAAATCAATAAGAGGAAAATTAAGTAAAGCAGTGCAAACCTATGGTGAGAATACATATCACATACGGAAAATATGCATATACACATATCACATGGAGAAAATATACTAATATCGCACAGAGAAACTATATATATTGTACACATATATGACAGAGAAACTATACATACACACATATGACAGAGAACATATAGGGGAGAGCGGGGCTAGTTGTCACGTGGGTAAGTTGTCTCAGTTGCTTTATTTCTGAAATTAATATCTTAAAGCCAAAAGTCCAATTAAACAAATATTTAGTTTCTTAATAAGAGGCTACCTATGTTGATTGCAACAGCCTAAGTCAAAACACTCACATACACACATAAAAACAATTTGATACCTGAAAGTAAATAATGAAAATTTTAGATTGAAAAAACTTTTTTTCTTATAAAGGAATCAAACTCAGCAAAGGGTCAGCTATAACCTGATAATAACGTTGGATGGTTTAGTCAAGCTATGTGTTCAGGGAAGGGACCTTTGTCAGGAATGCCTGGTTGGGGCATGTTGTCACATTGATTTTGAGGCATATAACTGAGTTGTTATAACTATCAAAATTGTTTGTTTTTTTGCTGTTTTCAATACAAGGGTATGTTTTTCATGTTATTATAGTATTTATCCTTCAAAGAAAATGGAATTGAGTACAGGACCACAGCACACTTGTCTATGTGACAACATGCCCTGACATGGGGTAAGTTGTCACAAGTTGTCAAGTGGTATTTCATCAGTAATAACTTTTGCTTCCAGTAAATTATTAAAAATGGAAAAAAGACCTTAATCTAGCTAGAAAGTGTGACAACATGCCCCGGTCTCCCCTACATATACACATATGACATATAGACATATTCACAAGAAAATATACAGTACATACATATCACACAGACAATATTTACATATATTCACATATCACAGGGGGAAAATATACATATACACGTCAGGGTAGAGAAAATATGGATACACATCAAATAGACAATAAATACATACAGAAGAGACATAGAGACATATATAGTACGTAATGAATAGCACATAGATAACTGTACCCCCCCACCCCCCAGCACACACACACACACACACACACACAATCTCCACAGTACAAGGGTAAGACCCAGTCAAAGGCTTCAGAGAGGAGAAAAGTTTTTCACCTGCTTTTGAAAGAGGTGTTGAGACAAACCTCAGGTCCTCTGACAGGCTGCGCCAACTGCTGGGTCTGTCTGTCTTCTCTGGACTCTAAATCAACTCCAAATAAACTGCAAACAAACGTCAGCAGTCACAGAACAACAGCTCAGCCTTTATGCCAGCGAAAACAGACAGAGGGCCAGCGATTAATCTTAAATTCAATTTTCATCACCTGGCAGCATTACAAGACAACAAACATCATCACAATATAGTGAGATGACGTTTTTTTGTTGCTGTTGTTTTTTTCGCCACTCGAGATGACGCTTGAGTGAGAGTAATTGTTTTTCGATGTGTTCCCGTTGACTGCATGGCCAAATTGAATTCTGTAAATTAAAGCTGCATTAGGCGCGTTCGCACTGTGGTGGCCCAGAGTGGCAGCGGGGGAAAAGTTGTTTGAATTTTTTGAAAATTACCCAAAAAATCCTGTAAGGTGATGCCAGCAAACTGCTCCTTGGACTTTAATTTCGTGTTACGGTAGAGCCAGACAGAAAGAAACGTCCACTTGTGGGCGTATCACATGCATTTCCGCTTGTTTTTTTTTCAATAAGATTGCATTTAGTACTGAATGAAGGTAAGAGTACCTTTTGTTGCTCTTGCTGCCCTTTATCTGTGGAGATACGGCCGTGTTTGCAGTGATTATTAGCTTGTCCTCCATGATGAGAATGTGGAACTATAGGAACTAATCTTTGGCAAGGGGGGAGAATATACTCAGCGGATGTTTTGCTCAAGTCTGATTGGGTACTGTGCCACGAAATTCTGCTGCCTCAAGGTGAAAGTTCAACCCTAACCGTTTGTAGTGTGTCTTTAGCTTTAGTGTCTGGTGGAGGTGGAGGTGGTGAAGAGGTTCAGCCATCATTGGTGAGTCCAGCTTTCTCTGGACTGATCGTTCGCCGATGTTTATGCTAATGTTCCGTCAGTAGGGGTGGAGGTGGTGAAAAACATGTTTTCGCATTCGCTCGCTGCTGTTTAGGAGACAGTTTGTCTTTCACTCTTAAGTTTAAAGTAATCATTCCCTGTGTGCGGAGAAGAGAGTTCCCGCCAGTGATCATACTCGACACCAGAAATTAATTTAGGGAAAGAGGGTGAATCTACTCTATTTTTACATATAAATCTTGCCTTGTGCAGCTTAAAATTTGAATCATATACTGAATGACACCTTCACACACTTGATATTTACCTGCTTCTCTGTACTGACAAAATAGTTTAGAAGTTGGATGACTAGTCAGTATGTGGCTCAGGTTTGGAAAATGTAGCCACTGCCTCTGCTGCCAAATTCATAAGGTGTAACCATCCTTCACTTGCATGCTTCACCTCTTTTTCTCATAGCCAAACCAGACAAGGTTAGGAAGGGGTAAAGAATAACTCTGTGCCGCGAGGGATGCGCACTGCCATGACACACGGGGGGTAAGCAGACAGAAAATGGTTTGTTCAGCATACCTGCCTCTCACTCTGTAGCCCTCGGCTCACCAGGCTCTCTGTTATCTCTCTTGTGGTCCAGGTGAAAAAGGAGCTGCGGTACGTTTTATTTTAACACAGGCTGAGTGTTGGAGTCCTTAAGTTTTTTGAAACATTTTAATTCGACCTTCATTTATGCTTCTTTTTCAGCAACACCCTGCTTCACATTCAAATAGTTACCCACATGTACTGTTCCCTGGTGTCCAGTCCCCATGAATCGCAGTCTTTTGAATTTGCATGGCGATTCATAAGGGTCTGGACGCAAGCCTATCCATGACAGATTCACTGACGTCATTTCTTGCCCCAACCGATTGGTTGGCGTTAGTTGTCAGTTACCAAAATCTTTGACCAATCACAGTAGCAAAACGTAATCTGGAAACGTCTCAGAACTAACAACAATCATGGCGGTGTTCACTTTTGAGCGAGTAACCAAAACTTCTGCCTGGTCTTCCAAAATGTACACTTGTTGGTTGTGCGAAGATAATCACTAAATCTAGCTTGCTATCATCCAATTCCTTAGCTGGAGCTGGCATTTTGATAGTTCTGTAAAGGCATCATAAGTACGTTTGTCCCGCCTACATCGACCATCCAATCAGGTATATTGGACAGTATCTGTCCGAATTAACTGCCAGTGGATAGGTTTGCGTCCAGGCCCCTATGAATCAGCATGCAAATTCAAAAAGTGCTAAAGACTGTAATTCATGAGGGCTGGACACCAGGCAACATTCACTGGGAGCTGCCCAGTACAACCAGTATGGTCACTAGGCAGCTTGCTCAAAGGCACTTCGACAGTGGTTGCTAAGGGAGGAATGAGCATTTCTCCTCCTTCCTTTTCCAAAGCCCGCATTTTCCCATCCAGTCTGGGGATTTGAACCGAAGACCTACCAGTCACGAGCCCCCATCTAACTCCTTCTTTACCCTCAGTGTCCTCTCTGTTATTTAGCTAGGGCGAAGAGAAGATTGCCTATAGCATGGAAAAGGAAGACTTGCGTCTGCGGCGGGGAAAGCGGATAACGATATGATTAATCGGTGGGTGCGAGACATTCTCGATTAGAGGTAATTAAGACTTATGGCGTTCGGGGGGGGTGGGGTTGAACCACTGGGGACAGCGCCGAGCGTAAAGCAAATGAAAAGTGTACTGCAGGGAGCGAAAAAACGCAACGCTAATGAAATGGCGAGGAGCCCTGTTGAGGAGCCGGTTTGTTCAATTACACTGTAATGGCAGGGAGGGAGGTATAGGAGTGTGAGCAAGAGTAACCGATGCGTTATTACATTCAAGAGACAGGGAGACAGGAAGGCTTAAGGCGAGTGATGGACCTGAATCTCTTAATGACCCATCTGAATCATTGAGGAATCCCAACACAGGTAGTCTATCTGCTAAGCATTTCATTTCCCAGGGGTGACATCAGAGGCATCAGATCAGCGTTGATGAGCAAGTGGAGAACACCCCGGATCGACCGGCCGCTGTCTGCCCAGGAGACCCCGACTGTAATTGCTATTTGCCTGGACTTCTGCCGTGCCGTGATCAATCCTCCGGACGGACAGCGCGGAGACGGCGTGACGTGTTAAGGCACTCTGCGTACACCAGGTGTAATGATATAGCTAATGTGTACACTGGAGTGCACAGGGTTTTCGGCAGTCTGATCTGGCACTGAGGAGAATTAAATATACAGGGGTCAGTTCACTGTGGATGCCAAGCAGAAAAGATGTTGGAAATAATGAAGCCAACACTGGCTCTGTCCCCTACGGAAGAGGATTGGGGCCACATGAAAAATGTATTTGAGGTCAGAATTCTGAATTCTGACTTTATACTCGGAATTCTGACTTTAATCTCAGAATATCATAATTCTGACTTTATTCTCAGAATAAATGCTTCACAGGTGGCCCTAATCCTCTTCTGTAGTCCCCCCATCTCTCCTTATATTTTTAATTACATTATTTTGTAAAGTGTGCTTAGAGACCACTAAGGAAAAACAAGTGCAATATTGCTATAATATTCCTATAGGGTCTTATAGTATATCTGAAGTACTCAATAGTTAGTTTAGAGTGACCTTTATCTAGCCTACTTTATGTTTTTTTTGTATCTCCTATTGCATCACTATAATATGTTTATTGTGTCCTATGGTATCACTATATAATGTTAATTGTCACTAATTTTGTCTTGTGTGCTATAGAAATAAAATTGACTTGACTTGACTAGTTGTATAATATTATAGTTTTGCTGTATAGTGTTTGTATAGTATCCCTCTAAAATGTGTTCTATTGCTATAGTGTTTTGTATAAATGACTATGTTATCTACATTTGGCATTCATGCCATGGGAGACAAATATCCCCCTATAGTTTCATCGGGAGCCTTATTGATTTTGGACTTGTTTGTTGGCAGCTCAGTTGATTATTTTCACAGCTTGTACCCAGACGCATCAATTTACTAAACCCCACTGTATGTGCACAGTCCCTGCATCTAATATCATTTGAAATTGACTAATTATCTGGGGACAAAGTGGAGCAATGACCGATGACTGACAAGATATTATCTGACCAATGTGATCAATTATCAGCAAACTATCAGATTAGAGGGAACAAGCTTTAAATGGATCTCTGACAATGTTTGCTGTGCATCATCATGATAAAAACTGCATGATCACATTTGGATTAACTTAGCCTACTTATTCGCTAAGGTATGAAGAGCGCAACACCTTGCCATACCCAATTGACGCGCGTTGACGCGCAGCCCTGACGTCGACGCACGGTTAAAACGGAGCGACCGGGAGGCGAGGTGGGGATCTTGGAGAGCCCGGTAGTATAAGACATCCACAGTCAGCCACAGTAGAGCCACTACACACTACTGCTGCTGAGGGGCCACCTTCCTTCCTTCCTTCATCTCTGGACAGAAGAGAGAGCAGCATCCTCAATTATCCGACACTCTGGCGCACAGCTTCTCTGTTTCTTTCTTTTTTTTTTTTGGAAAGTCTTTAACTCTTTCTATTCCACTCCTCGCTTCTCACTGGAACCATCCCCGCCCCTCCCCAATTCCCTCGCTCCCCCACACACACTCCCGAGTTGCCTGAACAAGTTTTCAGCACCGCCGACAAAGTGGACAGCGCCGCAGCCGCTTCAGCGACATGGAGCCGTTCACGGTGCCCGGTGCTGCTGATCTGTCTCTGGCCGACCTTTACTCCGTCATCCCGTTCAATGTCACCTTTCCGGACGAGGAGAGCGGCTTGGTGGGCGGCGGGCTGCAGAACTACACCGAGCGGCAGAGTCCGGCGAGGAGCGCCGGCGGGATTATCATAGCCATATCCATCACGGCTCTCTACTCCGTCATTTGCGTGGTGGGACTCCTGGGCAACATCCTCGTCATGTACGGGGTAGTGAGGTAAACCTTGAGTATTTTTTCGCGTGTGTGTGTGTAACCTTTGAGTCTATGCTTGCTCTTTAATTGAAGCATAGTGAGGCTTCATAAGAGCAGCATCCGCTTTTAATACTTACTTGATTATCTTAAATGCACCAGAATTGTAATACTTCAGGACGTGCATATGAGTACAATCATGAGTACAATCGTGAGTATGATTGTAATGCACTCAGAATATTCTCATAGTGTGATTATGAGGCCTTATAATGGCCAGTGAGAGACACTTGAAGTGTTCAGTGAGTCTGAGTGATAATTTTTGTCATTCTGTAAAATCACAGCAGTTGAACACTTTTGAGTGGACTATATAAAGATTTAAAAAATGTCTATATCTGTGTTTTATTATGCATTTGGCTTTTACCATTTGAAAAGTGGAATATAACAGTGGAAAATACACTCTTAACAAAATGGTGTCTATGGCAGCTGTAGCAGAACCCCTTTTTGGTGCCATAAAGAACCATTTTAGAAAGGTTCTGTATGGCATCAAATGGTCCTACATAGGAGCTTTATGGGGCTGTAAAGAAGCCTATAAGAATGAATGAATTGCTCCAAACCGGCAGTATGAAAAGAGCTTTTTAGGAACCACACTGGCCTGGCCTCTGTATTCTGATTGGTTCCTTGAGTCATGACAAACCCCTTGAAGAACCCTCCTTTTTCTGAGTGTATGCACATTAAGCGTTCAGTGTCTGTGTGTGTGTTTGGGAGGGGGTGGGGGTGGGGTGGGGGTCGCCTGTGTGTGCCTGCATGTGTACATGGGTGCGTGTGTGTGTGTGTATGTGTGTACACCCTGCCTATACGCGCGTGTACGATCCAAACCAGTGATCCAAGATTCCTGCATAAAGCATGAGGTTTGCTCCTTCATGATTCCTCCGCCGAACAACCAGAGGCAGGAGGGGTTTTTTTTTTATATATATATATAAGACAAGGAGGGGTGGGGGTGGGGGGGGGTGAAGGGGGTAGAGTTAAACCTTTCATCTCACACGCAGTTTCTCAATTCACTCTGACTCAGCTGTTGCCTCAGGCGGAGGGCCGGTCAAGCAAAGGATCCATTACCTCCCAGAGATCTGTGGGCTATCCCGGCTCTATCCCCACCTCCTCTCTCTCTCTCTCCGCTCGGTTTGATGCGCGGAACGGGAAAACCTCCCGCCGAGGAAATCCCACACCACTGACTGTCATAGATTCATTCAAAAGAGTGACAGGAGAGCGCCTCAGTTCCATTATAACATACATGAGCAAAACACAAATGGAAAACCCCCAAATCATCAAATAAAGGTGTCAGCCCTTCCTTTCCGAGGCTCTATTCCAGCATTTCAGGTTGTTTTTCCCCCCTCGACTCGATCTAAAATAGCCCACACCTATTTCGCCCAGGAGATTCAAGACCCTGCACCCTGTCATTCCAGTGTTTTTTCTGAGAACACCTCCCAGCCATAACCTGCAATGCTTATCAGGGCCAGAACAGCTGATCTCCCCCGTTGTAGCCTCGGGTTGTCATGGGGCGAGCGGCTCCCTCGCAGTGTATCCGCTTGTCCTTAATCATCATATTAATTACTTGCTAATCTCATACGCTCTCCGTGTGTGTTCTCTCAATCTCACCTTAAGCATTAATTACTCTAGCCAGCTGTTGAATTAAACATGCAGGTGGAATGAATTCGAGATGTCCCAATTTTCCATAGAGGAAGAGGATGACGGGATTGGATGGAGGTACGCTCATCAAGGCCGCCTTTCAGCCCACGAACATGGCAAGCAATAAGACATGCACTTGTGAACATGGTCTAAATTATCGGACATGCATTGTTGGTATTCTCCTGCAATCCATTGACGCATGTGTGAACCGGTGAGGTGAGAAAGAGAGAGAGAGAGAGAGATGCAGGGTCGAATACAAAAAAAGAAGCCAGAAGCGAGGCGTTTTCTGCAAGTGGCAATCTTTAGATATTAAACCAAGTCAAATTCATAAATATTTAGGGGCGAGCGCTAGAGAGAGGCTGAACGACAATAATGGGCAAAGCAAGAGGAGAGGAGAAAAAGAGGGAGGGAGGTACAGAGAGGGAGACAAATAGGAGACGGATGAGAGCGGCGAAATGGTGGTGAATCAAATTGCGAGCAACGATTCACTGGCGTTTGGGTCTGTGTGTGTGTGTGTGTGTGTGTGTGTGTGTGTGAATGAGAAGGCTCGTCGGCGATGCGAGATGGCCCCAGAGATGGAGGCAGAGGAAAGTTGAGCGCATTAAGCATCCCAGTCAGAATGTATTATCTCTTCTGGAACAGCTGTAAAGTCTGATGGGAGGAGGCTTAGGAAACACACACACACACACAGACAGAGATATACACACTGATGTGGTGGTAAATAAAAAGTAAAAGGGTAATCTCCAGTCGGTGATAAGGCAAGCAGACACCAATATAAACAAAAAAGCAGCTTTTTCCTGCTAAAAGATGTCGAGGGAAAACGATGTGAAATATTGGAACACAGCCTTAGAGAGAAAGGACTGATGTCTTTCTGTGATGATTTGAGGATTTTCCCTGTATTTGTAATTTTCATCAGCCTGTTTATGGATATTATGAGGGAACTGGGGTGTATTCGTGTGTCAGTCATTTGAATATATCTGTTTTGCTTAGTAATAGCCACCAGTCATGCAGCTGGAAAATATAAAGGTGGGTAAACTCTATAGGGACGGGACGATATATCGAAATTCAATATATCGCGATACAAAAATGTGACGATACGTATCGTGGGGCAGCAAAATGAATGGTGATATTAGCTCCATTTTATTCTGCTGTAGTAATCACAAATGAGACGCTTGACCATCACAATTTCACAAGCTCTCCATCCAAATTATATTATTGTCACTTTGTAATGACATTTCTAAATTGTTGTTTACATTCTAGCGAGCCAATGCCACTGCTAGAAAGATTTGTGGCTCAGAAATAAACATAATTCTGCACAGTCAGACTTTGTTGTCATTGAACTTTTATTTATTACATCATGAATCTCCAGTTGGTGGTTATTATAAGGCAAAACAACCACCAGTACAAACAAAAACCAGTTAAACCATCAAAATATGCATTTCTGTCAGCTTAGAAAGACAGATAAACTAAGGGTAAAATAAGATTAGGTGGGTTTACCCTCTACTACACTGATTCTCAACGTGGGGTCCGGGGACCACCAGGGGTCCTTGAGGGGGTTCCAGGGGGTCCCCAGCAAATTGACGAATCATTAAACTTCCGCATTATTTTATTTACAAGAAGTACACAATAAGTACAGCTTATAGAAGAACACAATTAGAGAATGTAGAAGAATGAGTGTTTTGATCACAGTTTCACTGTTATCTCTCTACCTACAATACAGATAGTCATGGAATTCTGGACAAAATCATATCTAACAATAAAAATATTGTCAGATTTGGGTCTGAGAGACAAAATCTCATCAAGTTAGGGCTCTGTGGCTCTAATGTGGACTAAATTAGGGTCCTTGATATGTCCCCCTCTGAACACCTGCTTGTCTGACATTGGAATATATCGCAGCCGGTTCTAGCTGATTCTATAGGTCATAAAAGTCATAATATAGCCATAAGTCATTAGATTTCCGCAAATAAAAAGGTGAGTTTTAGGGAAGTTTATCGTCCGCTACATCCCTGGTTAGAGACACACACACACATACACACCCCATTTATAGCTGAAAGTGCATGGAGGCTCATGTCAGTGTGAATTGGGCACTGGGGCTGCTGTGGTGAGATGAGAGCCTTCGGTGTGATTGCTGATGGAGAGCGGGTCAGCCGCTCGGCGCTCCACTTGGCGTCCGACCATCCTCTCCTTCTCCCTCAGCCCCTATCGCCGCCGCTGCACCTGTTAGATAAGCATCGGCTCAGTGCGCAGGCAATCTATTTTCAAGTGGTCAGCATCTCGAATCAGTTTTCTGGCGGATTAGTACGTCCGCGTGCGGGCGGGGGGGCACAAACAGGACCGCTGCATGTGGATAATCTTTTACATTTTTAATAAGAAAGATATTGGATGCTATTCGTTTATACTGGTATTCTGGTATAGCAATATTCTGGCAGCTAAACACAAGAGACACTGGCACAGTGTGAGTCAACACAGCTTTAGGTAGATTTTTGTCTTTTCCTTGTTTTTTTTTGTTTTTGAGGGACAGGGAGTGGAAATTTGGCTTAAAATATTGTTGCCAATTGCCAGTAGGAGCATGACTGCGTATGTATGTCTGTGTGTGTGTGTGTGTGCGTGCGTGCCAGTCTGTCAGCCTGTTTATTTTGAGGGCTGAGTCAACTTGGCCACTGTGTCTCACTGCATGTTTTCCCTCATTCCCGGCAGTGTCTGTACAGTATGTGTGTGTGCGTGTGTGTGTGTGTGTGTGTGGGTGTGTGTGTGGGGAGGGTGACTTATGGCCTTCAGGCCTGGAGACACAGCAGAGTGGAGCATGACTTATGTTTCGGGGAGGAAAGCGCTGATGGGAGAGAAGGAAGACATCACTGCGGCGCGGCACGAGGGGGGAAAAACATCGGGAGGATCGAGAGCGATCTAAATGCAAATGCTGCTAATTCTCAGCAAAATGCTGAATGGGATTAGGGCTTTCTGCGTGTCACTTTGTGAAATACAGAGTGTTCCCACCACTCAGGCTGGTTAGTTGGGATTTACTTACTGCCTAGCTGGCTGCACTTGATTAATGGCAGGCTGAATGATAAACCAGCAGTGACTGACCATGATCAATGACACTCCATCTGGGTAGACAGGCAAAAATCATTCACTTGGCCTTACCTATAGAGACCAGAGATCAGCTAGGGCAAGATCGATACTTGCCACAGTCACTGGCAGCTGTATATCGCTGTTTGTTTAGGAATGAAGGCCATGGAGGGAGACTTTCAGCATCAGCCCTCAGTCATTTGCAGCGCCGAGACTCCGGCGGCTCCCGTCTCTGGGGAGGCGGCGCCGAATGTGAGAATGAAGGGATTGGACAGCCATAACAGCCCGGCGGGGAGCGGGGAGCCCGTGTGGCGGGGAGCCGAAAAAGGAGGCGGGCGATTAAACCGTCACCGCCCGCGACCGTCCCGGCGAAAAAGCTTGATTCACTGGAACATGACAGCCAGCGTCGAAATGAAATTTCGTGGCACATACAAGCCTATAAAGTCATTTGCTGAATTATGACGGTGAACAATGAACCGTGATGTGACCTCGGGAACGGCTAATTGACGGCAGTGGCGAGGCGCGGGCGCGCGGGGGGAAAAAAAGCCTCGCTGCCTCTATGGTTTATGCATAAACAGCTGTCACTGCTTGGTGAGAAATGGAGCATAATATCTTGCCTGTGCTCTGTACCTGCTGGGAGGACTGCATACTTCGCAGCAGCCTAGATCCCCGCACTAATACCATGAAAGAGCATCCCCCTGTAGCCAGTTCTACGTACTTTATGCCACGCTATCATTTTTTTGGCATCCTCATAATCCCACTGAGCTCCTGCGCGCCTCTGTGAATGTGACATAATATCTCGGGGGCCAAGCGAGGCTACCCACCCCCTCCTTTCTCTCTCTCTCTTTTTACCTCTGATTTACCCTGCCTACCCACCTGTATAAACAGAGCCTACAATACAGGTCGCCGAATCACATTCGTTTCATCCCCCTCTGGCCATTTTGCTTCCATTCTCCACGCGATGGTGATATATCATCCGGAGCAGTGGAACATCTCGGTCCACTCAGCCCCCGGGGAGCTCGTTTGCTCAAAGGAGAGGGGAAGTGGCACAAAGCGGGATATTGTGCGCAGGGCCTATCCGGTGTCAGGTCGGATTAGGAGAGGGGGAAACGATTCCCTTTGAATCACGGCTCAATTATGAATCTGAAAATGCGAATCTGAGAATAAATATAATCCTCTCCCACCGACAATAGGCGAGGATCGGGTGCCGAATCAAAGGCGCCTAACAGTGGGAGGTGCAAAAACTACATCAAGAGCAATTTCCGCTGATAAGACCATAACCGTGTTTGAGTTTGCCTCGTAAGATGGCTGTGATCCAAAACTCTGCCCATTAATCTTCCTCCTTTTCCCAATGACTCGTGGCATTTTTCATCAATACCTTTCCCCTTCTCTAAGTAAGAGATGCTTTTCATCTTTTCTTCGAGGGGTCAAAGCATTGCATTCATATTTTGTTTGCCTCACAGAGCTATTGAAAGCTGGGTGCGCTCCTTTCTTTATAAGTGGGACCTAATGTGGGCATGGAGTTAGGAAGATCAAAAAAATATGTATAAAAAGGTATTCTCTTCGCTACAGGTTTCAGCTCTGTTGTACACCTTTTTTGGGAAAGTTGAATTTATTTTATAGAGTCGAGGCCCCCTGGAGATCCATTGTAAATTGATGGATTTGCATAGATATTGGGGCACTTTTAAAGAAAAATGGGGAGAAGGTAACTGGATAATTGCACATGATCGATACAGTTACCAACACGCCAAAGCCTGTTCAGGTCAAGAGTCCAGATGCAGTCCAAAATTACATGGACTTTAAGCAGATATTGCCTAATCCTATTAGCAGCTTGTACAGAGGCATGATATCTGTATGGATTTGTAAGCCACAGTGCACAATTATAGATCAGTTTAAAGCTGACAATGGCCATGCTTTACTTTTGATTCTGCACCTCAAAGGAAGCAAGACCGCATACTTCAAACCAAATATTTTGATTGCCTTCTTGGAATAGGAATGCTTCTAATCTTTGGCAAATGACATTCACGCATGCTCTCAGATACTGTAAATGATCTCATGCAAAAAACTGAGGCTGCACTGTTCGCTCAAAAAGAGAGAGAGATTAGCACTCCAATTGAAATTAATTTGGACAATTAAAGAATTTCTCCCTGTCAGAATCGCGGAACGCACTCCGCTGCCATCTGCAGCATATGCAGATTAGAGCTCTAATAACAGTAGGGAGACCATTACAGATTCTCCTCCAAACTTCAAAACCTGCCCCACATTAACATCCCTCCCTGGACTCATTCCATGGCCTGTTAATTGGGTCCATACTGTGCCTGGAGAGAAAAGTGCAGACTCAGAGGGATCTGAGCGTTACACTCTCATTGGAACTGTGAAATTACCAGTTTGAACCATACCGTTCCTCTGGCCAAGAGATACAAGAATAATGATGCCATTCTAGTCCATACGTGCTTGAAATGTATGTTGCGTTAACACTGGAAGGATTTCAGGCTTACAGCCAGAAGTAAGGGGGATTTCACTATCACTACGCACAATGAACTCCAGGTTTATTTTTAACAGAATGTGCTTATTTTTAACAGAATACACCCCGTTTTTTGGGAGATTGGCCAATTGAAAATCTTGGAAAATGAAAGGCTTTGTACGCTGAAAGATGACTGACAATCTTTGTGATTGAAAGAAATGTAATTGATCAGCATGAGGATAGAGATGCTTCAGCGTAAAGCTTTCATTTGGCCAACTTGGCCACTGATCAACTTACCGGAGCACCGGAGCCAATGATCTACCAGGGACACAAGGATGATTTTAGTGTCTATGTTCTCAACACTTTAACAGTTTAAGTTGACCAATTTCCCAAATCCTTGGTGTATTCCTTCAATGCATTATATACAGTACATAAGAAATACATCCAGTCTCTCATGGAGGGTACATGGAAACCTCCATGTTCTTACAGCCATTCGACGTTTCGAGCCATTCGTTTTGTTCCTGCTATATTGGTGAAATTTTGTGAAACGAGCATGAACTCTGAAATGTAGATGTTATGAACACAAGTTATGTGAAGATTACGTTCCTCCACCATGAAAGAATAGCATCAATTGAATATGCCATTGTCACCTGTTTGTCTCAAGAAAAGGTTAGCTAATGGTTAAGCTTAGTTAAGTAAAAACTTTGGTTAAAGTTAGGGAACTAAAACAACTTTGGTTAAGTTTAGGGTTAGGAAACTAAAACAGTTAGGGTAAGGTTTTGATCATGGTTAAATAAGAAAAACTCTCCCCAAAAATGAAAACTTCACTCAAAACTTCTTGATATGAGTTGGTAATTGGACCCAGGTCATCAGAGTTGAAGGTAAATGTATTCGCCCATCACTTCAACCTCCACGCTATTTCAATGTCAAACCACTGTTTCTAGTCATGTCTCCTCCATGTCATCTTTTCCTGGTGGGTTAGCATATTTCTCTCACGTTTCATGCATGCAGCACATATTTGCATTTTTGGTGTGCGCGAGTAAAGAGCCTATAATCAGTTCTACCAACAAAAAGTAATAAATTAACCCCAAAGTCAGTCCCTGCTAAGCTGGCTTAGTCCAAAATGTCTCCAAAACTCCAGGATCATATCTATAGTTGAGTTTCACTCACTAATTTGCGCTTTTACTGTTGTAAGATATGCATTGGTGTGTGTTGGGTCTGGCCATTATTGGAACACCCTCCATTCTGTTGATGCTTGGCTTCAAAAATGCCCCCACCCCTCCCTAAGAACCCTATTGCCTATACTGTCTGAGTGAAAAATGACCAGGGGAAAAAATCAATGCATATATCCATTACTACATCAGCTTGTGTGCGTTCGGATAGGACCAAAACAATAAAGATTACACCATTAGTATGTCATTTTTTTCCTTTTTTCTTCTTGAAGTGTCAGACATATGGCAGCTTTAATTCGCTTAATATGCTCTTGTGTGTATAGAACTAAAACTATTGTTCTTGCGGCTGTCATTATCCATTCCATTCTTTATTATTTAAAAATACATAATGGAACAAAAGACAAATATACCCAATTCCACAAAGTACCATCACCATTTATTTATACAACACTGTCATATGCATTATATATCTTAATAGATTTTGCACTTTCCTGGTTCCTTGTTATACTTGCTCGTTGTGCTTTTAGGCTGTCTACTGTGTCGGCAAGTTGGATTGTATTTGGAAGTAATCATTCAGGGGAATAGAAGTACACGCTACCAAATCAATTCATATGTGAATACATCTTGGAAGATTCTGTGGTGTGAAAAAAGCATATGTGAACATAAGATTCATGCCCCTGATGAGAATTTCTGACCCCAATAAGTCAATATCTGTACCAAGCATAATGAGTTCAAAGCCACTTCACAAGACTGTGAGAAAAATTATCATTGCACACACATAAACACAAAGAAAAACTCATAGTCCCATGATAAAAGCAGGGTCCAGTACATACAATTTATATGAACTTGATAGGAGTAGTATTTTTCCCCCTAACTCTCTGGTGCTTTCACTGCAACTTTACTGATTGATCAGAGGCCAGCAAGCCAATTGTATCCATTATCTCAAATCACTCATTTAGAAAAAAATCATCCTAAGATGAGGAGAATTAGCATCAGATGTTCCCGGCTCTACAGTACACAGCTATAGCAAGAGGTAATTAGTTCTTCATCTAGGGCATGAAAACACATTGCAGTGTGAATATCACTTTCAAATCCCTACGTCCCATAACAGAGAATTCCACACCCAATTGCTCTCATTACCGCTGGTGCTTATCACAAACGTTTTTCTCAAACCAGATACACCAAGATGAAGACAGCCACCAATATCTACATCTTCAACTTGGCTCTCGCTGACGCCTTGGCCACGAGCACGCTGCCTTTCCAGAGCGCCAAGTACCTCATGAGTACCTGGCCCTTTGGGGAGATCCTGTGTAAAGTCATCATCGCCATCGACTACTACAACATGTTCACCAGCATCTTCACCCTCACCATGATGAGCGTGGACCGCTACATCGCCGTGTGCCACCCGGTCCGGGCGCTGGAGTTCCGGACGCCAGTCAAGGCCAAGCTGATCAACGTGCTCATCTGGGTCTTGTCTTCGGCGATTGGAGTACCAATTATGATCATGGCTGTGACCAAGGTGGCAGACAGTGGTGAGATAGCAGTTGATGTTTTCTTTCTCCTCTTTCTTTGTGTTATGAAAAGTCTCTGTGTCAGGACTCATCTTGTATTTACAATGCCGGATGCCATTGCAAAGTTCCTGTTCCTGATATTAGGGTTTGACCGATATGGGTTTTTAAAAGATTACAAGTATTCAGTGTTTCTCCCAGATTTTCACCCAGCCGAACGTCTTAAAGGCTAAGGTGCTGGAGAACCAGTTGAATCCACAGTGAAAAAGATCTTCCGCGCACTTAGATCTAAGCAATTTACATTTATTAGGCCAACCTTTCAGTCTACAAGACCTTCATCATACATGGCACACAATGGAGAGGGAAGTGTATTGGTACGTTGCGTATCCACAAGTGCAGTTCTTACCAATTTCGTCCAGGATTCTGGATCATCCATTGATTGTTGGTAGGGTGGAAAAGCCTCTGAAACAGTATGTAGACCATTAGACACTAAAACTCTCCATTGGAACCCTGGATAATATTCCGTTTTTAATGAGAGGCCAGTATGCCTGACAGAGCGGACAACCAAATCAGTCTAACCCTACTTGACGTTGCAACCCTCTCCCCCCCCAACCCTACAATCGCTTTTCTGATTCCGCCTAACCTCTCTCCCCAGGTAAAACCATCTGCATGCTGAAGTTCCCTGACCCGGACTGGTACTGGGACACAGTGACGAAGATCTGCGTGTTCATCTTCGCGTTCGTGGTTCCGGTGATGGTCATCACCATATGTTACGGCCTGATGATCCTGCGTCTCAGGAGCGTCCGCCTGCTCTCCGGCTCCAAGGAGAAAGATCGCAATATGCGCCGCATCACCCGCATGGTCCTTGTGGTGGTGGCAGCCTTCATCATCTGCTGGACACCCATCCACATCTTCATCATCGTGAAGACCCTGGTGGAGATCGACAACAGGAACCCCTTCGTGATAGCCAGCTGGCACTTGTGCATCGCCTTAGGCTACACCAACAGCAGCCTCAACCCGGTCCTCTACGCATTTTTGGACGAGAACTTCAAGAGATGCTTCAGGGATTTCTGCCTTCCCTGTCGGACCCGTGTGGAGCAGAACAGTCTGGCCCGAGGCCGCAACACCACCAGGGAGCCGGTGTCCGTCTGCGCCCCGTCGGAAGCTGGGAAGAAGCCGGCATGACTAGGCATGGAGCGGATCCCCCGCGGCTCTCGCTCTAGGAGGGTCCAGCAGGATCTGCAGTCGGAGGTCACCCAAATCTCCACAACAGAATTTTAAGAGGCCTTTTCAGGACAAGCTAGTCTCAAATGAGCCTTCCACTCCAGGAGGGAATCATGTCACTCATTCTCTAGAATTTGTTTGACAAGCAGTCAAAGGAATAGCTAAAGAGCTTCAATAATACATGAGTTTCGCTCTGATGATGCTTTTCTCTTAAAAGTTCTGATAACAAAACAGAATCTTTTTTTCTCACAGGAAATGTGATGCCTTACGAAGGCGAGAGAGGGTGATAGTGCAAAGGATACATAAAAAATGTAACGCAAAATTAAAAGCAAAAATCCCCAGCTCATTATTTGTCTGCCCTAAGGACTAGAGTAAAACAGTACGGGGCTTTTTGAAAATGAAAAAAGGACAAAGAACCGCCTACAGGTTTTTATCTTCTGTAGCGAAGAATGCGTCATTCAGGCGTTACCCATCAAAGAGGATTGTAAATAAAATTGACTGGCTGTCTCCTATGTCAGAGTGATGTGAAGTGAAAAGAATTGCAACAAAAGACAATGAAAAGTGTGAAACAATAGCCTTGTTGATTGAAACTCCTCCATTTCCTGTAAGAGTCACTGCCCCGCACATTCAAACTTGTTCTGCCTCACCTAAACAAATTAGATTTTGACGATAAAAGAAGATTTTGAAGGCGAAAAATAAACATCCGAGAGAAAACCTTTTGTTTTTTGTTTCATTTGACGCCTTACAGAGCAGAACTTCACAACAGATACCCACCGACAGCTGGATGATGAATTACAACATACTTTGTTGCACAACAAGGTCATCAAGACACTCTACACACAGCGGGGAAGAAGGGAAATCTTGTTTAGTATTCTGTATGATTTAGCCAACCTTGTGTTTTTGTACTGTAAAAACAACCAGTTGTTTTTTGTCTTTTTCCTCTTAGACTGATATCAGATTCTGCTGCTGTCAACAATGTTCAAACAGAAATATGAGGTTCAGCGATGAAGTGTCCTTTATGTTCAATGGATTGGAAGGAGTATGCCATCAAGGACACAAAGTCACATTCAAGCGCAGAGCTTTGGGTCTGTTTGTGCTCAGATGAAACATCCGGAATAGTATTGAACCACTGGAGCTTGGATTTCCACAGACTGGTTTTTCTCCTCACCTACTTGACTTTCATGGGTGGTGGTCAAACCCACAGGGAAACTCTGAGCGGAATCACTAAAGCATCATGAATCTGACACTGAAGAAGATTCTGCTACACTCACTGTATTGGCGCATTGTCTTACAGCAAATGTAAAATCGAGGAACAATGGACGCAACATGGACAGAGAACGACTTTATCACATAGATTGACGTCAACAGACAAACCGCTTCGAGGAGATTATTGATTTGCATTTTAAATGAGCAAAAACCCTGCCATCTGTCACATCGAATACCTGTAGCACGTTCAACAAAATACTGAATGGCATTAACCAAAAAGGTAATTTATTGCCTCTGACAGGTCTGGAAACAAATTGGGGACATCAATCAATTGAAGTAGTGAAGGTGATAATTACCATTCCCAGTTTAGGTTACGGAATATGTCAAGAGGCAATATGGGACATAATGAGTTTATCGGAAATCGCTCATCTGGCCTTCAAGTATTCTGAAGGCCGAATGCATGTTGACGGGGAAACGAGTCAGAATGTACTGTGAGTTCTGATCAATGTTCAAACATAAGTTGTCATTCTGCTGTGGCAAAGAAGATGAGGGGACAAATTACTTCTGGTCACCGTTGAAAGGATAAAAGGGATTCCAGTATAATGCGGATAGACGGAAGAGGTTTTAAAAGTGAGAAACAGCCCCTGGGTGTGACTTTGTAGATATTATAAAGCTTTTGCATTTTAACAAGTTTGGCTAACCTTCCAGTGGCAGTTAAAGCTGATTTTCATTTGTGCCTGTGATTCTGTATGCTTTCTTAACGCAAACTTTTTTGGATCTTGATATTTCACCACAAGATTTTTTTGTACTTGACTCTCATGTGGCTCAGACTAAAAGAAACTAGTCCAGACTAGAAATGGATTTTTTTGCTCTACTTATGAATTCTTGGTACTTTCATTTCTTGTGGGATTTACTTCAAGGTTGAACACACAGATGGTAGAGACTAAATACTGACGATTTCTCGTACACAAATGGCATTTTTGCAGCGTGTCACATTCCTGCGTAGTGTCTTACAATGACTGTGGTGATTTCAACTATGTACTGTATGTACGTACTCATTGTATAGTCTAGCTTTGACCAAGTGTTGCATCTGTAGGATATCTTTTAGGTATATTTATGTTTACGAACCAAGCCATTTAGAAATAGAATGACAGAAATATATACAATTAGTAATTAAAAAAAACTTGTCGAGGGAGTCTAAGTGATTGTGTTGTAACAAATCAACGAAAATGAATGAATTCTAATGAATTTAAAGTATTTTGAAATAAAATAAAAGGTGTGTCTTCAGGGTATGCTCAAAGGAAAAGGAAAAACTAACATAAAGACATGGATGGTGGCTCTGTAATGGTGTGTGTGTGTGTGTGTGTGTAGAGCATGCATGCATTTCAGTTCATAATCACATGGGGATTGTTAAAATGTCAAAGATGCCCAAAGAATTAGTTGCTGATATTCTTTGTCATTCTTTGAAAAACAAATTTGAGTGACAAATTTATTTTGTATTTGTTGGATAAAACTGGCTACATAGAAAACTTTGTCAATATTGCAATTATTCTCCACCTCTTTCAGTTGAATCTCTGTTCGATTAACTCTCATATGCTTGTTTTTGTACCTTTGTATTTTACCTTGCATTAATATTGTCGGTAACCATTTTGTAATTTTTATAGTTGATATATAACTGCTTAACACTGTAACCTGAATACTGAAAAGTTTGTGTGAACATTAATAACTGTATATTTGTGTAAGATGCTAATTTGTCATATAAGCCACTGACTACAGTACAGTGTGTAAGGCAATTGTGCTAATCATACTTGACACTATAACAGTGATCTTGGAGTGTTACCACCTTATTACTTAGCTTCTGCTATAGTGCATCTATTGTACAATACATTTGTAATGCAAAAGCAAAACAATATGTCTCAAGCCTAACTCAGATTATTGGTAAAAATAAAGAAATAAAATGACGCTGATAGAAAAATTTTATGGATTCTCTATCTGCAAGGAAAGATTTGTGAAAGACCACTGCTAAAATTTCCTGGAAACAACAGGAAATATGATCGCATAATATGTTCGATGTAGCGCTATTACAGAACGGCTATTTTAGTATTTAAGTTAAGCCAAAATTCCTCCTCTATTTACTGTAATCTTGAAAATCATTGGCCTCATAATGGAATAATCCATCCTGCATGACGGTGATTGAATTGAGAAGTCCAGAGTGCTTTGGAACAGTCAGTCATGACATCAAACTGCAAAGTGCATTTCTGATGGCCCACAAATAAACACAGCAGAGATGGCCCAAAGCTGCCCGCATTTCCAGCGTGCGCTATTGACCACTATCAGAAAATTAAACATCCGAGTCTGCATCTTCTCTGCAAATTCAGAGCGGCATCCTGCAGTTGCCATGGCGACCGGCAGCACCATGACCACAGAGTGCTCCGGTGGAAGAGCTGAAGTGTCTCAATTTAATTACGGAGGATTCCTTCACTGGTGACCACTTATCAATTATCGCTTTTGCTGTATCCGAGACGATGGACAAGTCTGCTTGTTGACAGTAACTCAAACTCCGGCCATTTTGAAAGCCACACAATTAAGAAGAAGCCTCAGATCCCATTTTCAGCAGTACCTCAACATATGTATTATAATCATATATGGTGTACCCAGGGTGTACCATAAAATTTGGGATATCTGTGGCCATGACACAGGTATCAGAGTACTTCGGCCTTAAAGCAAGTGCAAATATTGTTTTTCTTTGTATAGTATGGTATTTTGTCACCAATACTATCAGGTTAATTGTGCCGTTGTCCTGGTCGACCGTACAAAAAGTACAAAATACACAAAAATGAATATTTTTGTTGAATTTAATGTTGACTAGAATCAACAATGACAGCCGCGGCGAAATTCTTAATTGACTCAGTGCTTTTTCCTCTTATACCGAAGTGCAAGCCGCGCCAAATAATAGATCTCACACAGTGGATGTTATTGTTCGAAAGTAGGACATTCGGTTAAAAAAATATGGAGAGAACCGGCCAGTGTGTGTGTGTGTGTGGAGGGTGGGTGGATGGGGGGTGGGGTGTCCTTGAGCTTTGACTGCTTTTCAGAAACACTCATTAGCGGCGACGTGTTCCCACGTACAGCGCTCCGATCTTTCGGTCTCGAGTGTTGTATTGCAGATCAGAGCTTGTAAACAAGAGATGGATGCCATGCAATATGGATGGCATTATGTTCTTTTAAGTGTATAAAGACAGAGTATGAAGAATGGCAGAAGAATGAAGAAAGAGAGCGTGGAGCATTAGCAAAAAAAAAAAAAAAGAGCTGTGTTAAAGGATTAGAGTAGGGGCGAAGGATAATGAATAATGCATGTGTAATGAATGTGCGGTGAATAATAATATGAGGAACCCAAAGGGGTCCGGCCAATGTCTAAAGCAGGGGTCTTCCATATTTTGGCCACTTGCCAACGTACTACAACCTTGTATGTGTACATTCGAGATATGCATTTTTAATATGACATATCTGGATGTAGAAATTAACAAATAACAGAGGTAAACAATGGGGACATAAGGGAAATCTGCAGAGATAGCAGTAAGAAGACTTTACTATCAAAGTTTGCTGGCAGAGTGTACCAGTTTGTTTTTTTTTCTTCTTTATCATACCGTTTATCACGAGCGTTGACGCGGCCCATTAATCTCTACCGTCCCGCCAACTCGGCTCCCAAGGTTATTGGGCGCCCCTCGCAGTTTTCTATAATAGCTCCTGCTGCATCTGAATGGCTAAAGCTGCCTCTGCCGATGGATTTGAAAATCTCAGGGTTCTGGATTTGGTCTCACTTTTTTTAATATGCATTCTTGAACTGTTATGCAGTTCGGACCGCAGACGTGAAACCAATTTTAAGCCGGGCAACAATTAAGATGACGTTCTCAGATAGATTCCTACTGTTTCACCGTGTTTTTTTTCATTTTCAAATCGATCGGACCTGCAGGATACAGTGCAAAGCAAAGTCGCCAGTGTTCATTTAACTCGGAGTATGCCAGTGTTTCTATCAGTCCACACCCATCACAGTTCATTTAACACTTTTAGATTAGGTTTGAACAGCCAGATCACCTGAGTAAACAAACAACACTCCCCAATTCAAAATAACTGTCACTGTAAAATCAACACCTGTTAACACCTGGAAATTTGCTGTGTACCAGTCTGGTTTTGGTCTCAAGTTTGGTGTCAAGTGCACATTTTTTAAGTACTGGTCTCGTCTTCAACACTGGACTCATTTGTCTCAGCCATGGTTTTCTTTGAGCTTTCATATTTCTACCTAACACAAAAAAAAAAAAGAAAAATCCCAATTAAGTGGAAACCACAGGCTGCATTCCCTCCATTGTTCTTTCTGTATAATGTATTTTCTATTGGAAACTGATTAAACATTGAATGTACAAAACATCAGGGACACTCACTCTATTCATGAAGTCCACTGATGAGGTGAATCCAGGTAAAAGCCATTATCCCTTATTGATTTCCCTCATTAAATCTACACCCATCACAAAGGAGGAGATGTAGATAAAGAGGCGAGTTGGAGAAGGACAACTGAGATGGGGGTGGATTGTGCAAAGGGAACTACAACTCAATATCAGGAAGATTAACCTAATATTTTATACATTCAGTGTATGTTTGCCTATATTGGATTCATATGCTGCTGGAAAATGCTGCCAAGTGCTGCGTATCGTAACTTTGGAAACGTTGCACATTATTACCCGTCTCGGGCTCGAGTGAAGCCGCCATGACTACAGAAAGCCCTGCTATTCAATAAACATTGTGGTCCTCTGGCAGGAGAACGTGACTGCCGGATGGAAGATTGCTTTAATCCACGGAGCTGACCTCTGTGAGGCATTGAAATCAAAAGCAGATAGGCTTAATCATTTAGGCGGCGTGAGGACGTAATGATGGGGCTTACCCCGCAGCTTACACTTAGCAGCCCACCTTATCAGGTTCGCACAGGGTTTCGCCTCGCTCCGGCCCGGTGTGCGGCTGCTGGTGCTGATAGAGAGCGGGTTTTGCACGGACCGCATGAGCAGCCCCGTGGACAAAAGGCGACCCGCCCGCCGGTCAGCCAACCGCGGGCCTGTCCGCCTTCCCAGGGAGAGGCGAGCGAACCTCAACGTTTTGGACCGTGGCGACCGTGTACACTTTCTTCTCTCCACACCTCCAGTGGATTTGGACAGTTTGGCTGAAGGCTTTGTGCTCAACTGGAGTGAATCGGAGGCAGTGAAGGGGATTTGGTGGCGTGGAGGAATGAGCCAGCTACTCCCCACCGCCATTTTCAGTTGCAATGTAACTGTGAGGTTATCTGTTATCCATGGCGTATAGACATTAGAAAAGGCAGACAAACAAAAATGGAGAGAACAATTATTTCTCCAAAGGCAATTGTGGCAATTGCTATGACTAGCATATCTATAGTGCATTATAAGCAGGGGCGGACTTAGTGATTTGGGGGCCCTAGGCAAAGGCAAGCATGGGGCCCCCTGAATCCCAACTCTCTTGCATTTTAATGCATCCATTCTATATATAAACATGGGTAGCTTTGCTTATTTTATTTTTTTAACTTCTCTCTCAGCTACTGATGCAGTAGCAAGGAAAATTAGCGTAAAGTCAAGTGGCAAAATCTCACTAGAAGTTGTATAGCCCACTATAGCCTGACTGAGTAGGGAGAGGTGGCTATGACTCAAGATTGACATAATTTATTGTAAGTAAAAGAGGGGTGTAAATTTCTTTTAAATTGATTCAAAATAAGTTAGTTCCATTCTTGTCTTTTGTGGCTGCCTGGGCCCAAGGTAGTCGCCTACCATAGCCTAATGATAAGAGTGCCCCTGACTATAAGGACACTACTCATAACGAATAATAACTCTCTCATAATGCCGCATGATCACACTTACAAGAATACATAATGCTTATTGAAGCACTATATCAGCATCCACAAAACATTACTGACATAACAGAGTGAATTATAAGTACAAGCCTCTTGGATTGTATTATAATAACCTGTATTTCAGTGAGTCACCCTATGCTACAAACACAACACAGTATTACAGGTGCTCATAGTATACTGAAAGGACCCATGTAACATCATACTGTACGTTACCATTGCTTGAAGTAAAGTGTCATGCTTTCTAATACGACTAAAATAAACCAAGTAATAAGACATCATCAGGTCATACACACTCATAAAATGTGTGTACTTAATTCATTACATGTCTATAAACTTTTATGAGTGCTGGTATCAGTAAAGATTATACGTTCTTTTAATCTCGATCATAAAGCATTACGAGTGCATTGTAATTCCATATGAGTGCCCTTATTATGCGTTGATGAGGTGGTACCACGATTTCTATCTCGTCACATCTCACAATACAGGAGAGTGGAAACATTCTTGTCAAGCACTCATGCATTGTTTTGTTGCCCTTATGTTCCACCTGTACCACTGAACTTATATCCTGCAGCAGTCTTATATAGGTAAAGAGAATCCCTGAGCAATGAAATGAAATCAGATAACGTGGATATTGTAGTCAGAGGTTATCGCATGGAGAAAACTGGAAAAGAAAGCACCTCTTTTCAGTAAAAGATAAAAGAAATGTCCAATAGTATGTACATGCTCTACACCCATGGATGTCTTTTTTTATCATCATAATGAACGTAGCGCACGTTTTCACCACAACAGCAGAAACACAAACATCTTACTCATGCATTTGCTAACTGACAGCTGTCAGCAACAGGACATTTACGCGTTAAGCCGCTTGGCACATGTCTCTGTTTCAGCCTCCCTCAAAGACCAGGGGAACATAAAAGAACTCCTCAGCCTCACCCGACGTGGGCACTGACATGCTTCATCTCACAGTTCAAAGATACGGCCTAATTATCGGGACGCTCTCGCTAATGCGTCCGAGGAGCCGTTCGCATCGCAAATAAAATCGCTGATGGACACAAAATGAAAGGGTACGGAGAAAAGGGGATGTCAAGAGGCAAAAAGTCACATTTTGTCTCAAATGCCATCACCCGTTCCCGACACTGAAGCCGAGTGGGTGGAACTCGGCTGGGGGGGATGGGGGGATGGGGAGGTCTTCAAAGATGAATTTCCATCAGAAAAGGTGCAGAAGATAAAATAAGACAAAATGAAAAGGAAGAAGCTGTATCAGTGTCAGTTGCATTTACATCTTGCATTCTCATTGATGGCCACCGGGCCCCTTTTCAAAAAAAAAAAAAAGCCTTCATTAACCTCCCCCCTCATTATGTAGTGTTGCTCGGTCATGGAGCTAATGAAGGGAAGCTGCAGACGGAACACTGGCCTCACACTGAATACAAAGACGTTGCCAGGCACAGACTTGATAAGCAAAGAGCGGGCAGTAAACCCTTAATCAGTTCTACATCTCTCCTTCAGATCCCTCAGAGCAACTACCCAGCAGGGCTTTGGTGACATTGAGGTTGTGTGCATACTATCCGTCGGCCACACTCTGCTGAACTTTATACCTTTAAATTAAGCATTTTGCTCTCGAGCCAAGCCTGCGGTATCGTCTACATTCTTTGAAAGTGCTGATGCATTATTCGTTGTGTTAAAACGTTTGCAGTTTTTAAGACTGTACCCAAGACTTGAACTGAGACTGGATTAAATATCTCCACTCCTTCCACATGTTTGGTTTTTGTCAAACTCTTTGACAAGGGATTACCTTCAAAACATACAGTAGCAGCTAGGGATGGGACGATATGCTTATCTCACGATACGATTCAATACACGATATGAGTTTCACAATTTGATATAACCACGATACAATGTAATAAATAAAAGTTCAACAAAGTATGACTGTGCAGAATTTAGCAGAAGTTTATTTCTGAGCCACAAATCTTTCTAGTAATGGTATTGGCTTGCTAGAATGTAAACAACAATTTAAAAATGTCATTATAAAGTGCAAATAATATAATTTGGATGGACAGCTCAGAAAAAACATGAATTTCCCATGTGCAAGGCACATGTTCCACATATTGCCCATGTGCTGTGTGGGATTTTTCCACATGAACATTCATGTGGTTTTTCTGTAATGGAAATTGTGATGGGCAAGCCGTCTCAGTTGTGATTACTACAACAGAATAAAACGTAGCTAATATCACGATTCATTTTTCTGCCCCACGATACGTATTGTCACATTTTTGTATTATGATGTATTCAATTTTGATATCGTCCCATCCCTAGTAGTAACAGCTGTACAGTGTTTGCTTGATGATGCTAAGGCTATCCAAACAAAATTAACTTAAGAGTAACATCAAGGATACACGACATCATGTTTGCAAAATATCACTTTTTTGTCATCAATATGTGCAATTTTTATGCTTGCCAGAAGGACAAGCATCTACTGTATACATGTGCTGATGTGGCTAAGAAACTGTCGTATTTTCATCAAGTCATAGTAACCTTCAGAGGCCAGCTGATGGCCTGGATGTTACGGCTCCTGCTGCTGCTAATATTCACTGCAGTTGCATTGGAAGACTGCCTTTTCCATTTCACATTTAATCCTTTGTTGCTATTAATCCTCCCCCGAGTTACAATATTGACGCCTCCCCAGAGAAATTGAACATCAGGTTAAGGAGGTAGCACAGGCCTGTTTCAGTTGAGGAATATACCAAAAATCAAATATATTTATCCTCTGTAGATTTAGAGAATGTTATATGATCTGGTTTGGAATACTGTACACAGGCCTTAGTCAAAAGACAATCTCTCACCTGCAGCTTTGTTCAGAAAGCAGCAGCCAGGATGCTAAATGAAGAGACCACATTACCACAATTTTGAGCATCTTTACACTGGTTTTAGAATTGATTTAAATATTTGACTTAATCACTTTCAAATCTCAGCAAGGTCTGATCAACCCAACGTAATCTCACAAAAATACGTAAAATGAACACAACCTCTAAAACGGCTATTTACGTGTTGTGGACACGTATTATGGGAAAAAAAACGTGCCTCCACCACGACCTGAATTACGTTCCTTCACCACAAATTTAAATACGTTTCTCCAACGTTAACCAATTGGATGTCTATTGACCAATAGGATGCCTATGATTATGGACCAATAGGAACCAGGGTCAGGGGGAACGGGAGGCGGAACAGGAATGCTTCGTAACCTGTGGATAGAGCTGAGCTGAATAATAAAGTTCCAGTTACAGTTTACAGTTTGTCCCACGCGTATACTTTATAAACACGACATGGTGTCAGAAGTGCTGTGAACTACATCGGGACGGAAAGGTCTACCTGGAAGGGAAAAAGAGGAGATCGGTGGGTTAAATGAGTTCGAGTGACGGCGAAGGAGCAAGCAGAATGGCTAACCCTCCCGGCGCTACATTTAGCATCCAGCCACCGGAGCCCTTTGATTTTTCCAAACCGCTGGAGTGGACAAAATGGATCCGGAGATTCGAAAGATTCCGTCAGGCAAGCAATCTACAGGCAAGCTCTGAAGAGAATCAGGTGAACACATTGATTTACTGCATGGGAGACGAAGCGGACGATGTTTTGAGAGGCTTAAAGCTAAGTGATGCTGACCAGCGTCAATACACTAAAGTGAGGGATGGTTTTCAGTCGTTAAAAAGAATATTGTTTACGAACGTGCAAGCAAGCGAGACTGTCGATGCATTCGTCACTGCCCTGTATGCATTAGCGGAACACTGCAACTATGGAGCGCTGCATGATGAACTAATCAGGGACAGGATAGTGGTAGGGCTGGCAGACACACGGCTCTCAGAATGCATGCAGATGGAAAGAGAGTTAGACTTGGATACAGCCATTAACATGGCAAGGCAATCGGAGGAGGTCAAAAAGCAACAAAACATACTGAAGAGTGGTGCCAGTGGGGTAAAGCAGATGGATGTTAGCTCTGTGGACAGAGTGTTCAAAGGCAGACAGCAAAAGGAAAAGCTTAAGTTTAGCCAAAGGAAAATCAGCAGAGCAAAGCTACACAACGGTCAGAGCAAAAGTCAAAAAAGCTTCCAGTGCTACAAATGTGGTGGCATTAAGCTTATGCCAGATGCTGTGCCATTTTCCCTGAAAACCCCCAGGCAGATTCCACTTCTGTTGGTGGGGAAAGTCAAAGAAGAGCTCCAGCGCATGGAAAGCCTGGGCGTCATCAGCCGTGTGGAGGAGCCAACCGAGTGGTGCGCCGGCATGATGGTCGTGCCCAAGAAGGGGGGTTACCTCTGTGCGTTTGTGTGTGGACCTGAACGGCTTGAACAAGTATGTGTCGGGAGAGGTACATACTGCCGTCAGTAGAACAGAGCCTCGGAACATTTGCCGGGGCGAAAATGTTCAGCAAACTGGATGCCAACATGGGGTTCTGGCAGATTCCACTCACGGAAGAATCATCCAAGTACACTACATTCATCACACCCTTCGGGCGGTTTCGCTTTAACAGTCTGCCCTTTGGTATTTCCTCAGCACCTGAACACTTCCAGTGCATGATGGCTGGGGTCATAGAGGGGCTAGAAGGAGTGGTCTGCCACATCGATGACTTATTGGTGTGGGGGCGGGACCAGGTGGAGCATGATGCTCGACTCCATGCCGTACTACAAAAACTGGAAAAAGCAGGCATTACCCTGAATGTGGGAAAATGTGAACTCTCCAAGAGTGAGGTGGTCTTCTTGGACCATATCATCACAGCTGCGGGCATCCGCCCTGACCCGAGGAAGACCAAGGCCATCATGGAGATGAAGGAGCCCTCAAATGTCAACTGAGAAGTTTTCTCGGGATGGTCAACCAGCTGGGAAAGTTCATTCCCCAGCTAGCGGAAATAGACAAGCTGCTCTGCGACCTACTCTCAAAGAAAAACTGCTGGGTCTGGGACGTGGACCAGGCGACGGCGATTAAGACACTGAAAAAAGCGCTGTCCTCTCCTCCTGTGCTGGCCATGTACGACCCAAACGGAGACATCAAAGTGTCAGCAGATGCATCATTGTATGGCCTAGGAGGTGTTCTTCTCCAGAAGGGGGAGGAGGAATGGCAGCCTGTGGCTTATGCATCACGGTCGCTCACTCCAACTGAACAACGGTACGCACAGGTAGAGAAGGAGGCCCTGGGCCTCACATGGGCCTGTGAATGGTTCCAGGATTTCCTCATAGGGAAACCCTTCTGCCTGGAGACCGACCATAAACCCCTTTGTGCAGTCGTATACTTTACAAACATGACACTTCCTACACTGGCGATCCAGCCATTCAGGGCAGCAAGATGTGAGCCAACACAGAAGAAAAGGAAATGTCTCAACCAGCCGCCAAAAGAAGAAAGAGTACAAGAGACTGATGGAGAAGATCAAGGCTGAGGCTGAAGCAGCGGCAAAGTCAGCAGGCCGGAGCTACACCCTGGCAGGGCCTGCGGGTGTCAGCCAACCACAGCAAGCCTCAGCTAAGATATGATTGCGTAATTCAATATTAGCTCTTGAAGAAAATGCCTTTTAAAGAAGTTATTAAGAAACCAAGAACCCTGCATCCAGATTTGAACAAGATTTCACTTGAGAATGTTCATGAGAATAGAGCGCTTGTATGGGCTCAATAAAGAGTCAAAAAGATTTTGAGCTTGTGAAATGATTTTTGCAAATAATTTGAGACTTGCAGTTGTATATCAGCATTTGTGAACATGTGAAAACATTTTGCATGAATGTATTTGAATGTGTAAAAAAAACTTTAAGCATACAAATATAATGTGTAAATGTGTAGAAAAGATTTGTAGTTGTAAACAACATTTTGTGAATGTGTAAATAATATTTGTGGACAAATGATTTCAAATGTGAGGTTGCAAAAAAAATCAGAGCAAACATAACGTTTTGTGAATGTGTAATGAAAGATTCAGAGCAGTAAACTCTGCTTGAAAAATGTCACTCAAAGTTTAAGTCTGTTCATGTGACATCCAGGTTACAAGCACAGATTTTTGACCCTGTTTTGCCCCGGGAGTCTACTAGCCAATGGGAACACCAATGTATATGAACACAAAATAAAGGCGCTTTGATTCATAAATAATATTTTTTTTTTTTTTTCAGTATAAACTGTATATGAAGCAGAGAAACTGCTTTTATGGACCCTGGGATACTTCATATTGTGAAATATTTATCAAATGAAGTTCATAGGAATAACCTATCTTTAATCTGTTTTAGGATGGATTTTCATTTTAACATGGCATACAGTAATTTCTGCTAATTGATACAGGTCACCCAGCTAATTGGCTAATTTGCAGCTACACTGGGGAGCTTTGTGCAGACACAAAAGCAGGAGAACCTCAATCATGAAATCATTTGACAGTGAAAGATACTTCAGAAAAAGTGCTAAACACTCCCCAACTCTTGGCACAGCCTGCTTTGTGCGATTGTGTTCTCAATTTATGATATTTATGATAATTATAGGCATTTGCAGCCCTGAATACTTTAATAAAGGCCAATAGGTTTAAGGGGCACCGATTTTACAAAGTGCGTCTTACAAAAGCAGAGCGAGATCTAATGCCCCCATAAAGATTATGTATGTGACAGGAGCCCTTATTACCTCTGACAGCCTATAGTTGCTAATGAAAAGGTGTGTCGCCAACAGATGCAGATGCCAACTACATTAGAGAAGACGCTTGATTTATGTAAATAGAGGTGAGCAGTGGGGTCCTGTATATTATATGCATGGAGTGGTTATCATGACCCCTGAAGGCACAACAGAGGGCCTCATTAGGGCTGCTACTTTGAACAGCATCATCAATGAATGGATTTATTGGCCACATTGTCCCATACATATGTATGCGTATTGACGTATGGCAGCTAGATAAGGCTGCTAATTTAAATATTGTCAGACATATTCATTCATCAACATGTCTGAAATGTAAAGCATAATTTAGGTCAAGTTTATTTGTCAAGTTATGCGTGATAGGTTGGAGAGTATTGAAGCTGCATGCAGAAAAAAAATATGTTGGTATTTTAAAGTAAATAGGGCAGCCAGTCCATACAATCAGTATAATTAATGGTACTGGAACATTACCATCCTGCAGGACATTCAATTACATTATTAAAGTAATAATCTGCAATAAATAAATGTCCATGTCTTTCCTAGTGTGACAGGTAGCACCCTCTCCCTCTCCTTTCCTGGCAGCTACAGTTTTCTATTGTTAGGAAATTACCACTCCTTTTATAAAGCCAAAGGGTTTGTGTGAACTTCCATGTGGCAGCTGTGGTGTGCTGGGTCAGATTGCGTCAGATTTGACCATGGAATATTGGTAGCTAAAAACCTTTCTCCTTTAGCTAGGCAAGCTTTGTAGCTCCGGTCCAGAGCGACTGCAGTTTGGAGGTACAGTACGTCGAGCTGTAGCACCTATGACCCTTGTTTTGCAGCATTAGCCTAACTGCTGTCTAATCCTATCACTCTCCATTTAAGTGGCCGCAATGACAGGTTTCCATTGAAGCTTCTGAGTCCCATACAACCGCAGTCTGGAGGTAGGTTGGTTTGTAGCGTTACTCTAGCATTTGCCCAATGCTTGTGCTGTTTTCCATTAGTTAAGTGGCCTCAGTGAAAGGTTCCCTCTTAAGGCCCTTGCTCCTGTAATTTGCAGTATTGACCTTGGTGGCCCTCAGTGACCCTTAACTGCGTTTCATACCAGTCTGTTGATGTCCTTTGCTCGATAGCTAAGCTAACTGTGTTCTAGTTAGCATGAGCAGCAATAGTCACATGGCTGAACAGACAAAGAAAAGAGAAAATCAGACTTCATCAACAGAAAATGCAAAGAAAAAGATAAAGTCACAGTACTGGACACACTGTTTGATTGACAGGTGATCTGTGGGAAGAGCAGTGCAGAAACACCACAGCAATGAGGCTGAGCACCAAAGATGGAGACTAAATTAAAAATGATTATCACTTTTACATGTCTGATATAAAGCATACATTCAGTCCACTTCAGGTCAGGTTTATATTATGCTGGTATCTGAAAGAAAGTAAGTCGACCAGTCAGTGCAGACAACTGGTACAGCTAAAGGTGCTGCAACACAGCAGAGCCTCGGCTGCGTTACCATTAGTCGGGAGGAAGAGAGAAGTCATCATTACACAATCGGGGTAACTGTGTAAGACCAAGCCCTGTGTATTGAGCCGTTGCATCCCTTTTGATGCGGCCGTGATGAAAAGCGACAGCCTGAGGAAAGCGCTCTCCGCAGAAAGCTGATGATTACAGAGAATCAATTTACTCACTCCTGTCTCTGAAGTTGCTCTTGTTCTCCTTGTTTATGCTTCGGTGTTCAATTATCAGCTGCGATGTAATGCATACGCGCCATACTAAAGACTTAATAGATGCTAGTTTACTTCAAAGCACTCTACCTGAAAGCTCTTCATTTGTTGACATGAATTTAGCATCGGCACCGCAGCCCTGCTCGCTCTGTTTGTCTGCCTTCTCGTTCCAAAAAGACGAGTTAATGGATCCCTTCAAAGAGACACACAAATCATATTAAGAGCCCTAGTTAATTGCATGCAGAGTCCAATTTGCTTCAGTTAAGTTGCTCTTTCGCAACAGGCTTTTTCTTCTGTTTTCAGCTATCTGTTGTTGGGTTTTTTTTTTTTTTTCAACCAATCAATAAACTACATCAGCTGTATTTCACTCCTCGCAGGCTTGCTTTATCTATAACAGATGAAAAAGAATGAAATTCAATACTGTGGCGACACAGAACATCAAAGCATTTCATTGCAAAATCCTATGAATCCATATTGGGAAAACAGCCAAATGTTCCAACAGGTAGTGATATAGTAGTATGAAAAACACCTGATATATAATACTCAATACTTCAAAAATACAGATGATTGCAACAGCAAAAATGACACTATTTCTGTTTGCTAATGTTTGTAAGAGTTGTGGATATGAGCAGCTTCCTCCAGAGCTAGAAACAAGAGAACTAACTCTCCAAGTCTCTTTGATGTCATTAACAGAGAAAACCCTGCAGCGGCTGACATTAACAATGATTTGAAAGTGACTTTGCGAGCTGGAGTGTTCATTTGATGTTTTACATCCAAATGAGCTTTATTTCAATGTCGCACTATTGACGTTTGAACAAAACATTTGGCCCATATCCGTGTAAATTAGCGCTGGGTCTACTGCATACCTGTCAACAATTGGGCTTTGAAAATAAGGGAGATTTTCCAGGACCCCCACCCTACCATAATTTTTACATTATGAAAGGGATTTCCTCTCTCGGTTCCAGAGATCTACCAGCATGCTGGTTGACATCTTTTTTCCCACCGTGACCAATACTAAACTCCACCCTAAACCTTGCAAAACGCATGGTTGTTTCCCAACATACTTCTGGTCAGGAATGGATAAATAGTCTTCCAAGTGTCTAAATATCTATATAGATATTTAGCTTTTTTTTGCTGGCGTCTGATCAGGGACGGACTGGGACAAGAAAATGGCCCTGGACTTTTCGACCCAGACCGTCCCACATCCATCCAGCATTGACGCATAGGCTACATGAATACAGCAAGACTTAGTGTCACTACTTATACAGTATATAAATTAGTACTACATATGGTTTGTCGCCAGCAGACCATCACTGTGAGGAGACCACAACATTGAGCATTTAGTGCATCATGATAAAGGGCTATATTTGAAAAGGCGATATAATCTATATCAATAGGCCTACAGATGAAATCAGTCAGGGATTGCCATTGCCATTTTTAGCACTTTCATTTGGTAACTTTCAACAATAAATATTTAAATTAACCAACACCAGGTAACAATAAATTCTAATAAACTATAACGTTGTCTAATAACAAACTATAAGCAATTAAAAGGTGGAGTAAAGGGATGGACATGTAGAGAGAGGCATTGAGCCTCTTGATGCCTTTCCACCGGCAATGGAAATGTTGTTGGTGCTTGCACTACTGAAAAGGTCAGTAATTTTTGCGCATTTTGATGCCTCAGCCTCACGGGCCTTTATTTTTTGTCCCTCAATTTCTCTGCCCCACCTTTTCGTTTTTTGGAAGGATTCCTTTCTATTTTGTTACGTTTTACTGCTGTCTGATCGCGCTGATCGGCTCATCTGACGCTCCATTCGCGAGGGGTGAGGCATAGCTCACTCACCCCTCTCTCTCTCTCTCTCTCTCGCTCACTCACCCCTCTCTCTCTCTCTCTCCCTCTCTCGCTCACTCACCCCTCTCTCTCTCTCTCTCTCTCTCTCTGTATAACTGTAAAAATAAAAAAGGGAAATACGGGAGATTTACGGGGAAAATTACCAAATGAGAGCACGGCGGGAGAGGGGGTGAAAATACAGGAGAAACCCGGGAAAAACGGGAGAGTTGACAGGTCTGGTCTACTGTCACTGTCCCTGCTAATCTGATCTGCCATGCATTACCAATACAGCTCTCTTGACAGTATTGTCAAGAGACAAATGGTATACCTGCTGCTTGACTTATACATGCTCAAAAATCAATACACCACGGTCCTAACGGCCATGAGAAAAGCATATAAGAATTTTCCTTCAGAGTGGATTTCCCTTGATGGTTTCCAATAACTCTAATGGGGAATAGTCTTACTTCCACGCCACTAATCATTTTGTCACAGCGGGCTTTTGTTGTTTTTCCCAAGGATGGATATCTAACTTTGAAATTAAAATCTTTGTGGACTTGCTACAAATATCACTCTCTTCCCCTAAGCTATTGCATTGGAATCCAATTTTGAACTCATATTAGCCACATCTGTTCGGCTTATAGAGGTCTTATCAGCTGATATTTCCATGAAGGGAAATTGATTGGTTCCAATGACCTAATCGGAATTTCTCCCCAGACACTGGATTTGAGCAGTTAGAGAATATAAATGACAAATTGACAGGCCTGCTGGCTCCCTGCCAAATCAATGCATTTCCATCAGCCAAGGCTACAACTACGGTGGCCCTGAGGGTCAAAACACAACAACATTTCACAAAACACAACAACATTTCACAAAACACAACGACATTTCACAAAACACAACGACATTTCACAAAACACAACAACATTTCACAAAACACAACAACATTTCACAAAACACAACAACATTTCATAAAACACGACATTTCACAAAACACAACAACATTTCACAAAACAAAACATTTCACAATACACAACAACATTTCACAAAACAAAACATTTCACAAAACACAACAACATTTCACAAAACACAACAACATTTCACAAAACAAATTAACATTTCACAAAACACGACATTTCACAAAACACGACATTTCACAAAACACATTTCACAAAACAAATTAACATTTCACAAAACACAACATTTCACAAAACAAATTAACATTTCACAAAACAAATTAACATTTCACAAAACACAACATTTCACAAAACAAAACATTTCACAAAACACATTTCACAAAACACGACATTTCACAAAACACAACATTTCACAAAACACAACATTTCACAAAACAAAACAACATTTCACAAAACACAACGACATTTCACAAAACACAACATTTCACAAAACACGACATTTCACAAAACAAAACAACATTTCACAAAACACGACATTTCACAAAACACAACATTTCACAAAACACAACATTTCACAAAACACAACATTTAACAAAACAAAACAACATTTCACAAAACACAACAACATTTCACAAAACACAACATTTCACAAAACAAATTAACATTTCACAAAACACAACAACATTTCACAAAGCACAACATTTCACAAAACACAACATTTCACAAAACAAATTAACATTTCACAAAACACAACATTTCACAAAACACAACAACATTTCACAAAACACAACATTTCACAAAACACATTTCTAAAACACAACATTTCACAAAACAAATGAACATTTCACAAAACACAACATTTCACAAAGCACAACATTTCACAAAACACAACATTTCACAAAACAAATGAACATTTCACAAAACACAACATTTCACAAAGCACAACATTTCACAAAACACAACATTTCACAAAACAAATTAACATTTCACAAAACACAACAACATTTCACAAAACACAACATTTCACAAAACACAACATTTCACAAAACAAATTAACATTTCACAAAACACATTTCACAAAACAAAATGACATTTCACAAAACACAACATTTCACAAAACACATTTCACAAAACACATTTCACAAAACACAACATTTCACAAAACACAACATTTCACAAAACACAATGACATTTCACAAAACACAACATTTCACAAAACAAATTAACATTTCACAAAACAAATTAACATTTCACAAAACACAACAACATTTCACAAAACAAATTAACATTTCACAAAACACAACAACATTTCACAAAACAAATTAACATTTCACAAAACACAACAACATTCCACAAAACACAACAACATTTCACAAAACACAACGGCAAAAGAGAAAACATTTCAACATTTCACAGAAAAAGGAAAAGGTAGGTCCTTTCTTTGTTGTTACTGATTGGATGTATTCGTTGTCACTCAAGGTAACAGGAAGTGGGACCAGAGCAATGGCTCTGAGAGATGTTCCGCTGGTTCAAATTAACAGAAAATAACGCTTCCGGCGTTTAGCCTTCAAAATAAAAGTGCAATATTTTAAACATGTATAAATACTGTTTTAAACCAATTACTTTGTATTTAATCGTCAAATTCAATAAGTGAACACCCATATTAATGTTTGATGTCAAAATAATAATGAAAAATGCTATAATATGTGCCATTTATAACTATAAACGCTGCATGTATTACACTTTCTGACATTTTTGACTAAATTGGACACTGTACAGTTTACCTTTTAGTGTAACTGCAAAACACAAAATGTCAAAACACTCCTGCAGACCTGAACTTTCACACACACTAATATTTAGGCCCAAATGGTTTAAGAAAAGTCATGACAGGCCTTCAAAGTCAGCCATACTCTAACACTGTGACATTTGTAGAAAAAAGTATCTAAGACACACATTTGAAACACACACAATAGTCTCAAGTCTTTTTACAGTTTTTAATTTTACTGGTTTCAATGGCAGGTGTGACTGAAAAAAAGAAATGGGACAAATTAGATATAAATACATAAATAATAAATACACAGCTTGGACCTAAATGATAGTGTGTACCGTCCAACTTAGTCAGAAAATGTCACAGTTTTACAGTATGGCTGACTTTGAGGGCCTGTCATGACTTTTCTAAAACAGCTTGGACCTAAATGATAGTGTGTAGTGAAAGTACACATCTGCCGGAGTGTTTTGACATAGAACTTGTGCAGTTACAATGTAAGGTAAACTGTACAGTGTCCACTTTATTCTACAAATGTCACATTATTACAGTATGGCTGACTTTGAGGGCCTGTCATGACTTTTCTTTAACAGTGTGGGCCTAAATGTTGGTGTGTAGTGAAAGTACACATCTGCCGGAGTGTTTTGACACAGAACTTGTGCAGTTACTCTAAACTGTACAGTGACCAGTCAGAAATATCAAAAAGCGTAATACATGCAACATTTATAGTTAACAATGGCACATAATATGGCATTTTTCATTATTATTTTGACATCAAACATTAATATGGGTGTTCACTTATTGAATTTGATGATTAAATACAAAGTAATTGGTTTAAAATAGTATTTATACATGTTTAAAATATTGCACTTTTATTTTGAAGGCTAAACACCGGAAGCGTTATTTTCTGTTAATTTGAACCAGCGGAACATCTCTCAGAGCCATTGCTCTGGTCCCACTTCCTGTTACCTTGAGTGACAACGAATACATCCAATCAGTAACAACAAAGATAGGGCCTACCTTTTCCTTTTTCTGTGAAATGTTGAATTGTTTTCTCTTTTGCCGTTGTGTTTCGTGAAATGTGTTTTATGAAATGTGTTTTGTGAAATGTTAATTTGTTTTGTGAAATGTTGTTGTGTTTTGTGAAATGTTGTTGTGTTTTGTGAAATATTGTTGTGTTTTGTTAAATGTCGTTGTGTTTTGTGAAATGTTGTGTTTTGACCCTCAGGGCCACCGTATAAAACACCCTTACCTAAGCATATTGACGAGCAGCGGTGGATAATCTTGTGCTTGAACCTACAGAACTGGGGAAGTCACTCGCCAGCAGTCGTGATTAAGCCACCGCCGGCCGGAATGAGCTGTATGTGAAGTGGGGAGCGGCGAGTTTGTTGGCTCATGCATAATTACTGTAACTTTAATGTGGTTTTGACAGACGGCGATCATTTTCTGAGTGAGGAATAGCATGTCATTATCGCTCACATTCCAGTTCAGTGAAGTGAACGCCAGTATTCAACTAACCCACTGTATGAAAGAGCCAATACTGAGGACCGCGGTTTGACTGATAATGGGATACCAGTATGTTTGAACTGAGACTGCTTTTAGCTGATACTTCAATATATTTCAATTTGACCATTTTCATGCCAAAAAATCCAAAACAAAACAGTTTCCCCCAGAATTGTATTCTTTTTTTCTGTTGTGTTGTGAAACTGTATTTAGATCATCATGGGATACTAAAACTCTCCTACTAATACTACTGTTACTACTACTGCTACTACTACTATTACTGTTACTACTACTACTACAACTATTACTACAACTACTTTTACTACAACTACTTTTACTACTACTACTGCCACTGCTACTACTACTGCTGCTGCTACTACTACTACTATTACTACTACTGCTACTACTACTATTACTGTTACTACTACTACTACAACTATTACTACTACTACTACTTTTACTACTACTACTGCCACTGCTACTACTACTGCTGCTGCTACTACTACTACTATTACTACTACTGATGCTACTACTATTACTGTTACTACTACTACTACTTTTACTACTACTACTTCCACTGCTACTACTACTACTACTACTAATAATAATAATAATAATAATAATAACAACAACATATTCATGCATATTTGTGTGGAATCTGATCAAAATGTTGCATTAGAATCAATCAGGCAAAGTTCTTCCCATAGACAACCAGTGGAGTATTGATCAAATATACTATAAATATGTAATGAAACAAACTGCATCATATCCATCATATCAGAGGCGGACGACACCGACTGGTCGATGTGATTTTGTAATAAAAGTCCAATATTGGCCCAATCCATGAGAACATTATGTAAACAGATGAGAGAGGACTAGGGGACTTCACACAGCTTTTTGTAAGAGTTGGAGAGGCAAAAAGTGCACAGCAGGGCAGCAATTGATCATCAGCCATGACGGCACTCAGCAGTGAGGAGAGAAGTACTAACACCAATCTTCTGTCTGGCATCAATCTCCCGCCTCTCATCTTCCACAAATGTCACGCTGCTTCATAACAGTCCGTTTCTCTCTGTCCTCTCCGGCTTTATCGACTAAAACGTCCAGGACGCGACTAGACAATGAGGAGTCAATTCTCCACGGAAATAAATACTACATTCATGTGTAACTGAATAGGAGTTGTTTGTTTGCTTCTTTGGGATTTCATTTGGGACCGTTTTTTTTTTCTTTCCTCTCCCCAGAGTCTGTTTTCTCTCTCTCCATATTTGAAAGATTTCTACAACTACTACTACAAGGGAAGATGGTAGAGAACAGATCAAAAACATCTTTGGTTGGGGGGGGGGGGGGGCTTGCCAAAAAGTCTGGCAATTCAAGCCCGGGATGTGAGAAATGAAAAGCTTACTTCAAAATAATTCAAGGTGCAATGTCTTATTCCTGTGTCGGAAAGAGTTTGCTGCAACATATTTCACTTTTTTTCAGGAGGATTTCACTTGTTTCAAACAGCAGAAGAAAGACTCAGGCCATCGGTATTTCAAATAATGCCTATTTCTTTTTAAAAAGCTGCTTTTTTGCTCAATGATAAGCACTGACTAATAATGTTCAGGCCTTTGAAATTTGTTTATGCTGGGAAGTCTGTGAATCATTTATTCTTTTCCACAAGTGCTGCCCACATTTGTTTTTTTTTTATGTTTATTTCATTAGATGAAACAATATTTGTTTAACTCTCACATTCATCTATTGAGAAACTGATACAAGGACTGTATTCCACATTGCTTTCCTCCTAAATCTGTATCTCTTGGCTCTTCAAATACAAATTCCGGGGTAGAGAATAATAAAAGTAACATAAATAAACCACCAGCCTTGGTACTTTTAATACTTTTGGAATATTTAATTGCAAATTTAATATGTTTATTTAAGTAGGGTTTTGGGACGGAGAGCTAGAGGTAAAACTTCAGATATTTGCTATATATTGTGAAAAAAGATGTGCAGATTTCCTTCAAATGATAAAATACTCAAATATAGTGGAAGCATCTCGAACTTGTTGTTCAGTTTGCTTACTTGAGCAAACACACTAAGAGACTCCGCTTGACTGTGAATTTATCTAATTGCCCCCAGAGTAAAAATAAAGAATTTCAACTGAAAGCAGAGAACAACTTCTAAGCTTCTCCACACTGAGTTACACAACATAAATATGACATTTTATTCTGTATTTGAAGAGTTTCGTATTTAGGAGTCAAGTAAAATTACATTAATCACTGTTTAGCAAGGCATGAGAATTTTTCTTTGAAGTCAATTTTCAACAAGGTAATTGGCAAATCTGCAAGCCTCTTTCTCTCAATGCCTGAGTGCTCATAAATGGTGAATTTCTTGCCTGCTACAATTTTACACCAAGCACTCACTGTTCCCATTTTGGGCTGAGAACTAATGGGGAAGACAAACGGAGCAAAGCATACTCTCAAGATAGCATATGCAACAGCTTAAGACAAATAGGTTATTTGTTAGAGGCTGATGGATGTGAATAATGCAGGTCAGCAGGTCTGATACGACGTGTTAATGCAATGTCTACATGGCAAATAAAGGGGATTCTAACTCGGAGGTGACGTTTCATTAAACATTTTGTTCACTAAATACTTGCCACTGATTCTGCCTGGATCAGCTATCACACATTAGAACACATTTACTGTAAAATCTTTTGGTCTCATTCCCTCTTTCCTCCAGCTTGAGCAAAATTAAGCTGTGTGACTGTGAATGTATGTTGTTTTGTCAAATGAAGCTGTCTAATAACCTTACTATAAATATCTTATACTATGTCATGTTATGAGTATATTACAGTATGTTACAGTAAGTTATCTTATGCTATGTTGTTATGTTATGTTCCAGTACATTACAGTATGTTATGTTACGTTAAATACACTGTCGTGTTACAGTATATTACAATATATTACATTATGTTATAGTGTGTTATGTTATTATGTTGTTGTATTATGCTGTTACATTACATTACGTTACAGTAGTATGTTACAGCATGTTTGTTGTATGTTGTGTTATGTTATGTTATAGTATAGTTTGTTATAGTATGTTATAGTATATTATAGTATGTTATGTTATAGTATAGTATGTTATAGTATGTTATGTTGTCATGTCATGTCATGTTTTGTCATGTTATGTTATGTTATGTTATGTTATGTTATGTTATGTTATGTTACAGTATATCATGTTGTTATGTTATCTTATGTTATGTTACATTTTATTACAGTATGTTATGTTATCTTATGTTATGCCCCAGTATATTACAGCATGTCATGTCATGTCATGTTATGTTATGTTATGTTATGTTATGTCATGTCATGTTACAGTATATGACCGTTTCTTACAGTTTGTTGTTATGTTATGTTATGTTATGTTATGTTATGGTATGGTATGGTATGGTATGGTATGTTATGTTATGTTATGTTATTGTATGTTTATGTTACATTACATTATGGGATAACATGATGTAACATGTAACATTTATACATTAATTTACCCCTTGGTGAGTTTTCTGTATTTTTGCGTACTTTAGTTTCATTTAGGGCCCTTGCGGATTGGGAACTCAGCACAGCTTTGCTAATTAGTCTTGATTGCCAAGCATGCAGTGGCATTCCACTAATTATACCACAGTTACCATCATGCCTGTTGGAGCAGAGCTCAACTCCTTACTGGAGCTCCCCTGGTGTTTTAGAAGGCGGACACGGGGCCCATCAACAAAGGCAAAAAGCAGGCAGTTAGCAGACACAGGAGGTTCATGGGAAGAGATTTCTGAAAAGACAGGTAATCAAAAAAAATATTAGCATGAAATTGGAGGCTGCAATTTGGTATTGTGAAAAAGCTTGGTTGGAATAAAACAGATGAAATGAATTCTCTCTTGCACTTCTCTCAAATGTATTCAATTTGTGCTGCAGGGCAACAAAGTGTTCCTCACCTAATTTCTGAGCTGATAGGATGTCATTGGAGATCCATTTTGTTTGGAACTAGCGCAGCCCTTTCCGAGATAGAGTCTATATAAACACTCAAGCTTTCAGTGCTTCAGCCCACATTTCAATACTTCATCTCTGGCTTTCCTGTGCTATATTCCCTCCACCCGACCCCCATTGCTTTTCTCTCTCTCTGTGTGCAGCTCCCATTCCATTTATAATACAGTCATTTTTCAACCAGGGCTCTCAGTACATTGGGGACTGATTCAGCCTGATGCAGGATGGAGGGAAGTTTTCATGCACCACATGAAAGCTGGGGCAAATGGAACCCCCACAATGGAGATGCACAACACCATGCATGCTAAAATGTATAGTTGATGTTTGGCTGCATCTATATAGCGAATAAAAAATTCCAGCATTGAGGAGTCTGCTTTTGAGCCTCGGGTAATTTGTTTTTTCAGTTGCTGGAACGAAACAAGATAATTAAATGAAGAAGATATTTTCAGTGATTGGTATGAATCCCACAGTTCTTTGGGTTTTATGTGTAAGGTGTCGTCTAAATGTGATCAGAATTCCAAACAGAATAAATCAGTCAAAGAGTGAGAGAGAAATCTGACATCAAAGTGGAAAATCTCATTATCCATGACCAAAACATAGTTTCTGGTACAGATAAGTAGTGTGACTATTTTGCCACCATTCAGTTAATTGATGTGGGTCAAAGCACCACTCACAGATCCTAGATCAACTTACTTTAGTGTGATTAACAGAATTTACCGTAATGACCTTATGCACGAATGTGGTACCAAACAATCCAGAAGATCTGAGTCTGTCAGTATAGGGGCGAGTGGGGTAATATGAGACGGTTTTTAATCAAAATGTTATCTTGGCAAGGAAAAATGAGACAGAACTAAAACAAACGCTTCCATCCATAGTTAAGGATGCTGATTTTCAAATGAACTGGTAAGAATGCAGCTAAACGAAAGAAGAATGAAAATAAAATTTCTTAAAAAAAAAAAAGTAGTCCCTTGGCTCAATTTGCCCCAGGTTGTAAATTGATCCTAATAAGTGGGTAAATTGAGTCACTTGGGGGCAAACTGAGCTACTGAATTATTCATTTTGGAGTCTGGATAAAATACAAAATAAACTATTTCTACGTCAAATGAGATTGAAGACAATGTTGTCACTTAAACATCTTTATTTCAATCAGGAGAGACTAGGTTGAATGCTCAAATGAAAACTTTATTCAGAAGCTGAACATGTTGGAAACTTTGGCGTAAGCTCCATGGTGAAACTCCTCCCATCCATGAAGTTAGGAGTATATCCGTGGATGGACGTGGGAGTTAGGAAGCCCCGCCCCCCTGAGGAACAGGAAGCCCGCCCCCCTGTGGAACCAGGAAGCCCCACCCCCCTGAGGAGTTCCTCTTAATTCTTAGTTCTTCTCTTAATGGGTGGAGGAGGGGTGAAGGTAAGCACAGCGACTGGACTGACAGCAGTATACAGCATAGTTCAGTGAGTAGCACAATAGCATAGGTGACGTGTATACTGTATACTCCCAGACACTTAGACGATTGGCTCTCTGAAAAAGAGAGGGAAAGTGACGGGTAACTCTGATTGGTTCTCTGGAAGAGGGAGAAAGAGGGAAAGTGTTCACAAACTGATAGGGTGAAGAGAAAGCATGAATGAAACTAGAGAGAGGTGGGGGGTTTTAGGTAGTCTTCCTGATTGAACTTGCGTATAAACTTCATTAAAACTATTTTTTGAACGATTTTTTCAATAGTTATTTTCATAACATTAATAGTGAAATAGAACAGTTGTAAAATGTTCTTGCATGTCATTTTGCAAACCAAAGTACACAGGTTCATCTTACCCCGCTCTCCCCTATATACAGAAATGAAGTTTAAATTACTATTCATGGAACTGATTATACATATATACATATATATATATATATATATATATATATATGCATACAGGTTAGTGGTAGATATAAAAATGTTTGTCATGTTCACACACAAACGTTTAAGGAACTTGTTTCTGTTCTGATGTGTAATTGCTATATTTTTTATTGAAAATAACAAAGGACTGTAGTTACACACTGAATTATACATATTTTAGACACAAGCATACCATTGTTAATTCTTACTAGTATCTTCAAGACCTACAAAAGACTTCATAATGTTCAAAATGACTCTGGAAAATTGACTTGCAATGGTTGTGTGTTGAAAGAAGGAAGACATTAAATTAGGAGAAATCCTTTTCATGGGGCATCAAGGTTCTTGAACAGCTCCCTCACAAACGACCATTATTACTATGGATGTATTGTACATGCAGCTCCCACTCTGTCTGAAATAAATGAAACACTTCATTTGAGACTGCACTAACACTCACATCATTTTCCTTCTCCGAGGTTCAGAATCCAGCCCCGTAATGCCATCGACTCTGTTTCCAACCGGAAGAGTACTTAGCAGATTGTGGGAGTGGGGGCGCCCCGGTGGATCACCGTGTAGCGCGAGTACCATATAAGGCTCAGTCCTTCCCGCAGTGACCCGGGTTCGAATCCGACCCGCGGTCATTTGCTGCATGTTCTCCCCTCTCTCTCTCTCCCATACCTTCCTGTCTTTCTCTCACACTGTCCCTGTCAAATAAAGCATAAAAAATGCCGAAAATAAATCTTTAAAAAAAAAAAAATTGTGGGAGTGAGTAATGACGCTCAGTGCACAATACGCATTTAAACCCTTAACCGCATGAGTTGACTACCAATATCACTACTTCACACCAATGGCTTTGGTGAGTAGCTGCTGCGGGAGGGAAGGTTGTGTACTCTACTAGGGATGGGACGATAGGCTTATCTCACGATACGATACGATATGATATGGGGTTCATGATTCGATATACGATGTGAAAATAAAAGTTCAATGACAACAAAGTCTGACTGTGCAGAATTATGTTTATTTCTGAGCCACAAATCTTTCTAGCGATGGCATTGGCTTGCTAGAATGTAAACAATTTAAAAATGTCATTACAAAGTGACAATAATATAATTTGGATGGAGAGCTTGTGAAACTGTGATGGGCAAGCATCTCATTTGTGATTACTACAGCAGAATAAAATGGAGCTAATATCACGATAAATTTTTCTGCCCTACGATACGTATTGTCCCATTGTTGTATCGCGATATATTGATACTCTACATATACAGAAACAGCCCAGTATGACACATAGTCCTGCACTGTTGCTGGATATGTTGGGGTTTGTGCTTGGCTCAAGGCTTTCCTGCAGCAGTGGTTGTAGTGGAGGGGAGAACGCTTCTTATTCAGTTCAATTCGGTACAGAGCTTTCAACTGGTAACCTTTCAGTCATGAGCCCAATTCCCTCATCTTTAGACTACCATCCCCTGTATAAAGGAGGATATACTCTGAGTCAAACCTAAAGCTGCAAAGGCAAGATTCTCATGTAAAGATGCACCCGTCTTATCAGCCTAAATCACAAAGTGGAGCTGCAATAAAGAACAGTGTCTCATCCCCCCTAATAGAGAGGAGCCCAGAAACTGCCAGGATGCATATCATATATCATATCTGAGCAACACTCTCCACAAAGTCACTGTGATAAGGGGCAAAAAAAACATCTGGGGACACTAGCTAAAAAAAACAAATAACTTCAAGGATCTTTCAAAGGCCATTTCAAATATTTTTTCATATATTATTCTCTTTCGTTCTCTTTGCAGTGGTTTTACAATAAAATGAGTAAAAATCCAATTTGCATTTTTTGCTTTTCTGTCAATTATGGTCTAATTCCCCCTATGATAGTGTATAGAACTGTTTATTGAGTGATATGCCTAGTTCCCTAAGGTTGTGCAGATTCTGGGGAGGTGTAGACTTTGATGATATTATGAAAAATGACAACAATATACGCCAAAATACAAAAGTATAGGCAAAACAGGAAAATAAATGGGGGATCACAGAAGGTTAAAAGCTGGCGGAACGTCACAAATATTGAGCCTGCACACTGAAAAGGGCATCAGCTGAAACGTTTGTGCATGATGTTTCTTCTGCATTCATAAAAAATGTAAAAAAATGATCATCATAAGAACATAAAAGGTTTGGAAAACCCACTTGTTTTTGAGTGCGAACCATGTGTTTCCTACTGAAGATATTCTATTGGTTTTTACGCACCAAACAAAGCGAGGGTGATTCCTTCTACAGACTTGAGCAGTTGAAAATGCCAGTAGGTATGGGGGGTTGAGAGTGTCTTGAAACTCCAGAATGGGGCGGAAAGTGAGTTTTGAAAGCCAGAAATCTCAGCAGTTGGCCAAGTAATCATTGAATCAATGGTATTGATCAACTCCCAGCAGATATATTATGGTCATTTTGTGCAATGGGGCAGTAAAAATCTTTCTGATTGCCCCTTTAAGTACAATTAAAAATGGTTCAACTGGCGGTGTGAAGGATCCAATGCAATTCACTGTTACAGTAAGAAAACAGCAAACCTGGAAAACAGCAAGCCTCCTGCTGAACAGAACAGCATTTCTAATTGCTGTTTTTTGATATTCCCTGTGGGGCGTTCAATGCATTCAATATATCTCGCCAAGCTACATATCCCCCACTCCCCCCCCCCCCTCCCCTCTTTCCCTCCTGTCTTTCCCCATCTCCCTCTACCTTAAAGGCCCATCATCTGGCAGGACACATTCTCCAGAGCGGAGGCCAGCATCCACAAGCGCACACCAGCGGCGAGGCGTCCCCCCGCTGTGGCAACAGAGGGCCTTGTTACTCACAAAATGTAATTACAGTCTCGCGTCAGTGACCCGGTCCCCCGGTACGTCCCGGGGGGGGAGCCGCCACACACGACTTCTCCAGTGTTCTCTAATGATTCAATGATGTTCCTCCCTCCTTTTACAATCCATCTCATCCCGTTCTAATACGTATGGCTGCTCTCCTCCGGGCTCGCTGTGCTATGAAGCAACAGTGTGCTCGTTTGTGCTTTGTCAGCAGTGCCAGCCGAGCCGAGCAGCCGGTGGGACATTGGGAGGCGTCGGGTGATGCTGCGATGACCCGGGATTCAACTTTTATATGCTAACCCCCGGAGCTGGGTCTTAACAGTCAAAGGGAAGCTAATTAATTGCTCCCTAGACAAGATGTATGTGCCCAATCTCAAAAGTGTGGAATAATTATGGCTGGATGATAGCACAATAATTATAAGAACGTGGTGCGGAGAATATGAATTGGGCCTAATGGAGGTTTAGGGTTATGTCACCTAGCTGCCGCCAAAACCCGATGCATCGATTAGTCTCGATGAAGACAAACTGTATGAAATATGCTCATAAATATTCAACACTCCTATCCTGAAGTGGTCCAGCTCGGTATTTTTTTCCTGAACCTAATAACTCACTACAATATATAGTCGTCCGTCTAAATGTATTATTCATAAGCTCCTCATCTATATGTACATATGGCACATCGGGCTGCTTTTCCGTGAATGAGATGAGAACTGCATACAGTGAAGAAGTCGATCTGGTATTTTTTACGGTTACTGATGCAAATAGAAGTAAAAAAGGCTTTAGGTATAATAAGCAGGGGGGTAGTAGAGGGGAAACCCACCTATAATCAGTATGCGCCACTTTAATATTAGAGTGTTAGTCTGACTTTATGAGATGAACTTCATAGTAAATTGTCAAACTGATTTAAGTTAATATGAGGACATGAACTTGTAAGGGGGGGAAAAGCATAAATGTATGCTTTTCTGAAAATATAATTGATTTTTGTTTATAGTGCTGGTTTGTATGGAAGAGAAGGGAGACGTGAAAAATCTGAATTCTGAGTTTAAACTGACTTTTTTCTCAGAATTCTGACTTTTTTCTCAGAATCTCAGAATTCTGACTTTAAACTCAGAATTCTTTAAACTCAAATAAATTCTTCATGTGGCCCTAATCCTCTTCCGTAGGTTTGTTTACCAGCGTGTCACTGATAAGATAAGTGAAAAGTGGTTAAAGAAGTGTACACACAGAGAGAAAGCACGAGTAAAGCTTTCCTCTCCTTGTCTGCGGCGGTGTTTAGGATGCCGGCCAAGATGTCAGCAGCTCTAATTAGTTCTATGCATGTTCCGTTGTGCTTAACAGGAGCTGCAGGTAACACAAGGGGTTTGACAGTGTGATAACTAGCTAACCAATTTAGAGATGAAATCCTCCTGACAGCCTGTTGATAAGGACACACGTGCTCGGTCTTATACAAAGGTAATTATGGGATTTGTCTTTACCTGGCGTCATCAGGATCAGAGACACTGTGTCAAACCCCACAAGTTGCCTTGTTTAGAAAAATATAAGTCCAGGGTCTGTAGTAGATAGAAATGACAGCAGATGACAGTAGCTACTGAGAAATAAATGAATCAAATGGGACTTGATGGCTTTGTACTGTGATCCTGACTCCAGTAATATTCAATACATGTTGCAGGATTGTATGATTTGTTATCATTGTCAATACTTCTAACCTTTGCATTCATTTTGGTATTTTGTAAAAGTCAAGGTGCCAACAGCATGTAAAATGTTTAAAAAGAAGTAGTGTATGATTCTACCATGTAAGGTCAGTATTCTTCCAAAATGAAACTGAAAATAAAAAATACTACTCTTTCATTAACATTATTGAAAATGCTTTCTATATTTTCTGAAATATAAGTAATCATTTAATTTTTTGACAATGCGTTTGTTTCTAACTGACCTTCCAGGATTAAGGTAAAAACAAATTAATTCATCCATTAACAGCATTGCATAGGCTATCAAATATTCATGCATGTATGCATGTATGTAATCACATAATAGTTGAATAGGATCTATAATGGCTCATTGCTCAAAATCTGTGGAAAACAAAACAGTCCAATGAGCAAGATGATAATTTATCAGATGAAAGGTCTAGCCTATAACCGATTCATTTCGATAATCATTTTAATGCGCCACGGCCAATTAGTTTCAAAAGACTAAATGGAGGAGAGGGGGTGTTGACTGAATCCATATCTATTATGTTTCCTCCTAATTAGCATTTCACAGGCTGTGAAAGGGGCAAACAGCACCAGTTTCTGCTTGGCTTTGAGGAAATTCAGCTGCACCCGTCTGAAGCAAATGATTCTTCTATTAGAGACAACAAAGCATATTTTTCCACTCATTCTGAGAGAGAGAAAAAACATTAGGATTCTTTCAAGGGTTTTGTCGGGTTAGACTGTATAGTGGGATTTAGACATTGGGATGGTGGTGATGACAGTGTTGTGAATCGATTTGCACAGTTAATATAACACTGCCCTCATCTGGTCATTTTAAAAGGCCATATATCATTCATGCCAAATCAATGCCAATTACTAAAATCCCTCCACCGACAGATGGGGAGAATACAAAATATAGAGAAGAGTGGGGAGAGAAATGATTCTGAACTGCTAGAGGCCGTCTGGCGGACTGGCTGAAAGGCAAGTAAATGAGTCTGAGCAGAATTGCTGTTAAATACAGACATGGTTAAAAACGATTAGAGGCAGAATAATCACATCATACTTTCACATGAAAATCGTCAGTTCTTTTAATTTGAGTGAATTGTTCATTTATACAGTGGGCTGCAAAAAAGTCAGTTTTAAAGATCTCTGTATTGTAAAAAAAAAAAAAAAAAAAAACTATACATCAAAATAGAGAAAACTTTTCTGTACCATTATCTGGTAGAACTACTTAGAAAATAGCATTGTGAAATACTTTAATTACAATTAAAACATTTTTGTCAGCATTAGAAGATGTACAATATAAAGTCAATCAAATCTACATAATTCATCTATACAGTTGCGGCCAAACGCTGGCCTGCATATACAAAGTACCTTAAAATAGTCAGCGAAATAAAAATATGTGCATTTTCCTGCCGCAATATTTCAATCAGAAACACAGAATTGCAGAGCGACTTTTCTGTTGCGCTTTAAAGTCAGTTTCAGAACTTTCATATATAATTTTCTATACTCCCAATTAAGGAACGTAAGGTGCCTTATTACAGATTCATCTACTGATATGTGCTGCGAGAAAATCATTTAAATAATAGACAAAATACAGTAAAATGCACATTGGGATAATGCAAATCAACGCTCTGATGTTCTATGCACAGAGCTCCACAGCTGATTCAAAAGAGGCTACAACTGAGTTTTAGATAAGGTCAGAAACACACTGCTGTGTAGCAACACTGTTTCACATTTTGTCTGTCCCTCTCGGATATTGAGGCTAAACCTTAAATTACATGAAAAAAGGAAGTTAAGGCTGGCGCCGGCTGGCACCCTTAGGTACGCATTTGCGGTACCGTACACTCACATATAAAACAGCAAGTGATACAAAACCAAAGGTCGAAATCAGACGTCGGACTAGTAAGTACCGCCGATGGTGCAAATATGAACTGAAGAGCTACCGGATCCATTTCTGTGCGTAGTCTTCCTGACGTGGAGAGGAAACGAGTAAAAAAAAAAAAGGATTCTACTGAGAGTAAAAGGCAGGTGAAGGCCTCGTCGGGAGTGGTTTTACCCTGAGGGAGACGACACGCAGAGAGAACATACTGTATATGTGATCTCCTCTCTCTGTACTGTGCGTCCCCCCCTTTTTATGTCACAGCGGGAGCGTGGGAGCGCGGCCGCGGGGATCCCTCGGCGTTGGCACCGGGCACCTCCGATACGGACGAGGTGAACTACAAATGTTAGAAACCTCTCTTTTTTCCCCCCTCCCGGCCCGCGGTCCGGTATCGCGCAAACCGGAGTACTTCTGAGAACCCGGCAGTCGGTGAACCGATCGGTCGTCAGCAGGAGTCGCTCTCAGCTGGAGTAGGCCAGCGGGCGGTCAGTAGTTAGTAGACCGATGGGTCTACATCTCCAATCCATAGTGAGGAGAGGAATTGTCATATTGCAGAGATGGAGGGAGGAGGGAGGGGGGGGGCATTCCTCCTTACTGCGGACAAACTGTACGCTCTCAGTCCCCTGGTCTAAGTGCTTTTCTGCTCGGCGTGGACAGCTAAGGCCGGTGGAAGCTGCATGAAAGGGAAGGAAAAGGTCACGGTGTTAGTCAAGATCTTCGGGGCAGAAAGCAGAGCAAATGTTGACTTCTTTTGAAAAAAAATAAAAAACACAAAACAAAATCACTGCTAAAATATTCATGAAAGCGCTTGAATGAACTTGAGTGGACGTCGGAGCGCCGTCGAGCACAGAGGAGTCGAAAGAACGGGTGAATTATTGATGGCGCCGTATAGGAGACTGACCGGGTATAGATCCTGCTGTCTTCGTGAACCTCCATCTCTGAACTCTTGAACTCGTTGAGCTCCTTGCGGATGGCAGCCTGAGAACAGACATGAAAGAAGTAGCAGTTCAGCAGAAATGGCTTTATCCTTTTACGGCATTGCAGAAAGGAAGAAAGGGATTGTATGATCAAAGCTCAATGTGAATATTATTATTATTTCAGATTGTTAATGCTCCAGACGAACCCAGCAAGCTACGTTTTTACCTTATAGTGCAAGTTACACGCTCACTTACAATTGCGTAACTTGCAACCCTAGACACTGATATTATTTCTTGAAATGCATGGAGAAATAAGACCGTATTAAACTCAGAAAACAACAATATTTCTTTCTTGAGGGTATTTCTTTCCTAGATACGAGAACATACATGTGATTTCTGTTCCTAAATATTCTCTGAGCTTCACTGGACCAGGTAATTCACTGGGTAAGACTCAACACAGCCATTAGGCAGCATTCGTATTGCATTCCTGGGATTCTTCCTTGACACTGAATCTGCTTGGAATGCAAATCCTCTCCGAGTTGACCATAGCAAAAGACGGTGCTGTTAAAAAAGCACAAGGCTTTAGGCTCTCCCTTGGTAAGAAGGTGTGAGCCTCAGGAGCCCTGTTAGCGAAAAGGCAGATGTCTGCGTTTACGTGTGTGTGTGTGGGGGGGGGGGCATGTGGTCACTCTCACCTTGTCAGCGGGAGTGAGCTTGGTCCAGGGTTTGTCTGCACGGCGGTCGTAGTCGTGGGCGTGGGTGCACTCGACGTTCTCGTGGAAACGCAGGATCTTCCTGTCCAGGAGCTCGGCCACTGTGGGTCTCTGGGACAGCTGACAGAAGGAGGAACATGAGCATAAGTCAGGTCTGTCTGAGGGGTCATGTCCTAATTAAGGTTTGACCAATATGGGCTTTTGAAGCCTGGTACCAATCATTTTGGATTGAAGATGCTGATAGCTGCCAATAATTCGTGCCAATATTTGTATCTTTAAAGGGGGGGTATCCTAGGATGTGGCAATTCTTAGTATTTATGGTGATTTTGGTACTTGGAGGTGTGAAGTAATCACAGTAAAAAAACAGAATCATGTTACTATGCCATTTCCCCACAGTCACCAACTATAAAACACGCCCCTTTGTACAAGCCAGTCAGATTTTGCTCCAGTTTCTATGTAGACCCTAGACTGTCTGAAATCGACCAATCAGTGCTAAGAGGAGGGCAGGCCTTCCAGAATGGCCAGCCAATCAGAGCAGTAGCTCATTAGCAAAAGAAGCTGCTCATGTAAAACCTATTTTCTTGTAGGTGGGAAACCAACATTGGGAAGTGAATAGCTAAAGCTATAACTAAACGATTTTTACTGAAAAAAAACTTAATAGATGTATTTTATAGACACCAGGTAATTATATAAAATTGCTGAAAAAGCAAAAGATACCCCTCCTTTAAATTTGACCATTTTGAGGATCTAAAACATCCCCAAAAATTCAGTATTTCCCCCAGAATGTTATTCTTGTCTAGTGGAAAAGCCTCTGAAACAGCATATTTTTTTTATTTTTGTATATTTTGTCAGGGACCATGTACAAAAACATTAATCTCAGTTAATGAGAAGAGACGCTATGCACTGTTAATATGAAATCATGGGACACTAAAACTCTCCATTGAAAACCAGGATAATACTGCTACTACTGCTACTACTATTATTATGAATACTACTACTACATACTCACTAATACTTGTTTCATTAGAACCAATTCAAGTTAAGGTCTTCCCATAGACAACCAGTGTAGTATTGATCAATTTTACAATAAATATGTCATCAGTCAAACTGTATCATCCATCATATCAGATGTGGACGACACTGATTGGACCACATAAGATTTTTAATCAATGGCCAATATTGTCCAGTTGGATTTTTGCGTTTGTGCTCGACATATTGCTATTGGGTTTAATGCTTTGTGTGTGTGTGTGTGTGTGTGTGTGTGTGTGTGTGTGTGTGTGTCGCATCCTGACCTTTCTGGTGAGCCTCCGTTTGATCTCGCACCTCTCCAGCCGTCGATCCGTTTCGTTCTTGGCTAGGGGAGGAAAAATACATTCCATGAGAAAGAAAAACACTGCAGCCAGTCAGGTACACTTCACTTGAGCTTCTGCCGGCACGCTGGGGTAACAGGAGTCTTTTTAATCACTGCCTTTCCCTGCACAAGGCACCGCATTGTTTTAGCGCGACTTGCAACCATCGTCTTCGCCGAGTCGTTCGAGGACAAGCGAGACACAGTAGGGCGGTATGCATCCTGGATAAAAAAGGTGTTGATGGATTCTAAGGAGTATTATGTTGATACTTGGTTCTGGGATCCAACTTGGCGTCCCAATGATTCTGGACTAAAGTTCAACCACACCAGGGTGACTTTCACTATATTTCAGCCTACTGTAGATTCTGTTCATATTGAGATCAGTGTGTTTACATTCTTCTCCAAACAGACCACAAGGGGGCATTTACTTGGTACACCTGGAGTTGAAACATTATTCTAATCAGATACAATATCCATAGTAATGGACCATAGTGGCCCAACCACAAACAGAGCCCAAAACTGTTTGGGGTCTCCTGTGTGTTTTGTACCTATTAGTGTGCCTGAGGCAAGAAAAAAAAAATTAGCCAATGGACAGAGAAGTAAAATGAATGATGCACGCTATTGATTTTAGCAGGGATGAAAAAGATTAAAAGTGGGGGTTCTGACCTTGCTGTGCAGAGGGATCGAAGCGCAAATAAACACACCTGAATGAAGAAGCTGAAAAATGAGTGAGGGATAGAGGGAAGGAGGAAGAGTGTTACCTTGAAGGATGTTCCTCTGCTCCAGCTCCTCTGCCGTCGGTCTTTGGCTCAGCCGCCTGAAGACACGGAACGCTGTTCACTACCACGAGCAACAAATGCCTGCACACTTTGTGCAATCATTAGGTTACATACATGTTGGGGCTCGACTGATATGGGTTGTTGAAGCGTCAGTTTTCCCCCCAGAATTTAGAACATGGGATATGAAAAACCCATAATAATAACTATAATATATCTACGCATACTTGTGTGGAATCTGATCAAAATATCAGATTAGGATTAATTCAGGTTAAAGTAATCCTATAGACAACCAGTGTTATACAATAAATAAGTAATAAATCAAACTGCATCACATCCATCATATCAGAGGTGGATGTCAATGACTAGCCGATATCTGATTTTTAATGAAAGGCATATATTGGTCCCATATATCACCTAACACATATATACGTCTAACCTTAATACATAGTGGACATAACACAAAGGAAGGAGGTCCAGGTGTTGTTTACCGTGTCAGCGCCGTGCCGATCTTCATCCTCACTGCCAACCACTGTTCCTTGCTCTGCCAGCTCATGCCGTCTTGGTTCTCGTGGGCTTCCCTCTCCTCTCTCTCCTGTCTCTCCAGCCTCAGGGCCAACGTGTCCTTCCTCTTCACACGGCTGGCCAGCCCACCTGTCACACACACGTGTAAGTACTGTAGCATCTAGCCTCTGGACATAACGTATGAAAAGTGGGATATTGACACATCCAGACCTCCTGCAGCATGGGGGGGGCATGCTGTCAAGTTTTAACGAGCGGGGGAAAGTTTTCTTCAATCGACCTCTGTTCGTGTTTACTTCTATTCTGATCCAAGATGTAATCTTATAAAAACATTTTTTTATTTTGTTTGTTTTATTTGAAATAAAGGAATCAGAAATCATGGTCCATCACCAAACTCTGAGATCTCAAGTAGTATTTACCTGCTGAAAGCTGAGGTGAAGAGCATTTTCAAGCAGGGAGCTGGTATCTACCGCCCCTTTCATATGATGTGAATGCAGCATTATAACATGAGAGCAACTTACTTGGGGGGCCTTCCTCCTCCTCGTCATCATCGTCGTCTCTGTATAGGATGGGGCCATCGGAGTCGGTCTCTTCTTCGCTGTCCCCTGGTCCTCCGCCCTCGGGGATGACGCTGACTCTGGGGTCTCCGATCAGGGCCCTCCGGCTGCGGGGCTCCAGCCCAGGCTGTCGAGGAAGCCTCTGGGGGTGAAGCTTCCTCAGCTCCTCCTCCATGTCAAAGTCATCATCTTCTGGCCTGCAGAGAGATACAGCCATTAGAAAACTGCTCTCAGAGGCTCACTCAAAATTAAGTCATTTGCTGCTATGTCCGAGTCTGGGGACACACTACTTTTCTGCTGATTGTAGCCACAATTTGGCCATCATGACTTGTCAAAAATTGGACAATTTTTACGAATCAAATCTGGACAAGTCTTGATGTCCTCCTGTAGTGTGAGTGCGCCAAAAATCTGAACAGAGAAGGGCAATAGCCAATCAGAACTGAGCGTGAGAGAAGAAAAAAAATTCCAGCAAGTGTGGGAAGAAAAATGCTCTGTGTTGTAGCAGAAAATTTGGGGGTTGCATGGTGTTACAATTCAGGTAGTGTGTGTTTCCAAAATCCATATGGTCAAGTGTGTGCTTCCCAAAGTCAGTCATTGAGTGTGTGATGTCTGCTCAGTCGTGTAGTGTGTCCACAGCCTGAGCTGACTGATTTAAAACTTCATTTGAGGGGAAAAGTCAATTGTGTGTTCATTTTTACATTAAGGTTGCGCTCACACCAAGCATGTTTGGAGCGGTTTGTTCAAAATCTGGAGTGTTTACTCCTTTACTTAGGTTCGTTTGGGCAGTTAAGAACAATACCATTCAAACTTGGGTGGCAGCAAATTACACCAAAACACCTGAAAATGCGGGTCTCTGTCATCTTCTAAGACAACTGTGGTGCGGTTTGGTGGCAGTGAGAACATAGTCTGAACCAACAATAGTAAACAACCCCAGGACACGCTCATATTAAGCGATTCCTTCAGGTGTTCTTCACTCGTATGAACACCAGAGAAGGTAAATTACTGAAAGAGTGCAGACAAGTCCATCCTGCTTAGCTAAAATTACAGGACATGGAATTTATTGTGACTTCTCCCCACTGCCCCAAATCTCTGTCCAATCAGTGAGCCACTTGGGAGTCCATGTGACTTTTGTTTGCAAGCCCTGGTTCGTCTGGGCAGTGTGAACCTAACCAAACCGAATACAAAAATGCAACAAAGTTAACTTTTCCACTACGGTTCAGACCAAAGAAAACAAACCGTAGGTGGGATCACACCCTAAAAGGAAGATTCACAGTGAGGTTTCAAAGCAACAGTGTTTTGTAATGTATGCAGGCAATGTATATGGGACACTTACAGCCTGAGAGGTTCGATGGTGGTGGGGAGAGAGTATCGTGACCCTCCTCCTGCCTCGATGAGGAACTCTGGAGGAGACTCAAACAGTAGCGAATGTGCCCGCTGGGAACCGTCTGGGTTGGGCTGAGCTGGGCCCGGGCTGGCGAGGGCTCTCTGGATGAGGATATGTAGGGGGATGGTTGGAGGCTGGCTGGGGGGCTCAGTGGTGGGGCTGGGGGGATCAGTCTGTACGGCGGGCGCAGGGCCAGAGGAGGCGCTGGGCGGAGGGAGCGACTGAACCCTGGGAGGGGACGGGGGTATGTGGGACGGAGGTGAAGGCAGAGGCTCGCTGGAGGGTTGGTGGGCTGCTGCAGCCTTGTTGTCCTCGGTGCTATCTCCTGTGGGGACAGCAGAGGGCACCGGTGCGGGGAGCGAGGCCGGGTCAGAAATGGGAGACTCCGGGGCTTGGCTGGTTGGTTGAGGTGACTCGACAGAATGGCGCTTGGTGACGGGGGTCATCCTCTTGGGCGGGGTTGGTGGAGAGCGCTTGGCAGGTGCTGGCACTACAATTATGCCACTGCCGGGCTGAGAGAGCTCCGCTGCAAGTCAACCACAAAGTAATCCAACACTTGTCATATAAACTGACACTCACTACATGCAGTAATTAATCAAGTGACATCCAACATCCAAGCTTAACCTGCAATCAACACATCAATACACAGCGTTATGACTTTTTTAACTTGGTGAGATGAACATTCAATCTATGCAGGGATGGAAGTTAGGGTTAGAAAATGAACAAAATCAAGCTGACAAGCAAATATAATGAGAATAACCGTTTTAGTCAGGGAGAATGACAAATGTCCCTATGCCTCAGTGCTGGTTGCTAAGTCAGTAGAGTGTGACAGACAAGGATAATTAGGGAACTGATGTTTTTTTCTATTAGCAACTGCAAGTGGCATGACATGACACTACATCAGTCTCTGCTCACTCTGAGCCGTGCAACATTGGGGAATTTATCATTTCAAAGTAACACAAGAAGCATTTCTATTAATTTAGAAACAATATTTCACTTGGATGTCTCAGCAGTCTTTGGTGTAACATCTATTGAGGTCAACAAACTGCGGCAAACTGGATGTTAATTTCCATGCGGTGTTTTCTTGGGTAGCATTTAGAGTTAGTTGGCTGAGCTGAAACTTATACCATTGGCTGCATTATAGTCTTATGTCATGCAATGCAGTAGTGGGGGTAAAAATGGAGGTGAGGTATTTCGCGTGTTATGAAGGTGGTAAATCTGTACCACCAGGATGCAGGCTCTGTGCGAGACGGATTGAGATACGGTGCCCCGCCTGGTACCTGAGGTCTGGCCAGCCCTGTGGCGGAGGTAGACGGGGAGAGAGAGGTAGAGGCCTAGCTCGCCCTGGTGTCGCCAGCTGGTCCAGTAACCAGGCTGCCTGACCTTAGAGCCCCTGTTCAATGTGGAAGCTGGCAAAAATGAGTGGAGATGTCAGGGATGGTGCTGGGTTTATCCGTATGGCTGTAACGTACCAGGCAGGGGGGGGGGGAAATACCAGAGGGTATTGGGTGGGTTAGTTTCACAATTACTCGCTACATGTTTTTTTGTCTCGGAGATGACCTGGAGAGCTCTGTGCAGAGCATGGTTTACACCAATCTTTTGGTGAAAAACAACATTTCTGGGGCAATAACTCTTGCTGAGAAAGAGATACATTTTGCTGTTGGCTCTTCTTCTGGCTTACATAGCTATATGGACTACTATTGCATTGCAGTTGCAGCATTTGACATATGGTTCAGCTATGATGCACTTCTGACATTCCCACTCTAGTTTCCCTAACCATAGGGAAACTCCACTTTTCAAGTCCAGGCTCAAAACTCATCTCTAAAATGTATCCTTTTATTAACCTTGACAACCGCATTTGTCCAGGTGCTACTATTTTACTGTCAATGTTGCCACCTGGTTTGTTTGACTCATGTGTTATCTGGTCTTCATTCCACTTAAACTCTTTGCTTTGTTGAGTGTACTATGTAATACTTCTGTTAAATACACTTTAAACTGAAACAGCCTAGTCTTAAAACTTGAAATTGAAAAAAAGACTTAAAAAAGTAATAAAAACGGAGCTCTCTGACACTATGAGCTGAGAGAAATGAAGGGAAAACAGAAGCAGCTGTATGCTACAGGGCTTGCCTGCACTAGAAGTGTGTGTGTGCATGTGTGTGTGTGTGTCTGCGCAGTCCCAGGAGACCAATACACTGGAAAAACACAACCCTTAACATCCCGTGGCCCTTTCCACTGACACGGCTCACCACCGATGCAGTCTCGGTGAGCCAATAAGCCAAGCGACGGTACACCCACAAGGGGCTGCAGACTGTATCTATACAAGTGTGAATTGAATTGGAGTAACATATGCATGGGAACCGCGCCTAACAAATGGCGCTGGAATGTGTGACTGCCATAGAAACTGTGTGTGTGTGTGTTTCAATGAGACAGTACTGGGATGGGCTGTAAACAAGGGCAGCTGGGGCATGCTGGGACAAAGGACAAGAAACACTACAACAGCCAATCAGGGTCTATCATCTCTGGAGAGGAGTGCTGGCATTGCATAAACGCTGCAAAGACAAGCCAGAGCGTGCCCTATCTCCAGAGAGCGATGGCAGTACACACTAAAACTGCAGACGAAGACTATATAGGGAAACACATAACGATGAGCTGAGACGTAAAGGTGATTGAGCTCACAGCTAGGTCAGGGAGAGGACTCCTGGAATTAAAGTCAATACATAGAATGACTTATTAAAGCTACTGTGTGTATGCTTCATGAAATATATTAAATGATGGCAAGTAGCAGCGCCAATGGTTACTGCAATACTGTATTAGAGGTATACCATGGTGTGTTGGCGTATAGCCTACCATGCTTTCAACTATGTACCCTACAGTGAGTGGTGCATTACATGAACTAAAATAACAGCTTAATAATTGCAGAAGGTGAACTCAAATGATTTCTGCAGAAGGAAAACTCCCACTCTGACAAGGAGCCACTTGCACTTGCCTGCACTTCTGTCTGGATCAGTGTTAATTCCATCAAACAACATCAAGATGAAATATAACTCTCACCCTCTCTGACTCAAAGATGAAAGGGAATAACGGGCATTTAATTAGCTGAAGCTGTTCAACTCATGGTGCATTTGGGTGCATTTTTTGGGTTGTTGTTTTTTTTAAGACATGTTCGAGCGTCCCCACCCTATCTTGCTCTACCTCCTTCCATCTTTCTCACCTCTCTCGTTCGCACACTGATAACCACACCACCAGCTCCTCTGTCACGCACACACCGATTTTTAAATCTGTCTGGAAACAGTACAGGCAAAGAACTTTTCAAAAAGCAATATCAGCATTCCTGAAAATAGGTGTGGATACAAGCCCTGCACACCCAACATGCCATATAAATCCTGAGCTTAAATGATGCCTCACAGCAATCTTTCTGTTTGAATGCAAAAGCCTGTGGTCTTTACTTTTGATGCTAGCAAGCCTTGCTAATTAGTCTGTTTTGGCAATATGGACCAGTGGAAGGTGTTGGCTGGTGTAATTCAACTGAGAGAAAGGAGAAAGTAGCTAAACTGCTGTGGCAAACCAAAAATATCCATAGATTTTGCTGACACAAACTAAGAAGGATGATGACATTGCTTCCCCCACTACTTCCACAATTTCCACAACTTCCACTCACAGCAATACACTGGTCCAAGGCGCCAGGTTTTCCAAATGGAGGTGAGGGTTGGAATCCAACTTCTGACAAGCAGTTTTGATAGTCAGTGTGCAGTTTCCCTATAGTTTTGGCCTTTTTGGACACCCTGGAGTAACGAGTAAATCTTCTATGTGGTACATCTGAGCCCTATTTACACATCCTTATGTCCTACAAAGAAATTTTTTTTTGAAGGCTGCTTGTTCACAGACAGAGAAGCAAATAATTTGTTGAAAAAGTGCAATAACACTTTGGCAGCAGAGCCAAGCAAACTCACCAAGCAGTGCGGGATTGCTGTTGCGGTTGCTGGGTTTGGGTGGAGGGACGGGGGGCTGCTTTGCGTGGGGAGGGATAGGGGGCGGCGAGTCGGCTGAGGAAGGAGGAGCAGCAGGGGAGGGGCGCGGCGGCTCGTCGCTTATTAGGGAGACCGTCCTCGGCGGTTTGGCCACTGCTATAGCAGAGGATGAAGAGGAGGAGGAGGAGGAAGAGGAAGAGGAGGAGGGGGTGGACGTCCTGCCAGACTCAGTGGAAGGAGCTGTGAGCCATTTAGGGGGTAGCAGAGCCTGTTTGGCTGGGGGAGGTTCCCTCAAAGAGTCTCGTGCTGCGACAAGGTCAGGGGTGAAGCGAACACCGGCGGACTCTATAGCAGGGGGACACACACAAACACACACAGGCACGGAAGGAGAGGTCACAGCAAGGTTTCTACTGTTCCCTTTGGAGCAAAAAAGTACAAACATAAACACAAAAACTGTTCATCACATAAAACACTGAAGGCAAAGCTTAGCAGTTAGTCAACCTTGTAAAATAAGCAGCTTTTTAAGAGCTTAACCAAAGGGGAAATTCTGATCAAGGTTGCGCAATTCATAAGGGATGAGAAGTAAGGTGGATCAGACGATTTAAAGTCCACACACAGCAGACATGGAGAAAGATTAAAATAGCATACAGGCTTCCCAAAGGTTTGTCTTTTCTCTTCCCTTCATTTTATGTTCGCCCGTCTCCATACATAAAAGCCTGCTGTTTACCATTCAGTTGATTTATTTGTCAGTGCTTCCAGATTGGGTTTGCTTGCCTCACAGCTCCCACTGACTGTAATACAGTTCAAAAGTTCATCCATAATGCATCTAACACACCATCAGACTTTAGTTTGTACGTGTGCTGATATTTAATCATGGCAAATCTTTCACCTCTGGCTGTGTTTTTACAAAGGATGTGGTTTGTATGGGGAGAGATGTGATATCTTCATTTTGTGAGCATTTCAAGAAGTTTTGGGTTATATTGGGCAGCAGTATAGCATCATGGTTAGACTGGCCCATAACCTGTCCTGTCAATGTGTCCTTGAGTGAACAGCAACACATACCTGCTCACTCAATGTAAGTTGCTCTGTTTAGGAGTAGCAACTAGGCTAAATGACAGCGCAATTAGAGTTTTTGCTCATTTTCTATTTCCATCCCTTTAATGCTAATTGTGACAGTTTTTACATACATGCGCCACAGTTTTTATATTATATATTTTTAAAGCAGTTTTGCCATTCCTCTCGCTGTTATTCACTCCCATTCAGTTCTAAACAGCATAAAAAGCAACTCCTGAAAATTCAAATTTGGTTGATAAAGGTAAATCCATCATTGTAAATGAGAGGCCGCCAATTGCGTTTTGCAAAGTTGCATCAGAACGCCAATATCAGGCTAGAAAGTTTGACATTTTGAAAGAAGTTCCGTTCACCATTTCATGTTAATGGGTGCATTCAGGAACACAGCGAGAGCCCAAAAAAGACAGGAAGGGGCATCTTACTTCTGTTTTCTGCTTCTGTGATTTCTGCGTTTACCTCTCAACGTTCTTCTGTCAATCACAACATATTCAAGCCAACAGACAAACCCAAGCAAGATGCTTCTGCAGCTATAGTCCGTAAAATTCAACAGAAAATAAAGCTTGATTTTACACAATTACAGCTTAAAATGTGTGCCCTCTTTACTGGGAGTAGGCTTTATTTAGAAAGCGTTCAAATGACAGCGTTTATTTCAAAATATTTACTCTAAAAAACAACTTAGATGAGGGAGAAACGGCAAATATCTTATAACCTGATAAGCACTGGAAAAGGGAATGCAGGAAATGAGGAAAAAGTCCAATCACACTGGAATTGTCCTTTAAAGTCATATTTTGTTGTCTGGAATAATTTTCAACTTATCAATGATTAACTTCAACTTTTTCCACGACTTCCACTCCATAACTAAGTCGTAGCGTTTCCGTGACCAAAGAATTTCTTCCTGGTTTGTTAATGTTGCTTTTCAGCTCAGAAAAGTTCTAAAAGGGTGAACAGTCTTGTTTCCACTACAGTTGGGCATGCTGTTGAGTGGTGTCCAATCATGTGCCATGGACAGTCACAAGTCTGCAGGTTTTCCTTCCAACTAAAGACTACATTATGTGATTTCACTGATTAACACAACTTCAACCAGAGAAAGGAAGGTGAAGTCACTTGATGAACTCTTCTGTTGAAGAAAAACCTGTACACTCTCGGCCCTCCATGACACATGATTGGACACCACTGATCTAATGCAATGACTGTGTGAAACAAGTTGGACAATACATTCTGGTATATTCATTGAAAAGTGACCCATTTGTAAAATTCCCTGACTTCCCCAAAGAAATGATCAAATTCCCTGACTTTTCCTGTCTGGAATACACCTCTCAAAAGTTCAATGACCAGTTGGAAGTGGGAACTGTATGATCAGAGAAACAAGTACCAATTTTCAATCTTACCTGCCCGTCCTCTGAACTCCTCAGATGGGGTGTACCGGGGCAGGGTGCTCCTTCGGTCGGCCTCCGAAGCCGGCCGGACCTTCTTGTTGTCCTCTGAGGAGCTCTTCTGTAGACTCGGCCGCAAGTCCATCTCTGAGACGGGCCTGACGGGTCGCGGGTCGTCCGTAGGCCGCAGGAACTCCGGCTTTTCTCTCTTTTCTCTCTCTTCCCTCCTTTCACGGTCGTCTCGTCGCTCTCTTTCATTTCGCCTGACCCAGTCGTCCCGTCTCTCCCGGTCCTCTCTCCTCTCTCTGTCCTCCCGCCTGTCTCGGTCATCTCGTCTATCTCTATCTTCTCTCTTGTCGTCTCTCTCTCCTCGCCCGTCTCTGTCTCGGTCGTCTTTTCTGTCGTCTCTCTCGCCTCGGTTCTCTCTCCTCTCCCTGTCTTGCCTCCGATCCCTATCTTCTCTCCTCTCTCTGTCCTCCTTCTCTCTATCCTCTCTTCTGTCATCTTTCTCTCCTCGAGCATCTCTCCTCTCCCTGTCGTCCCTCCTTTCCCTATCGTCACGATCCCTCCTTTCTCTATCATCGCGATCCCTCCTTTCTCTATCGTCACGGTCTCTCCTATCCCTATCGTCTCTCTCCGTCCTTTCATCTCTCCTCTCTCGGTCATCTCTCCGTTCTCGCCTTTCCTTGACGTCTCGGTCATCCCTCCGGTCAACAACTCCTTCCCTCTCCCTCTCTCTGTCTTCTCGCCGGTCCCTTCTGTCCATGTCCTCCCTGTCGTCCCTCCTCCCTCTGTCCTCCCTGTCGTCCCTCCTCCCTCTGTCCTCCCGGTCGTCTCTCCTCCCTCTGTCCTCTCTGTCGTCTTTGCCGTCTCTCCTCTCATCCCTACGGTGTCTATCGTCTTGGGCAGGGCCTCTGGGTAAAGAACCTCCTCTCCTGTCCATATCTGACGGTAGGCGGCTCCGCCTGTCCACGTCCACAGGGAGCCGGGCGTGAGAGTCCACATCCAGAGGCGCCCGGTTGCTTCGGGAGGCGTCGGACGGTATCCTGCCCCGGCGTTCATCTCCCTGGGACAGCCAGGTGGGATTCACCCTGATGTCGGACTCCCCCCGCGACACCCGCACCCCCGATTCCGACACCCTATCCACGTCCATGGCCACCGGGTGCCCATTCTTCACCGGCGGAGCTTTTGAGTGGTTCACATCATTGCTTTCTGTCGCATGAAGAAACAAGCAGTGAGTTAGAGGTCGTCAGAGATGGAGCCTAATTGTAGCATATTTTATCTAACTAAAACATAAGTGATGATTATAACAAATTCTTTTGATGCTACTAAAATCTACCCACCATTCTCTGGGATTTCCTTCAGCACCCCTCTTTCAATCAGCTCTTGACGAGTTTTCCTAACAGAAATCTTTCTTTCCAAGGCTGAAAAAAACAAAGAAAACAAAACATATACATCTGGCCCCAGCATTTGAAAAAACCCAGAATAAAAATACTGCATAAAAAATATTCAAGTGTAAATCATAACGTGACACATTATGCCCAGCGTACCTATAGATGTTTCAGCGAACTTCTCACTTGGCTTCTTCTTTCTCCATTTCCAGGGCTTGAAGATCTTACCCAGGCTGGAGAACTTGCCTTTGCGCTTGGCTGGAGGCGTTCCCTCCCCAGAGTTTCCCTCCTCGCTCCCTGTCGAGCTGCGCTGCAGGTCAACCTCATCATCTGCAACACACAGACACAGGAAAAAGACAAGACTCATAAGGGTTGCTAAAGGCCAATACAATATTTTTTCTGATATTTAATATCTTTAAATTTGACCTTTTTCGTGCCAAAAAATTACAAGTATTTAGTGCTTCTCCCAGAATTTTAGTCTCGGCGGTGGGAAGCCTCTGAAACAGCATTTAGACCACAGGAGACTATAAAATATTCATGTATACTTATGTAGAATCTGATTAGAATCAGTTCAGGTTAAGGTCTTCCCATAGACAAGCAGTATAGTATTAAGTTTTACAATAAATATGTAATCAAAGAAACATATCATGCATCATATCCATCACACCACATCTGGTTCAAATATAAAAAGGACAATATCAACCCAGTAGATCAGCAAACCAATACTATATATAGGCCTAACCCTAATTTTGACAATACATTATGTAGGCTAAAAAACAATAGTCCATCCTGCCTGGCTGGAACCCCATCCCAGAGATAGGCCTCCTTCAATTACGTGGTTAAGTGCTGTTCAAGTGTTTCCCATACACAGGCTCATCTGTGGCACACCACCACAATATCAGCACGGCCACCACAAAATATACAGTCGGCTTCCCCTTGTGAAAACAAAAGTGAAACTTAAAATTCTACAATTTGCTCCAAATTCAGTTGTCAGTAACAAGATTTGTAAACAGTAACTTGATACTTTTTAATCTGAGATTCATAACGCTGCTCAACACAAAGATAGAAAGTTAACATGAGTGCTGTGCAGAGACCACTGGGCACACTGGATCATAGAAGTTTCTCTGTAATTATTCATTTTAAGTTAACTGAGTTACAAGGTTTTCACCCAACAGCCACCATTTGTAGGGTAGGGCTTAGGCTTCACGTTGGTGCCACATTTCTCTGTCATACTAGAGCGCAGAGCCTGTGAGCGAGGGTGAGGGCTGGTCCAAATTCCACTCTTACTGCCTGCAGAGCTGTTCCAGCTGTCAGAGAGAGCCTGAAACGTGGGCAGAGCTTCTTCCGGGCCTTAACCTTCATTAAAAACTAAATGGACAGGTTTGTGTTTCCCCGTTATTGTTGCTTATTCACAGGGGGTGTGAATTGTTGTGATTTTCGTCATGACAGTGATGGAGCATGGGTGCTTGCAACATGTTTCACTGGCTAAGATCAACTCTGTATTTTGTCAGATTCATCATCAATATCAAAACACAACAACAACGCTGCTAAAATCAAGTCACAAGGAGAACAAAAAAGAACAAGCTGACAGAAAACCTAGGTAAAAGAAAAACAAAACAAACAAATTATGGAAAGGAGTAGGCTCCTGTGACAGAAACCATGACTCACAAGAGACAAGAGACTCACTCTGTTCAAAACCGGAAGAGAGCATAAACAGGGTGTGAAACTCCCATTATAATTCTTAGGTGATGAGTCGCAAGGCAGCAGTTACACAATACCGTGCTGCATGGCAGCAAGCACAGATCCATGCATGGGGCCTGTGGTTTAAGTGCAGGGATGAGGAAAGCAGACTTAACCACTCTGTTTCACAATTAAATGTACATGGGGACAGGAGAGCTCATTATCTCATTAGAGCTCTTACACTGAGCGTTATGCAACACAGTGTGAATGTTCCATGCTTGATGGGGAGTTTGGACATCCAATTAGAATTTAAAAAAGAAATGTGTACAAGAGAGATGGCATGATCAGCAATTAGCATGTGTTATGTAGATCTCACCCAGTCTCATTACAGAGACAAAGACAGTGTCTGATGAGCCAAGCATTTGATTTAAGATAGAGCTGACAGAGTCCTGGCATTAATGTGCCCACACTAATACAGATCAATTAAGACTGTGTCTTGACAGGGCTCCAAGCCCAACTTAAGGAATGTAAATGTATACAACAAAGACTGAAATATGACTCCCTGGGCTGCTCTGGTGGCTCAGCATGCTAAGACACATACCATGCACTTGCATAATATCTAATTAAAATGTTAGAATAATAGATGTGATATGATTTCCCCAAAACAACCACAAACAACAGGTAACTTGAGAAGAAGAATTTTTGGTGCCAGGTTTCTGTTAGTGTTTGCTAGCAATGCGAGTGCAAATCAATAGGGAATGAATCCATTTCTTTCAACTAGGGATGCCCCGAGCCAATATCAAAGATCAGAATCAGACCAGATCACAGTGTATTTTGATTGATCTGTATCAGCTGCATGACACCCAATCAAACCCCAATCCATTTATTTATTTTCTCCCCCTCTGCTCCATTTACCCCAATTGTCGTAAAAAATGTATGTGCCATAAACAGGTGTTATCCACGACCAACACTTACGCCAGTCGGGCATATGGTATTGGAGGAGGCGAGTTGCACTATCATGTCTGCAGTGTGGAATTATTTTAAATTGCAGACAGAAAGCAGCCCAATAGCTAGATGTAATGCTTGAAATGCAAGTATTTTGAGCGGTGGTAGCAACAGGGCTGCTTTCAATGTTAGTGTAATGGAAAGGTACATATATTTATACTTTTGTTTTTGAACAATGACAAAGACTATTAAAGATAAAAGAAATGTAACCATGCTGTAGGCTATTTGTTCTTAATGACTCGGATTGGAGACAAAAAACATTGACTGGGACATCCCTACACTCAGCATTGCATATAAGTTCTTTCAAACTGTTCCATTTCTTGTGTTTATTACTCTAACCATAGAGATATATCTCTATGACTCTAACTTATAAAAAGGAATGCCTGGCATGTAATAAGGAATGACGATTATGACAAATATGAAATCATTTAAATAACTGTCATCTGAAAGTTCAAAATACACCAAAACAGTTATAGCTGGCTGTGGTTTCTTTCCAAATGAAGCCTCCCTGCTTACAACTGTTGTGGTAATAAGTACAAGAAATGGAAGAGTTTGAAAGAACTTGTAGACGCTGTTGAGAAATGGTCACTCTCCACTGACTTGGAGAGTATTGCTGACAAATGCTAACAGGAGGCTGGCGCCAATTTCTCAGGAACACAAACACCGTTTTGAAACCTTTCTCAAATATTCTCAGTGGGTGCTTGATTGCTTAATAGCACAGACGTATAAAAATTATGACCCTTTCCTTTAAAGCCTGCTATAAATTAGGTCTTAAAAGCGCATTAAATTCAACCATAGCTTGATACAAAATACCACGCAGATGTTATAGTCACAGAGAATGACAGAGCCAATTAGCAGCTAAGGATGTTTAATATTATCCATGTTCATTGTATTGGCATCTTCCATATAACATATATGCTATCCCATTCCCCAATAACTTATTTCAGCAGCAGCCTTTAAAGCAGTGTGACAGAGCAATGCACTCCTCAGCCTATATGCTGAAAAGACAAACTAAACCTCACACTCAAATTATAGATGAGACCTCATCAACACGCACACATAAAAATACAGCCTCGGGGTGCATCTACCCTCAGGATAGGCACGAGTATCCTCCTGTTCTCAGTCCAACTGTAAGCATTGTCATGAATTGTCACTACACTTTATAGTAGCCTACTGGGCTACTTACAGCACCAAATTGTGGCTTTTTGTGGATGAGATGGCCCTACTTATGCCTGAATATTATGGAATGCCAATTTCTCTGCTGATTATCTTTTAAACCCCATTTGGGTTCTCAGTGTAATTCTCTGATTCATAGTTAATGACATACTTAGCTTGCATCTTGCATAACGTGAATAGGCAGAATCCCCACTTAACACTACAAAGGCCAATGGATTTTAAGTGGGCTAAGAGAAGGCTAACAAGCCTTCAACTGAAGGGATAAATATAATTATAACTATTTTTTTTTTTTTTACACAATTTTGAAAATCTAAAAACTGGTTTGTACACAAAGTGGGCCAAGGAAAAGTCATGGAGGGACATTTTGAAAGCTGAGATATTTCAATGCTATATTCAAATTGGCAGTCAATTGAAAGCAACTTCATAAAATTAATGAAATAAATGAAATTATTAGAAATGTAAACAGATCAAAATAAGATACATAACTCATGTCTCATCTTCAAGCGGTCTGATGGCTCAATAAATCTCAGCTCAATATATCCAACTCTCTCCTGTGGACTACATCTCTGTAGTTATTCTGCTTTTTAAAGCTTGGCCCTAGCCTAATTTATCAAGGAAAATGATGGTTATTTACCCGGTAATACTTTCTAAAGATTTTGGTAGCCCAGATCACTTTTTTGTTGGAACACAAAAAGACGAGGAAGGAACATGCTGTGTGATCACGGAGCATTTGTGATCTGTAATGACTAGGCCTAGTTCAAAGAATAATCAATAAATAAATCCTGAGCGTAATGGGAGTGTTGACAGGTATTGTAGCCAGGATGGCACCTTTGTAGTTACGGCAGCACTGCCCTGGCTGAGAATGGAAGGGAAAACCCTCTAACATACTATGTAGTTGAAAGCCATATTTCAGCTTTGCTGGCCATGGTGCAATTGTTCATTGCTTTGGTGAAGCTGTTGCAGAGAAAATGTCAGCAGTATGGACTTTTTAAAAAGGCGCCACTAGATGATTTATTTTAAAATAAAAAGTAAAAAATAGAATAAAATGTTTAATATCAGCAATCAGCATTGGAGCAGACATCAGTCGAGACACCATATGACCGCATTACTGTTTGAATTGTCATCCTCCTCCTCCCACATTTTCACTCATTAATCACAGTGAGAAATCTAAGTTATGGTTAATGTTAGCCACTAGCTATGATTGTGATAGTTCCATTAGAAATGAATTCTCACATGGGCAACTTGACAGCTACGAGCATGTGTAAGAAAAAGGAACATAGTGTCTTTAAGCAAGGAACCTCCTCTTTGTCCTTTTGTCACACTTATCGGTACAAGTGCACAAAAGGATCCAAAGAAGGTGTACAAGTTATAAGCATGTACTTCACAGTGGCAAAGGGTGGCGAGCAAATCAATGATTTAATAAAAGTAAGGTTAAAACCAAAAGAGGCAGTGGAAGCAGAACAGGTTGGGAGACGCAAGAAATGGCGAATGGTGCGAGACGAGGCCAGGATTGTTGATATCCCCTTTGGCAAGCACCATGACTGCCTCATTTCTACTGAACACTATCTAACAGAAGAGGGACTAACCTGCCTCTGCAAAACACCAGATAGTCGACTCCCTAAAATCACATCAGATCCACAGTTTATTAAGCCAGGTTTAGCATTACGAAATATACAAAAGACTTGGAAGGATCAAGTTGTTGTAGTGTGCCAATTCTTTTAACACGATCTGACTGTTATTGTATCCTACAAGTTCGTTCGACAAACAGGCTACATTTGAGGGTTAAAGCGGACACATATTGCAACCTGCTACAATCACTGTAAGATGCATGTCTTGGGGACAATCCTTTCAAGGTCAGGGATAAATGTAGCCAGTGTTACGACTCAGAAAGCAAATCTCACACTCCATGGGGGAACAATCCAAGAGTTCTGTCTTGTATACGGAATAAAAGTCCATCATAGCACAATATTCGGAACAAAATTAACATAAGCAATATCCAAACTATGTTTCTACGGCTACACTTTGCCTCCTTTTTCAGTGGCCCTTGCTCTACACACATTCTTCCATTCATCTCTACGTGGTAAACAAGGCTGTTGGGCCTGTGTGTGAGATCCCATAGTGAAATGCAGCCATGCAGGGGGCAGTGAACTCTGTGTGAAGTGCACTGGCCCTCACGGCTATTCCTGACACTTGGCCCAGACACCAAAGGGTGTTAAACTGGGAGGAGTGGGCGGCAGTGAACAGGGGGAAAATGAATGCGACGGTGTGCTTGGCTGCAACAGCGGCACAGCGTGGCATGGTGACCTTGTGTTACAATAGAGCATGACAATCTGAGATGGCTAGTTTCACAGAACAGCCAGAGAATAAAAGGCACCGACCCCTGAAAGATGAAGTGAGAGATGGTAGAGACGCACAGGCTACAGCTCCACATTTAAACACTGACTCTTCGCAGGACAGCTTGCTTCAACAAAACCGAAGACAATATTATCAAGGTGGCCATTGCTTTCATTAAAGGGTACTGTACATTTTCAGCCATTTAAAATCAAAAGGACTAGTAAAAGCCTGAAAGCTGGTGTAACTAATGGCATTATGCAATACCCAGCAGTTCTATGGTCGTGCTGTCCATATGGCTCATGCCAATCGCATGACAGGCTGCCACCAACTACATGGAGTAGCACACCACAGGCAAAAATACATTTTGCATACAGAGCAAGCATGTAATGTAGAGGAACTCATATCACATGTTTAGAGCAGGCAATAGTGCTCACACTGTAACTGAAAATCTCCAGAGAAATATAAAGCAAATATTGGTCCATCAAATTTAACTTCACCAGCTATTATGTCTGTTAAACCAGCAGCAGGACAGCAGTCCAAGTCCATAACAAAACAATCCCAACAACTCAAAGTCCATGACATTATGCAGCAAACAGTGACAGTGTCATGTGACTTAGGATTTTTGTGGGGCAAATAAATCAACAGGGGACTGGGCTGAGTTGGATTGCAATAGCCAGACTGTGTTGCTTCCTAACCACAAAAGTGGAATTCTAGCTGTGTAAATACAACGTGTGAGAGGTTCCTCCTTTTGACAGCGAAAACAGGTTTTGAAAGTTTGTTCTGTCTATTAGTCTAACCAGAGAGACAGACAGGGGCTTCAGGGTGAACTGTACAGCTGAGGCCTACAATATGACTTCAGAAGTCAAGTCGTGCAAGTCAAGAAACAGATCCAGAGAGAGAGAAACGGTGTCAGTTGGTGCCTTGTACCCCCAAATCCGGTTCTCCATAAAAGCTTTCATAAGATGGAGGAGAGTCGAGTGCAGACAGGGGGAAGAGTTAGTGTGGTGTGTGTATATTTCACAATCACTACATTCCACCTGCATGCATTCTTCTACACCTGCCTGTGCCTGCCTCCTTCCACCAGTCTCTCACCTATTTAAAAACGCCTGCTCATATATCCACGTCCGCTTGCCGCCACTACACTAAACGCGAGCATGCCTGATATTTTCCCGTCAAAAGCAAGGTGTTCTCTCAAAACTAGTTCACTGCAGCCACCTGGTGCTAAGCCTCTGGCTTTGGACTCACCAGTGTAGTGTTGGGCTGGTTGCTGGGCCACTGTCTCAGTGCTGGCACTGTGTCCCATGCTACAGCTCCTGTCCCCGCTGGCCTGCCGGGCCCTGCCTCTCCTGAGGCCCACGGCGGGGAGGGAAAACTAAAGCCACCTCACTCCTCTCCAACCAGACTTCGAGCTCCTGTAACCCAAGACTGTCTTGCCTGCTCACTTGCGTCGTTTAGTCTCTCTCGTCTCTATAGTCTCGCCCTCCCCCTCCCTTCAGCCTGTGTGATTTGGTCTCTCCCTCTTTCTCTCTCTCTAAAACACAAACACACTCACACTCACTCAGTCGTTAGGTCCCTCCCTTCGTGGAGCTCTGACTTCATAAATAAGGTACGCCAATAAGGCAGTCCGGCAGTCTTAGATGCCTGTCATTCCTAAGAGCAGATTTTTCAGGGGCAAAGTTCACAGCGGGCAAGCTTTGAGGGTTGGCCGGCCCGGTCGTCAAGCCTTGAGGGATTTGCAACGCAGAGGGCCCCCCTCTTGCACCATTCCACAGGCTGATACAACACTACTCCCCGAAGGGCGAGGGGAGGGCCCTGCAGGGCAAGGTAACTGGAGATGTGGAAGGTGAGCCGGGCCGAGGTGGAGCTCACTGCCAGAGAAGAGGAAGTGACATCGCAGAGGTGTCCAATAACTCTCCAGGGATCGTCCATATAAACTATGTACATGCATGAGTAAACTGATAAGACTGATGATATTAGCATGGAGCTTGTTGTTAAACTCATTCGTACAGGTATAAAGCAACAACCAGTAGTTACGCTAGCATTCCTTGAGCCTATCTCTGACATAATGGAAGCATGTACTTTTTTGCAGTTTAATTTGCACTGCTTTTTAGAGTACAAATTAAGAATACATTTAATCATGTTAAAAAAAAACTTAGGCAAGCTCAGCAAAGAATTCTAAAAACTTTCAATAACAACGCAAAACACAAGCAGACAATATTTCAGAACACAGTTCTGCCTTCCCCATAACACCTGAGCATACATAAAGCCCGTGTTCCTCGAGAAGCCTACTGTATGCGCTTTCTGTCTTTATTTCATCTTGGAATTAACAGTCAGCAAGCAAACTGACGAAGAACAGAACATTTCATTGAATGTTTAATCTCACATAAATCCCAGAGACGGGGCAGCCAGGCAGCCTGTGTCTGAACATTTCCATCAGAGTGCTGTGTGGTTGTGTTATATGTAATCAGTGCGTGGGAGTTAAGGGGGGGCTCTTCCTGGTGTGGAAGAGATAAAGTGGGGAGAACGGAAAAGGATGTGGGCCATATTTTCTACTGCCAATCAGACAGAGGCTGGTTTATAGAGAGAGATCTAAGCCTGCTCAGAGGATTAGATAGTCCAGTGTAATAGATCAATATGAACAAGGCAGGGTGGAGTGAGAAGGATTCAACCCATCCTGCAAAAAATGGAAGATGATACACAAACCCATCAGGACACACGGTCCAAGTAGCGAGCCATACCTCTTACTTTAATCTTAGTATAGATTTGACAATCTCCAGAAAGGCTTTACCGCCTGATTATAGCTTGAACCTTTTTGGACAAGACTAGTTAGGCCTTATCTTCTGCTACATTTGTTTCTTCAGAGAACAGGAAAGTGTAATGTATGCATCTTCTTGGCCAGGTTTAACTGATTTGTTTAAGGTAGACCTAAACAGTAGAAAAGCCAAAAGGGCCACACATTGCCAAAACTACTCAGACACCTCTCTTATGTGTCCCCTCTTTGTTATCTATAGTAGATAGAATAGCAGAATGAGTCAGCATGCATGTTATCTGGCAGGAAATAAACTTTAGATAGCAAAGTACCAAACATACAGAGTTTAGTGAGCAGAGAAAAAAACAGTTGTGTGTTTTCAGGACATTAAAGACATCATAAAAAGACTAAAAACTGTTTATATTTGATGAGGAAGGCTGTAAGCTACTACACAACACTGTTGCTCCCTCTAGAGTCCAATTAGGGCTATGGCATGGGAGCACAACCCTAAAATGACAAGCAGGAATGTGTGGAATTCAAGGCTTGAGGTCAATCTTTTGGTATAGGGAAGATAATTAGGACTGCTATCCTGGGAAGCATTGATGAATTGACAGGGATAACAATTATCAATGATATCTGCTTCATTGTGAATCATTATGACACTGCCATATCAACAACATGAATGCCCATCTGAATAAAAATAGCCTTCTTGATGACTCATAAATACCATCTCACTGTGTGCTCATGACAATCCCAAGACATACAAGTACAAATATAATAAAATCCAACATGTTTGGATGGCCCAGTCAGACCAAAACGCAAGTAGACCCTAAAGCATTCCAGTGACTCAACAACCATGCCTTGGTGTCAGAAACACATCACTTTAAAGAATAAAGCCAAGGAGGAAGTCCAGTTTATTTTTACTGAGCTTGACCACAGGGCCAGGCAGGGATGAGAAGATCAAGCTTCCCTAATCTGTTCTAGCCATGGCCCTATTCCCTAGATTGTGTTCATGGAGCAGTGTTGTTCTGCCGTGGCCTGTCCTATCCTGGCATGTCACTAGACCAAGGCTATGAATTCAAGTCACTTTCAACACTGCCTCGATCACAATCTGACACAATTATTTCAGTCTGAGCATCAACAATGGATATTTTACCAGTCAAAGAAATGGACTGTATTTAAAAGCAATTACGATATCTTCAAAAGCTTCAGCATTAACATCCGACAACAGAGAGAAAGTAGGCATACTCACACCTATATTCAGATTGTACAGCCATTCCAGATATTTTTCCACGGATGTCACCAAACGACAAATTCACTAATCCACTTCCAAATAGCTCAAGAAGGAAGATCCACTGGGCCACGTGAGCGTATAACTGATACGTCCACTGTCTTCAGTGATCCGAGGTTTGTAGTGAAATGAGACAGAGGGCCACACATGGCAGTGGGAGAAACCAGCAGCTCTGCTAACCTACAGGTGTGTCCTCTGGGTGAAGGCCAATTAGATAGCTGCTGTGTCAACACCACAATGCGTCACAAGGCCAACCCCTCAATGGCCAGCTCCATAACTTAGCACTATGTTGACTCACCACTTTCTGTCTTCCTGATACTATGACTGATGTAAAGTCAGTCTCACTACAGCAACCATAAATACTCTGAAATAGGACCTGTATATCAGATGGTAAACAGAGTTTCAGACCTGGGTTAACCTGCTTGAAGAGACAAACAAGTGGTTTTAACTGCATCAGGGCAATTCAGGTATACCAAAATGTAAACTTGTTTTTGTTTTATTCTGTCTCCCTCTTTGGTGTTGAGCTCTCATTGCTGTGGTGTTTCTGCATTGTTCTTCCCACAGATCACCTGTCAATCAAGCAGTGTGTCCAGAACTGTGACATCTTTTCCCTTGGATTTTCTGTTGATGGGTTTCTGTAGGTGGCGCTCTTTTCTTTGTCTGTTCAGCCATGGTGGCTATCACTGCTCAACTACCCAGTTCTTCTTCTATTTATTACAAGCAAACCGGAAACGTAAAACACATCACTTCCTGTGTGCCAAAAGATTTTTCCCAGGAAAGACCAACCAGACACCGGGTGTTTAGAACAGCAAATGTAAAAGCTTTCATGAAATGGATATAGGTTGAATCACTATTGTGTTATAGAAATCAGCGATAGAGTAGCAAAACTAACATTTATATGAAAATGTCATAGATTATTATCTAAACTATATTGTCCTATGTGGCAAGCAGGGTAAATCAAATGCTAAGAATTATTTTTAAGTGCTATTTGACCAAGGTCTGCTGAGGTTTAACACAATGAGAGTTTTAAGTGAGGCAATTCTGCCTGAGAAATGACTGTAATGGCATGATTACAATGCTAGTAGGTTAAAAGTATACCAAATTGGCTTAATGTGTTCACAGTGTGAAGAGTGAAATCTAAAAAGTATGACAAAAGTATTACAAATGTTAAATCTTAAGTATTAATCTAAAAACAAATGGGGCATTTTTCTTACCAGGATTTTCCATCACAGTGTCCGAAGCACAGCAGTCAGCAGCTCCTGAATTAAATGAACAAATGGGATGATGAAATATACAAACAAATAATTGGCTTTCAATGAAAACAAAAAATGCAAGGCAATTATTTTCTTATAATGTGTGGGTTTGTCTAATTACAAGAGTCCATCAATATGAGAAACTACAAACACAGAATTTATTATTTCATTAATGGCGCTCACTTTCATTTTGAAAACCATGTAATTCCTAGCCTATTCATAGTATTCCCATGATGTCACATGCATTTCCTATCACTATGGTGCCTTACAATATAGACAGTTCATTGGCTGTGGCTGTCGTTTGGTCATAATCACCTGTTATTTTCCTAAGATGGCCATGTGATGATGTAACAGAATACTATGAATACAAACTAATTCAATGAGATCCTGTTGATATTTTTCTTTTCCCATTACCACAGTTTCCATGAGGAACACTATTTACAATCATCAATAATGAGAGTTGGGGTGGGTGGTGGGGGGTAATGACTATGGATTCCCAGAGCAGCTGATGTTGGAAGTTGAGAGCTCATTACATCCTATGAAAGCACAGGAGCTTAGAAAACGAAAAAGTTATACCAATGGGAAATATCACTTAGGACTCGAGTTTCACATTGTTATTTAGTTACTCAATGACTTTCTGGGCCACTCAATAGATTGGATCTACTCAGTAACTAATAGGGAGCAGATTGGAGCAGGAGAAAGACTTGCTTGTTTCAGCTACAACATAATGGTGCATTAATTAGCCTGCAAACCAACTGCAAAACAACTCTGGGTCCCACCTAGGGCAAAAAAGCTAGTCCAATTCAGAATTTATTTCAAGGAGCCAAGAAAACAATTGTCACAATTAAGAGGCTATCAACCAATTAGGCGATGCAGAGGAAGATTTCACAAGGCCGATATATAACAGACACAGGTAATACACCAGTGAGAACTATCTGCATGTTTAATGCCTCTTAGAGTAGTCAATGGCATTGCTAAGGGACAAAATGTATTGCTCTCCTTTATTCTGGACAACAGGACAGCAGTTGAAGAGCAACCCACTTTCTAGATTAAAGCTACACTAGGCAAGATACAGACTGAAACAGACTAGTGTGTCCCTCCCCCCTAGTTGAGACCCTGTAGATTTGCCCTTTTTGCCTAAGTGTAATACTAGTGTCGACACTTCTCAGTTACAGGAAGTGAAAAATCAAAAATACAAACTGTCCTGAACAGCAGTGAGCGAGCGCTCCATCCAGAGAAAGCTGGATCTTTTGCCTCTCTCGTCCCTTTGCGATTGCTGGTTGGAATTTTTATTTGCACCCACTGGTACACGATGACGTAACCACTAAAAATATACTGTTTTCCAGGAAGTAAAAGTAATGGGATTTTGATATAAAAATACATGAAAATAAAATGTTTGTCATTTTTTTGGGCATTTATTGTTAAATAGCTGTATATTATGGTATGGAAAATATGCAAACGGTGAAAAAGTCATATTTCATTGTGACTTAAAGCCAATGTGGCGGTTAGTTACTGGTTGGAACAAAAGTCCTATGGTTTTGGGTATGCTCATAGGTCTCCAGCAGCAATACAGCTATCAAGTGCTCATGTAATTGTGCAGGTTAAGATACAGTAGCTCTGTTAATTAACGGTTAGGGATGTTCTAGGGATGGGCAGTGGGAGTGATCGTGGAGTACTGACACTGATAAGCATAGACAATCCTGTGTGGCCGCTACAAGTGAGCTTAAATTCAAAAGATAGCTTTGCTTGTAATTGGTCATGTTCAGTAGGTGCGGTCAGATTGTGACGCTAAAAGGGGAGGGTCCTAACACCAGTATCAGGCTGTACTTTGGAATGTCAAAAGTCCCTTTATAAAAATAAACTGGCTAAACCCTGCCTGGGTGACTGAATAGCCTGTACAATGTGTACACTGCAGAATAAAAGGTAGAGTGCAACCTGGCAGTCAAGTATCAGACCACCACAGCATGGTATACACAAAATGTGATAGAACAAGGCATATTCTCTGTGAATGAGGCTTTCAAACCTAGTCATGATAAAAGGAGAGTATTGGTATTATGGCAATAGTAATTACTTAATTAATCCAGAAAATGCTGTCTCTTTATGCCTACTTACTAGGGCTGCACGATATATCGTTTCAGCATCGTCATCGCGATGTGCGCATGCTCAATAGTCAAATCGCAGGACGTGCGATGTCAAGTAAGGCAAATTAACTCAAACACGTCATGCTACAACTTTTTTGCTGCTTGATACAAAAGGAAAACTCGCGCGGTTCTCATTTTCCATGACTAATCTACAAGAGAAGTCTGTCTGATATAACATAATTTACTCCGATTTAAGGGTTTGTTATAAGAGTAGTGTATGTTACCTTCCAGCTTTCGGAAGCCTCTGGTGTTGTGCTAGCCTACTTTAGCTTAGCCTGGCTCGTAGCTGGTAACAAGCTTTTTACTAAGAGTCCGGACCAACTCTGCAGTGGAGAACTGGCACTTTATTTCAGTACAGCAGCGAACATAATGCACGGCCTCTCGGTGACATTCTAAGCTCTTTTCCTGCTAACTATGGTAACTTACCTCACTTCGCATCCTGCAACTCACTCTGGCTGCGGCTAAAAACACACTCACTTCCTACTACGTCACCCGTGCAGGTTACCCACAAGGCCACCTTCTTAAAGGGGCAAGGCTTGATAGAGCTATTCAAGTCATTTGGTGAAAATTCCTGTATTTTTTCATATCGCAATATATATTGCAGAAAAAAAAAATATTGCAATGTCAGTTTTTTCCAATATCGTGCAGCCCTACTACTTACATCTACTGAAGACCATTGAGCTTCAGTAAATCGTCTCCCCCAGCACTGCTGTCCTTACAGTGTAATTCCTGGTTCCGGCTGGACACCTCTAAAGCAAAGTGATTACAGCCCTCCTGTAAAACATACAGACAGACAAGTACACAAAACAGGATTAAACAAAGTCAACTTCCTTCTAAGTGCTGTGTACAATGCTGGCCATCTGAAAAACCGTTCCTGACGGCCTTCTGAAAAGCAGCCAACAGGTTAATTAAGCCATGGCTAAGTCATCAATAAAGTTTTAAGTTGCAGCAGTTCTCTTGGGTCGGAACACAGATCCTTTTCATTGACACAAGAGACAGGAAACAGTCAAGAACATTGACAAGAATACCACCAAGTTGTCAGACCCTTAAAATTAGGCCATAACCTAATATCCATAATAGTGAAATTACCTCTAACTGCCTTCACCTTTGGATCAGCTAGTTTTAGGTTGCTGTGCAAGAGCAGTACAGACCTATTGCTTGGTCAGCTTTGGCTCTGTCCAACTGGTTTGGCAAGTCCCAGGCTATAATATACACACACCACATGCTCAACAGCTGCAGGCAGCACTATAGGTCTGTACACCACTTAAACCAATCCACTTAAGCCACCCTAACAGGGCAGGCATACAAATCTGATGGAACTACAGATATAGTGCATGCCAAACATGCACTTACTGCAATCACTGTGTGATTGTGTGTGTTGATGATGATCAATGATCAATGTATTTGAATACACAGGAGATGTGTTAAATTTCAGCTAATCAAAAATGCTTTTTTGTGATTTCCAATTCATTTACTTTAAACAATTAAAAAGGTTGGATTCGATTACATACCTCTGTTTAATATTTTCAACCTGTCCATAAACAGAGAGAAGTTGATACGCAGCTGAGCTCACAAATAATTCACTAGACAAAGTTCAGCACCACTGCAACTCTATTCGGTTCTCAAATGTCCAGACACTGCATCGAGTCCAGGCTGCCTCCACTCTCAGCTCTGAAGGGCAACAACCCGCCGCTGTGGGCCGGCTGGAAAGCAAACAGAGAGGTGAGTTAATGTGCACCGCTTTGTGTGCATACATACAAGTGAGTAAACTAGAGCAGCTGAACCATGAGACCAAGTCCCCACAATGCAATGCTGAAGCCCTGAGGGCACCACGTGAACAAGCAAATTATGCACACACACGGGAACACACACCTAGTCCTGTCATCGTTTTACTGAAAATTCAAAGGGTTGAGGAGGTGACAGCCTTGTCCTCTGAGTTAGCTTTAGACCATGGTTTCACGTCAGTGCTTTCATGTTGGTCTTTGTGTATCCACCGCACATGGTCTCTCTAAACATAAGAAAACCAGAGCACAGCTTAAAGAATCCTAGGCTAAATGGCAGCCGGATTTTCAGGTTAGGTAAGAGGATCCAACAGCGGTATTTCAGTGATCTGAGTTCAAGTGCACACCTTTTTTTTGTAGTTTTCTATGTAGGTGAATTAGCCTAGGGCCTTCAGGCATTTTTAGACAGTAGGGTTGCAACTATCAGTAATTTTCATTTTGGAATAATCTATCAAAACTTACACTGAATATTCGATTCATCTATAATCATGGACATACTTTTTAAACAATTCAGTGCAACAATATTTAATAAACAATAAAATTTCACATTTTTGACCAATGCCCAAACGTTCCATACGTAACATGTCAAATAAATATGATCGCCCCAACAAACCAAAAGTATTACGCTTTTCAAAATGTAAAATAATAGTAATAACTGTATTAGGCCAAGTATTCCCAACTGCATTAATGTGCTATTGTGTTTAAGAAACTTTCTTTTCTAACCAGTACGGGACCTTTGTATTAAAATGAAGGCATGTGAGCATATTGACGTGATATGGACTTGGACTACAGATGCAGTGTCACCGGTGTTTGAGCTTTAAATGCTCCTTCATGCAAAAAAAAAAAATCCATTCTCTTTGGGCAAAGCTTTCTAAAATAAAGTGTAGGCTATTTCTACATTAGCACTCAAGAGCCATAGTATGACATCAAACAAAAGCAGTGGTAGCAGTCTCTCTGAGTGTCACTCAGAGAAATCAAAGCACACTCTGGCCACAGGGAGGTTTGCAAAACACCGTTGTCAAAAGGTATCAAGCTAATTGGCTAAGCTTGCTGCCATGCTTGCTGCTAGTCATCACAATGAAAATATACACTCTCTCAGACTGCACCAGCTCACCACAGGCTTTGAATTTACATGCGAGTCACAGTGATTATTCACGTCAATCTGTAACCGACACATTTGACACTTTTTAAATGTTTCCTTTGTAATAATATTTGCTATCCAAACGGTTTTACAGATCCCTCTAATGTACATATTGCTCTGTTCTAATGGAACTGAAGTGCTGTTTTGTGAAAACAGATTACATTTACCTCTTCAAAGCTATAATAAGACTTTCCCAGCATTGCTACATGATGAATGTTACACTGTGCGAAAGGTCATAAGCACTTCACTATGTAACTGACATGCTTAATGAACATGGTTCATTTGATAAAACAAGGTTTACAATCAACTGTACTATATTTGCATTGCACTGGTAGTTAATAAATTTTAGACAACCAATCCTGCTTATTCACCCCCCAAACAGCTCATTAAGAGCTCCCAACACATGAGATAGAGGGACAGAGTACAGCAGGGTTGAGAGGAGCACAATCAGCCATTGTGCCGAGTTCATTCTGCAGGCTTGGCAATCTCTAAACAAAGAACCAAGTTGGAGTTTGTTTGGGAATGAGCAGCGTGGATCTCAATGAGCCGCTGTCAACAGCCAGCCGATAATGGCACACTGACAGAAGCCTCTTCTGATTAAAAATCCCACACAGTCTGACAACATCTAACTGCTCACTATACAACTTCATCTGGATGCAGTAAAAAACTATTATGGAATTTAAACAAAAAGTACTGGAGCATCTCCATTTTCTACCTATTAAAATGTGTGTATCCATCTCTTCTCCACCAGTCACAGTGACTTATTTTACCAAAATTCACCAGCCACTTTCACTGTTAGACCCGCTGATTCCATTTTATAAATTGAAAATTACATCCAGACCATGGCTGGTTATCTGCCAAAGAAGCTACTAGAGTGAACAATCTTACAGTTAGGATTAGGGTCCAGCTATGGTTGGTGTGTATTTCCCACCATTAGTATCCATTTAATAAACTGTCAATCTGTCACCACATTCCCCATTAATCATTCCAAACTGTTGCCCACAGTAGCACAGTTCAATTGGGATCATATTTGCCTCATCAACACATATTCTGCTTGTTAAGAGATGTGTAATCTGTGTCAACGGCTGCAAGGATCCAAGACTATTTGTATACAAAGCACAATAAAATGACTGACCTGATTACAATGTTGCCTATATCTAGAACAAATACAGTAAAGCAGCAGCTCCTTTTGTCTTTCCTCTTCTGGTCGACACACACATCTGAGAGTCTGTGTTGTCCTACAGGGCGTATTACAACTTTCAGTCAGCACTAAATGCAATAAGTACTTGTTGGAACAAGTAGAAGGGCCTGCAACTGGAATGCACTGGAATGCTGGGGAGAGAGGCTATTTGCTTCCCTGACTGGGACACAAAAAGTAGTTTAAATCGTAGGCCTCCCTCTAGTCCCTACATTGTAATGCTACAGCTGCAATGCTAAACTTCTTTAAACGAGTTATAAACAGTACTGATGGTGACGTCTCATGCTTAAGTACTGGGGAAAAACAATCTGGGAAAAAAGAGCTGAAAGATTCTAGCGGTGGTCTAGTGTGCTGGGAACAACAAATGACCACCTAGTACCATAACCAAACAGCAAAAAGGTTATCCATTCCTTGAACAAATCCGTTTACAGGGCAAACCATCTACTACTTTTGATCTCCCTGCATTGGCCTAGCTACATGCAGTAACAAGCTAGGCAGGTAGCTACAGGTAGTGCTTAAAAGAGACTGAACGGGAGAGTGATATCGAATAGTTTACCGAGTTGAACATGATACACACTGGCCTTGATGTTGTCTCTGCGTCTCTGTGTCTCTGTCTCTACGTTTCTACTTTTCTAATTTGAACAACCGACAAGAGCTATTTGAGCTAAAGATAGTAAGCTTTACAAACGGTACTGTCACAATGCTAATCCTTGCTAATGTAGTTAATGCAGAGCCAGCAACAGGTGGCTATTCCTGTCCATGTAACGTTAGCGTTAGCTAACTTATAGTAGCTCATTTAGCTCATAGTTATACTTCAGAATGGTGTAACTATAAAGTGTGCACAAAGGGTACTCACCTTTATGTTAGCTGTTAGCTTTATTTAGAACGGTATCCACAAGGCTAGAGATGCGTTTGGCTTTATCTCGTTGACTCCGGGTTACTTTTGACACTTCACTTGTCGCCGCTGTCCATCACACAGAAAGCAAGGCGGAACTAGCTTTGCTAACCACCTTTTTGCCCCTGTCAGAAAAATAACTTTTAGAAGTGAGCGAGAATCCTTTGTGTACGAATGTCGCCTTAATTTTGCAACAAACCTCTAACAAAATGCTAAATATCGTAATTAAAACTTGTTTGTTAACATTTTGCTATCAAAAGGTGTAACATTAACTCGGCGTTAGGAAGATTAAACGCTGTTGCGCATGCGCACTTGTAAGCAAGCAGAACGTCTTCCTCACCTGAGCATTTTCACGATAACGCTGCAGTTTCAGACTTTACCACTAGAAATGCTAGAGAGCAGGGCGTACTGCCACTACAGCGTTACACACTATATTTATTCTAACCCCTTCTCCAGCAATTCACATTGCAACAGGGAAAAAAAAAAAAAAGGTTCCTCGAAGTGTACAAAGTCAGTATTTTTGGACTAGCACACACTATGTGCCTGTCTTACATAGCCTAACCAACACATACACACACACACACACACACACACACACACACACACACACACACACACACGCACTCACTCTCTCTTACATTCACACTTTACACTGCATTTCACTTCCTCCTTTGTTCAAGCAGATTCCACAGTAACTCATGATGTCATACTGTGAAAAAAGATTAATTAATTAAAGGGATGCAATAACTAACTTGTACAACGACCTGCATGAGAAACTCAAGCAGGATGCATCTCTTTAAATCTCTAATGAAGACTAATTTCTATAGACTTGCTATTATGTAATATCTCTCTATCTCTATCTATCTTTTATTCTTTTTATTCATTCTTATCTCTATATTTCTTGTGGTCATGGGCTTTTATTTCAACATCAACTCTATTTTTAGATCAGTTCTATATGACTAAAATAATAAATTACCGATATGTATTGGCTGTGGCAAAAAAAACTTTCAAGCAGCTCCAAATGAAAATGAAAGACTTTTTTGTTCATTTTGTGTTTTAGGATATATATTTATTGTTCCACTCATTAGTTTTTTATGTATTTATTTTTTTCATTGAACATTTTTGTGTATCATGAAGGTGTAAAGATTCAGTGTTGTATTTTATTCTTAGTCTTTCTTTATTTGTTTGCTTGCTTCTTTGTTTCTTTTGAAGATAAATCTTTTCTTAAGTGTTTTGGAGGTTTTATTGTCATTTCACCTACACAACCTGGATTTTTTCTCTTTCTGTGGTTTATCATTTTTATATGCACAAATAAACTTCATGTTTATTTTCTCTGTCATTGGGAGAATGCATTGAATGCATTTCAAACACTTGAGATGTAAAACACATAAACAAATAGATGACATTTCCCTAGTTAGAGTAAAATGTTAAACTCTGTAAGGAACCACAGAAACAGCACCATCCACTGGTCACAAAATCAGATTTACACTGATTCACAAAAGCAGCATTATTCACCATTAATAGTTAACTCATAACAGAGCTAAGTGAAATTGAAAGTAGATTTTGACATTGTTGAACAGAGTGGAGACGCCATTACAGGGTGTGAGATCTCTGCTGAAAAACACATTTGGAGGATTGTAAGCAGCAAGTTGGAGTGAATGTGATCTGGTGAGTCTTGCCATTGAAAGATCATTCAGATACCGAAGCAAATGGCTGAGAAAACTGCTGTTTTTGAAAGTTACTTGAATTGCCATGTGTGTTCAGAGACTTTCAGAGATCCTGTGTCTCTGAGCTGCCACCACAGCTTCTGTTCCAGCTGCCTGCAAAAATTCTGGGAACAAGCTAAAAACAAGAACTGTCCCATTTGTAAAAGAAAATCCTCAAAGGCTGAACTAGATGTGAACTTTGCACTGAAGGAACTACCTGACTCCTATGTTGGGAGACAGAAAGCTGGGTCATCTGAGATGGATAAAGGAGAGGACGAAGTGCAGGTGGTGTGTAGTAAACATCCAGAAGTGCCTAAATGGTTCTGTAAGGAGGAACAGAAAGCTGTGTGTCCTGTCTGTGAGTTCCCTGACCATCACGGTCACAAAGTGGTTCCTCTAGAAGAAGCAGTCAGTGACCTGAAGGAGCAGCTGAAATCTGACCTAAAGTCTCTACAGGACAAGAGGAACAAATACGAGGAGGTTGAAAGGAAATACAACGAAGTGAATCAACACTCCAAGAAGCAGCTGGTGGCCACAGAGAGGCAGATCACAGCAGAGTTCCACAAGCTCCACCAGTTCCTGAAAGAGGAAGAGGAGGCCAGACTGGCGGCTCTGAGGGAGGAAGAGGAGCAGAGGGGGAAGACTGTCGCCAGAGAGATGAAGATCATTCAGGAGAAGATGTCCTCTCTCTCAGACAGTATCTCTGCTGCTGAAGAAGACCTGCAGAAACACAATGTTCCGTTCCTCACCAGTTATAAACCCACTCAGACCAGCGCCAGAGCCCAGTGCTCACTGCCGGATCCACAACTGGATCCACAACTTGTGTCAGGAGCGCTGGTAGATGTGGCCAAACACCTTGGCAACCTGTCCTTCAGAGTCTGGGAGAAGATGAAGGGGAAGGTCAAGTTCAGTCCAGTCATTCTGGACCCAAACACTGCAAGCCCCTGGCTCTCTCTGTCTGATGACCTGACCAGTGTGAGACGTGGAGACACAGAGCAGCAGCTCCCTGACAACCCAGAGAGAAACACTAAGCATCCTATTGTTGTGGGATCTGAAGGCTTCAGCTCAGGGAAACACAGCTGGGAGGTGGAGGTGGGAGATCATCCTAGCTGGACTGTGGGTTTGGCTAAAGAGGCAGTTGACAGGAAGGGGGAGAGAAATGCCTCACCAGAATATGGATTATGGTGTTTAAAGCATCGCAGTGGAAAATACACTAATGGACTTGGTGAGACCTTCACAGTGAAGCAGAGTCTCCAGAGGATCAGAGTCCAGCTGGACTATGACAGGGGGAAGCTGTCCTTCTACGACTCTGATGACAAGACTCGCATCTACACTCACAGAGACACTTTCACTGAGAAACTCTACCCATATTTCAATGTTGGAAAGGCTGGTGATGCCAAGACCACTGATATCAAAGTCTGTCAAGCTGAGGCTTCTCTGTGATGTTAAGGGATGTTAGCGAGGTGTGTGTGTGTGTGTGTGTAAGATGCCCCCCCCCCCTTGTATATAGGCAACCACACACAAAACTAATCATGTGATCACAGATTTGGAAATAATGATTTGTTTTCATCTCATTTTGTTTTGTCATATGAAGTGATCACATATTGGTAAACCTGCCTTGATTCTTGTATCTAAATGGAACTAAATACATTTGAGGCTTTACAAGGTAGGAGGTCATAAACTTAAAACTTTGGGCCTGATTAGCTATGTGAAGCAGTTTTGCCACAATCATGGTTGTGGGGCAAAATGTGTCACTAGCCCTGGGGTGAGTTGATCCAAAAGACCAACTTTTTGTGTCACCCTTCTAAAGCTGTATTAGCTACAGAACCTTAAATATATGTTGCAATTATTGTTACACATTTATTTTAAACCATAATAGCACAAAAAGTTGCTCATTTTACCCTGTTCTCCCTCATTGTAGAACATTTGCTCAGCTGAAATTTTAATTATTCAAGTCTTAAAAATCATAGGTTAAAGTTGAACTTCCTGAAAACGTGTGTTTATATTAAGTGCACTGAGTTTTTAATTTAGATATTTTGTAAGTAACATGCCATGTTTTACTATGCAGGATGTAGCAGACATGGCATGTTGGTGTCATGATTGATCACCTATCTGCGTACCACTATGAGGTTTATCACTGACTGTAAATCTCTTACTCATCAGTGTGTGACTGCTGCCTTTGAGTGCTCATACAGTGAATTTTGACATTGCACAATTCATTCAGTGCAAGTGTATATTTTCTCATGCACTTACCTATGTCATTTTTTTATTTTGTCATTTTTTTTGTAACTTATGACTGCCATGATGCTGATTTCTTTCTCTTGAAAGATCAATTTTGATTCTTGATGGGACTACATGGTGCAATAAAGGTGAAATGATGATGATGCTAAATGATGAAACATCATTAAATCATCAGGTGATAGACTGTTCTTTAGATTATAGCCTGGAAAGCAACATTTTGTTTTCTAATTAGACAACAATATAGTATACATTAACTGTACAGAAAAAATTACTTGTTTTCATATTTGTACGTTTTTTTTTTTTTCTTCCATCATCAGTCATCAGTTTTAGTGTGTAATATTCCTGGATCTTCTGGTGAGGTTTTTCAGTTTGTGGGTCTGTTGTTTTACGCTGTGGAACCAAGTGATCTGATATGTTTTCTGATTCAGTCGTTCATTGTGCAACAACAAACAACCACCAATAAAGTCAGAAATCAGTTGTGTTTTTTTTCTCTTAATAGACTTCATTTTCATACAATTTACATCAGATTGATGCTACTTACTATGATGTACGGTTAAAATACTAGGGATTTATATCATAGATTGTCTGCCTAAAAAGATAAAACATCTATTCCAGAAATAAAAAGGTGAGTAAACTGAGTTTAGGTGGTTTTACCCCGACTACTGTACATTCCTGCCTTTATGACTATGAATATATATTGTGAAAATGACATTTCATTTACTGCAGAATCCGCCTTATATACTTACATACAGTATATCCTTTTATTTAATGTTGGTACTTTTTAATCAAAAAAACATTACAAAAAATTTGTCAATAAGGCTTTTATTTTGAAAGTTGTGACCAAAAGTATTGCGTTTTTATTTTACCTTTCAAGGTTTTACTTTGAAAGCCAAACCCGGAAGTCACACTTTTTAGTAATTCTGGCTGATTTCACACTAACATAGTTTTTTCAACAATAAATCTATATTCACAATGACACTCATATATTATAAGACTGAAAAAATCCAATACAACATTTAAGTGCAGTGATAAAAATTTTATCACAAGAGAGACATACAGAACATAGAACATATAGAACATACAGAAAAATAAAATTGCATCATGACAAATGACACTAGCATAGTAGGAAGACGGTGTATTTTGTAACAGCGTGAAGCTAAAGATGTTCTACTTTATTATCATGCATGTTTGTTGTCACTTGACACAAAGGCGAATAAAAAATGATTCACCTCATCAGCAGTGAAATCTTTTATGGACAGTCTCATTGAAGAAGGGGAAATGGAGACAATGATAAGAACAAGTGCGATACAGAGCAAAGCCCGCTGCTTCCAGTGATGTCCAAAAGTAATGTGTTAATATTTTGCATTATCCACTGTTTTTTTAAATACTGTAAAAACTCAATGCATTACTACAGTTTACCCAGAGTGAGTTATAATGAATGCAACAACTGAAGTGAAAACTCAAACAAAAATAAAAACCACGCTGATAACTAAAACAAAAGCAACAACTACAATAAAACCTAAAAAAAAATCTCAACTGAGGTAAAATTTAAATATCGTTAAGAAAATCTGCCAGTATTAGCAGGTATCTAAAACATTTCCAGAAATAAAGGCTCAGGCCTACTTTATATTCAATTTTCAATTGAACAAATTATTATTATCATCATCCTGGTCTCAGTGGAGAGTCCAATGATGATCTAAATGTTTCAGAGGCTTTTCCACTCTGACAAGAAGAATTCTGTAGGAAACACTGAATATTTACATGTTTTTTTGATTTTTTGACATGAGAATGGTCAAATTTAAAGAACAGTGGGACAAAATATCTGCTTCTGTTTGGAGGACGTCAGGGTGTGTGTGTGTGTGTGTGTGTGTGTGTGTGTGTGCTGCCGTGGTATCGGCTTCGTCCGAGACACCAAGTCACCACATATCAAACATTATGAATGAGGATTTTTAACCATTCATGTACCAATGAAGCAGAAATGGCTGAGAGGCAGTGAGGTGTTGTCCAGTTGGTGAGATGAGATGAAACTTTATTGATCTCTGAGGAGCAAAATGGTCATTAAAGCTGCAAAGAATAGAGACTTTTATCACCAATCTGCTGCCGACCAGGTGAGGCTCCATATTTGCAGCCTGCTGGCAGTCAGTGTATTTTCACAAAGATGCTGCAGTTTCAGACTTTACCACTAGAGGTGGTAGAGAGCAAGGCGTACTGCCACTACAGAGATGACACGTCTTTATCGAACCATGATAAAACGCCTTTTACACACTCCTTGTTTCGTCTGTTTTTTTTAAATTCTAGTTTTCGAGGTTTTACTTTGAAAGCCAAACCCAGAAGTCATTTTAGAAGACTTAAGTAAAGTAAGTAACTGTCTGACTTCACACAAGCATAATTTTTTTTTTTCAACAATAAATCTTTATTCACAATGACACTCATACATTAACATTGAAAAATTCCAATACAGTGCAGTGATAAAGACAAAGTCACAAGTGGACATATAGAAAAATAAAATGGCATTATGACAAATGGCACTAGCATAGTAGGAAGACGGTGTGTTTTGTAACAGCGTGAAGCTAAAGATGTGCTACTTTTTTATCATGGATGTTTGTTGTCACTTGGTGTAAAGGCGAATAAAAAATGATTCACCTCATCAGCAGTGAAATCTTTTATGGACAGTCTCATGGAATAAGGGGAAATGGAGACGTTGATAAGAACAGTGTGATATTGAGCAAAGCCCGCTGCTTCCAGTGATGTCCAAAAGTAACGTGTCTAATATTTTGCATTATCCACTGTTTTTTTTAAATACTGTAAAGACTCAATGCATTACTACAGTTTACCCCGAGTGAGTTATAATGAATGCAACAACCTAAGTGAAAACTCAAATAAAAATAAAATGATGTCTTTATCAAACCATGATAAAACGTGGTGTGCCTAACATAACCAACACACACACACACACAAACACACAGACACACACACACACACACACACACACACACAAACACACACACACACACACACGTCTTTAATTGTTTGCTTGATTGTGTCTTTGTTTCTTTGAGGAGAAATCTTTATTAAGCGTCTTGGAGGTTTTTTTTTTATCTCACCTAAAAAACATGGAATTTTTTCTGTTTCTGTGGTTTATAATTTTTATATGCACAAATAAAGTTCATGTTCATTTTCACTGTCTTTGGAGAATGCAATGAATGCATTTCAAACACTTGAGATGTAAAACAAACAAACAAACAAATAGATGACTTTCTCCTGTTAAAACATCCCAAGAAACTTATGGCAGTCTTGTCTTAGGCCTAGGTATTTCCTAGGTATTTCTGTGCGAGGTGGAAAAGGTGGTAAGGCATGCAAGGGCTTCATCAGCCCCAGGGCCTAATGGTGTCCCTTACCGAGTATGCAAAAGTGCACCAGATGTATTGAGATATCTATGGAAATTAATGAAGCTAGCATGGAAAAAGCAGTGTATTCCTAGATCATGGCGTAGAGCAGGAGGGATTCTAATTCCCAAAGTGAAAAACTCTACAGATATAAGTCAGTTGCGGCCTATTTGCCTCCTTAATGTAGAAGGGGAAATTTTCTTTAGTGTAATGGCACAGAGGCTGGCAGTTTACTTGGAAAGGAATAGGTTAATTGACACAAGCATGCAAAAAGCCGCAATACCAGGTTTTTCCGGGTGCTTAGAGCACACAAGCATGATTTGGCACCAAATTCAGTCAGCTAAGCAAGAGAAGAGAGATCTTCACGCAGTATTTTTGGACCTTGCTAATGCATTTGGATCTGTACCACATAACCTATTGTGGGAGGCGTTTGATTTCTTTAGGGTCCCAGATAGCATTAAGAATCTAGTGAAAGCAAACTTTCAAGATATTCAGATGTGCTTCACAACAACAGAGTTTACTGCAGCCTGGCAGCATCTTCAGACAGAAATCATGGCAGGGTGCACCATTTCCCCCTTAGCTTTCACCATGGCAATGGAGGTAAGTTTTAGGGCATCTCCCACCCATTACGCCATATATGGATGATATGACTACAGTAACGATTACAGCTCCTTGTACAAAAAGGTTGCTGAATAAATTGAATGATAACCTGAATTGGGCTAGGATGAAGGTTAAACCGAGTAAGTCAAGGAGCATATCCATTGTTAAGGGGAAGCTAGCAGGCAAAAGGTTTTACATAGATGAGGAAGTTATAGTTCTAGAGAAGCCTGTCAAAAGCCTAGGAAGGTGGTATGATACAAATCTGAGTGTTAGGGAGCAGGCTCAGGAGATACAGCAGCTGGAGGTATTCAGGACATAGAGAGATCAAGGTTACCAGGCAAGCTAAAGTTGTGGTGTTTGCAGTTTGGCCTATTGCCTCGGCTAATGTGGCTGCTGACAGTATATGAGATACCACTGTCAAGGGTAGAGAAGTTGGAGAGGCTGGTCAGTTCATACGTCAGGAAATGGCTAGGAGTTCCACGCTGTCTTAGTAGTGTATCTTTGTATGGAAAAGGAATTCTGGAACTACCTATATCTAGCCTAGCAGAGGAGTTTAAATGTGCAAAGGTAAGATTGCAGTTGACAGAATCTAAGGATTTAATAGTCAGGAGTGCAGCACCTCCCGTGTTAGCAGGGCGGAAATGGAACCCAAGAGAGGCAGTGCAACAGGCACGGTCAGCTCTAAGACATAGGGATATTGTAGGGCAGGTGTAACAAGGGCGAGGGGGCTTAGGCCTGGGAATAGGGCAACCGTTATGGAGTAAGGCAACTTCATCAGACAAGAGAAAGATGGTTGTAGATCAAATACATCAACAGGAGTCATCAAGGTGTGCAAAGGCAGTGTCTCAGGCAAACTGCATCAAATTAATCATAGGTGCTACTTATGATGTGTTACCCTCTCCCCAAAATCTCAGCCAATGGGTAGGTGAGGATCCTGCCCGCCCACTATGTTCAGGCAGAGCTACACTTAGGCATACTATCAGGTTGTAAAACAAGTTTGCCTCAGGGAAAATACACCCGGAGACATAATCAAGTGCTTAGATGCCTACCAGCAGCAATTGCGAGTAAGCAATCAGCAGGGAAGCGGCAGGCAGGTCACAGGGCAGCTAGGGGCGGGGCTAGAGGCAGGGAGAGATTGGCAAATGGCAGTGGATTTAGGGAAACAGCTTGTGATGCTCAGAGAGATAGGCTGCGGTCGAATAGTCAAAAAAATACGTCCTAACTCCTATTCCTAACCACTTTTCCTTGACCTCGTTGGAAAACGTCATGAGGTCAAGGAAAGATGTGAAGGAGAATTCATAAGGACTTAGGAAAAGACAACCGCGGTGCTAAGAGAATCCGACTGCACTTACACTAGGCTACGTAATTATGCGACGGCGGATGTTAATGACGTGGGTCTGCCGTGTGAAACTACAATGTTCCGGAGATGGACTACTAAAAGCGCATCTTAGATACTTCGCCCCGTGCGTTCTTACCGTGTTGTTTCATGCAGGCTATATAAACGTGGACAACCCGGTGAAAAATATTGCTTCATCACCAAGGTTGTAATTGAAATAAAAAAGGAATATAGGCTACCAGTCACAAAAGTGAAACGAAATGGTTGTCACATTGAGAATGGTTGCTCACCCTCCTGTCCACTCATATTTATCGACATGAATCCCAATTAGTATGATTGTATGAAAATTATTGTTAAATTCATGCAAGATAGGCATAACTTGTTTACTTGTTTGGCCTACAAATCTACTACTGTGCATATCATCATTCTTAAGTTTCAAACATGTTGAATTAAAAACATCATCTGGCTAAAAACGTCTCATATCCCTTTTTCTTGAAAGACAGACTTCTGTGTTATGGTTAATATGCTGATTATGATCTGATTATAAGCCTATGCATATAATAGCTTAAGAACCACCACACAACTCAGTAAACACCTTGAAATGTTAACTTGATTGTGCTTTGAAGTTGTTATGGCTGATACAGGCCTTTATTAAGGCAAGGGTTTCAGCATCTGTGACTAGAGTAAAATTAATTAATGATATTGCTAAAGGCCGGCAATACAACAACGCTCAGAATGAAGAAATAACTCATGCAAACCGAGCATAGGTTACGCTACAACGTTAACTTCACTTTGATCATTTTACGACAGCAGCGTAACGTTCATAGTTCGCCTCTATGGGTTTAACATATTGTTGAAAGTTCAAAACATATAAGCATATTAGCAAGTTATGGCATAAGATGGAAAATGCTTAATAAGCAACGGTAACTTGCTTGATGATCTGCGTCCCTTGTCGGTCATGATCGTTTGTTTTCGTGAACGGCCGAATGGTGCGTCGTTGCTGCCGCAAAGAATTGTGGGATGGCATTATCTCCTTTCCTTTCGTAAAGGATGGTCCGGTGTATCCTATGCTAAAGGAGCTAAGTAAGGAAGCATTGAAGCACCTTTCCTTAGCATGTAGAGAATTCGAACAGCTCTTATCATGGCTGCCACTTAGGTACTTCCGGGTCATTTCACTCAGTTAGGAACCTTCCTAAGCAAAAAAGACAATTCGACCGCAGCCATAGTCAGCTCAAACTTAAGACCTGACTTGGTGTTGTGGTCAGAGTCGCATCGGATTGTGTATTTTGTGGAACAGTGCCATGGGAAGATGCAGTAGATGAAGCTTATGAAAGGAAGATGCTCAGGTGCAGCGAGTTTGGAATGTACGATTGAAGCCTGTTGAGGTGGGTTGCAGAGGATTTGTAGGCAGATCAATGTTAGCACTTCTTGGTGAATTAGGCATCCATGGACAGAGTTTAAAGCAGGCAGTTGAGACTATGTCAGAAGCAGCCATGGGTTCCAGTGAGTGGCCGTGTATGAGGAGGAAACATGCTAACTGGGGCACAAGTAGCCTAGGTAGATAGCTTACCTGAGCTAGCCCTGTGCTAGTATTAGCTTGATAGCATGCTTGAGATAGTCTTGTGTTAGCAATAGCTCGGTAGCATGCTTGTGTGGGCCTTGTGTTAGCATTGGCTTGGTAGCATGTTTGGGTTAGCCTTGTGTTAGCAATAGCTTGGTGGCATGCTTGTGTAGGCCTATGTGTTAGCATTAGCTTGGTACAATGCTTGTGTCAGTCTTGTGTTACCACTAGCTTGGTAGCATTCTTGCATTAGCCAGGTGCTAGCGTCAGATTGCTAGAATGTTTGGGTCAGCCTTGTGTTAGCATTAGCTTGGCAGCATGACTAAACATAATGAGTCAGAAGTCAGACAAGCCAGCAGGGCCAGTCAGACTTTGCTTAAGACTTCAGCTTTGCCTAAGCAGATACAGTGTGGATATGCGGACTGCTGAGTTGGTCGGGTATCTGCTCTCTGCTTGGGCAAGTGTAGGATGTAAACACAGTATGTGTGACTTGGTTTAGATGTAGCGTGTAACTTAATGTGCTGAATAGAAAGAGATATTGATGGTAGTGTGTGATGTAAACTAGTGTTGCTGATAACTAGGTTCAGGTGACAGCGACAGTAGTGTTGTGGACTTGGGTCTGCTGAGTCTGGGCAAAGAGGGGGGTGTTTCTGGGACGCTGGAATACACTGGTGACCCTTCTTGAGGCGTTGTGGGCCTAATCCAACAAAACATCGGTGAAGGAGGGTGCCCACTTGATAACCCCAATGATTTGCCTACACTCACCCTGAAACTAGAGTAGGTAGCTGGTGAATGTTGCTGTTAACATGTATTTCCCCTCTACTCTGTTCTTTACGGTAAAATATGGTTTCCCTTGATCGTGGAGACGCATGCGTGTGGGAGGCACTTTTGTGCAGGTGCAGTGATGGCGGTTACTTGAGTGTTATGACTGTGAACCAAATAAAGTCTGTGAAGTAAATAAACGTTGTGTTTATTAGGACTAACATTGGTAGCAGAGGATGGTTGCTAGTTATAAAGTTCTGCCGAAGTTTGATGAAGCCAGGCCATACAAATGTTGGAAAAATGAAGTCAATATCTGGACACAGGTTACAGAACTCGACAAAAAGAAACAGGCCCTTGCTGTTGCTTTGGGGCTTGAAGGAAAAGCCAGGGAAACAGCCATGGAAATACCTGCAGAAGAATTGGACAGTGATAACAGTATGGCAACATTGTTAGCGAAATTGGACGGCGTGTTCCTGAAGGAGGAAAAAGATTGCGCATACGAAGCGTATTCTCATTTTGATGGCATTACAAAAGACAGTTCTGTTTCTATGGCGGACTATATTATCGACTTTGAACAGCGATACAACCGGATGAAAAAGTATAACATGACACTTCCTGATGCTGTGTTAGCCTTTAAGCTGTTAGACACGGCTTGTCTAGATGAAAAAAACAGGCAACTAGCATTGACAGCGTGCACGGAATTAACGTTCTCCTCTATGAAATCAGCACTGAAAAGAATTTTCGGAGGAAAAACGCCAGGCTCATCAAACGGAATACAAGTGAACCAAGACGTAGCGTTCTTCACAGAACAAAGTCCGCAAGGAAGAGGTAAACGGAATGTAACGTTACAGAGTGGACAACAAAGGCAACCATTACCGGGTACTAATCCATTAGATAAATTCGGTAAGAGGTCAAGATGCGCCATTTGTCAGAGCACATTTCATTGGGCCATTTCACACGTTTCAGCGCAGGAAACATTGTGAAAACAAAGAAGTCCTCTGAAATAGTCAACTCCTTCATTCACACATGGATAAGTGTCCATGGTCCTCCCCAGAGACTATATAGTGACAATGGTGGTGAATTTAATAATGAAGAGATCAGAGACATGGCAGAAAACTTTAACATAGAGACAAGAACAACAGCGGGATACAGTCCCTGGAGCAACGGGCTACTGGAAAGACACAATCAAACACCCACCGAGATCATCCAGAAGGTGAAACGAGAAAATGGATGTGACTGGCACACTGCTCTAGACTGGGCCCTTATGGCTAAGAACAGTATGCTCAATGTTCATGGCTACAGTCCACATCAACTAGTATTCGGACAGAATCCTAACCTCCCCTCTGTATTAGTTGATAAGCTATCTGCTCTAGAGGGTACTACTGTAAGTACTAGGGTAGGAGAAGGGTTCCTGCTTCTAGGAAAGCATTCACTCAAGCCGAATGTTCAGAGAGGATAAGGAGGGCACTGCATAAGCAGCTCAGAAATATGAGACAGGAGACAAAATATATTACAAACGAGCAGACTGTACAGAGTGGAAGGGACCAGGGGTAGTTATTGGTCAGGATGGAGCTGTTGTATTTGTAAGACATGGTGGAATTCTTGTTAGAGTGCATCACTCTAGGCTTTGTAAGGTGAACACACAGGATCAGGATAAGCAAACTGTACAAGATGATGCAAACAGAGAGACAGAAAGTGAGAAAGGCATCGTAAACAATGCAGCAGATAGCCTAACTCAGATAGTGAACAGAATACAGACAATGAACAGGTACATCAGCACAGTTACATTGAAAATCTACAACCTCTTCACATGCAAGCAGCACGTGCTATACAGAGGGATGCCCCCCTTAATGAAACTGAAAAAGAGAAGCTTAGGTCAAAAATAGGACAGATCCTATGGGTTGCAAAGCAGACCAGACCTGATGTTATGTTTGATTCTTGTAGTTTGGCATCCAATACAGAAAATGCTACAGTGCAGTCTATTCATGAAGCAAATAAAGTCATCCATAAGCTCAAGTCTGAAAAAGTGACCCTTAGGTTTCAGCATTTGGGAAACAATGATGCTCTGAACTTGATTGTTTTCAGTGACGCTTCTCTTGGAAATCTTCCAGATGGAGGTACACAGGGGGGAACTTTGATTGTTCTCATGGGAGAAAGAGGGAAGTTTTCTCCCCTCTGTTGGCAATCAAAGAGAATTAGACATGTGGTGCGGAGCACTCTTGCAGGGGAAACCCTTGCTATGTCAGATGGAATAGACAATGCCATTTTTCTAGCCATTCTCTTTTCTGAGCTCACTACTAGGAATGCTGAACTGAATGCTCCTTCGTTGGTCTGTGTGACTGACAATCACTCTCTGTTCGATGCCCTTAAGTCGACAACACAGGTCACAGAGAAAAGACTGTGGTTGAAAATAAGCAGCATTAAGGAGCTCATACAAAGCAAGAAAATCAAGAAGGTGCTCTGGTCAGACACAAAAGCCCAACTCGCTGACTGTCTAACCAAAAAGGGAGCATCGGCTCTGGTGCTTTTGAAAGCACTCCATGAAGGACTATTGAAAGCACTGAAAACTTTGTTTGCATAGTTAATATGTTCAGCTTTTGTCAAACTCATTCTGAATACTCACGGGATGTAACTCAAGAACGGTTTTGTTTACGGTCACTGTATGCCTTTGTTTTGGAAGATTTTAAAATGTTAAAAGGTAAGAATTTTTATTATTTTTACTAAAAAAGTATAGGGAGATTGTTAACATGTATTTCCCACACCGAGTAGAGCGCGTACCATATAAGGCTCAGACCTTCCCGCAGCGACCCGAGTTCGAATCCAGCGGCCATTTGCTGCATGTCCTCCCCTCTCTCTCTCCTATACCTTCCTGTCTCTCTCTCACACTATCTCTGTCAATAAAGCCTAAAATAAATCTGCAAAAAAAACATGTATTTCCCCTCTACTCTGTTCTTTACGGTAAAATATGGTTTCCCTTGATCGTGGAGATGCATGCGTGTGGGAGGCGCTTTTGTGCAGGTGCAGTGATGGCAGTTACTTGAGTGTTATGGCTGTGAACCAAATAAAGTCTGTGAAGTAAATAAATGTCATGTTTATTAGGACTAACAGTTGCTGCCTGTCTTATGGTGCTGTAGATTTATGACGGTGTAGCCTGATGTGTTCTATGGTACTCATTGGTATGGTAGTATATCATTCTGTTGAACTCTGAATTGGGCCTCTATATGAATGCTCACCTTGGATTATGGCACAAGGGATATTAACATCATATCCTGTGTATTGATAAAATAGCATTGTCTAATAATGGAATTCTATTTGTGTCTTTTATTATTCTGTTTTTGTCTTCAAAGAAAGGGGTGAAACTGTTCATATACATAAACAAGGTAAATGGATAGAACATAGAGTAAAATGTTAAACTCTGTAAGGAACCACAGAAACAGCACTATCCACTGGTCACAATGTCAGATGGCAGCATTTCCCACCATTAATAGTTAACTCATGACAGAGGTAAGTTAAATTGAAAGTAGATTTTGACATTGTTGAACAGAGCGGAGACGCCATTACAGGGTGTGAGATCTCTGCTGAAAAACACATTTGGAGTATTGTAAGTAGCAAGTTGGAGTGAATGTGATCTGGTGAGTCTTGCTATTGAAAGATCATTCAGATACCAAAGCAAATGGCTGAGAAAACTGCTGTTGTTGAAATCTTCCTGAATTGCCATGTGTGTACAGAGACTTTCAGAGATCCTGTGTCTCTGAGCTGCCTCCACAGCTTCTGTTCCAGCTGCCTGCAAAAATTCTGGGAACAAGCTAAAAACAAGAACTGTCCCATTTGTAAAAGAAAATCATCGAAGAATCAGCTAGCAGTGAACTTTGCACTGAAGGAACTAGCTGACTCCTATGTTGGGAGACAGAAAGCTGGGTCATCTGAGACGGATAAAGGAGGGGAGGAAGTGGAAGTGGTGTGTAGTAAACATCCAGAAGTGCCTAAATGGTTCTGTAAGGAGGAACAGAAAGCTGTGTGTCCTGTCTGTGAGTTCGCTCTCCACCACGGTCACAAGGTGGTTCCTCTAGAAGAAGCAGTCAGTGACCTGAAGGAGCAGCTGAAATCTGACCTAAAGTCTCTACAGGACAAGAGGAACAAATACAAAGAGTTTGAGAAGAAATACAACGAAGTGAATCAACACTCCAAGAAGCAGCTGGTGGCCACAGAGAGGCAGATCACAGCAGAGTTCCACAAGCTCCACCAGTTCCTGAAAGAGGAAGAGGAGGCCAGACTGGCGGCTCTGAGGGAGGAAGAGGAGCAGAGGGGGAAGACTGTCGCCAGAGAGATGAAGATCATTCAGGAGAAGATGTCCTCTCTCTCAGACAGTATCTCTGCTGCTGAAGAAGACCTGCAGAAACACAATGTTCCGTTCCTCACCAGTTATAAACCCACTCAGACCAGCGCCAGAGCCCAGTGCTCACTGCCGGATCCACAACTGGATCCACAACTTGTGTCAGGAGCGCTGGTAGATGTGGCCAAACACCTGGGCAACCTGTCCTTCAGAGTCTGGGAGAAGATGAAGGGGAAGGTCAAGTTCAGTCCAGTCATTCTGGACCCAAACACTGCAAGCCCCTGGCTCTCTCTGTCTGATGACCTGACCAGTGTGAGACATGGAGACACAGAGCAGCAGCTCCCTGACAACCCAGAGAGAAACACTAAGCATCCTATTGTTCTGGGATCTGAAGGCTTCAGCTCAGGGAAACACAGCTGGGAGGTGGAGGTGGGAGATCATCCTAACTGGATTGTGGGTTTGGCTAAAGAGACAGTTGACAGGAAGGGGGAGAGGTATATTTCACCAGAATATGGAATCTGGTGTTTATGGCATCGCAGTGGAAAATACACTAATGTACTTTGTGAGACCATCACAGTGAAGCAGAGTCTCCAGAGGATCAGAGTCCAGCTGGACTATGACAGGGGGAAGCTGTCCTTCTACGACTCTGAGGACAAGACTCACATCTACACTCATAGAGACATTTTCACTGAGAAACTCTACCCATATTTTTCTATTGGAAAGGCTGGTGATGCCAAGACCACTGATATCAAAGTCTGTCAAGGGGAGCCTTCTTTGTGATGTTAAGGGATGTTAGTGAGGTGTGTGTGTGTGTGTGTGTGTGTGTGTGTGTGTGTGCGTGTGTGTGCGTGTGTGCGCGTGACTGTGTTATTAGGGGGGTTGTTTTGAGTTAAGAGTGACATTATGGTTAGTTGTGTGTGGGGGAGAGTGGGGTAAGTTCAGCCTGTGGGTAAGATGAGCATATTTATTTTAAACCATAATAGCACAAAAAGTGGCTCATCTTTCTCTGTTCTCCCTTGCTCTAGAACATTTGCTCAGTTGAAATTTTAATTGTTAAGAGTCTTAAAAATCATCGGAAAAAAAAAATCAAAAATCAAAATGTGGGTTTACATTTAATGCACTGAGCTTTTAAGTTTTACTGATATTTTTTCAGTAACATGACATGTTTTACTATGCAGGATGGACCAGACATAGCTTGTCAGTGTAATGATTTACTGAATGAGTTTCTGTGTACCACTGTCATGAAGCATTGAGGTTTATCACTGACTGTAAATCTCTAAAACTCATCATTGTACCTTGTATGATTGGTTTTCATTGGCCTGCCCTTTATACTCAAGGTCTTACTGGTACACTGTAACCAACAAGGCCATTCTGGGTCTGCTTCCTTATTATTTGTGCTTTTATATCTTCAGAAAGCCTGGTGGAAATTACCGTTTAGGGTCACAGAAATTATTTTTGCTAACTGTCCATAAGGTCCGAATTATATTCGGCAAAATGGCTTTCATGTACTTTTCTTCCTTTTCTTGGAATTCATTGTAAAAATATTCAAAACTAAATAACTGTTTTCACTTGATCAGTTTTAAGAGATTTTTGAAGGATTGTCATGCTTTGTTTAGCTAAGATTTATTAGAAGTGGTGACTACTGCCTTTGATCATACAGTGAATCTTGACATTGGACTTGCCAATTAATTGAGTGCAATTTCTCATGCACTTTGTTGTTTCTCATGTCATTTTGTTGAAATTTTGAAATTTGATGAAATTTTCCTTGAAAAAATTCTCAATGGGACTACGTGGTGAAAACATCATTAAATCATTAGGTGATAGACTGTTCTTTAGATTATAGCTTATTAGCCTGCCCAGCAACATTTTGGTTTCTAATTAAACAACAATAAAGTACACATCAAACATACAGAAAAAATTGCTTGTTTTCATATTTGGGATTTTTTGTTTTTCTTCCATCATCAGTCATCAGTTTTAGTGTGTAATATTCCTGGATCTTCTGGTGAGGTTTTTCAGTTTGTGGGTCTGTTGTTTTACCCTGTGGAACCAAGTGATCTGATATGTTTTCTGATTCAGTCGTTCATTGTGTAACAACAAACAACCACCAATAAAGTCAGAAATCAATTGTGCTTTTTTTCTCTTAATAGACTTCATTTTCATACAATATACAAAATACTAGGGATTTATATCATAGATTGTCGGGCTAAAAAGATAAAACATCTATTCCACAAATAAAAAGGTGAGTAAACTGAGGTTAGGTGATTTTACCCCGACTAGCCTATACTGTACATTCCTGCCTTTATGACTATGAATATATATTGTGAAAATGACATTTGGGGAAAAAAACAATTGCATTTTAATTTAGTTCAGAATCCACCTTACATACAGTATATCTTTCAATTTCATATTGGTATTTTTTTAATCAAAAAAAGTTGCAACACTTTCATTATTAAGGCTTTTATTTTGAAAGTTGTGACCAAAGTCTTGCTTTTTTAATTCCAGCTTTCAAGGTTTTACTTTGAAAGCCAAACCCGGAAGTCACACTTTTTAGTAATTCTGGCTGACTTCACACTAACATAGTTTTTTTTTTCAACAATAAATCTTTATCACAATGACGCTTATACATTATAAGACTGAAAAATTTCAATAAAATGTTTAAGTGCAGTGATGAAGACGAAATCACCAGAGAGACATATAGAACATGGAAAAATAAAATGGCACTACTGACACTGACAAATGACACTAGCATAGTAGGAAGACAAGCAAAAGATGTGCTACTTTATTATCATGGAAGTTTGTTGTTACTTGGTGTAAAGGTGAATAAAAAATGATTCACCTCATCAGCAGTGAAATCTTTTATGGACAGTCTCATGCAGTGTTGGGCAGTAACGTATTACTGAGTAACACGTTACTGTGATTACTTTTTTCAGTAACGAGTAGTGTAAGGGATTACAATTTCAAATTACTAATCCCAGTAACGCTCCGTTACTGCGTTACTTAAACCTGAACCCCCGTCAACCTTTTCTTTTCTCTCCTTTCATTATTTTAGAAGGTTTTTTTTTTTTTCAAATACCTGTTTGTGTTTTTTTCCTCACATGTATCTTAAGGACATTCGCGGGCCGGTTTACGTCAGCTACTAGCTAAAAAAGCAAAACAAAAGATGAAGGGTGAGGGAGAGACGCAGACTTTTAGCAGCTGGAAGTTTTCCCATTACTTTGAATTGATCTCAGTCAAGGATGCAAAGAACATTATCGTCCTTTGTAAACTTTGCGTGGCAGCAAAACGCTTTCCACAGCGAAAAACACAACATCCAATTTATCAAAGCATCTAATATGACAACACAGCAATGCAAAACTCAGGGAAAAACAACCCGACAAGGAGGCATCTACTGCCAACGACTAACGCACTTCAACTAAACAGAAGCTGGATTTCAGAGCAGGACACGCTGGTGGACAGCTACTCGGCAGAAATAGAAGTGATGGATTATTTGAGGTCAGGAGGATATGGGATTGAGACCCTCAACCAGTTCTCGAACATCAAATACATTTACATGAAGTACAATACCCCAACCCCATCTAGCACCTGTGGAGTGGCTATTCAGTTTAGGAAGTTTGCTGCTCACCTTCAGAAGGAACAGACTGTCTGACAAGTTAGAGAAGCTTCTCCTTCTGAGATACAATCGTTTCACTTCTGAACAGCAGGCCTAGCTGTGGTCTGGAGCTCTCAGTGTTCCAATAAAGGGGATCCGTTTTAAAAAGATTTTAGATTTTCTATTGGGAGGAGGGGAGGGGGGGGGGGGGGGTAATGGAAAGTAATGGAAAGTAACTAATTACTGTTTCTGTAGAGTAATACGTAAAGTAATGTGATTACCTTTTAAAGATGTAATAAGTAAAGAGTAATACATTACATTTTCCAAGTAACTTGCTTAACACTGGTCTCATGGAAGAAGGGGAAATGGAGACGATGATAAGATTTTGACCTAATAATCTGATGTCGTTGTGAGGTTCCAGTTCCATGGTTCCGGTTGCAAGCCACAGAAAAAATATACCTCCATCTTCTCTTCCTCTAACAAATCAAAGACCGCAGCCTAGCAAACCCCAACTCATGTCACCGTACTCCTCCCACAGCCCTTATGAAGCAATATCCCCCCTTTTCAGCCCAATACACACACCAGAGTATGTCGAATGGACTTCAGTCACCATATCAACAAGATCTGCCCATTATCCCACCATCAACTGGACAATGTGTAAACCAGGGGCCACAGAGCAAACCTCAACCTACTTTTGGGAGTGTGAATGTGGAGTCTCCTCCTCTGGCTGGTGGTGCTGGATACACACCTAGCCACGTCTCCCCCTCCTCTCCTGTCCAACAGCAACCTCAGTGGACACTTCCACCACACTATAGGGTGAAGCTTTACCTGTAACACCTGTATGGCTCGCTGTCATGTTGCAGAGACACACATGGGAGGCTGAGTAGCGTATTCACTGCGATTAAGACACATGAACAAAATCATTTATGAATACACAGGATCTGGTGAACTAAGCTAGGCTGAACAGTACTGCTCAGTAGTTCAGAAATCATTAATACCAACAGTTAGAGGGTAATGACACAGCTGACAACCAGGACTATCAGAGAAACCACAGCACCTTATCATCCACAAACAATACCCATTCTAATGCTCTATACGAAGCATCTCATGTTAGCCACGCCAACCACAGTGTATGCCCACACTGCTGATCAGAATACACCTCTCATTCTGTCAAACAAGTGGTGTAACCTGACTGAAAACAGACCTCTCAGCAGTTCAGACCACTCTGTAATAAGCTGACCTAGGATTTTGCCTCCATCTTCCCCTCCGTTGTCTAAGTTCCCCGTCTTTTCCTCAGGAGCGATGTGAGTCTGTCCCTGATGCAGCTGCCCATCCTTACAAAGAGCCATCACAGGACGGGAGCATCATGCCGCTGGTGGGGAAAATAACAGCACCAAGACTCATTAAAGGCATTAGCCACTGTTTTAAGATGCTGTAAAGACTCAAGGCATTACTATAGAGTGAGTTGTAATGAATGGAGTCTGTCCCTCTAACCACTGGACCATCTGTCCTCCTCTGACACCAGGCTTCACCTGATGATCTCTCGTTGAATGAACTCCCTCTTTGTCAGCTGGTCGAAATAATAAAGGTACATAAAGGCTGGCTAGAAGCTATGAATCCTCTGGACAGTACTATACTTAACAATCAGGGCGTTTAGCTGACACTCTTATTTAAAGCGACTTTAAAAGACTGAGGAGGCTGCTGTCATACTGAAGGAAACATGCTCTGATACTGAGCCTGAAGCCTCAGGACATCTCTACACTCTGTCTGACTCAGAGTGACTTAAAAACACTGAGGTGAAGCTGCATGACTTGAACCTGGGAGCTTCTGATTACAAGATAGTCTCTCTAACCACTGGTCCAATGTGGCTCTCTAGGTTTCAATACCTGATAACCTCAATTGAAAAGAGTAACACCATGTCAGCTGGGTTCAATACCAAGACTCACAGAAGAGTCACAGACCTCAGATCAGTTCAGACCTGCAGCCTCCAGCAGGCCGGTGGTGTCCAGAGATTGTGCAGAGGTTAAGACTCTCTACTCTGGAGTCACATGTGGGCCGAGAGCCTGGGATCAAATCCCACCAGAGAGCAGTAGCAAGGTGAGTCAAGACACAAGGTGAGTCTTGAACATGGTGAGTCCTGAAAAAATCAGAAAAAAATACTGATATTCTACACTACCTGATGCTTAAAACCTTCAAAATAAAAGCATCAACCAAAATTACATCCAAAGTCACAAAACGCATCTATCAAAATGACAAAACACAAACTGGCAACTAAAACAAGTTCTCACTCTCTTGCATCTCTTGATCTGTCTTTTTTCTTTGATTCTTTTTATAAATTCCTATACTTTTTATTTATTGTGGTCATGGGCTTTATTTATTTTTATTCCATATGAAGCACTTTGTCAACTCTGTTTTTGGAAGCTGAATCTGACACATTTGAAGCAGCTCCAAATGAAAATGAAGTAAGTAAATGAAACTTTTTTGTTCATTTTGTGTTATAAATATTTTAGGATATGTATTTATCGTTCTACGTTTTTATTTTTTTCATTGAACATTTTTGTGTATCATGAAGGTGTAAAGATTCAGTGTTGTATTTTATTCTTAGTCTTTCTTTATTTGTTTGCTGGCTTCTTTGTTTCTTTTGAAGAGAAATCTTTTCTTAAGCATTTTGGAGGTTTTATTGTCATTTCACCTACACAACCTAGATTTTTTCTCCTTCTGTGGTTTATCATTTTTATATGCACAAATAAAGTTCATGTTCATTCTCACTGTAGTTGGAGAATGCATTGATTTTTAATGAACTGTTTCAAACAGTTGAGTTGTAAAACACTGAATGAATATGATGACTTTCTGTTAAAATATTCCAAGAAACCTATAGTCTTGTCTTAGGCCTAGGTATTTCTGTGGTGCAGCGAAAAAGACTGGAATCCTATTTGTATCTTTTAATTTTCTGTTTTTGTCTTCAAAGAAAGGGGCCTGACCAGTGAAATTGTTCATATACATAAACAAGGTAAATGGATAGAACACAGAGTTAAATGTTAAACTCTGTAAGGAACTACAGAAACAGCACCATCCACTGGTCACAAAATCAGATTTACACTCATGACAGAGCTAAGTGAAATCGAAAGTAGATTTTGACATGAACAGAGCGGAGACGCCATTACAGGGTGTGAGATCTCTGCTGAAAAACACATTTGGAGGATTGTAAGCAGCAAGTTGGAGTGAATGTGATTTGGTGAATTCTGCTATTTAAAGAGAATTTTGACACCAAAGCCAATGGCTGAGAAAATTGCTGTTGTTGAAAGTTTCCTGAGCTGCCACTTGTGTTCAGAGACTTTCAGAGATCCTGTGTCTCTGAGCTGCCTCCACAGCTTCTGTTCCAGCTGCCTGAAACAATTCTGGCAACAAGCTAAAAACAAGAACTGTCCCATTTGTAAAAGAAAATCATCGAGGGATCATCTAAGAGTGAACTTTACACTGAAGGAACTAGCTGACTCCTATGCTGGGAGACCCGTGGAGAAAGTGCAGGTGGTGTGTAGTAAACATCCAGAAGAGCCTAAATGGTTCTGTAAGGAGGAACAGAAAGCTGTGCGGCCTGTCTGTGAGGTCGGTCACAAGGTGGTTCCTCTAGAAGAAGCAGTTAGTGACCTGAAGGAGCAGCTGAAATCTGACTTAAAGTCTCTACAGGACAAGAGGAACAAATACAAAGAGGTTGAGAGGAAATACAATGAAGTGATTAAACACTCCAAGAAGCAGCTGGTGGCCACAGAGAGGCAGATCAGAGCAGAGTTCCACAAGCTCCACCAGTTCCTGAAAGAGGAAGAGGAGGCCAGAGTGGCAGCTCTGAGGGAGGAAGAGGAGCAGAGGGGGAAGACTGTCACCAGAGAGATGAAGATCATTCAGGAGAAGATGTCCTCTCTCTCAGACAGTATCTCTGCTGTTGAAGAAGACCTGCAGAAACACAATGTTCCGTTCCTCACCAGTTATAAACCCACTCAGACCAGCGCCAGAGCCCAGTGCTCACTGTTGGATCCACAGCTGGTCTCAGGAGCGCTGGTAGATGTGGCCAAACACCTGGGCAACCCGTCCTTCACAGTCTGGGAGAAGATGAAGGGGAAGATCAAGTTCAGTCCAGTCATTCTGGACCCAAACACTGCAAACTCATCGCTCTATCTGTCTGATGACCTGACCAGTGTGAGACATGGAGACACAGTGCAGCAGCTCCCTGAAAACCCAGAGAGACACACTATGTATGCTGCTGTTCTGGGATCTGAAGGCTTCAGCTCAGGGAAACACAGCTGGGAGGTGGAGGTGGGAGATCATCCTGCCTGGACTGTGGGTTTGGCTAAAGAGTCAGTTGACAGGAAGGGGAAGAGATATGCCTCACCAGAATATGGATTATGGTGTTTACTGCATGACAGTGGAAAATATATTGATGTACTTGGTGAGACGGTCCCAGTGAAGCAGAGTCTCCAGAGGATCAGAGTCCAGCTGGACTATGACAGGGGGGAGCTGTCCTTTTACAACTCTGAGGACAAGACTCACATCTACACTCACAGAGACACTTTCACTGAGAAACTCTACCCATATTTTTCTATTGGACACGCTGGTGATGCCAAGACCACTGATATCAAAGTCTGTCAAGGGGAGCCTTCTTTGTGATGTTATGGGATGTTAGTGAGGTGTGTGTGTGTGTGTGTGTGTGTGTGTTATAGGGGGGTTGTTTTGAGTTACGTAAGAGTAGCATTAGGGTTAGTTGTGTGTGTGGGAGAGTGGGGTAAGTTGAGCCTGTGGATAAGATGAGCACATTATTTTAAATAATAGCACAAAATATAAAAAGTGGCTCATCTTTTTTGTTCTCCCTTGCTGGAGACATTTGCTCAGTTGAAATTTTAATTATTAAATATCATCGGTTAAAGATTTACTGAATGACTTTCTGCGTACCACTATATCATGAAGCATTGAGGTTTATCACTGACTGTGATGCTCTAACTCATCATTGTACCTTGTATGATTGGTTTTCATTGGCCTGCCCTTTACACTCAGTGTCATTGGTTCATTGTAATCAACAAGGCCATTCTGCCTCCTCATTATTTGTGCTTTTATATCTACTTCTTATATCAAGGGTCACAGAAATAATTTTCACTAACTGTCCATAAGGTCCGAAGTGAATTAATCATCAGATGTTAGACTGTTATTTGCCTGTTCTTTAGATTACAGTTTATTAGCCCAGTCAACTTCATTTTCATACAATTTACATCAGATTGATGCTACTTACTATGATGTATGGTTAAAATACTAGGGATTTATATCAAAGATTGTCAGGCTAAAAAGATAAAACATCTATTCCACCAATAAAAAAGGTGAGTAAACTGAGTTTAGGTGGTTTTACCCCGACTACTGTACATTCCTGCCTTTGTGAGTATGAATATATATTGAGAAAATTATATTTGGGGAAAGAAACACTTGCATTTCAATTTAATGTTGGTACTTTTTTAATCAAACAACTTTGCAACAAGTTTGTCAATAAGGCTTTTACTTTGAAAGTTGTAACTGAAAGTCTTATTGTTTTATTCTAGCTTTCGAGGTTTTACTTTGAAAGCCACCAAAGCCAACACTTAAGTGCAGTGATAAAGACGAAATCACAAGTAGACATATAGAAAAATAAGTGGAATTATGACAAATAACACTAGCATAGTAGGAAGACGGTGTATTTTGTAACAGCGTGAAGCTAAAGATGTGCTACTTTATTATCATGCATGTTTGTTGTCACTTGACACAAAGGTGAATATTGAATGATTCACCTCATCAGCAGTGAAATCTTTTATGGACAGTCTCACTGAAGAAGGGGAAATGGAGACGTTGATAAGAACAAGTGCGATACAGAGCAAAGCCCGCTGCTTCCAGTGATGTCCAAAGGTAATGTGTTAATATTTTGCATTATCCACTGTTTTTTTAAATACTGTAAAGACTCAATGCATTACTACAGTTTACCCAGAGTGAGTTATAATGAATGCAACAACTGAAGTGAAAACTCAAACAAAAATAAAAACCACGCTGAAAACTAACGCAAAAGCAACAACTACAATAAAACCTAAAAAAAAATCTCAACTGAGGTAAAATTTAAATATCGTTAAGCAAATCTGCCAGTATTAGCAGGTATCTAAAACATTTCCAGAAATAAAGGCTCATACAGGCCTACTTTATATTCAATTTTCAGTTAAACAAATTATTATCATTATCATCCTGGTCTCAGTGGAGAGTTTTAGTTTCCCATGATGATCTAAATATTTCCAGATGCTTTTCCACTCTGACAAGAAGAATTCTGTAGGAAACACTGAATATTTTTGGGGATTTTTTGACATGAAAATGGTAAAATTTAAAGAACAGTGGGACAAAATATCAGCTGTGAGCTGCTTCTGCAGAGAATAAACCAGTGTGTGTGTGTGGTGTGTGTGTGTGCGTGTGTGTGTGTGTGCGTGTGTGTGTGTGTGTGTGTGTGTGTGTGTGTGTGTGTGTGTGTGTGGTGTGTGTGTGGTATGACTTAAGTCACTTTCAGGGACACACACCAGACTTAAGATCAGTTGATTGGGGACGGCTTGTGCAATTGGGGACAAAAGCCGTGTCCCCAGTTGGTAAAAAGCTGATTTTTGGGTCAGTGGTTAAGGTTAGGGTTAGGTTGAGGTTAGGGTTAGGTTAAAGTTAGGGTTAGGTTGAGGTTAGGGTTAGGTTGAGGTTAGGGTTAGGGTTAGGTTTAGGCAAGTAGTGGTTATGGTTAGGGTTAGGGTAGGTCTCCAGGAAATGAATGTAAGTCTATGTAAATACCCCAAAAGTGACTTAAGTATAACTGTGTGTGTGTGTGTGTGTGTGTGTGTGTGTGTGTGTGTGTGTGTGTGTAGGGGGGGTGTCGTCATCTGGGGTTTGGATTCCTCACTCTAAAAAGTAATGAATTACACCTTACTCATTACTTTATCCAAAGACACGCAAATCTGAGTGTATGTATGTATTATGGCATATGATGTTGTATATATGTAGTATGTATATGTATGATGCAGTATACTATATGATATATAGTATATAGCGATGTAGTATATACTGTATATATACAGTATACTGTATATATGATATGGTATGGTGTGGTAAAGCCCTTCGAGATATCCTTGACTTGACCTATTTCAAAGGTAATGTCAATACTTTATTATGTATGAATTTATTCAAACAATTTGTTATTATTAGTCATTATTGCGGTCGTTGCTGTTGTTGTTATACAAATAATCATCTTTTTGTATAGCATTTTATATTTCAGAAAAGTGCCTTAACAATCAAATAAATGCAAACATCATGCCCATAAAATATATAAAATCTAGTAAAAAAAAAAAAAAGTAGGTAAAAAAAAGATAAACCACAAGATAAAATGAGGGTAAAACAACATAATACTAGGATAAAAAAAAATACAAAATCACATAAAACAAATTAATGTTCTGCCATCTGCTGGATTAGTAAAGGCTCTACCACCTGAATTTAGGCATAAAGCTGCTGTATGACACTGTGGAAACAAACTCAATCCAAAATCATGTGAACAAAGCCAGTCACTGGAAACCTAGAAAGCGATTATGTAAAAAAATACATGAATTTCCAGCCGTTGAATCTAACATTTCTTAACTCAAATGAACATTCGGCTAATAAAAAAACAAGAAACACTCGATCATTTCTTTCTTTTGCTTTGTTTTTTCCCTTTGGCATCCTTTTCCCTTCGCTGGTATTTACAGTAATCCAAGAACTGGGCATTGATGCCAGACCTGATAGTGAAGCTGCTCCATTCATCGAACTGTGATAAAATGTATGTGTCCTTTGTTTGCCCGGCATTAGGAAGTAAACACACCGTGCAACATGGCCCGCTGTGAGAATAACAGCCGCAGCCATTCCCAGTCTGAAATTGTTTTCCTGCTGAATACTCTGCTGAGCAGCTTTCTATGCAAGTAATTGTTGGGTACCAAGGGGAAAGTCTTACAAAAGCAAGTGACCTTTAGGCGGACCCAGTCTAGTCTTACTGCCCCAGACAGGGTTTTCCCACCCTGTTATCTAAATATAGCAACCTTTCATGTCTTGATCCCAAAGTGGTTTCTGTGCTTATAATTGGGACTTGCCTCCTGTTGATAAAATGCTGGGATATTAAGGTTCCAGAGGAGGAGGAGATGGTTTCATTTCAGCTGTGATTAGCTGACACCAGAACACTCAAAACCATACTTTGGTCTATTTTGTAGGGTTTGTGTATTTCTCCATCAAATCAGATTAAGTCATTCTAACTTACATGAAGTATTATCATTAGGGATGGGACGATATATCGAAATCAATATACTGCGATACAAATATGTGATAATACATATCGTGGGGCAGGAAAATGTATGGTGATATTAGCTCCATGTTATTCTGCTATAGTAATCACAAATGAGACGCTTGACCATCACAGTTTCACAAGCTCTCCATCCAAATTATATTATTGTCACTTTGTAATGACATTTTTCAATTGTTGTTTACATTCTAGCAAGCCAGTACTATTGCTAGAAAGATTTGTGTCTCAGAAATAAACATAATTCTGCACAGTCAGACTTTGTTGTCATTGAACTTTTATTTATTACATCGTATTGTGGTTGTATTGAATCGTGAACCTCATATCGCGTATCGAATCGTATCGTGAGATAAGCATATCATCTCATCCCTTATTATCATTGATGAAATTGACTCAAATAAAACTTCAAATTAATTGAATGAATGAATTTAAAAGTGCATCCATAATGCCAGTGCATTTCAAATATTTTATTGGCATCTAAATAACAAATTCTCATCAAACTGAAATAATTTAGCAATACTTTATCTGCTTGCATAGATCCAATTACAGTCAGACACGTTTCAGTCTAGTTGACATTAAACCAAACATTTTGGTGTTCGTTCTAAAATTACTTTCCTTGTGTTTATTAGGATAAAATTATTTTTCCTAATACCTAAGAGGGTCAACGGACCACAGCTGGTTTGAAATGTCTCTCTGCTTTACATTTAATCAAGCTGGAGGAGTTATTCATTCATTCAACAAACTGAGCCATGAAAGGAGGAAACGTCTGTCTCTTTCCAACCAAGAGGAAACAGAAAGTCTCTCAAAGGAGATAACTAGGCATAAACATTCAAAAGATGCTTATACCTATGATTAATTCTAATTTAAGGATTACAGCCATAAGGCATTATGTGTGCATTATAATTCCTTATATGTGTCCTTATAATGCACTATAAGAAATGCTAGTCATAGGAACGTGTTGCTTGGCTGTGTCCTAAAATTTTCCCCTCTTTCTAGTGTTTTTCCACAAGGCAGAGTCAATTTTATAATCCCATGTACGTTTCCTCTTAAAAGAATCATTTTCCAATCAGCATTGCGATCTCATATGGAACTCCCTCATCTTAAACTTAGAAACCGTGAACAAACAGAGGAAACCTGTGCCTCCGAACCCTAAAAAGACGAACTAAAAATATGCTTGATAGTCCAACCTTGTCACGGTGTATAGAATATACACAATACATGTACTGTTTGATTTGCTACACCCACGTTCTTCAACTCTATAAATAGTCAGTGGGATTATATTACAGCTGTTGGTGTGTCTCTTTTGGGCATTTGTTTCCTGTGACTAATTCGGAAGCGATGATGACCATAAATGCCATAGATGAAGAAGAGGTGAAATGTGTCAGTGCGTAACTGTCCGCGTCACCCCAATACCTTGCAGAGTCCATAGATAGATAGATAGATAGATAGAGAGAGAGAGGGGGGGGGGGAGGGGGGGGGAGAGAGAGAGAGAGGGAGAGAGAGACGGTTAAATTCACAACTTCCAGGTGGTAATTAAACCTGTGTACATTCGGTTCAGCTTGGATAAACCAGGGCAGAAACATGGCCGCCCACAAAATGTTCTTCTCCTAACAAAAAACACTATTCCACATGCAAAAGCTAATGTTATATCAATGATATGACAACCTTAGCTAGCTAATTATCATATGTTACCAGCTGTAGGCATGCAACTTAACATTTCAAATTTATATAAATTTAGCCTACCATGCAGGTGTTGGTGTATTGGTGAAAACTCAAAATACAGTTAAGTGTATTTACACTAAAATATAAATTGAAAACATAAAAGGCAATGACTTTTCATTTGTTTGTAATTATGGCATTCATGAGCAGGCTAGCTAACTAGTTTTAGTTAACTTAGTAAACTAGCTTAGTTTGAACTTGGAAGGTCAGCCAGGCTAATTAGCTAACATAGATAATATGGCTTGATTATTGTATTTTTTTTTAGTTAGCAGCAGAGCACTAGGCTTCATAATATTAGCTTGCTCCTCTCTTACCTCTTGTCTTTTTCACTGGGCTAAAAGTCTAACGTTACTTAGCCAGAAAAACTGTGGTTCTTTGTTTGTATAACTAAAACTCCATCTGCTATATTATGTTAGCTTCTCAAGTCAGACCAAAATGTGCTCAGTTTAGTCCATTAGTCAGCTAACAGTAGATTCAACAATTTGACTTTCAGCTCTTGGTTGGTCATGGCAGCATCTCCATCCATCCTCCATAGTGGTAACTAATGTTGCATAATGTTACTTTACCGCAGTAGGAGTAATGTCAGCATGTAAACACTATTTTTGAGTTCTTTTTTAACAGATTTAATTCTACATTTTGGCCCCAGCTTCAGGTTTCATACACACTATAACATAAACTCTTGTAATTTACAGTATTCTGTAAATTACTGCACACTGTAATATATTAGGGTGGGGTAAATTGGGGAAAAAGAGCCAAAACTTTCTCATTGCTGTCACATTGCAGAACAACATACTATATATATATATATATATATATATATATATATAGTATATAATACAGTATTAAAAATAGAATTGTGTGATGTGTAATTTACATTCTTCTATGAGAAAGTAGGCTGCACACAGCTGGACCCCTTACATCCCTTACATGGGACTGTTTTCAGACCAGAGTTTCTCTCCTAGGTGAGGGATGATACTCTATCTGAGAATACGCATTCTTTCCCAATCTTTGCAAGAACAATGGCAAGTGGGCACGGGCAGGTTATATTTAGTACGGGTGAAGGCATTGTCCTGATGATAGGGCAGCCTACGCTTTCCTCTTGTCAGACAGGAAACAGACAATAACACAATAAGCTCATCGTTGTGGACACAGAGACTGATTATATATGAGCATATCACCGTTCCACTGAAACCTTAGATAAGCCATGCACTCCTAAAAAAAACAGATTGTGCATGACGCATGATTGTGACAATTAAGTGCCCTTCAGAAACCATGACAATATCCTTCCATGGTAAAGGTTAGAGTGATGCTCCACACCTCTTCCCATTCAAAAACCTTACAGGTTCATAGTATTATCCAATAGAGCAGACTTGCCTGACAAATCTGTTGACTGTTTCAGTGCAAAAAATGGCACAATACACTGCTAATGTTAGCTCCTAAATGGGATATTCAAATATCTATATTGTCATAAGATTAGCAGCTGTAGTGGCAAGTGACGCGGAACCTGATAAGACTAGATGAAACTAATTGCTCCCCAGGAGGATCGTGGGCCGTTGCAGCGGCCAAATAATAAGATACAACAAAGAAAATATAATATAAATATTAATATAGCAAATCAGGGTTTTAACGCAATCGACAATTCCACTGTTTCAATAGTGGAAATGTATGAATGGTTATGAGGGTGTGCAAGACAACAGCAGTCGAACATGCGGAGATAAAGAAAATGAATGAAAATATGTGCGATGAGAAAATGTACTAAAAGAGATATATACAGTAATAAGTGAGAAATATTAACATGTATGCAATATATGTAAAAGGGATATGTGAAAACATATATAGATGATGTGCAAAATGTGGGTCACAGAGGCTATTCAGTGAGATTATGAACCTAATCTTTTAGCGTCAGTTCAACAAAAATTTACAGTAAACAAGGTATTACTGTCTGGTTTCACCACATCACTTGGAAAAACAAACTCATGCTGACTTTCCCTTCTTGGAAGAATAAGCAAGTGCATATTACCTCATTGCAGATTGGAAGATGTGTGTGTGTGTGTGTGTGTGTGTGCGTGTGTGTGTGTGTGCGTGTGTGTTTGTCTGCTGTCCAGAGAGGGGATAAACCACAATGTTTTATCTCCACTGTAGTAGGAGACAATGTGTAGATAGAGGATGCAGATATGCTGCAAAGTATGGTATTCTTAGCAACATCGGAAGTATGTGTGATGGCCTCTCTTTCCAATCGATTCCTCACTTGCACTCAGCTCTTCTCCTTCTGCACCTTTATCTTTGCCTTCTCTTGTAAGGCATTCAAAAAGAGATGGGAACCAGACCCTCTAGTGGGCATTTTGTGCTCGACCGCCACTATTCAGCTAGACTCTGCCTCTGGCAAGTGGGAAATTGGCTGTTTACCGTTCCTTCATCTGAGATGTGGCTCAGAGAGTGAGGAGATGTCCTTCATGCTGAAAAACTGAAATTTCAAATGGCAGGAAGATTGAAAAAGCTTGATAGAGCGTAGAGGCCGTTGTTACAAGGAATGACAAACCAATGACACATAATGTGGTCTGTCTTCTCACCCGTTTTTCTTTCGATTTTATCTATAGATTGTTTTTTGCTGTTGGAAAATTGGCTTACTCATTTGTGTTTGTAACGTCCCATCTAAATGAAAATGAAAATAAAACCTGTTAATGCAATGAATTGCCGGATAATGTAATATCATCACATTATTACATTAACCAGTGATAAAAGGTTACAGTAATCAAGTCATGAAGTCATGAAGTCATGTAATTATAGCCTATTATCTGGAAATTTGTTAACATTAACCGGTTTTATTAGGCTTAGTCATTTGTGTTTGTAACTCTGCTATTGTCTGATCTTTGGTAGCAGGTGATGTCACCTTCTAAGGTGACAGACAAGATCAGACAATAGCAGATGACAATTTTAGTAACATGCTTTTTACCATTGGATGTCAGGCTTTACACAGATTTGGGTTTGGGGTTTAGGATTTGTTTATTAAAAAACAGAAGTCACGTCAACCCATTTCACATTTCAGTGCAGGCTTGCTTAAATAAAAATACTTGAAGAAGAAAAAAAAATGTCTGGTGGAGCAGTCAGATAGAGGCCTGGGTAGGACGGACATCAATATCAGAGCTGCAAATGTAGCAGAAATGCACGATTTGTGTAACACCAGTCACACAATGACCATGTCAAACCATTAAACCAGCCTGTGCAGGTTTATTACCTGGCAGCTCAAAGGAACGTTTCAGGGTGGATAGTCATTTTTTACAAATTTTTCCAAAACTTGTTAAAAAGGTTTAGGAAATTTAACATAAAGGTCACTTCAATCACACAAGGTTTGGCTCAGCACAGTTCGTCTGTCAGTTACCAGTAATTATGACGCATCGTCTGTTCATGGACTTACAGACACAAGACACAAGAGGCTGGAATGTGACTGTGCAGAACAAACAGTCTTATTATTGATGGCGAGACAGACGGGCCAAATATTTACACACCTATACGATTGTTATTGACCTTATGACAGTGGTAGCATTACAGTAGCAGCGTCTGGGAGTAATAGCATTACAGTAATAGTGTCTATTCACATTCAGTACATTCAGTTCTGGAAAGGTTCACATCTTAGTGGTAAATAAGGAGCAGAGGAAACTTTGATCTCCAGTTGAAGATCATTATAACGCAAATATCTACCCATATGTGTAAAAAAACGTTCATTTATGCTTTTTTCACCTTCCCAGACCCAATGTTCACACAACTTATATCAGTTTGATACTACTGATTACAATGTTCATTCATTCATTCATTCATTCATTATTTTCTTTAACTGCTTATTCTCTTTCTAGGTCATGGGGGGCCGGTTGCGTTTTAGCGTTCAAATACAAGTCACATATCCATGTGGTCGAGATCAGAATTTTAAAAATGCGACTCCATGCAGCTTTCTGCTGTTCACACTGATTAGAAAATATCAGATCTGTGTCACATGTGAGGGAAAAACAAATCAGAATTGGGACACTTTAAGCTGCAGCGTGAACATAGCCTATAAGTAGCTGAATGACATTCACATTCACCAGGAGAAACACCATTTTGTCCTAATTTTCATAGGCCATGGCTGACACAGTCTTGCAGCACCCAGTTTGTGTTACAGTCCCTTGCTGAGGACATTTGAGGACATTTTGCATCCTACAAGCATCACACGTACTGAATTTTCTCCACCAACAACCTGGTAAAGCAAGATAGTTTTCCTCATTTGTGATAATGGAATGCAGTAGACCGCCTCTGCAGATAAGACCCAGTCAGCTCTGGATCGCTCACCTTATGAACAGAATACGGATCAACCAATATTGGTTTTTAAAAGCTGATACCGACATTTTGGATTGATGATACTGATAGCTGATATTTTGTGTCGATCTTCAGTATCTTTAAATTTCACCAAATGTCCAAAAATTCTTGTCAGGGTGGAAACGTCTCTGACACTCTCAGAGTCATGGGACACTAAAACTCTCCACTGAAACACAGGATGATACTAATAATAATATATGATGATAATAATAATAAAACATGCATACTTGTATGGAATCTGATCAAAATGTGGCATTCGAATCAATTTGGTTAAGGTCTTCTCATAGATAACCAGTGTAGCAACAGTGTAACAGTGCATTGATGAATTCTACAATAAACATGTAATCAATCAAACTGCATCATATCCATCGCATCAGAGGTGGACCACACTGACTGTCTGATACCTGATTTTTAATAAAAGGCCAATATCGGCCCCATATATCAGTCTAACCCTAGACCCCCTCTCATCCTGGGCTTCCCTCCTCAATAAAGCTGAAGACGGAGATGGAAACACATATGCAGAGGAGCCTGGAGCATCATGGAAACTTGATAAAGGGCTTATTCTTTGTGTTAAGGGGAGATTCCTGAGACTATAATTGGTCACCCAAAGATCTGCTGAGTGACAGAAAATCCAAACAATGGTGTCTAAAGCTGTGGTATTTGTTGCCAGGGTGTGGATTGATAAGAACTGGCCAGTGTCTAACCAGGTCCTGGAATGTTTATATGAGGATAAACGTTCTCAACAGGGCATCAGATGAGAATTCCCCTCAGGTACAATGAGGGGAAACTACTATCTAGGTGTGAGGTGGAATTTACCCATTGATCAAGATCATTGGAATGGTTTACCACCCATGTTTTTTGGAACAGTGACATGTTAAAACTGAATCAGAATCAGAAGGGAAGGACTTAATCGGTGTGGTCATTCTGCAACTCGGAAAAAGAAGCAGAGCCAAGGGGGAATCCTGATCAATCCCGACCAACCTACCTGGAGGCAGTGTTGATGTTCGAAGATTAGCTGCATAATTAGGGCATAACACACTAGCTCCAAGACATGCTGAAGGCCTGAGGGTGAGACTGAGGTAATGATTGTGGTTAGATGAGTTGAGATGTGGGTCAGGGTGTCTGCGCTGTGCCAAAACATAGGCGTGGCGCACACTGACGTCTCCAGAACAGGAAGAAATACTGCATATCCAGGTTCTAGATGAAAGATTTGGTGAGAGGAGGAATTGATTTTTATTTTGTTTTTACCTTTATTTATCCAGTCGTCTGAGCTCCCTGCTTTTTTTCCAGCTCCACCCTGCTTCACATTCATAACAGTTACACTTTCACACTGGGAGCTGCCCAGGACAACAGCCTTCTACTGTTGGTCATTTGATGGGAATCCACAAATTTGATATATGACTGGAATTTTATGGAAAACCCCCCATAGGAAGGCTTGTATCTTCCTCCTTCATTCCTCCTCATTGGTGAAGGCTGTTGCTGGGAGGCAGTGGACTTCCATATATGAGGAGTTTTATCTCCTGCTTATCCTTAAAGACTTTGACTTTATTAATTCATGCTTGCAGTTCTACACTGAATCTCAGCAGAATTTTACAGGCAATTCAAGGGCAAGACAAAGCAAAAACATAATATCATATATCAAAAACCCTATAAAATCACTGTAAGAATACTGTAACCAAGCCATGAAATGACCCTCTAAGTCAGTGATTCTCAACCTTTTTCACATTAGGGCCACAGACCCCCATTTGATGAGATTTTGTCTCTTGGACCCAAATCTGAGAATATTTTTATAGTTAGATATGATTTTGTCCAGAATCCATGACTATCTGTATTGTAGGTAGAGAGATATCAGTGAAACTATTATGAAATGATGATGCCGAATATAAGCTCTGTGTTTAATGCAAGCTTGTGATATTGAGATAATTTTGACAAATCAAGTGCTTTCGCTGCTTTCATGAATTTTAAAGCATAATTTTAACCCATATTAGTACAAAGCTAATGCTAGCCTAACCTGACTAACCTTCTAATACAGTTAGCCATTTGTTAGCATAAGCAACCCACTTTAGTAGGGCGCAAACCTTCTAAATTCACAAATGGCATCTTTAATGGTTTATTTTATCTCACAGAACGAAACATTGTTTTGTTTTTTTTTCACCTTTATTTATTCAGGGGAGTTTCACTGAGAGCAATGCTCTCTTTTTCAGGAACGCCCTGATCACATTCACACCTGGAAGCTGACCAGTACAACCACAGTCTGATCTGCTGGCCACTGAGCAGCTCCACTGGAGCAGTTGGAGTTAAGGGCCTTGCTCAAGGGCACCTCAGTGGTGGTAATGAGGGAGGGGCAAGCGCTGCTTTTTTCACTTTCCCCACCCAGATTTATCCTGCCGGTCCGGGGGATTGAACCGACGACCTTCCGGTCACAAGCTCGCTTCTCTAACCTTTAGGCCACCACTGCCCAAACATGAAAACTTCCATAAGCTTGTCTTAACAGATCTTATTTTCAGGATTTTAAACAAAACCCCATTCAAATCGTAATCAGGGAACCCATGGCTTAAAAATGCTAACTCACTTCAAGGTTGTAGGACTCTGACTGCAGTGTGCAGTATAGATTTTTTTTTTTTTTTTTTAATAAATTTGGCACTCAGTTCAAGAGTAAGCCAGTGATTAATTAACAAAGCTTATTTGTCTCCATCCAGTTCTCTCCATCATGCGACACTCTCATAAACCATCACAACAGAACTATCCTTTAGTTTTCTGTGAGGGATGATGTCACCCTGGCACCCGGGTTTATCACCCTCGAAATAGCATTCCTTATTTCTATATTCATATATACTTGTATTTCTTTAAAATGTATTTCCAATGTACTTATATGTTTATCTGTTATAAAAGAGCATTATATCATTATATATGGATTTCTGTTAAATTGCTGAAACAAAAACAATTGAAAGAGAAAGCAGTCGTGACTTGTCACACCTCAGTTAACTACAAGTATGACAAGCAGGGAAAATCCCCATCTTATTTTGATTATACCTCCCGGAGTCTGTTTTTCTTTCACTCTGTGCACCGGGATGATATGAATCAATATGCAAAACGATTTATCTAAAGGAAAAGGAATTCCTGTAAAATGATCTTTGACAGTTGACCTTCTGGGAAGTGGGCACACTCTGCTTCAACAGCGATGACAACATTTATCAAATGACAAAAAGTATATATTCTGGGAAATGGTGAAAAGGTTAATCACTTCCACTGGGCAAACAAACAAGGTGCCTTAAGATGAGGTACGAAGTGGGAATCGCTGGATTTCTTGTAGTTCTGCAGAAGTGTGACTCATCCCCAGCAAATCAAACAAGCCCGGTAGATTGTGTGCCTGCAGCCTGTTTCAATATGATTAATGGACTGATACAGTAGGCTACATTACATTCATCCAGTGCTCTCTCTCTCTCTCTCTGGGGGGTGGTAGTGGTGGTGGTGGTGGTGGTGGGGGTGGTAGTGGTGGTGGTGGTGGTGGTGGTGGTGGTGGTGGTTCGGGAGCACATAGAAGATTTATGGCCCACCTAATGGTTGGAATAGGTGAGGAAATACTTAATAAATTACTGAGTTGAGACCCCATGCAGAGAGTAGTGGCGGTCGAAAGGTATTATCACATAACTGCTGAGTAACTGTTGCAACCACAATCTGACTGTGTATGTGTGTGAGTGCGCGCGTGTACGCCTGTGTGTGTGTGTGTGTGTGTGTGTGTGTATGTATGTGTGTGTGTGTGTGTATGTGTGTGTGTGTGTGTGTGTGTGTGTGTATGTGTGCTGCGTGCGTGCATGCATGCAAGCACACACACTGCAGAACTGCTGACTGTTACAAACACGTGTGTGCGTGTGTGTTTCTGTGTGTGTGTGTGTGTGTGTCAGTGTTAAACATTTTGGCTGAACTTTTAGACTCTGCTTTAGTTTCTAAAATGCTTATATGTTCAAGTCACACTTTTGTTGTAGTCTACAAAAACTGACATTTTATCCTAGTGTCATTCTTTTGTTTAAATCTTGTTTGTATCTTCCTCTTTTTCAAGTGTAGATCTCCACGTGTGTAGCATGTGTGTAGCTAATCAATGGTGGAGACAAAGAACCACAGTTTTTCTGGCAAAGTAACATGAAGCCCAGTGAAAAAGGCAAGAGGTAAGACGAAGAAGCTAATAAAGTCTAAAAAACCTAGACCTTCAAAGTTCAAACTAGCTATACTAGCCTATAGCTATCTAGGTAAGCTAGCTAGCCTGCTGAACTTCCATAATCATGAATGCCATGGTCTCGAATGAATGGAAGAAAGAAGACATTGCCATTTGTGTTTTTTATTTATATTTTTACCAGAGTTCCTTCTTTGCCATCCATGTTTGCCAGTTAGCTAACTTGCGCTCTGAAAACGTGGTCAGCACAAAACAAAGCGGCCATCAAGGCTAGCTTGTAGACTGTCTGCCTGGATACTGATGAACTCTTGCAGGCATGTTTCCATCAATTTTAGTAGAAATGTGTTATAATGCTTGCTGTCTACCTGGACATTTATACAGCAAGGGGATTTATCAATATCACGTAAAAGCTGGATCAGTAATCCACAAGTCTGCTTTCTGATTCAGAAATCTAACCACTGACTACTAGGCAAAAACCAAAACGGAATGAAACTGGATACAAAGCAACAACTTCAGCAAATTGAACGTTTAATAGTTTCTTAAAAGATACTGATTCAAGAAAAAACATTAATTAGAATATGCAAAATCAATTTAGTCTTGTGTTTGGTGTTGTTAAGATTTCATTACTGACAAATGTCTTCAAATGTTCTCAACAAATGCTTCTTAGAATTTCTGTTGATGATTCTAGCTTTGGTCACTGGTGTGTGTGTGTGTGTGTGTGTGTGTGTGTGCGTGCGTGCGTGTGTGTGTGTGCGTGCATGTGTGTGCATTTGTGTGTGTGCGTGTGTGTGCATGCATTATGGTAAGACGGAGAAAGCTACTTGTTCTCCATGGCACAAATGGGAAAGCCATTTCCTGTAATGGAGCCTGTAAATGGCAGACCTGTCTAGAAGGTCTTGAACAGGACACAGTATAATGATCACATGACCTCTGCAATACATAAAAAATATCCATGCTACATTTTATTGTTTTGCGTTTCTAACGCAAAAGCACGGTGTCTTGTATTGGGTATAACACACAGAAACAGCTTCTGCTCATTGTTAATCCAGGCCTGCAGATCACTGGGACTTGTAGCACAGTTCCTGCCCTGCGTTCAGAGTGGAGATTTGTCCTCACAAAACAGGAAGACAGTCTCTCATGCCAGCCATGCCTTCGTCTGAAGTCCCCTTTGGTCTGGCTAAAGGCACGTGGCATGTGAAACCTGCTTGTAAACAGACATCATGGCCTTGCGTGACTGTGGGCAGATTTTTCCCTGAGAGAATTCCAATGTTCTCTGAAGTTTTCCAAAGCAAGCAATAGCTGTTTCGCAGCCTTTCGTCACTGACTTGATGATAAAGGCTGCGGGGAAACTGCAAATCAATGGGAGCTGTCACAGCTTTCCAAAACTCACATACATTCCACGGTCATGCGTGGACTGGACTGACCCTCAGTTTAGGCCAGTGATGCTCACTACAGTCTGTACTGTGGGATTCTCTCGCGCATATTAGTGTTGTCACTACTAACTGAAATTGCAATACTGCGATACTGTTGCCAAACATTGAGTTCAAGATTGAATTTCATAAACATTTGCTGTGTTCTACAAGCTGAAATTGCATTTCAATGTCGCCTCCAGAGGGCGTACATGCAGATTGGAATAGTAAAAAAGAAGAACTAGAATAGAGTGAGCTTCAGTCTGGCTCTTGACAGTGGACTGCAACAGAAAACATGACAACAGCATCAAACCACCATGTCTTGAACTGGATCCCAGTTGACCTAAACTGGTTGACAAAACAGAAATATCCTGAACTATTTCACTTGAATCGTGGTAGTATCAAATTTTATACTTAGTATTGGTATCAAAGTCAAAACTCTAGTATGGCTACAACACTAGAAGATATAGTAAGTTCATGCCACCAATATGAGTGGTCACAGTTACAAGCAAGTACACAGTGTTCATCACTGTCCATCTGGACACAGTGGACGTGCACATTCCCACTGTCCCCTTGCTCTGCTGTACACTGATCTACCACCATGGCTACCTTTCCTGACGTCTGCAGCTAGTCCTGTGGTACGATAGCAGATGGACATCATCAGGTGTTTCAATGGCAAATTAAGATATCCATCTGCAGAAGACAGTGGCTGTTTACAGAGTCGGACAGATTGTTTATACTGTGGCGATGCGAGCCGCCGTCGCACCGCGAGCCGCTATCGCCTCATCTGGTGTACGTGTGCCCAGACACAGGAGAAACTCTGATGACAATCTAAACTATAATGTGAAGAATGCCATCCAGTACAGGCATGCCATCGAGCTTGCATAAAGGAATAAGGATGTGTTTACAGCAGAAGAAGGAATGTCTGGTAGGTGGTCTGGGTCATTTGGTGAAGATGAATTGCTGTCTTCATCTGGGCAATTTCCCAATGGAACGATTCCCCGGATATACTGTTTAACACTCATAAAACATTGATATGGAGCGCTTGGAATGATTAGACTGCCGCCGGTTGATGAGGCTCACCTTTGAACTTGGTGAGGAAGCATCCAGGAATGCATGCTATTCAAAACAGAAATGCCACTGTTTATTCGCCGCACTCGGTGAGCGCTGAAGTAATGGCCTAAACACTTCCTTCAGCATGGCTGGAGCGTTTTTTTTATCCAGTAAAACAACTTCACCTTTACTCCCTGACCCTTGGTCCTTGTTTCCTTCCTGCTGGTAGTGGGTATTTGGTTATGCCTAGACATCATGGTTTGGTATCAGCAGGTCTGGTTGGACCAATGCTGATAGCCCAGTCTATCCCCAGTCTGTCCCCAACAGCCAAGCAGCTCCAGTCCCAGCGAACAAAACCAGGAAGAGCAGGAATGTACCAACAACAGACTTTTACTGTAATCACAGTCGGCTTGGACTGGAACCACACAACAGCAAGCAAATGCAGAAAACTAGTTGATGCCATACAGTGTGAACAGACAATAATGTATGAACACATGGTTTGCAATTCATTTAATATGCTGTATCTCCTGCAGTAATCAGAGTTGCACAAGCTCTAACCTTGGCTATGTGTACAGCAAAATGAATTACAGTGATAAAAACGGTGATAAATGGTCACTTCTAAATGCATTATTGCATTACGGTATGTTTATTATAATGCTATATTGCATTACACGCCCTCAGCCTAACCTTTACATGCAAACACAACAGACAAGAGCACGGGGAGACTTTTAAAAACAAAAGTTACAATCACGACCGGGCAATCATGATTTACCATCAGCTAGAATGTCGAAATAAAAAAACAATCAGGGTAACAACATGGGCAGTAAGAGGTAAAACAAAGCGGAACAATACAAGCAGTGTTATGACAACCGTGTGATTAAGCAGGCCGCAATCTCGATCCCCATCCATCCCATATCAGTTCCCTTCACGAGGAGGAGACGTGCTCCTGTTTTTCCTTTGTTGTTTTTCCTCTCCTGTTCTCTCCTGTGCTAAAGGAATGTGCGAGGAATGTGGGAAAAGCATCCTGTTTTCACTTCGTACACTTAGTCAGCTATTCACACTCTTTAGGACATGCTTGGGGGTCTGTGGATTCTTACTGACGTCAGGGTAAATAACTAGGGACGTGACTTGATGAACTAATAGGGACCCAGGTGCCTATTACTGTGCGGCCTACTGTCCTTTGTACACCACAATCCCCTCCTTATTCAGTCCTGGAAACAACAAATATTGTGCCATTGTTTCAATCCAGAACAGTTTGTGTACTGTTGTTTTTTTTTTCAGGATATGTAACATGAATACAGGTGGAAAAACACCACGCAAAGCTGTGCTTGGCTTCAAATGGCGCTATTGCCGTACATATCTGACGTATTGTTCTTATCTAGCATTCTTTCTACACCTGAACTGTAACATCGGATGTCCTTTAGATAATTGGAAGCTAATAGTCGTGGCCTAGCAGTGGTTGAAGCCCAGGATTTGATGCAGAAATCCTCTCTTATAAATGCTATCTGATCTGATGTCCCTCTCTGAGAACAGCCTATCTAGAGCAAACATCAGCTTATGGAGCGACAAGGGAGTCAGACTACCCACCATGAAAAGATAACCACTGGATGTTACACCATCAGCAAAGAAATCCCATGTTTAGTTTAACCACATACTTCTTTTTACTTTTTCCCTCCGCCTACAAGTAGGTTCACTATGTACCTGCTCAATGGTTAAATGTTAGGCATGACTTCAAAGCTGAAATACCTGCTCTCAAGGGACATTAAGGTACCTTAGGTATTGCGTAAGGTCAAGCTGAAATTATAGAGGCATGAAACGATTTTGTAAATGCAAGCGTTTCATGGGCGGTGGACATGCAGTTGCAGGCCAAGTTCAACGTCAACCCAATCGAGCACAGCATTATCACAAAATGTTATTAGCACATGGTAAAAATTCATATTAAAACAGCTTTGGAACCTGTTATCAGAAAGATATTTAGGTCCCGCTTTCACAAAATGATGCAGGTAATGGAAGACTACGGACGCCGTCATCTATTCAATGACAAAATGTTTGCTGGAAATTGGAATGTTTTCATTGAACATCCAGTTCATTTAGTTCACTGAAAAGCGTTGCACAGTTGCCCTAAGTGAAATAATGAAATCACCAAGCTGAGCGAGAACGTCTTTTCTTGCATGTTTATTTCCTCACACATAATTCAGTGTAGCAGTCACACAAATATAAATACATTCCTGAATAAGTTACAGAAAATAAATTAATCTTTACATGTACAGTAATTGCTCTCAATTAGCATTTAATGGTAAACTTCCTAAGGTTGTTCTTAACTGGTAAACACAATAAGACAACAGCACAAAAACAACAGCCCAGCATTTGCTACACAGATTCATATGTAGCACAATTTACAGCATTCGGATAAGCGAAGATGAATATTATCTCAGTTACAATGAAGGTTTGTATTTGCATGTGTCCAATAGTTCCTGTTGACTGCAATCAAACACCAGATTGATGAATCGATTGATAAAGGAAAATTGCTCTTGAAGTATATAATACAAATACAGTGTAATAATTAACCACTGGGAAATTATTACACTGTATTTGTATTATATACTTCAAAAGCAATTTAACATCAATCAATTAATCGAGACATTAACATTTGTTAGGGGAGAAAAACAATTGCTGCATTTTTGGCAAGCTCCATGCCATTGAAACCCTCTGGCTTATATTCAATCAAAACATTAAACAGGAGTGATGCAATAAACAGCCAACACAATAGGCCGACTGTAGTTGTTGGTTTAGTAGAAAGTATATGTGTGTGTGTGTGTGTGTGTGTGTGTGTGTGTGTGTGTGTGTGTGTGTGTGTGTGTGTAGAGGAGTAGAGAATGAACCTTGTAAAAATTGACTCCACTAATTGTTTTTTAGATAAGGCCTAAAGAGATGTCCTTCATTCTATTGAGGCAATGTGTGCCAAGAGAGAATAAGCTGCCATTTTCAAGTATTGCCTGATAATTAAAAAGCTATTTGCTAATTTGCCCCTAAATGTTAGGACAACATATTTAGCTCTGATACAGAGGAATTTTAAATTGAAAACACATAAGTAAACTAAGAATAGCAAGTAATAATCAGCTCAACAATTATACAATAGGTCCCAGGCCATTTGAGTAAACATGGACAAACATCACCCAAACTAATTATCACACATTCATATATGAGTATGCAGTAAATCATCCTATATTCTTCAATGTTGGTGAGCAGTGGATCAAAGAAATATGTAAAGTCTGGTTGTCTTCTGTATGGACACAAGGCCAAAGCAGTGTTTTGTCCACAAAATAAAAGAAACAAGTCCAGAGAGTGACAGGTCAGTCACTGATGACACATTGAACATCCTTTAAAATCAGGTTGACCATTAGTCCAGACCTCAGTGTCCATCTTTATTCAACCTTGAGGAACAGACTGTTGTAAAGGTCAGGAAAGTTCAAGAAATGACTCTCAGTTCCTCCACCCATCATTCCTCCCGTTTACCTCTTTGACCTGCCAGGCTTCAGAAGGAAAGAAGCTCCAGTTTTTTGCTCCAGTGCTTGATCAACTGCCTCTTTCGCCTTTGATCTTTCCATCTCCATCCCCAACGTTGACAGTAGACTTGACTAGGTCGTCCCTAGGGCCCACTGCATGACTACTGACTTCTCTCTGTAGCAACTTATGTTTCAGAACCCTGGTGCTGCCATAAAGTGCCGCTGAAGGAGTCTCACCTCAAAAACTTCCAGTCCATGGAGGTTTACTGTTGGTGCTTGCTTTCAGTGTTTGGGGATCCAGGAATTTTGCTGTTTTACTTGTTATAAGTCACGCTGAATAAGAGCATCAGCTAATATCTTGAAATGCCAAATGTAATGTCGTCCTTCTTCTGCTCCTTTACCTCCTCTTTCTACCCTTAAGCCTGTTGGCTGTGGACGGCGTCTTCCTGGAGGACAAAACTTCTTGCGCGGACGCCGTGTTGGACCTAACCACAGATCTGTAGCAACACCAAAAGAAAATAGAGAAGAGTTGGTTCAGATGTCTTTTGATTGCCCTTCAAACATGGCAGAATAAGGAAAAGTAGCTGTTATAAGAGGTTGATCTTTTTGTTCTTTTACCTTAGAGAGGCCAACAGCTTGTTGCTGTTTGTGTGGGAGAGGCTGCCAGTCTCTATCAATGGGCCCACGACAGCAATTCTCGGATTCTCTGAGCTGTGGATAGACACAACAACGGTTGTTAAAACAAGGACAAACACCTCCAACATTTCTGGGAACTTCCTAAACTCCTACAAGACGGGGGGTTTTGTCCTGCATAATTATGTTACCTGAGGCGAAAACAGTTCAAGATCGACTAACCAATTTCCTAGGAATTGCAACCCAACATGTTTTTAGATGTCCTATTGGCAGGGATTAAGGGTGGGACTACCTGGGATAACATTTAGAGACTGTGACTAATCCTCAGCGTAGGTTTCATAACCGCAATAAGTCAGAGACGCAACAAACATTCCCTTAAGCAAAGGGCAGAAAAGAAACTGTCTAAAAATAGCAGCATGGCTAATAAACCTGTGTGATAACTTTCAAGGCCTCCCAGAAAATGCGGGCCTTTCTCCCCACTATGACGACTACCCTCATACTGCGGTAACATTATCACAGACACAATCATTTCGCCTCCTCTCTGACTCATCTCACCTTCACCAGTGCCCTGATACAGACTCTTCACACATGACCGACGCTGGAACGACAGACAGCTATTTTGATACCATCTACCACCCAAAGGAGGATACATGATGGGAAGGAAAAGCCTTAGATCTAGGAAGGGGGGGGGGGGGGGGGGGGGACTCACCTTTTCTGGCAGAAGCTGGAGCAGGTTTCGTCGGCTCGGTTGGCGCATTCGCAGCGGTCGGTCGAACGACGGCGACGAGACAGGGCGCTTCCCAGGCCGTAAGGGAGGATTTTACTGTAAAGGAAAGCGAAACATCTTAGAATAATCTTGCTTAGTGCATGTGGGCATCTACAGTGTGGTAGGGTTAGGCCGAGAAATTTAAACCTGCAATGAAACCTGCCTCACCCTGCTTTAAGGAGCTGCTAACCCACCTAAGAGAATTTCATTAGTAGTCTGGCTTTCAATGGGGAGTTTTAGTGTCCCATGATGGTCCAAATGCTGTTTCAGAGGCTTTTCTACCCCTGACAAGAATACAATTCTAGGGGAAACACTGAATACTTGGTATTATTTGGAATTTCTAAGCATGAAAATATAATAGAAAATAGATATTGAATACCAGCATAAAAAATATCAGCAGTTTCAGTCCAAATATCGGTCTAACCTTAATCTATGTACAGGTAAACTCCCAATCCATGAATGTGTTTGTGCTATCTGTGTGTATGTCTGAAGCAGTCCGCAGCCTCACCTTGGGGTGTTGACCCAGATAATATCCAGGTGGCAGAAGTAGATGCATTCTTTGTCCAGCCAGCTGTTACAGGAGCAGCGTTTGGTCCTGATGCGATGCGGATGTGGGGACTGAGCTGGCAGGTCGGTCGGGCCTGATAAGGGAAGTCCACAACCTAGAAAAACACAAAGGATCAGAGATTAAAAAGTGCCAACTAATCCCTCGGCTGGTTAAAAAAGTGCCAACTAATACCATGGCAGACTTAACCGCGTGACTGTGCAGTTAGTGATTATCGCATGCAAATATAAACAAATCCTGTTGGCGGGCTAACACCCACTGGTGTGGTTCATCAAATGCGATCTTGATTAATAATCGGACAAATATGCTTTAGCCAAGTCAAACAACTGTGCAAGCTGCCTCATCAGATTGTATCAATAATGCGGCGATAACCTGGGCTGCTTATCAGAGGAAAACCCTCTCTTTCAGGAGGATTCTGCCACTCTGAGAGGCTGAACCCATGTTTGTATTGTATTTAAAGCTTTGACTGAGATTAAGTCAGAGGCTGCAGTGTCAAATAATTGCCAGCTCCCAGCATGGCCGCCTCTTAATTCACTTGCTGCTGCAGAAAGTATAACTGAGCCATCACTTTTAGAGCGAATACTGATGACAGCCACTGCAAGCAGCAGGTGTTTTACTATTTTACAACATTGCTGATTTTATTATTTTACTTATTTTATTCCTATTAAACTTCCATTCAACCAGGCCGGTCAATTTAATATAATTAAAGACCATAGGTGGTAGATGCCAAAAGGCATCTATCACCACAGCAAATTATTCATTTTTCATTGAATTTCACCCCAATCTACCACTGTAATCCTCAAATATACTGTAAATGCAAACACCTAAAAGTCTTGAAAAACAAAAAAAACAATGCAGATAAAGTAACTCACCCTCTTGCAGAACCACACAGAAGAGGAGAAATAAAGCCAGGATCTTGCTCATGGAGGGAGCCATCATCGTCATCATCATCATCTATGGATGGAGTGTGAAGTTTTGATGTGGTGAAATCCACTCAGAGAAGTGCAGACAGGTCTGTTGAGTCTAGTCTGTAGTTGGAGAGCAGCAGGTGCTTTGTGTTCAAGTCCCTGCCAGGCCCTCTACTTATACCTCCTATGGGTGATGTCATGAAGCCAGCCGGCCCCTCCCACTACTGTATACTTCCTCCTTACACAACACACTTGCTCTGGCAGCTGCCCTCCACAACATTCCAGCGGTGCCCGTCCCTTCCTCTTAGCGCCCCCACCAGGCCAAGGGTGCATGGGGAGGAAAAGAGGAAGAGAGGGGAAAGGCTATGCAGAAGTGGCAGTGACTGGGGTTCCACTGATATGGGCTTTTGAAGACCAAAAAATGACAAGTATTCAGTGTTTCTCACCCAGAGTTTTATTATTATCAGGGTGGAAAAGCCTCTGACACAGCATTTAGAGCATCATGGGACACTAAAACTCTCCACTGAAAGCCATGCTATTGAAATTCTTTTAGGTGGGTTAGGCAGGGTGAGGCAGGTTTCACTGCAGGTTTTACAGACTGTTGATTAAAATCCTCCCACACCACACTGGGATGATTTCTCTGCTCAGATATGTGATATATGAATAATAATAATAATAATAATAATAATAATAATAGGTAAGTGATAATGTACAGTGAATCACAGGCTTTTTTTTTTTTTCAATAATGATTATTACACAGCTACTTAGTTAATTATTGACACTATGAATATTGATTTCAAATGGTTTTATTACAAGATAAAGTAACATATAAGCTTCTGCCAAAAAAAATAAAAATCTATTCACTAGCTGTGGTCAGGGAGGATCTTCCATCATATCAGAGGTGGGTTAGCTAACCCTAACCCTAACCCTATCAACAAACCAATATGTCAACCTAACCCCAGCCTGGGACGGTCCTTGTATGGCAGCAAGTCACTGTCGCACAGAGACGGGAAGTCATGTGAGGCCGTGGAATGCTTTGATTTTTGCTTTTGTTTTGTTTTCCAGAGGCACTTGGCATGTGGATAAACCTGGAGGCAGCGGAGGAAGAGATGAGTCGTGGCGTCACTGGGGGAGAAGCCAGCAGAGATAGAAGGGGGGTTTGCCATGTGCCGCCACCCCCCCCCCCCCCCCCCCCCCCCCCACACACACACACACACACACACAGCCCCCGCAGGAAGCTGAGGTCAGGGCCGCGACCCCTACACGCTCGCACAAAATCATATCTCAACACGTTAAGGCGGTTTAACCTTTGCGTGTGGACCCAAAACACACACACACACACACACACACACACACACACTACCCATCTCTCCTCATTTGCATATCTCCTACCAGTGTGGTCAAACAGGCATCTCTTTCCAACTGGAAATCTTGACCAGCCGGAGCGTCGGCCGCCCACACACAGTCAATCAGGATAGACAGTTGTGTCATGCAAATGCCCGCGGGTTTTCCTTCTTCTTATCCGCTGCCGGGATGGATGATATGATCCTGTGGCCAAATCCACAGTCAGAATAAGAAACTCCTGCAGTGCGTGCATCTGATAAACCACAGGGTGGAATATGTAAAATAATGGATTATTGTCAGGTCAAAAGTTATGAAATTTAGACACAACATGAGACCGTAGGTTAGGAAATGAGCAGTTAATTCAACATGGACTGTCATTGTTTTCTATTACTGGCTTCCATAAATATCAATCAGTCACATCAGTCAGGCTCCAACAGACACTACAGTATGTGCATATTGTATAGAAAAGAGACCAATTTCCATTTTTTTTGTTTTATATACTACTTATATAATACCTTTTTATATACTACTTCTAAAAGAGACCTATTTCTTACATTTCTATTTTTTTATATACTACTTATATCATATTTTTTAATTTACTACTTCTAAAAGAGATCTATTACCTAAATTTGTATTCTTATATACTACTTATATAATACTTTTTCATATACTGCTTCTAAACGTACGGAGCCCCTCTGGGGTCACATGGTAGAAAAAAAAACTTGATGTGTAAATCTGTGCGAACGGATTTGTAAACTGTGTGAACGGATTTCCGTTGGCACAGTTTACAAATCCATTCGCACGGATTTACACATCAAGTTTTTTTTTCTACCATATGACCCCAGAGGGGCTCCGTATAAAAGAGACCTTTTTCCTAAATTTATATTTTTTATAAACTACTTACTTTTTTATATACTACTTAAACATACGTATATATACTACTTTTTTTAATACTACTTTTAAAAAGAACCTATTCCCTAAACTTCTACTTTTCATTTTGTATATACTAATTTTGTGTTATCTCTATGTTTAATGTGACCTACATAAGAACCCCACCAAGTCAAATTCCTTAATATGCAAACTTTTTCGGCCAATAAAACAGCTTCTAATTTTATTTTTTCTGTGCTGACCAATGGCATTAAAATTGAGGAGCCATCCTGTCAAAATTGTCAATGGAAGCAGTTTCATCATCTGCCAAGGAAAGTCAGGGAATTTGATAAGTTATGATATGAGGGAATTTTACAAATGGGTCACTTCACAGGAATATACCAGAATGTATTTTCCAACTCGTTTCACACATTAATTGCTGTAGATGGTGGTTTTCAGCCCAACTGGAGTGGAAACCAGACTAGAAAAACAACATTAACAAACCAGGAAGGAATAAAAATCTTAAGGTCATGGAATTTAATGGAAGTTAGTTATGGAAAGTCATGGAAAAAGTCTGCAGGAAACACAGTATTTTTCAACAAGAGAAGGGAAAAAACATTGCCTGGACATTAGCTTGTATGGGGGATAAAGAGCGTTGAGGAAATGCCAAAGGGATGTCACAATGCATGAGAAAAAAAAAATGGCATTTCACCAAACATTTGTTCCAATAGAGAAACAACAAAAAAAAACTCATCTAGAGCAAATATTTTTCCAACGGTGCAGACTTAGAGGAACGGGTCCAGTCTAAAGGAACCCCCCCCTCACACACACACACACACACACACACACACACACATACCCCCCAGTGTAAAAAAATGTGCCCTTATCCATTTCCACTTCCGGGCCGGCGTTGGGGGCCGACGGAGGAATGCGGGGACGGTGACAAACACAAACAGCGGAGCCGTGCAATGCGGGATTCCTCAGAATTCCTATCGGCTGAACTTTGAAACAATGACACATGACTGCTGTGAGAGCGAGAGTTGAACAGTGAGGGATTAAAACTAGGTGGGGTCTATATATCAAGGAATGATTAAACCTTCGCTGTTCAAAGGCCGTTATGCAGAAACTCAAGACTTCAAGTTTCAGTCTTTTGTCATGGAGTTAGACTGATATATGGGGCCGATATTGGTCTTTTATTAAAAATCAGATATCAGTCAGTTAGTGTCGTCCGCCTCTGATGTGATGGATATGATGCAGTTTGATTGATTACATATTTATTGTAGAATAGATCAATACTACACTGGTTGTCTATGGGAAGAACTTAACCTGAACATTAACCTAATGAGACATTTTGATCAGATTCCACACAAGTATGCATGAATCTTCTTCTTCTCCTTCTCTTCTTCTTCTTCTTCTTCTTCTTCTTCTTCTTCTCCTCCTAGTTCTTCTTCTTCTTCTTCTTCTTCTTCTTCTTTCTCGTATCCCTTTATCTAAATGCTTCTTTCAGAGGCTTTTCCACAATGAGGGAAAAAACTGACTACAGGTAATTTCTTAGAACTTTTGGGCAGGTCAAGTCAAATTCAGTCAACTTTCAAGACAGTATCAGCCTTCAAAGCCCATATCAGTCAAACCTTACTGTACTAAAAACATCTGCATCATTTGGCAGAGTAGTGCTTTACCTTAAGACACTTCCAATGAGATCAACAGGCCTTGCTCATCTTGGCGGGGAGATACATTCTTTAGAGGCAGCAGCTCCTGCTTTAATGACATCAATAGCACTGTCAGGAATGTGACACCACATCAGAGAAACATTTCGACCGAGAGCGTCGGGGTCATGAGCGATGTCATCTGTCTAGGAAAAGGTGGCTACAAAACAGGAAGCACACTTGGCATCAGTTTCTGTGTTGGGGGTGGGGGGTGGGGGGGTGGGGTGGAGTAATGAGAATGCATACCCCCCCCCCACACACACACACACACACACACACACCAGACACGCTGTAAGACTCGGATGAGTGTGCAGAAATGAGACAGGATCCTGACATCATTAGAATATGGGTGAAACACGGAATAATAAATGACGCACACTTAAAAACTGACTCTTGATGTTTCAAATGGGCACCCAACATGTTCAAGGTATCTGCAGGTTTCACAAAGCCAACATTTAAGACTTTTTAAGGCCTTTTTAATGCTGCCTGGAATTGAATTTAACACCAATTTAACAACCAAAATAAAGAAACAAAGCCTATTTCTAAATATAGCTAATGAAAGTTCTGGAACTATCAATAGGCAGAACAAGAAAAAGGAAACCAGGGACTTCATCATTTCATGATGATGTCCAACTGTGTTCAGTAAGGCACATATTGCTCTACGAACCAGTAATCCCTTAAAATAACCTTACATTTACATTAATTCACCCCTTAATTCATACAAAATCCCCTTAAAATTAATTAAGGGGGTTATTAATGGAGGAGACTCCCTCAAAACCTCCTTAAACACCCCTTCATTTTTGGCTCCTTACCTTCTAAGGAACTTTTCCATTCATTTCCACTTAATAACCCTGTAAACCTGCACAAAGGCATGAAAAATCCCTTAATTTCTAGTGTCTCCACAAATCAACCCATGAATAAATCCCTTAAAAACCCATGATACTAACCTTACTTTTTTAAAGTTATGTTACTTTTAATGGATAATTAATGTTTATATAATGAGAAACTAAGGACATTTCAGGGATAAAATTAAGGGGTTTGGTTTCGGAGTGCTGTATTAACCCTGTCCTGTATTAATCTAAGGGTGGACATGCATGTGGGTCAAACTTAATTGTAATCAACTGCTGTAATGTAATACAACATAAGGAAATCAAACCAACACTACTGCCGGTCCCATTCACAGCTTTCAGTGAAACTACAGTGTATTTGTCTCATTTTGTTTGCCTTACTTGTTCACTAGATATTACCAAATGTAAAGAATCTGTCAATCCCTCTATCTAATTTTACATTTTGCACCAAAATGAAACTTAATTACAGAAGTAAATCTGTCATCACAGGGCCTTAACTTTAGACAATCCAAGGCACCCTGGTGTTTGATTTCTTTGGAGTTGCCATAGTCACAGACGTTCAGATTCAAGGGCAATGAGCTGGCATTAAAAAAACAAAACAGTGCAGTTCAAAGCTGATAACCTTATCATCCCACCCACCCCTCCAAAAACAATCAGGTCATAAATATTTGGTTGCTATTCCGTTGTAATCTTATTATCCGGTGTATCTCGGGGAGTTTCACTTCTAGGAAGCAGTTGTTGAAAGAGCCCTTGTTATTTCTGGTATGTGGGTCCATAAAAAAAAAACTCTCCTGGGATCCTACGCATCTAATTACTTTCATCGCCTCCCTAAGGTCTGACAAGGGGTTTTTCTTTAGACTGGTGAGAAGTGGATGGATGCAGTCACACAGGACCAAGTGATAAGAGGAATATTACTGGAGAGGTTTCTTTATGTGGATGTGAGGCAGAAAATGAACCGATACCTTTAGCGGGTGACGTCATCCTTTTCAGTAAATCTGCAGCGTGAGCCGGAGAAAGCATTTCAGTTGCTTTCTTCTGCCACCCAGTGGTAACATGGGACACCTTCAGCGGTGGGAGACAAAGAAAGAAAGGCTGCAGGGACGGCCCTACCAGCACAGCAGAGGACAGGAACATCATTGAGAAATAATCTAGAATGGGAATTATTAATGGGAATGGGAATTTAAGCAGAAGTGAGTGCTGTCAGTAAACTGTAATTCAGCGTATCCAGCAGATCCACTCCAGAAACTATTCATTGTATTAGAGCCACAGGGTGGAGCCCTATTCATCAACATGGTATCTGTTTGCATTGAATTTGAGCCAAATTTGAGCTTTCTATCTTTTAAACCTACCTGGAATTATGTTCCAGACCAATTCAAAAACCAAAATAAAGAAACAAAGCCTATTTATGATGGTAATGAAAGATCTGAAACTGCAGAATAAGAAAAAGGACAACAGAAAAATTAACTGTAAAGAGATATATGGTCTAAGGGAGCTAGGGTCTAACTAAGGGATCTAGGGTCTAACTAAGGGATTTAGGGTCTAACTAAGGGATCTAGGGTCTAACTAAGGGATCTAGGGTCTAAGGGATCTAGGGTCTAACTAAGGGTCTAACTATGTTTAGCAATACAGATAGGATGCAGATTGTACTACTAACCCTGTTTTGTATTAATAGAGTGGACATTACATTCATTACATGGTAAAAAATAAGTAAACAAACTAAATTCAAGACATTTTAATACTTTCAAGGCCATAAATGTAGATCATTTTAAGAGTTTTTCACACTCACCCTAATCAATATAGAGCAAGCAATATGGCTGAGTAAGGGATGTATTTTAAAAAAAACACACAGTAACACAGTTTTATTATAAATCTGTAAAAATGAGAAGTTTAATGGCAAACATGAAAATGGCAATTAGAGTGATTGTATCATTTATAAAAGCAACAACACAAAAATACATGTATCTGTTTATGAAAAAAATTGTACCGTAGCTACCATGTATGTGAAACAGGTTTTCTTCGTGATATCAAATCATTTGTCAGTGCACTCCGAACGTCTTGATCAGAAACTTTCTCAAGATATTAGAAAAAGGAGATGATCCTAACCCTGCTTCTTCAAACGCAAAAAGAGAACAACAACAAAACAAAACAAAAATAATAATAATAAAAATAAAATTAAAAAAAAGTCACAGCCTTTAAGAATGACGTTTCAAACCACAATCTTGACAGAAATTGCACTTCAAAATACTGGTCAGGGTGAATAAATATTTGTAGTACCTTTCTATATCAATTTTGGTCATACAGTACATTAACACAGCAATAGTATATTATAGCTGTCAAAGGGGTTAATAGGGAAAAGATGAACTGAATAAAACCTTTATTGTCTATTTTCATTGCAGCTGCTTTTGCTTATAGTACAGAATTGCATAATAGCACATAAATAAATTAACACCAATGACATCAAACAAGAGGGTAAAAAAAGATTTACAAAACATACTGCATATCTAACATAGTGTCTATATATTATTCATGTAATTACATAATAGCGTCATTCAGAAGCGGTGCTGAAGTGCTCTTTCCTTTTGTCCTCAGTCTCCAAACCAGAGTGCCATTGGGTATTTTCTACCTCCAGCCTCTAGTTCTCAGACTGAAGTCTTTTGCACTGTCCCTTAAGGATCTCCCTCCTATCAGAGTTGTGTCTGGGAGGAAGGAGCCTTTTGGCCTTGGGCGGTCTCGGGGTAAACACGCCTCTTTGTAACATGTGCATCTGTAGCCTCCTGGTACAAAGTGCTTGCCTTGGCGTCCGCGGGCGCCGGTCTCGTCTCTTTCCCGGGGCTCGAGCATCCCCGGCCCGAACCCTCCCCGTCCCCGGCTTCCCCCGGGGCCTCGCGGTCCCGCGGGCCGGTCCGGCCGCTCGGCTCGGTCCGGCCGCTCGGCTCGGTCCGGCCGCTCGGCCCGGTCTCTTTGAGAGTATCCTGGCGCTGCAGCGGGGGGAACCTACCCGCCGGGACGTCGCTCTGCGCGGCTCTGCGGGGTCGGTCCGGGTCGGCCGGGGGCGGCGTGGGGCTGCTCACCAGGCTGTACACAGGGAGGGTGGATCTGGGCTGGATCATGTGAATCCCCCCGATGGGAATCATGAGGCTCGGGGCCCTGGTCGGCTGCTGGGAGTGGAGGGGGAGGTGGCTCAGGACTCTGTGGGCTCCTCGAAGCTGACTGGGATGGGGGGTGAAGTGGGTCGGACCGGCCTCATCCACACACTAAGATAACATGAGATAAAACACAGCTTTAATGGTCCCTCTGGGGGAATTAGGTCATTGCACCAGCAGAAGTAATCAGATACAGCAAATAGAAACAGAATATAAATAGGAATATAGCCAGTGGGGTGGGGTTAAAGGGGCAATAAGCAAGATTTTTACTGTCCCATGGCACAAAATGACCATAACATATCTGTGGGCGGGATTTCAAGACACATATATCAATATACAAATATCAAAATATATACAATATATAAAAAAGTTAGAAAGAATATGAGGATATAAAGAAAAATATGTGAATTTACATCTTATAATAGATGCAAAATGTGCATTGTGTTCACAGTTGCAGGAAGACCATACATATGGACATAAAGTGTTTGGGCATGTAAAAAACTATTCACCTTATCAAATTTCAATTATTCAATTTACAGATGTAGGTAACATATGTACAGAACAGTCTAGGTATGCAGATGTGTGAAAAACTATTCTATACACAATGTGCAGACTGGATATGTGCCTTACTGGCTGAGTCCCACACTGGAGTGAGGAGGAAGCGGTGAGGGTTACACCGTAACACAGCCACAGGTTGTGAGCAGACATGTTTTTTGTTTTATTAGGGCGAACTGAGATATTCACCGGCGTTGTTTTTGTCACCGACATGTGGTTCCAATCTCTGGTATTTAATGATCGGCCTGGTCCTCGTTTTATCACCGGCTGCCCAGGGAAAACATGCCGTGTCTATTTGGGATCTCTCCCGCATTATTTTAAGGTTCCGAGCTGCAGGCTCAGTCTGAGCGATATAAAACAAGAGAGTTGCCTTTCCTTCCTTTTCCAATAAAGGTGTGACTTTAAAATAACCTCATATGTACCAGCCTATCTATATTTGTTCTAAATGTTGACTTACTGGGATTTGACTGCGCCACACAAGATTAGCTTTGTGAGCGAAAAGCGGACTTATTTAAAACTCTAGACTAAACCAACAGAGACGGATCAGGTCGCAGGTGAGCGAACGCAGCGGTTTCGACAAAACCCACAATTTGACCAGCGTTAATTATACACACAACAAAAACACAGAACCATGACGGATTGGGACCGGAATGCACGCAAAGAATAATACCCGAGTGGCATTTCGTGGAGAAAACAAATCACAACAATGGGTAGATGTTTTTGAAGCGAGAGATGAAGTAACTCACCAGCCTCGCCGTGGCAGGTCGGTCCCTTGGGTGGAGACAGGCTTGATACTGAGCAGAGGCGCCTGCCAGGGAGCCCGGGGGCCCCGAGGACCCCGAGGACCCCGAGCTGTGGAGCTGGACTCTAATAGGCGAAAGACCTTGCGCGGGGGAGATCGGTCTCAGCGGGGAGGTGGAGACATGACAACTGGACGGGGAAAGGGAAGAAGGCAGGGAGCGGTGGCAGGGAGCGGGGGACCGGGGCGACGGGCCGCGAGGCGGAGACGACTCCCTCCTTGGGGACGGCGACGGACTGCTTGGAGACGAGGAGGCCCCCGAGGGTGCCGACGCCGAGGGCTCGAGGTGTCGCCTGGCGAAGAGGGCCCTCCTGGCGCTGGCGGAGCCCACTGCGCACTTCTGGGTGGGGTCTTTGGGGGTCAGCGCGAGGGACCGGCTGGGTTCGGGCTCCCGGACCTGGCCTCCCGGATGAGCGGGCTTCTCGCGGTGAGAGGAGGCAGTGCGACGGCTATCAGCGGGATTGGACTCTTTGTCTTCGTCGTGTTTACCCTCCTTGTCGTCCGCAGCATCTCCGCTTTCCTCCACATCAGAGGACTGATGATCTTTTTGTTCGTCTGGGTGAACTGAGCAGTCCTCACACACTCCTAGAAGGGGAAAAATCCTCTCTTATACACAATTTTACAGTTTTTTTTTTCACTTTCTCTCCGTCTGTCCCAATCTCCATTACCCCACCACGCACCACCACTCTAAGCTTAGACCTAGGGACGGGACGATACATCGAAATTCAATATATCGCGATACAAAAATGTGACAATACGTATCGTGGGGCAGGAAAAATAATCGTGATATTAGATACATTTTATTCTGCTGTAGTAGTCACAAATGAGATGCTTGACCGTCACAATTTCACAAGCTCTCCATCCAAATTATGATTTGCACTTTGTAATGACATTTCTAAATTGTTGTGTACATTCTAGCAAGCCAATGGCATTGCCAGAAAGATTTGTGGCTCAGAAATAAACATAATTCTGCACAGTCACACTTTGTTATGTCTGTGACTGTGATACTTTTATTTATTACATCATATTGTGGTTGTATCGAATCATGATCCCCATATAGCGTATCATATCGTATCGTGAGATGAGCCTATCGTCCCATCCCTAGTTAGACCAATATATAGGTTCAGTATCAAATATATGGGGCCGATATTGGCTTTTTACTAAAAATCTGATATTGGCCAGTAAGTTTTGTCCACCGCTGATATGGCAGCGGTTCTTTGCTAACCTGAGCTGCTTCAGAGGATCCTGCCAAGAATAAAACTCTGGGGGAAACACTGAATATATGGAATTAAAAAAATATATATATTGGCATTAAATATCAGCAATTGGCAGCTTCAATCCAAAATCACTGATATTGGCAGTGGCCTTCAAAAACACTCTATTGGTCAAACCATACACCAGACACAAACACACACATACACACACACATCCATGCATACAAATACATAAGTAAACAACAAAGCCTACCTTCATCGGTGTCATCTGGGGAACAACAGGTTTCCTCTCCATGTGCCTTAGACCTCATGTGCTTGTTGAGGTGTCCTGTAAAACACAAAACAGAAAGTCATCCCATCCTCAATGTTACAGTGAACCATGGCAATGTGGTTTCAACATGTCAGATGCAGAATTTTCATTGCCCACCCTTACCTTTGGCTTTGAAAGCAAAGTTGCAGTGTTTGCAGATATAAGGTGTGGACTCTTTGTGGAGGCGGGTGTGTTTTGGCAGCGCACTGGGATCCTTACAGTGGAATCCGCAATCCTCGCAGTCGTCCTTCCCTGCACCTCCGCCATGCATGAAGCCATACTTCTCGTTTGATCTGTAAGTGTGAGGAGAGCGAGAGGTTTCGGTATCGTCCTCTGAGTGCTTCCCTGTCAGTTGTCTATTGATGCTGCTCCTCCCAGAATGATAGCCGCAATCAATATGAGTGTAATTGGACCTGACAGACAGGCTGCAGGCCCCTGTAGCACCTGTAAGCCGCTTTTTAGCTTCTTTATTTATCCAGTGCGAGTACACTATCTGTTTGGCAAACGCCTTTACTACACAGTGAGCTCACACTGTGGCAGCTGGGCCGGGGGTCCGCCCCTCGCTGCACACTGAGGGTCCCTCAGCGAGGCCCCCACTTTAGCTTCAACAGAGCAGCTTTCATAAGCCAAAACCAGAGACCCCCCTCGCCGCCTTATAACCCCATCACGGTTCACACCACCACACAGTCCAAACAAGGGGGAGCCTGCGATGTGGCCCAAGGTCCAGGGTCTGCTGCAGCCGGCCAATAAAAACAGCCCAGAGAGGGAGGGAAACCCAGGCCCAGACCAGCTGCTGCTCCAAATAAGCATGAAAAAACACAGAAAATGAAAACACATTCCTACGACAAACAATCATTCCGATTATAATCTGCTGTTTTTTTTCTTCTATTTTCATGACAGGCGTCACGGGCTGGATAAACTCAGCCGGTATCATAAACGGTGGCATTTACAGCCGTGCAAACCTTTCGTGTTAATGTCGCTTATATGGATACCGGGGGAAAGAAAAACACTTTGCTGTCAGACAACATATGCAGATACAGTGTATTCCTGGTCAAAGAAAGCAGCTGCATTCACAGGCTTTAATGCAAGACCCGTTCACAAGTCAAGATCTGACTTTAAGTGCCCTTCCCGTCCCCCATGCCAACCCCAATGAAAAGGGCAGCGTTTGACTACCTTGCTGCCTCGGCTTCGCCTCACAGTCCCTCAAACAGACTGAACAGACGGAGATGGCGAGCGCGAGCAGGCGTGAGGATGACTCACTCTTTTGGGAAGGCTTTGATGAGCGTCAACATGAGTCACAACAGGGATTTGTTCACAGACGCACTCCCGCACCAAAAAGAAACACACAGATGGCACCTCTCAGCACTCCCCAACATCGCATCGCTGCATTGTGTTTATGTCTGATGGGTATCGAAAAGTACTAAGTGCGTCTGGTTTAACCTTGCTGTGAATGAGTCTCACCAAGCTAGCCTGTGTGGTCAAGTTAAGACTGATAAATCAAAGCTCTATCTCCAACCAACTCCGCACCTTACATCTTATCTTAGCATACTGCGACATCAATCATGGCTATTCTTATGATCTAATCTGATTTTCCGTTGACTAACATTTCTCATGAAGGAACCCTCGACTGCCTAATGCGTTAGTAATGTGTTAGTAGGTGCACTAGGGTTTGACTGATATGGGTTTTTGAAGGCCGATACTGATATTTTAGGATTGAAGCTGTCAATGGTGGATATTCCGTATCATTAAATTTGACCATTTTCATGCCAAAATATTCCAAAAAACTATGTATAGTATTAAGAATTCTGAAGTTTATTCTTGGGAGAGTGGAAAAAGCCTGTTGCTTTAGTATTAATTCATGGAATCCAAAAGACAACCAGTGTAGTATTGATCAATTATTGTATCAGATCATTGTATCAGAGTTGGACGTAATAAATTTTGGCCTGATATACTGATTACAAACAAATATATTGTCCGAACACCACTTACAGCTTCTCTCATGACATCAATCAGCACTATTCTTTTAATCCAATCTGATTTTCTACCCACTAACATTTGTCATGGCCGACCCCTCTAATGCAAAATGCATCAATATGTACACAAACGTTAGATTTCCCCACTCATTCCATCAGTCTCATTGTAAAAGAGAATGAAATGTGCTGCCACTAGATGTGAATGGCTGTGATGGTTAGTGTAAATGAGTCTCTGCAGGGGTAGAGGAAGCTAGGTAGTTTCCTGGCTTCAACCCCTCAACAGACGGGCTCTGTTGGTGCAGACAGCCAACCCTTGGCCTCTCCCACATGGTGGAAAGACAACAGTTTCCACAACATACCACCGCTTGCAGACGCAAGCCTAACACACTGTAGGTAATGGGGTACATTCGATTTAACACTGAGTAAATGCAGCATATACAGTATGTCAGAACAACAAAACTAATGGAATTAATGTCATATTATGAAGTGCTTTAGTGTCATAATGTCATACTCACCCTCCCTCACAGATCCAAACTTGTGGAGGTTGTTTATATCTGGAGGATGACTGGACCTCCTCCTCCTCCTCCTCCCGCCTTTTTTCCTCCTCCTCCTCCTCCTCCTCCTCCTCCTCTCCTTTATTTGACCTGTTGTCTTTTGCTGACTGCTGTCCCGCCCTTGTTCCCTCATGATCTTTGTGGTAGGACGGGCTGTCATGGACCTACACTCGAAAGAGACATGGGCAAATTCACCAACTCTGCTCCAACATGCCCAGGGAGACAGAAATTGGGGAATTCTCATTGAACCGTGTGTTCCATAGCATTTCTTAAAGTACATTGCTATTTTTTTCATCTGCATATCAAATTCATGCTGCTCTGTTGAAGCCCCACTTGGTGATTTAGATTGATAAGTTTATTTTTTTTACATAAAAAATGTTGCCTAGTGTAGCTTTAACAACCATGGGTAAATGTCATCAATTTCATATACCATTATATACATTTTCAGGCAACTGTATGCAAAGGTCAGTGCTGTAATTACCTCAGTAGAGCATGGTCTTTTGTTGTCCTCTGGCTCCATTGTCTCAGTAGTGCTGACTGACATGGGAGACATGGTGTAGATGGAGGGACTGAGCCTCTGCTTGCAGTGCAGCAGGGATAGAGCTGTCTTGCTGGAGAGGCCAGGAGGGTTGGGGTCATAGCCACTGGTGGACCAGGATGAATACACAGAGGGCTTCTGCTCATCCAGAGTAGAAGGGTTTGGCTTAATGTAGTTCAGATAGCACCAACTATTACAGGTGCTGGACAGCAGACTGGGGAAAGAAGGTCCAGTATGTCTGATGGGAGAACAGACACTGGGTAGACACGACTGATTCTCCCGTTTGTCTTCCTCGTTGGATGTGTCCACTGATGCCTTGTCAACACACCTCTCCTCCCTCTCCTCTTCTTCTTTCACTCGTTTCTGCTGCTGTTGTGACTCGGGGTTGAGCTCTATACTGTTTGAGGGGGAGAGCATCCGCTTGTTGCCCCCTGAGCCCGATGACCTCAGGCCATCCTCAGACCACCCCTGAAGGTCTGGACTTGTGTCCCTGTGGCTTCTGTATTCAGATGTTGTGATAATTGTATTGTGTGAAACTGCATCCACAGGCTCCTGAGACCTAGGTGGGGTTGTTTGAGACAGTGTGGTGTATATGGCACAGGCTGGGGTGAGGGTGTCTGTCTGGAGACGCACTGCTACTGCTGCAGATGTGGAGGGCCTCAGTAACTCTGGGCTGGAAGTGATATTAGGGAGAGAGTGTTGAATATGAGAAGGAGTCACTCGAACCTCAGAATATTCATCATGTCGTTGTGAGGGGATCTCTAGCTTCAGCCCTGTGGACATGGGGAGGTAGTGAGCCCTGGCTGCCCCTGATGGGCCCTGTGTAGGATAGGGCTGAGAGAGGTGGAGAGAGATGCCCGGGGGCTGCCCTGTATGGATGTGTGAGGCCTCTTCTTTTAAAGGGTCAACACTTGGACCATGAGAAAGAGGGAGTTCTGTACTGCCTGTTAACTGAATATTTTGACTGAGTTTCCACTGAGAAAAGATCTCTTTGCATGGTAATCGTGTTGGATTACATAACACGGTGTCACCTGATAAAGGAGAACTAGGGGACCTGGTGCAGTGCACAGCACTTGGGCTTACTTGGGATGATGTGCCAGTCCTGACAGGGTCAGGACTAGGGCTGGGTTTGGTAGACTTCTCCTCCTCCTCCTCCTCTGGATCTCTGACAGCACTGTGTCTCATAAGGAGACATTTTCTCCTCTCTCTCCAGCCAACTGCAGAGCGCTCAGGGGACAGACAGCTGTAATCGAAGGATTTGCTGCGGGTCTCAGCCATTAAGATACCCTGCTGTGGGTCATGAGGGGCCTGCTCAGAGGCTGAACGCCTCATCTCTCTGTGCTGATGCACCCCAGGGACAGTCAACATGTGAGGAGCTCTTGATCTCCTCAATGGTGTTGTTGACGTTGCCATCTCCATGTCTAGTCTATTTGATTCTTCAAAGGATGTGGAACGACTAGATGCATAAGATGCACTACTGTCCTGACTGGGGCTGCGGGGCAGGGATATAGAGTCAAAACTGGACTCCCCTGAGGATTGGGCTGCCTCAGCTAGGCGTAAACGCTTTTTCTTAGGAGGCAGCTTTTCAATTGGTAGCTGGGCCAGAGAGGGGCTTCTCTGTGGCCACTGAAATTCATCAAGTTTCTCTGATGGTTTTGATGTGGAAATTGGCTCTGTCAAGGACTCTGTATTCATGTTTGAATCCTCTGTCACCAGTATTTCTGGAACCTGCACATTGTGCTGGCGGACCAGCTTTCGGGGTGTTGGTTTGGTTGCCTGCTCTTGGGGTTGTTTCTGAGGCATTGATTGATATTCCTCATGAGGCGGAGAGTTTTTTGCTGCCTCTGTGCCTTGGATCTCAGTGCACAACGTCTCCTGTTTTTCAAATGAACTAGTATGTTGAATAACTGAACAGGTTTGCAATGTAGGTCGTCTGGGGCCCTCATAAGATACACTGCTTTCTTCTCTACACTGTCCTGATGAGAAGGCAGGAGAGGGTGAAGAAGATGCAACAGGAGAGGAGGGGTCATCAAATTCAAAACTCTCCTCTTTCCTTCTCTTGCGCATTGCTGAAGCTCCTGGTCTGACTGGATGGTTAATTAGTAGGGGGCGCTCCATTTGGCTAATTGCTACCTCGCTTGCATTTACGGGATTATGTGATAAACATAGGCTTTGCTTGTGTGTTTTATAACCTTCCCAATCTTTGCATCCAGTGCCACAGGCCTCACACTCATATGGCTGTGGTTGACTTTGTTTGTGGTCAGGCACGGTGGTTATGCTGTCATGGTAAAATGAGTGAGAACTCTGATGTTCCTCCTTTGGAAGTTCGGCACCAAGTGGAATTTCAATAGCTGGCTGGCGTCTTAGCATCCCATAGCGACGGGATGCCTGCATTTCAGAAGGCTGTCGTTCATCAAATGATTGACTTAGGCGGAATTTACTGGGGTTGCCACTGGAGGCATCAAATGAACTAGCAGCAGATGGCATGGAGTGACTTCTCAACAGAGGGGCAGTGGACGTTTGGCCAGCCGGCGGTTCCACGTTCAGAGACTGATGATGAAATTTTTCACATGGAACCCCCATGGTGATGGAGCCACTGTTTTTATAGCCTAAATCCCCAGCTTTGGGACTGTGGATAACAGGTTCTTTCATAGAGGAACCCTTTTGAGACTCTGTACTACTCTTTCTAGAGAGGGAGAATCTCCTTGGTTTCACACTGTCAATCTTACTGGTGTCCACCACTGCCTCGTTGATGGTGATGAGCTTGGTGATATGGTCAATGACCTGCTTCTTGGGCACTGTGAACGGGATGCTTTTCTCCTCCTGACCTGAGGGTTGCTGGTTATGTTGACGAGACATCCTCTGCAGTTGTCCAAGACGTCCATATTTGCCGAGGATGATCTCTGCATAGCTTTTGGCACTTGCATTGGGTGGGCTGTCCTGTGACTGCTCAGTGCTTTCAGAGCGAGAGAAATAGCCAGACTCTGTACTGCCTCTACTCCCTAGAACTAATGATGAGGACTTTTCATCAGATGAGTCTAGGGGACCATGTTTCCCTCTACTTAGACGCATGGCCAGTCTCTTTTTTACTGCATAGGAGTCATCCATCCCTCCAGAGCGATCTTTGGGCCTGTCTGTGTCATGGCTCTTAAGGGAGGCTACACTGCCTTGTCTTTCCATATTGGAAGATGCTGATGATAGCTGTCTGGTTTCATCCTCTGACTCTGTGACTTGCTCCTCTAAAGATCTCGGCTCCCCAAACGCCAGACCAGCCTTCACCCTGTGGGTATGTGATTTACGGTGTTTGTACAGGTTACTCTTGGTCTTAAAAGAGAAGCCGCATGGGGCGCAGGGATAGGGCCGTTCTCCAGTGTGGGAGCGAATATGTTTCTGAAGGACACTGGGCTTTGCACATGCACGGCCACAGTAAGTGCAGACATATTTGCCAGGCCTCTGGGGCTTACGCTCCCGCTTCTGTTTTGGGGTGCCCTCCTGGGTTTCCTGTTTAGACTGGGTGGGACCAGCTGCTGAGGAAGCTGGGCCTCCCGGTGATAAACAGGGAACCCTGGTTGTTCTTGTCGTTGTTGTTGCATCAGCATGTTTACCTTCCAGTGCTGCATCTGAGTCAATGCTCTGTCGCTGGTGCCTGAGACGTTTGCGTTCAGGATGCTGTCTTCTGGACTGTTTGGGTTGCTGTAAGGTGTCATGGGGCTTCTGGGACCCAGTTTGCTGTTGCTGATGGTGCTGGGAGGGAGACTTGGGCTGAGGGCCTCGTTCAGGAGACTCTGGTTGAGAATGTTCTTGACCTCCGGACTGCTCCCCAGTCGTCAGGCGACTATGCAAGGCCTCCATAAAATGGAAGGACAGCCTCAGGTAGACACGTGGGATACGTCTGCCTGTGCCAGGCTACAGAGTTCAAGCCAATTCATTAACTGAGTAATGGGTTTAATGTGGGTGAATTTGATCTAATTATATTCACTTTGGATGACTGTCTGGGTTTATAGTTTTCACTTGTGTTATTATAAGTTTATTGCTTGACAGCAGAATGACACCATCAAATAAAGAATGGAGGCATCAAAGAAGGCAATTGTGATATGTCATGCGCTGTGGAGGAAGTCCTCTCCCATCCTGACCCAAAGCATCCCATCATGTAGCGCTCAGCCAGTCCTGCTGCCACACACTTTGATGTTCAGTTGAATATCTGATTTTTCTATCTTCTCAACATGAGGATCTGTGAAGACAAACAGACTAATGAGATTATATAATACATACAATTTAACAAAGACGCACAGATAACCCTTAAGCCCTGTGCTTAGTTACATACAGTATGTGTCATAACACTTTCACTCGGCTGTTGAATATTTTAAAATTAGAATGTTTTACGTAATTTTTTTTGTATAAAAATCAGTAAAAAAAATGATGATTCTGGTAACATTCCCTAAGATGGAGTATTTTGTATCCAACAATTGTGACAGGAACATTCCAATTAAAGGCATACAGTTTTGAATTGTCAGGGTCTTCAGTGACTCCTAATCAACCCTCTCATTTCAAAGCCGTGAACCACAATATCTTTCTGTGGGACAGCGCCCACATACAAGTGAAGCAGATTTTTCATCTTCAATGCCCAACTTATGTGTCTTTGTTGCAGCCAGGACAGTCATCAGCTTTTTTCAGCCAGAAGCCAAGTCAAGCTTCCTGCTGCTAGACTGAGCAAAAAATTAGGCTAGATGATTTTGTAGTCTGCAGATGGAAACACCAGAGCCTCCTGATTTAGGAGGGCATTATATCATTCAGCAGTGAAAAATTAACTGTGTGTGGTGTTTCAGTAAACGAATAAGCATTTCTATTCAATACATATTCCTCTTCACTTACATTATTGCCTATTGTCACAAAAGCCCCTCTTTCTATTGATGTGACATTAGTGAAATTCCTTTGCTTGAGGTTCTTAGGCTTTCTTTGCATAATTAATTACACTAGGATTAACTAAGGGACTGTGGCAAAATGTGACGTGTGAACCTGGCAAAGCACCTCAACATGTGCTAATTAATACTGGGAATATTTGACATGTTGTGTCATCTGATATCAGAACATGCTTCCCTCAACATGATGTATAATGTTGCACATGACTACATTACAACACCACAGTGTTTAGAGCACATTAGCACTATCTGAATGATTCTACCTGCTTCATACCTTTATGTAGTATGGGTCGTTTTATCTGTTTAACCGCGGTTTTAGATACTTAAAAAGGCAAATGAAGGCACTTTATTTGATAGAAGATGACTGTTTGTGCATACACAAGGTGACTTGGTGCAGATACAGGAGAAAACTCCCAACGTTTTCCTGCCAGCATACTGTAGCAGTAAACAAGGCATCCCACGCACTGACCAGCTGGTTTCTGCACCCACGTTCTGGTGGAAGACGGCGAAGCTGCTGGAAAATATCCAAGTTACTGATAACAGGTTGATAACCGACTTTAATATTACTTGTCGGAGTAGTATACATACCAACCTGCGATGAATGTGAAATCAACATTACTTTTGTTAATAGCAGAAAACAGGCATATACGTGCTTTTTTGTGGTTCACAGACCACTATCGAGATATCGTAGGCCTACATCTCTCGCATTGAGGACTAGTACATGGCAAATGTAGGTCAGACAGGTAGTGTAACCAGACCAAGAGCTTTTAGAGGAGAGTCGGACTCAGTCGTCTTACTGAAAATAACACCTTGTTGTGAGAGCCCAGACTGCGAGACGTTCAGAGAGCGACGACGGCTGGAGTGAAATGAATTTAGACAAACCCAAAACCCAAAACCACATCTTTAAAAATCACGCGTCTGCTAATTTACACTTGGATCTGTCAGTCGCACCGGTTCCAGAGTTAACTAAAGATTGCACCTCTCGGAGTGCAAATGAACCAATTTTTTTCCTCTCCACACCTATCCTGTTTTCCCTCATCCTCAGCTCTGTCTTTCGGGCCTCTGCTCGCGTCTTTGGGTGAACTGCTGCAGGGTCTGCTAGAAAAGACGCCCGTATTGTAGGTGTAATGTTCTCAGTCTCAAAGCCAGAGAGCTATTTACTATCATAGGGATAACTGATTAGACATTTGGCAAGAACTGGATATCCCCTTATCCCCAACAATCACTCTAAAATCAATACATATCCCCTTACCACATGCTCATGACTGCCTTTCCAAAACACATTAGGAGCACAGTGGTGAAAAAAAAAACAGTTGGAGTGGTGCTCATTAAGCATTTTGAGGCATCATAAGTATAAGCACATTATGAGTGCATGATTATTATGCTGTATGGGGTTGAATACTTTATGGGGCTACTGTATAGTATGACTTGATATTAAATTGAATGTAATTTTCTGATATTTGTCGGATGGTTACTTTGAAAGAAAAGTTTATCTATGCATCTGGTGGGCTTTTCATCTGCTGGTAATGCAACTCAAGGCACTTCAAGTTAAGTTTTACCAAAAAAAAACTCTCAAAATAACAGTCTCATATATGAATTAGTGAAATGTTGCACCCATTCACACACAAACCAAAAAAAAAAAAAAAGAATATTGTATAAATGGCTTTTTAAAAATCTTGTCAATTTCCTCTTCTCACACTAATGGGCACCCAGCGGTGGTTCCTATGGTAACGGCCCTAAACCATGTGGTAGCAGATGGAAGGAGAGCTGGAGGGCTAAATTTATCTTCCAGCATCCTCACCAACTACAGAGAGAGGGAGAGAGAGATAGAGACACACAGAGAGAGAGAGAGAGAGAGAGAGAGAGAGAGAGCGAGAGAGAGGGAGAGAGAGAGAGAAAGAGGCAGCTAAGGTGCCTCCCTCCTAGAAGCTCGGGCTTTTGGGAAAGAGAATGGTACACGTCTAAAAAAAAAAATCAATACTTGGGGAGTCTTGAATTCATACTCAACGGATATGCATCTCTTCTTTCAGCAGGAACCAGAAGGGGAAAGGCGTACATGAAGATGACAAAGAACACTGGACCAGCCTACATGAAAAACCTTGCTACTTTATTGTCATCATTTTAAATGTTTTCTACCAATTAAACCGCTACTTTGTTTGTCTACCAGCTATTTTTTTTCCAGCTAGATACATAACCTAAAAAAGTCAAAATGTTACTGTATTCCAAAAGTGGATTACAACAGCTTGATATGTAAAAATGTGGAAAAAATGTATTTTGTCTCGTATAGTGTTCCAATTCTAGCTCCAATTTAAAAACTCACAGTGGAAACATCTGGATGTCACCTTGGAAGGAAAATAGGAATTTCATTAGTAATCTTGTGATGAAACGCAACACGGCAGACGTACTAATGTGAACTTACTCCACCGTCATCCTATATCACCGTCTCGCAGGATCATCTGACCTAGGCAACGCTGCTGTTGCCTTTTCCATCATGATGTCAGCTGAGCGTTAAGCGAGACCATCGAGTCAGAGAGCGCGGCTTCATCAGCAGCCTGATAGAGGCGCTCTCCGGGGACCGAGGAGAACCCTCTGGGCATCAGTGCATACACAGCCATTCCTATGCGTGTGTGTGTGTGCGTGTGTGTGTGCGTGTGTGTGTCTTGGGAACGCTCCCCAGTCCACAGGAGGACATGCCAAGCACAGGAGCTTGGATGCACAACACAGGGAGCTCATTCACTCCCAGTTTGAGCAGTAAGCTTCGATACATACACAGCCCACGGACCACTATGCACTAGTCTTCTCTCTCTCTCTCTCTCTCTCTCTCCTTCATTCACACACATCACACACACACACACACACACACTGCACGAGCTGCACTGTCTGCATATGTTTAAAACAGCAAAAATATTCAACTCACTTCTCGGAGCGTGTCGCTTGAAATACGATTCCACAATTTCTTTCTTTTTTTTTTTTTTTTACTACTCGCAGCCTCAGTGATGTAGCAGCCCCGGCAATAACAAAGAGCTGAATGGAGAAAATCCCACAGATCCTCGCATCGCATCACTCACATCGCCTCGCCAGACATCGAAATCGCAGTCGCCACAGATGACAAGACGACATCAATGGCTTTTTTTTCCTTTTTTTTTACCTGGTAGCGAGTGGTGTTGTCCTCCGATTGGGAGTGAATGACTGAGACGGGAAGAGGAGGGAGAGCGCCGGGGAGGTGAAGCGAGCGAGCGAGGGAGAGAGAGAGAGAGAAAGGATGAATGAGAGTGACGGTGAGGAGAGGGGTAATCGAGTCTCCGCTCTACGTGCACTGGGCTGACAAACAGGTAGCTGAGTATATTATGCCTATGAATGAGGAGGAGGGGACTCTCTCTCCCTCTCTCTGTCTCTCCACCTCTTTCTTACCCCCCCCTAGACTCTCTCTTTCAGGTCAAAGTGAAGTAGCAGCTCCTTATTTGGAAGTCGACGTAAGCCCGTGTTGCTTTTGGCAGCGGTCTCTCCGGCTGCACAGCTGGCAAAGCGGCGAGAGAGAGAGAGAGAGAGAGAGAGAGAGAGAGGGGGGAAAAAGGTAGAGAGGGCAGGGTGTGTGGTGGGCTTTTTTAATTTGACTGGGAATAGGGTGGTGGGGGGGTAGGGGGGGGGGGGGGTTACTTTATATTTTTAAAACACAGTTTCCCCATTCAGTTCTCATTTTCCAGTATATAGGCGGGAGAGCGGGGCGTGAGCGATCGCCACGGCAAAATTCGGAGAAAAACCCCTGGAAAAAAGTCGAAAACGTATATGGGACCCACGTGGAAAAACAAAAAAAAAAGAGAGAGAGGGAGAGAGAGAGAGAGGCACAGGGGTCTGGAGAATGTTCATGCACTCCTACCAGGGGTCCAGCTGAAATGAGTCCAGGCAACTCTGACATCACTCTCCACTCTTTTATGCCATGTTTTTTTGTTTTTTCTTCTCCCCCTCACCTCCTCCTCCGCCAATTGACTTCTTCAAGAGGCTGAAAGCTTGCGAGACACGTGTGAGTATTGAGGGAAGACCAGCCGGCGGGATGAAGGGCGGCGGACGGTCCGGTCTGGCCGGGTGTGAAAGGGGAAGCTGCAGAGTGGAGTGGGGAGGCGGCCCAGGATGTCCGTCCTTCGCCGTGCAACACAGGGTCCTTGTCAGTAGGGGTCGACCGATATAAGGCCGATACTGGTGTTTTTAGATTGAAGCAGCCCAAAAAATGTATAAAAAAATACAAGTATTCTGCGTTTCCCCCAGATTTCTATTCTTGTCAGGGTGGAAAAGCCTCTGAAACAGCATTTAGACCATCATGGGACACTAAAACGAGTTTCAGGCCTTTGGTATCCAAGTCAATCGGACTTTGCTTTTTATGGGTTGTCTCCTCACTGCTCCTTGTCTCTGTGACTGTCCCTCTGCTGGGTCAGATGTGTTATGTGTTTTAACTCGTTGTATTGTTTTTATAATGTCTTTAACTGTTTTGTTTTGTTTTATTGTCTTTTACAATGTTTCATTCTTGGCCAGGTCTCCCTCGCAAAAGAGATTCCGAATCTTAAGTGGATTTCCTGGTTAAATAAAGAAACACAAACAAGTCCAAACACATTTCAAAAAGCAGATAAAACACATCAGTCACAGTGATTTTTAAAAATGGCAACAGATTCGGACCATTTGAACATTTTCATGCCAGTAAGTGTCCAGTGTTTCCCCCCAGATTTTTACTCCTCTGAAACATAAGCATTTAGACCATCATGGGACACTAAAACTCTCCACTGAAAGCCAGACTAATGAAATTCTTTAAGGTGGGTTAGCAGCTCCTTAAGGCAGTGTGAAGCAGGTTTCATTACAGGTATTCCAGATAGCAGCGGGCAGGGATATCAGAGGGGGACGACACTCGCTATTGGTCTACTTGTCAGCATCCCAGCCCTTCCAGCAGTGACAGAGCTGCCAGTGTCGGGAGGTTTGCCTCTCTGCAGCTGGGGCTCGTCTGGATGGCCTTGTCACAGCATGAGCATCACGCTAACAAACACATTTCCCGGCCGGGAAAGAATTTGCATTGTTACCATTGTAGAGCGCAAAACGGATGGCGACAAAAAGATAAGGTCTCATCATACTGTCTTCTTTTCCCCCGAACCAAACACTCAGCGTATTCATTTGGTACCTCCGGCTATACAATACATTAACATTTACCAGTGGTCGAATGGAAATAAAGTTGGGCTATTTTTAGGGATGTAGAGGAGGGTAAACTCGGTTTCTCCACCCTTTCATTTGCAGAATAGCGTTTGCCCCCCCTTTTAAGGCTGATATAAATCTTTATTATTGAGTTAAATTGACAATAGTAAGTAGTATCAAACTGATTTAAGTTATGTGAAGACAGAATATTTTAAGAGAAATACATAAATGCATGCTTTACTGAAGATATAATTGATTTTAGTTTCTATTGGTGATGGTTTGCCTTATCATAGTTTACCCACCTTTTATTTACCACCACATCACTGACTATTCTGTGAACTACTGGCATATTTATGACATGAAAAAAGGTTGTACTTTTCTAGCCTTATGTAAAACTGACATTTACGCAAGGTTGTACATAAAGAGGTCAAGCACTTCGCCACCAACGCTTTACCCTAACACCTTGTGTTTCCACTTCCCACTGTCCATCTCATCAATCGGTTAATCTCTAATAGTGATCCACATCAAAATAGGCTGCGGCGGGATGCAGCCAGGCCGCTGCACAGATAACCTTCAACCCAGCAGAGCACGGGACACAAGGGGAAGCTGTGTGTATCAGGCTTCTTGATGCCCCACATGTCATAAGTCACTCTGGGTAAAAGTGTCAGCTAAATGCCTAACACGCAAAATGAAGACAAACACACTAACAGCCAAGTTACACAAAACTCCACAGCACCAGTGTTATATGTAGTTTACCAAACTGCCTGCTTCCTTGCCTTTGCTAGTATTGCCATGCCACCACCATCTCCAAACACAGTGCTCTCTTGAGTTTGGGGTGTGTGTGTGTGTGTGTGTGTGGTAGGGGGGAAGGAGGGCGATTCTTATGTGTGTCTCCTCCTCTCCAGTGATTACTATCCCAGCTGTTCTCACTGCCTGACAGGGCCTGAAAAGTTTCTTTCAATTCATCTCAAAGTATCTCCTGGTTAAATTAGAAGTGGAGGGTAGGGTTCGACCAATAGAGAGCCTAAGTCCCTCCCCTTCCGCTGTCCCCCATGGGACCTTATTTCGGAAAAAATATGTACGGTAGTCAACGGCGAGAGACAAATAATTGTTTGATCCCATTTGAATTGTGCCATGACTTACACATATGATGTTTTGTCAATTTAAAAGATAATTTTGCAAGTCAAGAAAGTCGCAGTTTGTTGTAAAACAGTACAGTAACGTTTAGTTTTGTGTGAAACCGCTCAGTGAACTACATCTCTCGTCTCGCACAATATACGTCACCAACACCAACATGGAACGAAACATAGGAAACACACACAGGCATCGCGTTAACGTTAGCCCCCACTGTACTAAAACTATCCTAAACCAGTTTAAATCCATTCTTACTGTCTACCTTCCAGGTTGTGTATAATACTCCTGCTATCTGAGAGGGACTTAGCTTCAGCGGCTCTGGGTAGCTTGTGGAGAGAGGAAGTTACGTCACTTGTGCGACTTTTGGGTGTGTAGTCTTTCTAATTACGTATTTTTACAGTCTTATAGTTCAACAGTTTTACCACAAACTGCGACTTTCTTGACTTGCAAAATTATCATTTAAATTGACAAAACATCATATGTGTAATTCATGGCACAATTCAAACAGGATCAAACAATTATTTGTCTCTCGCCGTTGACTACCGTACATATTTTTTCCGAAATAAGGTCCCATGGTGGTCCACCGGAAGGGGAGGGACTTAGGCTCTCTATATGGGTCTTTGAAGGCCGATACCAGTTCCACTAGTTTTGGCTTGAAACTGCCGATAGCTGATATTTTGCGCCGATACTCAACATCTTCAATTTGGACCACTTCACGGCATATCCGATGTGACCTAAAAGGCCGATATCGGCAGAGCGATACATATCGGTCTAACCCTGGTGGAGCGTCTTAGCAGCGTCCTCCAGGCTTAGGGCTGGGCCGGCTCTATCCTGCAGTGCCACAGAGGGAGTTTCTGGGCACGGTGCCACCTGTCAGAGGAGAGAAAACACAGCTAGTGTCCTCCTCGGCGTCCCAGCGGTCCAGGGCTTCACATATGGCCCTTTAAACACCACCAAGACAGCAGAATCTGTCACCGTCGCTGCCTCGCGCGGTGCAGGGTGGTCTTTTGCCGAGTCGGCCGGCGGTACTTAATGACCTTTGAAATGGATTATCACTGTCTGTTTTGCCAGTATATTGGATTGCGCGATGATGTAAAACACATGTCCGTGGGAGCGCGTGCTGTAGGTTCGGTGGACGGAGAGAAAGAGGGGGGCCTTTTTTATGTGTTTCCACAGGGTGTACCTGTCTGCAAAAATAACAGCCTGTCTGGATGAAGGCGGAGGCCGTGATGTGTACCTGTTTGCATGTGTGGGTGTGCATATATGTGTGTAAAGCCAGCCCGATCCCAACATATAACCATAACCACAGGTCCCCTCGCCTCTCTGCAGACGCCCCGCCACAGACAGGCCAGAGACCCCCCCTCCCCCCCCCCCCCAACCCTGACATCCTGACCTTAGACCATGCTGACAGATGCTGTACAGAACAGGCCGTGGTGAGTGGTGGTGGTCCGAAACCTACTATCAAATGCTCCAATAACACACTAATTACATGTATGTACAAATGTACCTTTATGCAACAAAGAGGCCTTTTCATGCATTCAAGGTGCAATAATTAAGATTTTTCTTGCCCCATAGCATAAAATGACCATAATATATCTTGGGGGGGTTGATCAATACCAATGAGTCAACGGTTACTTTGCCAGGTGCTGAGATTTCTGGCTTTCAAAACTAATTTCCGGCCCGTACTCTTTCTTTTGGAACACAAACTCCCCACCCATTGGATTTTCAAGACACTCCCAAAATCTGATCAGATCATCTACTCTGTAGTGGTGTTAGTATGACGTTTCTATCATGTATTGTTCTTGACTTCTAAACATAGACAGATGCCACCATGAAGACATAACGTCCCGCATACCATGTACCATAGTGGAGGCACATAAGCAAATGACAAAGCACTTTTGTTATTCCAGTATTTCGCATGGTGATACATTACCTCTTCACTAGACGTTTCTGCTGGATCTTTGCTCTAATGGCTAGCTTACTCCACTCTATTGTGAAAATTTGACTTTATTATTTATGCCACTTACAGGCCACCGTAAGCTGTGCCAGAAACTTGGTCACCAACCGAGGTTCATAAAACTCATAGACTACTTACTGCTCCTTATATTATGAAAACACCAGAGGAAAGTGTCGGAATAACCAGCCACGCCACAATCCTTGTGCCTTCTAAACAGTGAGATATTCTACAAAAATAATTCTACTCATTGTAAAACTGCTATTAATTGTATGCCATTCATACAAGCACCGGAGAATCCACTTCTGCTCTTCAACTTTCACCGAACACGATTTATATCCTACGGCTAAGCCGAGGGTAATCGCTCTATAAATAAAGACACTGTTATACTGATATTTAGAGACATGGATGGAGGCGCACTGACAAAAGGTTCATTTACAGAAAAAGAGATGAGGGGAGATGCATAAATTTAGAATAGCAGCCAGCCAAACCAGGAACAAGGGAAGGGGCACAAAGAAGCGTAGAATGGGTGGCATTGTGCAAGGGAAGAGAAAACAAGTTGGAAATGGAGAGAGGAAATGCTAAATATAGGAAGAATGACCAGCCGCTCGCTATATTTGACCCCACAGCTAACTTAGGCTGTTTCTGAGAGTGTGCGTGTGGTTTCAGGGTGTGAATGCGGGTTTCCGGTAAAGGCCACTGACTGTGATACTGTTTGCATACACTCATCACCGCCATGATGACAAAGGCGTACTGCTAAAGGCTTGCTGTTACGGTCAAAAGGAATACGTCTCCATTTAAGAATTTATAAATGTTATTCCTGCAGTCTAGGGCAGTGCAATCATTATTTCTGAACATGAGCAATCTTTCTCTCTCGGAGCCAGAAACAAAACAACTACTAAGATTCATATGTTATGTCATCAGATATGGCGTCTGGAGCTGCTCCTCATTTATTTGAGTCATATGGGATACTCACTCTGTGGACCCACACAATGCTTGTCTGAGGTTTTTATGCCTATATGATATCAGTTCTGAACCAGAAAATGAACTCTTATCCCCAGAAAAAAAAAAACCTTGATGCTCTCTCCATAACCTTTATCATGTTTCCCAATTCATAAAGTCTGGAGCAGCTCCAGACTTTATACCGATGACATCAGAAGTTTCATTCTTAGTTGTCTGGTTTCTGGCTCTGCTGAGAGTTGCTCATTCTAACAAAAATTGCTTGGACTCTCCTTGACCATATGCATAAAATACAGGAATTCTGAAATTGGACGGTGTTCCCCTTTAACACTAGCAAGACCAATGGGGTCTAAGAGAAGGCCAACAAGCCTTCAAACAAAGGAGGTAAATTATAAGTACTGTTTCTTTGCATGATTTTGAAAAACACTGGTTTGTACAGAAAGTGTGTCTAGGAAAAGTCATGCAGGGACTGAAAGCTGAGATTTTTCAGCTGTAAAATTCAAAACAGCCATGAGTTGACAGTGGTTTGGCCTTGTTAAGGAGAGACAGTGGTTGAGGTCGAGACATTATAAAGATGCTTCAAACCAACGCGCTATCAATATCAGACCGGCGAGAGTGCATCGCATCCATCAGCGCATGAAAAGAGCCGGGGAGAAAGGCTAAACCAGGAAGCTAATGGAAAACCGGCGAATAGCTGATAACGACCACATGCAAAGTCTTTCACGGGAGCCGGAGCGTGTGCAGCAGGGCAGCAGCTCTGCATGATGTGATATAACTCAGATGGATCGATACTAACGCGGTGGAGCCAGATGCATTTGGCTGTGCGCTGGGTTAAGTGGGATGCACGGTGCAAAACAGCGCTTCCTGGCCTGCGTTTCAAGCAACAAACAGCCAAGGCAGCGACCTCTTGCGCGTCCGCTTCGTTAAGTCACAGTTGGTTTCAACTGTGAAGGTAGAGGTCAGAGGTTATCCCGTTTGGGTCGAGAACGAATACCCATCTAAATACAATGAGCTTTTTTTTTTCCTTGAGTCGGACTGTAAATGCAAACCAATCTGCTTGCATCTCAAGGTGATGTAATGCAGTGAGGGAGCAGCCATATGTTCTCTTATTTCACCAACAGTGAATCAACAGACAGGGATGAGGCAATCTGCCAAATAACCCGCCTGTCCAGGAATCTATATCAGCCACAGTGAGAGAGCAAGGGAGGGAGGGAGGGAGGGAGAGGGAAAAGCTAGTGTTACTGTAGGCAACACTGACAGTAATATTTTGACAAACACTCATGATGCAAGACAATAATTGCCACTGAGACCTACCTGTAGATAACAGCTTAGTTTGAATCTGGCTGTTTATCAATGCTACAGGATTCACAATCGCAGGATTGTGGACAAAAGATCCACTGTTGGACTGATCCAGAAAAGTAAACACAGATACAACTTGCTATTACATAAGACAATAGCCCATGGTCTAGTACCATATAGTCCTCTCTCTCTCAGTTGAGAGAAAACATGACCTTGATCTACAATGACAATGTTAAAAGGAGTAAGCAGTGGAGAGGAGCCGACACAGTGCAGTGTGGATGTTGATGAGCTAAACTATGGTCAGGTTCCTTCTTACACTGTAATCCAGAGAAAGTGTACTTCATAACTGTACATGCATCTGCTCTACAGACAAGTTAACTGAGAGTGTAATGACTGAAACCTTCATGTGTGGAACAAGTGATCAACAATGTAGTGTGGTATGTGAATTAGGGTTTGACTGATATGGGTTTTTGATGGTCGATACCACTCAGTATCTTTAAATTTGACCATTTTCATGCCCCAGAATTCACCCAAAATTCCAAGTCATCAGTGTTTCCCTCAGAATCGTATTATTATCAGGGTGGAAAAGCCTCTTAAACAGCATTTAGACCATCATGGGACACTAAAACTCTCCACTGAAACCTACTACTACTGCTTCTAGTATTACTACTACAACTACTACTACTACTACTACACTACACAGTGTTGTAGTACTCAAGTCCTGGACTCAATCCCATGTCCCAATTTTGATGACTCGTGACTCGACACAGATTTGAATATTGATGATTTGGACTTGGACTCGGATTCGAACATTGAGGACTTAGGACTCAAGGTTTGGTGACTCATCTACAACACTGCTACTACTACTAATACCACTAATAATAATAACAACAGCAATAACAAAACATATGTGTATTTGTGTTCAATCTGACTATATCATGTCTACTTTTTAATTAAGGGATTAACCAATATCAGATATAAATATTTCAAAAGGGCAGCAGTAACACTGGATGTGAATGTGGGTTCAGTATATGGCGTGTGTGTGTGTGTGTGTGTGTGTGTGTGTGTGTGTGTGTGTGTGTGTGTGTGTGCGTGTGTGTGTGTGTGCAGTAGGTGACTTGTGAATGAGAAGTGCAGCTGACGGGCCTTCTGCCTGACAGGCTGCTCTCTCTGTGGGGGTCGGAGGAGGGCTGGGAAACCAGAGGCCCTTCCACCTCACTGAGAAACCCAAGCTGGGCCCATACGCTCGCCTCCAGGGTCACTGACGGCATCCAACCCCTTCCAGCAGAGGGTTGCCGCTCGGCCAAGGGCCTAACAACTCACAGTGAGCGCACACATGCTCTAATTCCCATACACCTCAACACACACGCACACACACACACACACACAGTGCATGTAAACACTTAACACCCAAGCATAAGGTGTTCCACAGAGCGCACGTGCGAGTTTTTCTGCCAACACGTTTGCCTACGTGCAAAGGCGTAGGCGAGCATGCATACACACACACACACACACACACATATAAGCGAGCGTATCCTTTCATTAACGAGGATGAGAATCAATTTCCGCTCCCGCCGTCTTAAGCCGGTCGCCGGCGGGGAGGAAATCTGTTCGCTTACGGCGCTTTTGACATTTCAGCTTCTGTCTCCGCGGCTGGGGGAAGTCCTCCTGATTGATGACCGAGGCCCACCCTTGGGTCCCCGAACGCGTGACTCGCTGAGATGTTGTCGCCCTTACCGACGTATGCATGTGTGCGTGCGTGCGCTACATCCTAAGAAAGGCGCGGGCGCCGGTTACATGACACGTCTTAAATCATAAACACGAGGTTTTGCGACGGGAATCTATGTACGGATAGATGATTTATTACTGCCGTAGTCCCCACAGTGTTAAGAAGGCTGGTGTTTTCCAGGTTCGAGACAATGACATGTAGTTTTCATGATATATTGCAATGGGAAGAGATTTGTTCCAATAAGAGTAATGCGAGCTCAGCGTTATGTACTGGAACTATTTTGGTCAATGGCGGAACGCTATTTCCTACTTCCCATAGTTATTTGCGCTGACTAAGAACTGACAGGAATGGTTATAATTGATGTTGTGATTCGCCGGATGAGCTTCTTAAAACTTTAAGACTGTGAGAATGCCTTTATTTACTAAAATAAAACTGTTAGTGGGGTACAATAAAAGTTCTAAGCGTATCTTGTGTGCGTAGTACCTTCACCAGTGCCTCTTCGTGAATTTTAGGCATCTAAACTGCCGTAGACAAATAGAGCGATGTGAAAATATATTTAGACTTTGTTGACTGGGATCCTCTGCATACATGTTTCACATTTTGAATAAACAAAGAACCTTCTTTTCAATGTATTTTCAGTCACCCGCGCATTCCGCTCTGTCCTGAGTGGGTTCAGATTAGCAAACTCTAAGTAGGACGGTCCCGCATTCTCTCTTGGGTAAATACGTTTCCGCTCCCTCACCTGGAAGACTGTTCGCCTGATGTTTCAATCAGGTTCGGACTGTGTGCGCGCCTGGAAGAGTGATGTGGACAACGCCGCTGAAGCTGAAGAGAAAAAAGAAAAAAGCGCCCCCTCACATTTCACCTGCTCCCAAGGACGCTGCAATGACTGACACTTGAGGGATGAGATGCCCGTCGGTGACTCCATAAGTAAGAGCCGCATGAATATCAATGTTGTCCTCTCCGGCTGTGCTGCCCTTGGCCGAATAGAGGGACCTTTGACGGGCCGCGGCAAAAAACCGAGGAGAGCGCATGCCGTTTCATAATGCGGCAGCACGCCGTGAGACTTCGGGACATGCTCTGAGACTCCGCACGCCGCGCTGATGTTTACCATACCACCACCGTATGCGCTTTGAGCCGGGGCAAGGTTACCTGCGAGACTAGGTCGCCTTTTTTTGAGCCGCGCTGCTCATGTCCAGTGTCAAGAAACCACACACCGTTCTGGCTCCGGCGGCAAACAGAGTGAAAGCCATTTGGGCTCCGGGCCTATCGGTGCCACAATAAGGCCATTATGCTCCTGCTTTGGCGCCCGTGAAACATCAGGGTCGATAGAGGTAACTCTAACCTAGAAGGATCTGTGATGAGTGAGAGGGATTACAGTGGCATTGTGATCAGAAACGACGATGATGACGGTGTTGTTTATGCTTGGCATAAGTCACATCAACAGCTTAGTATGTCACACCGGATAAAAGCATTGGCAAAATGCCTTACAGTAAAAATCCACAATATATTCATGTAATTACATTTCCATTTTGGACTGATATAAGTCAATAGTAATTCAACCTATAGCCAGTTCATGAAAGCTGGGAAAAAATCCACAATAAGTGATGCATTTTACATTTCTGGTTTGCAATAAATAGAAGAAGAGCTGGGTAGTTAGCATGAGCAGTGATAGCCACCATGGCTGAACACACAAAGAACAGAGCGCCACCTACAGAAACTCAAACTTCAACAGAAAATCCAAGGAAAAAGACGTCACAGTACTGGACACACTGTTTGATTGACAGGTGATCTGTGGGAAGAGCAGTGCAGAAACACCACAGCAATGAGCGCTTAGCACCAAAGATGGAGGCTAAATCAACAAAACAAAGAGCTTGTGGATTACCACTTTAAATGTAAATGGTGTAACAGGCAGCTGTGGCATTAGGGATCAATTCTGGTCCAAATATGCTCTTAGAAGGCACATGAGGTCGACATTTCTCTGAACAACTCTCCCAGAACAACAAACTACAGGAGCTGCCTTGTGCTCATCATCTACTGGGCTGGTGGTTGATGCAGCTGCAGAGCATCAAACCTGACCGCTGGAACATACCGGACTGTTATGTCCCCTGTACATACCCGCCTGAGATGAAGAAGGACAACGCCGGGGAAAGACAAATGATAATAAATAACAACACTTGGAGAAATTCCCTGTCGAGGGCACGGTCTTGTCAGAAGAATGCCAAACATCTGACCCCTTCGCAGCGATGGAGCAAGGCGGCGCACCAGACTGACACACAGTAACGCAGCCCGCCGTGGGATTCAATATATCAGGATTGATTGGTTTGGGTGGACAGGATTAGTGGCCTGCGGGTCGGCTCTAAATGCCGGGTTCATTCGACAGCGAAACACAACCAGTCGAAGGACTTGAGCGCTCCGCATGCTGGAAACACCAAACCACTGGAAGGCAGTGATAGAGAGTTCACTTGTTAACAAAAGGGTTAGGTGAAAAGAAATGGCTTTACTATGTAGCACTCATAGGTGTCAATTGGGTACAGCAAGGTGTGGCACTCACTATACCTCAGCCTGAGTGAGACCAAATTTGATCTTGTAGTTTTTTATCATTATAATGGAGGAAAGATCAAGCAAAAAAATCTATTTGGAAGCCATATCCTAAAAGAAAATTCACGCCAAGGGAGCATTCAGGACCAATGTCCCCTCTAAGCTGATAGCTCGGTGACCTACATTTTTTATCACACTGACCAAATAATAATATCTTGTCAGTCATCAGTCCTCGCTCCACTTTGTCCCCAGAAATGTAGCGGGAGTTTGGGGACATAAATGCCACACCTTAGGGTTTAGTGAGCTGTCATATTTCCAGGAAGAAAATGAAAATGGGCTAGTTGTATCAAAGTGTTTTTGCAGCAAAGTAATGTTGCGGCCCACAGTTGTCCTCAGATGCCCTCTAATCCAGTGGTCTGATTGCACTGAGGAGTGTTAGAGCTGCAGCTTTGATTTGTACAATGAGTCATTTGCTTGCTCTTTGTGGGTGCATCCAGCAAATATTGTTATTTATATTAACCAAGAAGAAATAGTGAACCATCAAAGTGGCTGAAATCCACTGTAACATAGGACATTAAAGCTCATCCACTAGGCTAATACACTGACATCCAAATCAACCCACAATTTAAGCTCAGTTGTGATTATGTAATATGATTGGCGATTTGATCCTTCCGCTAGAAAAAAATAAATAAATAAATAAAATACGTCCAAAACAGGACTGTTTCTCATGCATGATGTCATGTTGAATCCTTTGCAAGCAGGTTATGCTTAAATGCCCGAGCAGCAGGATGGCATAACGTAGTGCCGATGAGTTTCGTTTTCTTGTATGGAGACAACGGCAACGCCAAACTCCATTCAAAAATCTGGCAATTTAAGGCAACCCTGCTCAACACCAAAAGTACTTACCACATAGAACATGACTTAAGAGGTTTCCTGAATCAGTAGGTTGCGTTGGTGCATTCGGCATACACATAATCCACCAAGCAGTCCTTATTTAAATTAAATTTGAACCTTTGGCACTGGTTCTGCTGTTATTCGTACGATCGTGTTCCACCAAAATACATTGTGGTGGGCGGTAGCGAGCAGTATGAGCCAATTTTAAAAGTTCAGATTTCATTGAAACCAAGTGCTGCTTGGTGGATAATGTGTTTGCCGAATATACCAGAAAAACCCAACGATTCGTAATAGGTCTTAAGTCATGTTCTACCTGGTATGTACGCCTGCCGACAAACAATGCAACATTAAATTGTCAGATTTTTAATTGGAATTCGGCGTACCGTTGTCTCGAACGGCATGCATCGGGGCTGATGTGGTATAACAAATCGATGCTTATTACAATAGCCAACAACGACGAGCCAAGACCAAATAGGATATACATCTGTATAAAACAGCCTCATTTGGGATTTTAAAATGGAGTAGCTGCATTAAGAATAACGGGCAGTGGTGTTGTGGTTCTGGGGACAGACAATGCCTGCTCCCTGTATTTTCAAGCAATAACACAAGCAATACTGTGCAATATCGACTGAAAACACATGGGCAGCGTGAAGGCAGACTACTCCAGTTTTCAGTCTGCATAATGCCTGCAACTGAACCATCAGTGTCAAGTTAGCTAGAACAACAAACAAAACTTCCGGCCAAACTGTTTTCAAAATAAAACTCCTCCTGAGCTCCTAATACTGTGCATCATAGTACTATATAATTATATTCCTATCTATTTTTCAGCTACAGTTCCACTACATATGGATTATCATGTTTCTATTGAGTCTATAAACACGACAGTTTCTGTTGTGCCCACGCAATTACTTACATATCTCTATATTTTTTCCCCCTAAATTGGCAAATTTAAAGCTCTTATTTGGAAGGGGAAATCACCACACTTCCGGTCTTATTTTGGCGAACTCTGTCTGACTTGCCGCAGCTCTCATCCTCCTCCTGCCTCTCACAGACAATGAATGAACCCCAGTTTTGGAAAAAAGGCTAGCCCAGGATCAGTTCAGGTAAATATTATTCTAATAGGTTAGCCAACAATATGATACAAACAACACAACATTGTCTCTTGCCTGACGTTACGCTATCCACATTACATTTTATCACACCATTCTTATCAAATAGCGACACAAACGGAATTTAAAAAAATCGCCCTACACCCTGTGAAATGTCACAGTGAAGCAAAACCTACAGAATATATGATAATATTTGGGACAACGCCACACTGACACCATGTATGAGCCTACATTACCTGCAGGATGCTCAACTTCACTTCTCTGCGGTGCGGCCGCGTCTTCAGAAGCTGCGTCAAGTCAGCGAAGGTTAGCCAAGATAAGACCGGAATAGTACTGGCTTCAAAATAAAAGCGAAAATTTGTCTTGGGGAAAGTTGTAACTAACAGTTGGGGTGTGCAGTGCACATACAGAAACAGTATCAATAATACTCAATGGAATCATTACTTTACATATGGAGTGAAGCAATAGCTGTAAAAATATACTATTTGTCTTAAAGTGCTCCTTACAAGCTTCTATCCCGACTTCAGAAATCATAAATACAACTTGTCAGGCTGCTTTGTGCTGCATCAGTAGAGCAAAAGGGAGAAAATGAGCATCTGGCATGTAATTGACATTTTAATGTATTTATTAGCTAAAATGTATTTATAATACGTCACTTTTACCGTTAGCTGTTGACATGGCTTTCATGCTCCCTGCCCACTGTTACATCTCAGCAACTTGGGTATCATAGAAAATTCCCACTTTACCGGTCATATTTACCACTCTGTTGGATCGTTCACGTGCGGTTACCTTGCAGTTAGTTCTAACAGTACATAAAGGTAGCGTAACAACTTAATTTTGTAGTGTAGTTCTGGTATTTTCATGTTTTATTTTGAAAAATCAGACCGGAAATCCTATTTTGCAGTCTGGCTTGCTTGACACTGGCGTCTTCAGCAACACCTCCCGAGATAATAGTTAATATGCTAATTTAACGTAACACCGCCAGCTGCTAAAATGTAAATTGGCTACCTACCTGTCAACACGGGCCGACTGCTCTAGCAATGTTGTTCATATTGTAGTATGAGGCAGACGGGGTTATTACCGGGAAAAACCGTTCGTGGTCCAGAGATGCTCCGTCGGTAGCGGGACGGAACGGGAACGGATCCTCCACCTTGGAAAGTTGATGCTGCAGTTTCCCACCGCGCCAGCATCACCACTGTCAAGCTACCCGGATTTAAAAACGGCACTTCCGGACACAACTTTCAAAATAAAACCGTGTTGTACTAAACACTTTTTTGTGTAACACCAGTACAAGGGAATCTGTTCTTTTTTTTTTTTTTTTAACATAGTCCTTTACACACCATATAAGAATATATGTGTAGGCTATATAGGGCTGCCAAAGAAAAATTCGAAAAATAAACTTTAAAGTAGAATTAGAAGGAAGGGGTATATAACATAACCCAATCAACAGTTTCAACACAAGAATGTGTTAAGTAAAAATGTTCAAGAATGAAAAGTATGGGGGGAAATCAACAGCACTATAAGGGTGTGTGAAATAACAGCAGTAGAACATACTGAGATAAATAAAAAATGAATAAAAGGATATGTAGCATATGATACGAAAATATACCAAAATATGAAGTACTGTTGTCTATACAGTATGAAAAAACATTAAGATATATCAAATATATAATATCAAGAAGAATATGGGAGCATGAAGAAAGCAAATACGCACAGCATATATACGTGATGTGCAAAATGTGTCATGTTCGTATTAATACGTTTCCATTATACATATTGACAATTTTACGCTTTTATTTTGAAGGCAAAATCGCTTAACTTCCGGCCTTAACGTGTCTCACCCCGACTATCTTGACGCTGTTGCCAGCATCCCGCCACACCGCTGGAGCGCGAGACGAACACGCTGCTGCCTCAAATCCACGCGCACTACCGCGAGACCCCGCCCCCCTTCACAGCAACACTACAGAAGAACAGAAATGTCTTAAATGTCAAAAACCTTTTGTCTTATAAATACAAGATAGAAGAGTATATAAGTATGAGCTATCGTGATTGCGTCTCTACGCTGAATCATATTTATTAAATTAATATTACGTCCTATTATCACCATTATTGGACTATTTGTTTTCTACTGTTTTCAGAATTAGGATTGGACCGATATGGGTTTTTAACGGTTTATACCGATACTGATGTTTTTGTGAAGCTGCTGATAGCTGATATTTTGTGCCAATATTCAAATGTTTTTTTAATTTGACCAGTTTCATGCAAAAAAAAAAAAAAAATCGTCAGTAGTATGGGATACTAAAACTCTCCATTGAAACTCCATTGAACATAATTATCAAGAAAAAGAAAAAGAAGAATTACAAAAACATTTTGATGCACACATGTACATCTGATTAATATGTCAGATTACAATTAATTAAGGGTTAATTAAGGGTTAGTTAAGGGCTTCCCATAGACAACCAGTGTCATCATCATATGTCATCAAACAGCATCATATCCATCATATTGGAAAATGGAGATGGATCACACTGACTGGTCAATGTTCTATTCTATTCTATATTGATTTGAAGTTTACAACACGATGAACACAATGTACAGCGGCCTAATGAAGCCCGCTGGGGCCGGCCATTAAAACCCTTCAGGTGTCACGGCTTTGTTTTTCCACCTGGGTTGCCAGGTGCTTCAAACCCTCCGAGGACGGAGGAGGTGTGCGGTCGCTGTTGATGATGATGATGATGATGATGATGATGATGATGATGATGATGATTCTCCACAGTGACAGCATGATCCTAACCGGCTTATGCAACTGATCGCACCGACAGCACCGGTGTCATGGCACATTCTGCCATTATATAAGAGCATTAGGTGTGGCTGCTGCTCACGGCGGGGCCGGGGAGCCCCGCCACCCGCACCCACGGGTGTCAAAATGCCCATTGATATGCTGTATATGGACCGTTACAATGGGTCAGAGTAGAGCAAAGGGTATCAACGCTCATATGAATTTTTGGGGCAACTGTCTAGTTCATGACATTAAATTAAATGTCACTTTCTGATGTCTGTCTGATGATTATAATGTAACAAAAGGTTATCTAGGCTTCTAATAGAAGTATAATCTGTAACGGATCATAATGGAAGTGTTTGTTCTAACATTTATAGGCACAAGCAAGAAAAATAAGACAAGCGGGATTATCATGGAGGTTATGCCTGAGGAAATATGACCACCGTGACCATTTCTGTAATCTCTTTCTGTTCACTCAGTGTGTGTGTGTGTGTGTGTGTGTGTGTGTTGGAGAGGAACTTTACCGGTCCAGCGGCTGGGATTTGCGACTTCAGAGGCTAAAGCCAGAAAGGCCGGTCACTTGTCCTCCTTCCTAACACCCGCCTTGAATGAATATAAGTTTTTGTGCTCAGCCCTCCTGCTCATGCTGATCTTGTGATAGGGGAAAGTACATTCCCTCTACATTACTTGCCAAATATGTGTGTGTGTGTGTGTGTGTGTGTTGCATTGGGGAATCCTGCATAGAGAGAACACAATAAATCACATTTTTAGCAGGATCATGTGACCAGTAGAGGGAGGGAGGGCAGGCAAGCCGCTGGAAATCCCTGCTGGCCAGACTTGATGACAATGTGTTTGCTGTTTCTGGATAGATTTGAAGAGGAAACGCAGAAAGCCGGAGAACGACAACTTTATTGGTTATATTGAAATAAACCACACATGCAACAAGCGGCTATACACTGAAACCGGAAAGTCGTATAAAAAAACACAAGCAAAGGTATAACAAAAGGTCCCTCTGAATAAGTGTGCAAATTGTAAAAAGGCACTTGTACAAGTTTGTTATAAAAACTGGAAAATGCAAAGTCCCTGTGCAACAACAATGCGTAACTAGAACACAAGAAAAGAGAGCTTAATATCAAACGTGTGATTTAAAAAGGATGATTAAAGAATGCAATCTAAATGTCGAGGAAAAAGACCAAAAATCACCGAAATTCCCCAGAGATCATTAAAGTTGAATTTTATCTTCTTCATATAAAAGGCATGTAGTGCGCTCGATTTCAATATCTTGTAGCTCTAAGAATTCTTTTGTTTTTTTAAATGATGTGAGGTGAAAAATGGAATGTAATAGTTAAAGCTTCTTCAACAAAACAATCCTATGTTTCTGCAAAAGCCATAAAAATCAACATTTGGCTTATGTGTAACCTGAGGCGAAGAGCGCTATCAACAAAACATATCACCGATTCCATTTCTAATTTTAAAAAATGTCTTTCGGTGCAAATAAACAAGAGGCTCTTAGCTCCGGTTAGGTGTTTTAGCTGAACTCTCTGTCGGGGAGGACCAGCGGGGCCACCAGGGTCCAGAGGTACAGGGCCAGGCCGAGCCAGCTGGAGCAGATCTTCACCCAGACGGCCGGCATGCTGCTCTGCATGGCCTGGTAGTCGCTGTCCGGCCTGGGGGACCGAGAACAAGAACATGACTTAAGGAGCTGCTAACACACCTAAAAGAATTTCATTAGTCTGGCTTTCAGTGGAGTTTTAGTGTCCAATGATGCTCTAAATGCTGTTTCAGAGGCCTTTGCACCCTGACAAGAGTAAAAATCTGGAGGGAAACACTGGATACTTGTCATTTTTGGGGGAATTTTGGGGCATGAAAATGGTCAAATGGTCCAAATCCGTTGCCATTTTTAAAAATCACTGTGAGTGGTGTGTTTTATCTGCTTTCTGAAATGTATTTGGACTTGTATTTCTTTTACCACCAAAAAAAAAATGAAAAAAGAAAAGAGACACTTACATGTACCAGTTGGTGAGGGTCATCATGATGTACAGAGAGGCCAGGAAGAGGCTGAAGTGGAAGAAGGAGTAGCTGTACGTGACTCCGTCCTCTTCGTTGTCCACGGCACGGCGGACCCCGTCCTCGCCCGCCGCCGCCTCGTAGTCGGCGGTCAGACCCTGGCCCTCCTCCGTCTGCATCAGCTTGTTCACCTGGGTGTTGTTGGAGGACCGGATGCTGTTGGGGGACGAGGGGACGAGAACTCTGGGTGTTACTATCCTATCTTTTCATAAGGAGCAGTGAACGTAAGAAGTGAATTTGCGGGTTGTAGGCTTCTACAAAATATCACAATGCATATGATATATGTCATGATTCTCCCTGTGAAGGCGAATCATGACGATGTGAACCGATGAAACGGAAGACAACTTGGCGATTACTGTGGTATACCTGGCGTAGAGAGTGCAGAAGAAGAAGATGACCAATCCCACGATGCCCTGCGCATCCCACCACTGGACCTCGGCGGGATTGCGGGTGGGGACCGGTCCGGGCGCTGGAGTCGGACTGCTGCCGACCAAACTCAACAAGCTGGGGTTACACTTACGGTCTGAAGCAGGGAACAAAGAAAATATGTTGATTGATAACAGCTGACGATATGACAGCAGGTCAATTCCAATCAGAAATGGATGAAGCAGGTTGCTCGGCGACCAATTACACGAGTCTAGGCCCAAAAATGCGTTCACAGAGTTTCCTTTGTTTCCAGCTGCACCTTCCCTAAGTCGCTAAGGCTGACTCAGGGACCAAATGCAATTGTGCGGTGACTCAGCATCATGGGACTCACTGGGGTTGTTGGTCATGGCTGACCAGGTGACGTACATGGTGTAGAGGGAGATGAGGGAGGCTTGGAGCAGACCGGAGCTGGGCTGAGCCTCCTGCGGAGAGATGACATGATGCACATGGGAAAATAAACAAGTCATCATCAGAACATTTTTATCCTCACTCGCATAGATAACGAGTTCACAGCTAGGTAAATCCTTGCTAATATAGATCATAGGTAGTGTAGTAGTGATAATAAAATGAATAGTGCTAGGAATCATCCACCTCCAATATGATGGATAAGATGCAGTTTGTTTGATTACACATCTATTAAAGAATTGATCAATACTACAATGGTTGTCTATGGGAAGACCTTAACCTGAACTGATTCTATCTAATGAGACAGGATTGACAGGATTCCACACAAGTAAGCAGGAATATTAGTATTATTATTTTAGTGTCCCATGGTCTAAATGCTGTTTCAGAGGCTTTTCCATCCTGCCAAGAATACAAATCTGGGGGAAAAACACTGAATAAAATATTGGTATCAGCCTTCAGAAACCATATTGGTAACCCTAAGTAATACGAGTAGAGGTACTGAAAAGAGGATGAGAAAGTCTGTGCATCACCTGGACTTTGGGCAGTATGGCCACGATGGAGACAATGATGCAGAATATGAGGTTGAGGCTGATGAAGACCTTGTGCTCCGTGCAGTCGTCAGGTTGGGTGTAGAACACGTAGAAAAGCACCACGGCAGCAAAGGCCAGGGCGTAGTGGACAAAGGTGAAGGACAGGAGAGCTGCAAGAGAAACGAGAGCAAATGACATGTTACCAGTTTGATTGGACTAGGATTAGTTCATTAGGATACTGGACTTTTTATTAAAAATCTGGTCCAGTCCAGTGTCGTCTATTGCTCATAATGACGGTTATGATGCAGTTTGATTGATTACATATTTATTGTAGAATTAATCAATACAACACTGGTTGTCTATGGGAGACATTTTGATCAGATTCCACATAAGTATGCATGAATATGTTGTATTAGTAGTAGTATAATTATTATTATCCTGGGTTTCAATGGAGAGTTTTAGTGTCCCATGGTATAAATTCTGTTTCTGTTTTTCTACCCTGACTAGTGAAAGTCTGGTGGAATTTTTGGAATTCTTTGACATGAAATTGGTCAAATTTAAAGATAGTGATTATTGGTCCATAATAGCTTCAATCCAAAAACATCAGTATCGGCCTTCAAAAACAAATACTGGTCGAACCCTAGTCTGAACTTGCACTTGAAGGTTTATTGGTATACATGGAGAGTGTGCTGGCTGTGTCGGTGTAGTCTACCTGCGAACCAGCACTTTGAGTTTCCATCCTCGGCCTTCTCCAGCCAAGACTGGTTCCAGGAGTGGGCGAAGTCCACCAGGAGGATGAGCTGGATAATGATGAAGATGAACGAGCCCACCACGCCGAAGTAGTACCACACTGGGACAAGACAGAAAGTGCAAAATCCCTGTATCCAATATCATTTTGCCACCAAAACATTTAACAAAGCCACCAAAGCTTATACATCGACTACATTTCAGGGGACAAAGTGGAGCAATGGTGACGGACAATTCTTTAGTATTTGGTCAACGTGACACATTAATAGACGTAGGTCACCAAGCTATAAGCTTAGAGGGAACATTGGTCCTGAATGCTCCTGATGTGATTTCTCTTTAGTTATGATTCCAAATACATTCATTGCTCTCCCTCATAATGATAAAACTACAAGATCAAATGCGCTTCATACCTGTATTAAAGGTCCCATCTGGAATGAAGAAAGCTCCCACAGTTATACCAACCAGTATAAGCAACTTGAAGAACCAGAAGCTGGGAAGACAAAAGCGAAGCTATTCGGAGCACATCCAAAACAACCATGACCAACCATGTTTTTCCCCCCCAAAGACAAAACACAAGTGAACACAATCGTGGAGGTGCAGTGCGCACGTCTGGTCACCAGAGTGCGCCATGCCCTCACTGAACAGAGGCACGGCACTGGAAGCCGCAGTGTGTACAGTGCAGTACCAACCCGTTTTGGATGGAGGCTCGGGGGTCTTTGCTGCTGCGCACTCGGATCATGATGACGGAGAAGAGGAAGAAGAAGCAGGCCATGGCGAAGCACATGCGGTACACGGACTTGTAGCCGACGATGACGTCACAGTTCACCTTGTTCTCGATGCCGGGTATGGAGGTGCCGCCCACACAGAAGCCTGGAATCTGATCATGTGAAAGCACAACAGGGCAAAATAATAGGTCAGAAGACAGAACGGGTTTAGAGTATCTTGAAAAAGAGACCCTCGATCTCAATGGGACTCCCTGGTGGAATAAATAATAACAACATAATCCATTCATCCTGTCCAACTGGTGTAGGGTATCTCTGTTGCTGGGCGAAAACCTTGTAACACCAATTTTGGTGATAGCCTACTCATGTTTTTCATTTGAAATTAATCATAACACAGTGATACTCTGTGGGTTAGGACAAAGTTATGACCCTTGGACCTTATGAAACCCTTTCAAAAGCTATTATTTCAAAGATGCACAGCGGTCAACCCAACTGTCAGTTTTCTTCATTCCAGAAAAAATGCCACTTTGGAAATAATATAATTCTCTTTTAATTGTCTTGTAAATCTCTTGTAATTGTCTTTTCTCATCACCTCATATTCCTCTCATTGTTATACTGCATGTGGCATATATATATATATATATATATATATATATATATATATTTATTTTTTTTTTTTATCATATTTAAGAATTCACACATTGTCTTATGTCTCAGTAAGTTCTCCTGCTATTCGGTACATCCTGTCAAATGCTGGAATCCAGACTTTTTTGCACATTTTCTACTTAATATGTGTGGAATTGATGATTAAGCATGTTCATTACCCTCCTTTTGCTCTATGCTTCTTTATATCCTCTTTTCCTTGCTGTATCCTATTACTGTTTGCTGCTGCAAAGGCCCAATTTCCCCCACAAGCATCATTAAAGTTTCACCACATCCGATCTGAACTACCTTTTTTAGGTGCGTCTCCATGCCTGGGAGAATCATGATGACCGACACCACCGTCCCCAGCAGCAGGAGGAAGGAGAAGGCCAGCCGGCTCACGGTGGAGTTGTACGTCGAGGGACAGCATGCCGACAGGAGGCAGGGGGCCGAGCCGCACAGACACGACGCCTGGAGAGGGACAAGGCGGACGAGGAGAGAGTTACACAAGGATTCATGCTTTATGAAACTCAGGGAAAAAGGGGCTCTGGGGTGCGGGATAATCAGGGTAATGCATGCATGGCTTGCACCGACTGCGGATGCCAGACAAAAACAAAATGGTGTCATCTTCGGTTTCCTCCCAGACGAGCAGAGACAGATGATGATTTCCACTGGCAGTAATCAGCCATGTGATTGGGGCTGCCATCATAACAAATCTCTCTCTCTCTCTTGGTCTTATCCAGCATTGATCACAGAGGATTCCTCCATGATGCAGGCAGGCAGACGGCTCAGAGAGGTGTGGGAGCCACTGAGGCAGAGACGGTAGCTAAGATCAGCCAGCCTTCACTAAATACAAGTATACAACACAAGCCTTGGGTGTAAACACTGCGGCCGTGACGAGGGGGAATCCAGCTTCCACGGTTCAGAGAGTAAACTAACAGGCCTGCACCGGACTTATCCCCTGCAAAACGTTACGCTGGCTGCCTTGACAAGAAGCAACCCTTACAAAAATTAACTAATCCTATAATAAATTCTAGGTTACTATACAAATATCACAGCCACACTAAAAGTAAGTCCCAAATTAGAGGAAAATTATAGTGATGCCATAGGAGATTAAAAAATACTGTAATGTACTATATGGTCACTATAAACTCACTAATGAGTATATTTCCCTATGGCAATATTTTTGCAATATTATAGTGATTTTTCCTTAGGGAAGGGAAAAGCTGTTCCTGAAATTGTTCTGCTCTTTATTTCATATTTGTTCGATTTAAAATAAAGTCAAGTGGATTACAAAGAAATTAAATAACGTATAGTAAAGTATAAGAATGATTATGATGGTCAATTAAGGACAAAACACAGTGACGCACTAAGTCAAACCCGGAAATAATGGCTTTTCGAGATACATTGAATATGTGTAATATAGACCTATCAGACATACAGTTTGTCAGTCATAAAAGATTAATTGGTCTACAGAGACGAACTCTGCCATATGACGTCTGTAAAAAAAAAGTTATCAGACAAAACATATGGTAGCCCCGATACGTTCCCTTCTCTTGAGTGGAGGGACTCCACGCCAAACTCCATTCAGAAATCTGGGAATTCGTTGCTGCCTTGCTTATTGGCAAACGTACACACCTTTCTACAAGGTGTGTACGATTATCAATAAGACATTTTACGAATCGTTAGGATCCACTCTTCAATTCGGCATACATTTAATACACAAGGCAGTACTTCTTTCAGCAAAATTCCAACTTTAAAGAGTTGAGTCGCAGCTTTCCCACCATTGTCTTCTGCTAAAAATACACCGCGACGGGCGGTAGCGGCAGTGTCAGTTCTAAAAGCTGAAATTTTCTCTCTGGAAAAATCTCTGGAAGTGTGTCAGTGGTGGCAGACCTCCAGTAAGTAGCTGAGGTTAACTTAAAACAAAGGATGTGTCAGACATTTTTCTTTACTTCTATCACTCAATAGAATAAAACACATTCACAACTGTAACCAGACTACATTTTGTTCCGTTACCTCGCGGTTGAATCTTGTGCGTCAGCGTGTTGGTACGGAGCCGCGTCTCCTAATGCATGTGTGTGTATGGAGGCAGGAGGTCTGTCCACAATTAAAATCCTCATAACTCGCTGAATTTTCGACCGATTTTCAAGCGGTTTGGTTTGTTACAAATGCCAGACATGTATTTATGATACAGGATAGTTGGTTAAATTAAAATGCGGGATTTCATACCAAAATACTTTATCTTTTGTAGATGGTAACAGTAATATTTCTATAATATAATATTTAAGATTAACTTACCCTATGTAATTAGGTTCTAAGTATATTCTTTTTTTCTTACTGCATGTAAAATGGCTGCCACTATGTTATTTTGTTCATAATTTTGGAAATAAATGAAGACTTAATTAATAAAAAAGACATAATTACAACAAACATTATGTTAAATATAAGTAAGTTTCTGGCAGGCTTCATAGCGTTCTGGACTTTTACACATTGACAGCAAAACATTAGAGATCTGCTTTTTCGGGAAAACTAAATCTAATTAGGCATATATTAGCTTTAGTTCAGTTAATGGGTGTTGCATCTCACCTACTACTGTAAATAACCTGCATGCTGTGTGTGTGTGTGTGTGTGTGTGTGTGTGTGTGTGTGTGTGTGTGTGTGTGTCTATTTGTCAGCCAGCCAGGTCAGTTAAAATGGCAGAGAAAAGAAAAACAGACATCCGATCATTTTTCAGTGCACCGAAACGCCAAGTAGAAAGACCCCAGTAATATCAAAGGCAATTTGATAAAATCTTCATAAGAAAGGAATGAAGTGCTTATGGAAATGTTTCATAATGGACCTCTATATACATTTAATAGAACAGTACTTTTGACGGCACCTTTGGTGTCCCCTTCAGGAATTGCTCTTGAGAAATTTTTCTGTTTATTGTCCCCCCCCCAACAGTGAAATGAAATATCCGCCCTTGCCTACGACACGCTACAGTATGACTCTTGGTTTATTTATACTTACACAGCTGGCAAGTGAACACAATGCCATACAAGCTCCCATTTTGTTTTAACTCCCAATCCCGATAAAAGTAAGAAAAACACAACTTGAAAAGTTCGGGAAGCAACTCAAGACTTTCTTCGGACTCAGTGTCAAGCTAGGAAGAATAAAAAGCCGGACATCCGGTCAGAGTTTTTGCAAAATAAAACCCTTATTATAATTTGTGTCTATTTATCAACTACAGTTTCACTCCGCATATAGGGTTTTACTGTCGTGGACACCCCAATCTTTATGAATATATATTTTATATATATATATATATATATACATATATATATATATGAATATATTCATTTTGTACTTTTATTTTGAAGGCAAAATCACTAATCTTCCACTATTGTTGTGGCTAGTCTGACTCTTTGAGACTGACGCATCTGCGAGCTCAAACCTCCTTGGGTGTTCCTCGATTCTTCCTTTTGGGTTCCGTAATCCAACACCCTAAATATGATTGGCTCAGAGAGACGTCACTCCAAATTTCTGACCAATCGGGTGTTAATGTGCGAAAGAGAAGGCATGCTCTTATTTCATCACACATAAACACAAACACTTTTGACCACTAACAACCTTTCACGGGACGCATAGGCAATTATCTGGTTTTATTATTGCCAGTTGTTAAAGGAAAACAAGGCTTGATGGGGACAAAATTAAGGCAACTTTATTAGGTATTATACCCTATGAATATATGTATATAATATTAAATATCATTATTATTATTAAATATAATAATATCCCTATAATGTTCCCATAGGGTCGTGTCCTCGTACTTTATGGTATTTTTAGCATCTATATTTTTTTCTAATACAGATTAAATATCATAAATATTCTAATAGGACATTCCTATATAATATAGTGACTTATAGTTTTTCTGTGATATTTCAATCATATAAGCCTGCTTCTAAATGTATACATGTAAACTGGGCTCTGTACTGTATTCTATGCCAGGAAGTGCATAACCCTCTACAGGATGTATTATGGATATGTTGTTGCCAATTGTAAGGTCTGCATAAGTAATACATATTCATGCTCGGTGATTCACACATGCTGCTTGCCTTGAAATGAGGGCAGAGGCACCAGATGACTTCACTTTCTGTGGATACTTATGGGAAAAGCGGGAAATAGGAAGACAAAGACTAGAATGCCAGAGGAACAGAAGCATGGACATTATCATAAACACCCAGTCCAAAAAAAAGTTAAACCTTATTGATTTATGGACAGAAGAAAATTCTATTTCCACATTTATATCTGTGCTATTGTTTGCACGGGAATGGCTTTAATCTATTCTATTCTATTCCATTCTAGGATTCTGTAAGCAGAGAAAGTGGTCAGAATCCTATTTAAAAACCCATCATAAAGTCCAATAAATCCACTATAATCTCACTATTACTAGTACTACAGACACACTATGAGTCCTCATATGAATATTATAGGAATATCATAATAGAGTAAGATCATAAACTCATGTGATTGTTAACAGTGTCAAGTGCATACAGTATGTGTAGTCACTATGTATGTGTAGATATGCAAAATGACTAAAACAATTATGATATAGTATATAGGAATATGTATTTCATAGGATATTTCATCTATTATAGGAGTATTATAGTGATACCATAACAGATAAAAGCACCATAAACTGCAGTAGGGTCACTGTTGAGTACCACAGACACACTGTAAGTCACTATAGGAATGTTATTGGAATATTATAGGAATACCATAGATAAAAATACCATAAGGTACAACAAAGTCACTCTCCCTCTTGAGTACCACAGACACACTGTAGGAATATTATAGGAATACCATAGGAGATAAAAACGCCATTAACTGAAATAGGGTCGCTATTGAGTACCACAGACACACTATAAGTCACTATAGGAATGTTATTGGAATATTATAGAAATACCATAGATAAAAATACCATAAGGTACAATAGAGTCACTATAAACTCACTATTGAGGCTACCACAGAGACACTGTAAGTCCCTATAGGAATATTGTAGCAGTGAAGGTGTGACAGTGGAAGGTCAGACGTTGCGTATAAAGCAGCAGGGGGCAGGTACCTCCATCTGCCGCTGTCTGCCCTTCAGACACACTGAGCTGCTGCTCACCTTTGAATAATAACATTCAGATTCTGCACCTCCATTTTCCTCCATCCTATAAAGTGCCGCATCTCTTCATAGATCTCATATCCTAAATACATGAATCAGGTGATAATAGTTTTTATGACAGTGTTATGACAATGTCACACCAGATGTTCATCCCTAGAGAAAAAAAATCACTGTATTTCTATAATATTCCTCTAGGGACTCTGATAACAAACAGATGAGTTTATAGAAACCTTATCCTATTATGATATTCCTATAATATTCATAGTGTGTTTGTGGTACTCAATAGTGAGTTTACAGTGACCTTATCATACAGGTATGATATGGTATTTCTCCTATAGTATCACCATAATATTCCCATAATGCTCTTATAATATGAGTTTATAGTGACCTTATGTACGTTATGGCGTCTTAAAACGCATGTACAGCCGTGTAGAAGTAGTTGTAGTAGTAGTATTCGTCACTTGAAACGAACTATTGATGGCTGATATCAAATAAACATAAAATAATTCATGAATATATGCACAGAAGACCAGCCTAGGTAAAACAGCCTGTTGATTGACACGCCTCGAGCTCCCTCTCCTTGATGGAAACACTTCAACACTGGGCAACGCTGCGACTATTTTCAGGTGACAGTACGCGTAATGTGTCATAGTCCTGTGTTTTGTTCTTTAATATAAATGCAATTATTGATTTGTATGACGTAGGTCTTACTAACTGAGCGATTGCGTTCGATAAAATGATAAAAAGGAGAGCTCATTTCTGAATATTTTGAGTGTATGGATGTGGTGCACCCCTCACTAACACGGTAATGGTACAAACCTGTCAGTAGCGGCGACAAGACAGCCAGAGTTAGCAAGAATAACACAGGAAGTTGTACGATTCTGCCTTCAAAATAAAAGCGTAAAATGTGTCACTTGACAATACTACTACCACCACTGCAACTACTACTACTATTATTACAGTTCTACTACTACTACTAGCCTACTGCTGCTACTACTACTACTACTAATAATAATAATAATATCAATAAACTCTTGGGTGTACAGAACAATAACATTTGTTATAAAGTAGCCTATTTTTGAACTAGTGGAGTAGTGAAACTTTAGCGGAAATCGACAGGCTACTAAAGGATTATACTGTATTATGCTGCATGGTATTTCCTGATGAAAGCATGCCTTATGGATTTAAATTTAAGGCAAAAAATAAACATTTAGATGACTTAAACACAAATAACACCAGGAAATGAATATGGATGTGTAGGCCTGCTATGTATTTATCTTAAAAAAAAAAAAAAAAAAGGAAAGTCAATTTTAATCCATAGCAGTGACAGAATTCTTATAGGCTATAGATAGATCCTAGATAGATCCTACAGAATGTATATGTATGTATAAATGTGTGTGTGTTTATATATATATATATATATATATATATATATATATATATATATATATATATATATATATACATATACATTTTAAAGTTGTAATTTATTTTCCTACTGCATATATTTCATATTTTTGTATATTGTCATATGTCACATAGCCTATTCACTTAAAAAAAAAAAAAAAAATTACTATTTGTTTTACTCCTGTTTTGTGCACCCTACCAACACCCTCTTCATTTCATAATTTCCATTCTTTTATTTCTAATACATTGTTACATTCTTATTTAGGCCTATATAATATTTTTTTTCTTTGCTGTAACTTATTTCTTACTGCTGCTGCAATTATCCAGTTTGCCCACGGACATCATTATAGTTCAATCTAATCTTACATTTTTACATTTTCTTATCTCACATGCACTTAAAACAGACAAATCCTACGCTTTTATTTTGAAGGCAAAAACACCTAATTTCCTGTAACAGCCCGGCTAGCTCTGTCGGACTTGACGCTCCTCCCTGAGCGTGAACGCACATTGAAGTGAACGGGGAGCGTCGGTGCGGGCTCGCCTCTATACTGAAGCCACCATGCCCGGGAGCCGCCAGTGTCAGCTGTAATGAGCCAGCTCGCTGTGTTTCACCAGACGGACTCCCTGACACTCCGCAGCTTCTTCTTCTTCGCGTCCTTGGAGAAGATGGTGGCCGGCGGGTAGCTGCAACTTTGGACTCCTTGGTTTTTCCTTGGCAAGCGCGTGAACCAGTTGGTGAGTGATCCGCTCCATCGTTGCGCACATACTGTCTAACCTGCTCTACTCCACAGGTAGGAGATCAAACGGTGCTCTCGGAACATATCGACCAGCTTTCCACAATGCTGCTGATACCCGCTGGTTGTAATAGAGCCTCATTTATAGGCGTGTTGGGAAGAATCAACGGGGCTTCATCTGCACTGAAATTATCCGAAATTCAAAATAACAGCAGCAACAGCACGAGCGGCAAAAACAGCAATAACAAATCCTCAGGTGATCCAATTTAGCAACTGCAACTATTCCTAGGCATCACCTGCACGCATCCTAAGGTCTGACATAACTGTCGCACATTTTTAGGCACAGGCCGACAGTAGGCTACAGTCACCCACAGTTGGCCTACCTGTCACCTCCAAACGGGCTGGACTGAATCAACAGCATTGTGTAAACCCTGTCAGCTGTTCAAATTTAATTGCAGGCCTCCAACAATGAGCTCGGGTGAACATTATGTTGTGGCAGCTCTCCTATATGCTACAGGCTCATAGGCAGCGGTGGTGGTGGGTTTATTAAAAGGTGGGTGAACTGTGACCTTCAGTCTCTGATCAACAACCGCCAGTATCAACTAAAACCTATTCTATTAACAGAAAGGCATCAATTTATGCCCCCCTCCCCTCCCCTCCCCTTAAAAGACCCTATATCCTCATACGACTTAGGCCTACATCAGTTTGACACTGCTTAGCCTACTATGATGACTCCTATTATTTGACATCATATATAGTCATGCCAGCCCGAAAAAGGTGGGTAAACAGTAGGGATGGGACGATAGGCTTATCTCACGATATGATTCGATACACATATGGGGTTCACGATTCGATGCAACCACAATACAATGCAAGGCTAATAAATAAAAATTCAATGACAACAAAGTCTGACTGTGCAGAATTATGTTTATTTCTGAGACACAAATCTTAAATCGTAAATAACAATTCAGAAATGTAGAAATGTCATTACAAAGTGCAAATAACATAATTTGGATGGAGAGCTTGTGAAATTGTGATGGTCAAGCGTCTCATTTGTGATTACTAGGCCTACAGCAGAATAAAATGGAGCTAGCTAATATCGAGATTCATTTTTCTGGCCCACAATATATAGGCTATTGTCACATTTTTGTATTGAATTTTGATATATCATCCCAACTCTAGTAAACCGTAGAGCTCAACCAATATGGGTTTTTTAAGGCCTATACCGATACTGTCAGACCTTAGTCGCCAATTGCTGATATATTGTGCCAGTATTCAATATTTGTAAGTATTCAGTGTTTTCCCCCAGAATTATATTTGCATCAGGGTGGAAAAGCCTCTGAAACAGCATTTAAATCATCATGGGACACTAAAACTCTCCATTGAAACCTGAAACATTGAAAAGATTCAAGATTTCATACATTGAAAGGGTTGGCAGCTCTTTAAAGCAGGGCGACCCACCACACATATTCAATGGTAGGAGAACTCTGGGATTCATTAGGCCTTTAAATGAAGAATTAATTTACAAAAAACATAATTGAACAATTTAGGCTTGGGCAATATCCAAAATTTAATATCGCTTTATGTTCTATGTTGTTTTTTTGTGGTATTTTTTATTTTATTTCCTCTAAGTTACATCAGATTTCTAGGCTATTAATATTTATTATTATTATTATTAGTTGTAGTAGTAGTAGTAATAGCCTAGATATTTTGATTTTACAATACCGCAGAAAACATCTCGATATTTGATATTATTGAATGTCGGTCCAGGCCTAGAACAATTCAATGAAAACATTTAATAGGCAGAGAAAATCAAATGTCATGTCAGGTTTTCCAGACTGTTTTTCTGTAGCTGTGGTCATGGGAACCTCCATCATATCAGAGGTGGACGACACTGACTGACCGATATCCAATATTTAATACAAGGCCAATATCGGCAAACCCATATATCTGTCTAACCCTCCCTAAGAATCAAAGTAAAGTGAGTGTAGGTGGGTTCACCCTCCGCTACATCCCTGCCCACAGGACAGCATACATTGACATTCAGCCAAAGTGCCTTCCAGATGTGCACAAAGGGCCTCGAACACCCGTTTGTACGGTTGAGTGAGTGGGGAACAGAAATGTTCCCCGACCAAGAAGGGCAGAATGTAAAACACGCGCCGAGGCATCTGTCCTCATGGATGTATGAACTGTGTTTGCACTCCGTTCCTGTCATCCCTATAATCTATCTGTTCTCACATCAACCCGGGGATACAAAATGTAAGGAAAAGTGAAGCCTGGGGTATGGGGGGGGGGGGGGGCAGCAACACCTCCCTGTTTTTTTTATTCACTGTAGCCTCAAGCCACTTCTCTTAGAGATCGCCTGTCAATCAAACAGTGTGGGCGGGACTGTGACGTCTTTTTCCTTGGATTTTCTGTCGGCGAAGTTTGAGTTTCTCTAGGTGGCGCTCTCTTCTTTGTCTGTTCAGCCACGGTGGCTACCGCTGCTCATGCTAACTACCCAGTTCTTCTTCTATTGATTCCAAACAAACCGAGAAAATAAAACGCATCACTTCTTGTGCGGCAGAGGATTTTTCCCAGGAAAGACCTACCAGACACCAGGAGTTTAGAACAGCAAATGTAAAAGATTTCTTGAACTGGCTATAGGTTGAATCAATATTGTGTTATATCAATCAGATAGAGAGCTGGTTAGGGTTAGGGTTATTACTTTAAATCAGCCTATAAATATTATGTTATCCCCCTGAACTCGGGGTAAAAAGGTATTTGAGGTAAAGCAGTTACCCCACTTTTCCAAATGCTCTGGGGTCAGCAAATGAAAGACAAACTAGTGAATGAACACTTTAAAATGCGTTTTGAGGAAGGGAGAAGCAGCACTGGTACTTGTTATTGAACTCAATTTGTCGTTTTATATTTGACGTAATATATGAAGGTACTTTGACCCCCGGCATCATCGCAGCTTGCCTGCTCTCTGCCGTCACTGTCGGTTGAATCACCCGACTTCCTATCATCTGTCCTCCCTCCACGGCTTTTTTTCATCTCGGAAATCATGCTTCACGTCACTATGTGTTAAGACAGATGATGCTGTCCCCCCCCCCCCTTCGCCCATTTTGATTCTGGAGTCCCAGAGGTGCAGGCCTTTGTTGCTCAGTCTTTTATCGCTGACCCTCTGAACAGTCTCCGTCGGGCTTATCTTTATCTTTTAGATGCCAAGGAGCAAAGGCTGCCTGTGTAATCAGTAATCAGGTGAACGTTTTACCTGTAAAATCAGCTGCATCGTCAGTAGCCCACGCTACCGATCAGCTTATCCTGATCTCCCATCTAAGGCAGTTTCCTCCATTAAAGAGCCCAGAGGCAGATAGGTAAATTGGTGGTGGATTTCAAGCAGGGTTCGACCGATATGGGTGATTGAAGATATTTTGATATTTTCGTATTGATGCTGCCAATAGCCAATATATTGTGTCGAGATTCAGTTTCATTTGGACATTTTTCATACCAGAAAATTCCACAAATAACAGGTATTCAGTGCTTTTTTGTCAATTTTATTCTTGTCAAAAGCTCATGAAATGGCATTTAGTCCATCATGGGACAGTAAAACAGGGAGGAACCTCCATCATATCAGAGGTAGACGACACTGACTGGCTGATATCCAATATGTAATAAAACGCCAATATTGGTCCGATACATATAACGGTCTAAGCCTAGGTTGAAGTAATTATTACTTTGTACTAACAACACTTCCCTCTCCTTCCCCCCGGAGCCTGATAGAGTCTTCCAGAAGCAAAGTGGAGAAGCGATCCAGTCGCCATTACAACTTCCATCCTGCACTGTTGTCACTGAGAGAGTCCGCCTACACTTTGCAAAGTCCCTGTTTACCGTAGCAATGCACCGAGCTACCAAATAATGCATTACCCCCCCACCCCCTAACAACACATACACACACGTGCTCTCTTTCGTTGAGTTTTTATCAAACTATTCTCTGCATCTGCAGTCTACCGTAAAATTGCTTTTGAGGGCGGAAGAAAAAAAAGTGTTGTTCACATATGAAATGTGGATCGCTGCAGCAAGATAAATGGCTATCTGCCACCTGTCACTTATAATTTTCCCACCCAGCAGCCAATTCAATTCCCATTGATTTGGGGCCTTGCCACTTTAAGGATGGAAATAACCATTTTGCGGGGCTAAATGCTAGTCATTCATTATTCCTCTGTATTGACCAGTGACCTATACGAGTTTCGTCCGAGTCGGTGCTTCTGTAAAGCCCATTGCCCTTTACCGTGACCTATGGTCGGCTGCCATTTGCCGTGGCTACTTTCATCTTTCCGCTATTAAAACGTGTCAGTCAAGGCTTTCCCCGGCTCGGCTCTCAAGGAATAAAAAAAACATCAGACGGACATGTTTTCCAGACGTGTAGAGGACGGATGATGATAATGGGGAACAGAGGGGACCTATTCCTCTAAGACGGAGCTGGCTGTGTTAGACTGTTCTGACCTCAATCCCCCCCCACTCCATGCCCATTTTCCCAGCAGCCCGGCCTGGCAAGGGGCAGGCGGGGGGTGGCAGCATAACTCAATAGGCTGGAGCTTACAGCCCCCCCCACCCCCCGTTGCCTCTGACCTGGCTCTATGGGAGAGGACTGTGGATTTTCAATGTCATCTCTCCTGCTGGAAGCCTCTCCATACTGATTAGAAGGGAGAGGAACAGTAGGTGAGATGGGATGGCTCCTCTTTGGAGACAAAAGCTTTTTTGTCATTCCCCGAGCATCCATTCAATCCGCAGATCGGCGACCTTTTTAGTATATAAGACGCACAGCGGAATCAGGTGCTTCGTTCTCCCCTCATAATTAGTGCGTGGAATTTCGTCTGTCCTAGGAAATGAGTGCGACGTGTAGCTCCATCTGAAATGGTTTTGTCGGACATTAACCGTCTGAAGAGCTCATTCTGCTGATTGCCAGATGGAGAGGCTGTAAGAGGGTGAATTGCAGTTCAATGGGGACTGTCAATTACGTTTTTTCACTGAAAATGCGACATTAGGCGACTTCGCACGTTGGCGGCTCCGAATGGCAGTGAGAGGTAACTGTTTGGAAATGTTGAACTTCAATAGCCAGAAATGGAAATAGCCTTCTCTCTATTGCTTGTCAACAGGACAGACCACCCTCCTGTCTATTGAGGCAAGTCTGTACTATCGATTTGGACAAATTCTAGTCAGAAGAGTTTTGCTGATTTCTCTACTGACATTGCATTAGGCAACTTCGCACACTGGTGGCTCCAAATGGCAGCGAGAGGCAACTGTTTGAAAAATCTGAACTTCAACATGATTATTATGTGACATCTGTAAACGGCGCACAGCACGCTCACGTTTAATGACCCGGCCGGTCTGTGATGCTTTATGCCAAAAGATACCAAAGAGAGGAGAAAGATTTAGTCCAGTTTTTTCTGGACGGAGCCCCGCTCACTTCTGTTTAGGAGACAGTTTGGATTTCATGCCTCAGTTTCGATTTGACACTTCTGCGGTGGAGAGTGACCATAACCCGACACCGGAATTTAATTTGGGTAAATATGGCGACAGCATCTCAATTAGTGGGGATGGGACGCTCTTCTCTGCTGCGGCCCCACGGGTATGTTTTTGCATAAAAGCCTTGCCTAGTGCAGCTTTAATCGCAAACACAAACAAAGTGGTTGATGTTGCTGGTGATGCAGGGTGGCAGTGTGTGCTGGTTTTTACAGCGCTGAGATCAACTGGCTTTTTTTTTTGTGTCTCGGCCGATGCCCCCCGCCCCCCCCCCCCCCCCCCCCGCCAGGGTTGTTGTCAGAGAGTGCCAGAGGCCCACGGGTGCCAGCCAGCATGCGAGAGCGGCACGTGCAGCCACAGCCACCCATGCCACATCGCTGTTGACGTGACAGTCGAGTTCAGAGAGCGCCCAGGGAGGACGACAGCCTCGGATCCCCTCTTAAAAACAAGAGGCTCTGGGCGATGACGTGTGGTTATTATTATTGATGGCAGCACATGTATTGGACATTGGTGAGACGTACGGCAGATTTATTCGATTTTTTCTCTTGTCCTTACTGCAGCTGCTGGGGTTCGACCAACAGGGGTTTTTGAAGGCTGATCCCTAAATTTTTGGATTGAAACTGCCACTAGCTGATCATCAGTATTTTTAAATTTCACAATTTTCATGTTAAAAGTTTTCCTGAAGTATTCCTAAATCTTAAACATACCTACATACTTTTCTAAAGTAAAGTATTTTCTAAAGTATTCAATGTTTCCCCCAGAATTCTATTCTCATCAGGGTGGAAAAGCCTTTGAAACGACATTTAGACCATCATGGGACACTAAAACTCTCCATTGAAATGCAGGATAATACTACTGCTACTACTACTAATAATAAAACATGTATTCATGCATACTTGTGTGCAGAACCAATTCAGACAACCAGTGTAGTACTGATCAATTCTACAGTAAATATGTAATCTAACAAAAACAAACCCATATATCAGTGTAATACTAGTAGCTGCAACCTTCCCCTACGCAATCCCTCAGTCTCACCTCGCTACTTTGTCCTCATTTGTGAAATTAAACTTGCGGTCTCCATGACTGGCACTTGGCTGCAGTCTGATATTAAAGTACATCAGCCGTGGAACGAAGAAGGTCGCTGAAGATGGGCGTCCAAGGCCCCCAGTCTATGTGCACTTTCACTTAGTCCAATTACACTGATTTGGGACGCGTCAATACCAATACTGGTATCACACGTCCGCTCAATACCAGGCTAAAACAGGACGGAGGGCTAAGACGACATGTTTTTGTGCCTCACATGTTCGACCTCGGAATATATCGGTGTCATTTGTGTCCAGTAACACCAAACTGATGGGGATGGGCAGAGTAAAAGTTGTGCATCCCTAGACCAAAGCCTGTGTTTTGCTGTTGTTGCCATGTTATATACTCTGCTACACATCATCCTTGAGGCCTATGCCAGGGATGCCTGCCAGCCATTCTTTACAGCTCTCTGTCAAGTATGCTAATTGCTCTAAATAGCTGTGCGTCCATTGTTGCGGTTGACCCTCTGAAACGCCGCGCAATCTGTCTCACATTTGGCAACGTAGAGGGTACTTTGCCTCTGCACACTCGCATCCCCGTCCGCCTCATTCATTCTGCATAATGGTTTGTTTTCGTTATTGGACATTAGAACATAGTTAATTACAGAAAGAGCGGCTTGCTTTTACTGTAAGTGACATTCGAAGTGCAGGGAGGGGAAATGCACTTTGGACCTGTTTACCAGCAAACTTCCGTCCTTCAACTTCCTTTTACTATTGAGGATACTAGGGTTCGACTGATATAGGTTTTTGAAGGCCAGTATTTGTTGGACCGAAGCTGCCGATTTTGTGCAGAAATTCAGTGTATTTGTCATTTTCATGCTGAAAAACATACAGTTATTTAGTTTCCCCCAGAACTGTATTCTTGTCAGGGTGGAAAAGCCTGTGAAGCAGCATTCAGACCATCATGGGACACTAAAACTCTCCATTGAAAGCCATACTAATGAAATTCTCTTAGGTGGGTTAGCAGTTCCTTAAGGCAGAGTGAGGCAAGTTTCGCTGCAGACTGTTGAGTAAAATCCTCCCACACCACACTGGAACGATTCCTCTGGTCAGACATCTAATAATAAAAACACACTCACTCCATCAGATCATTTCAGAGGTGGACATTGACTGGCTGAGTTTTAGCAAAAGTCCAATACCAGCCTGATCTATCAGCAAACCCATACATTAGTCCAGTGATTCTCATCCTTTTTCATATCAAAGACCCCTAATTTACTACACATTAGAGCCACGGACCCCTATTTGATGAGATTTTGTCTCTCGAACCCAAATATGAGAATATTTTTATTGTTAGATATAATTTTGTCTAAAATCCCATGACTATCTGTATTGTAGGTAGAGAGATAACAGTGAAACTATGATCAAAACAGCCATTCTTCTACATTCTCTACTTGTGTTAACTTCTTGTAAATGAAATAATGTTGATGTTTAACAATTCATCTTTGCCGGGGACCCCTGGAACCCCTTTAAGGACCCCTGGTGGTCCCCGGACCCCACATTGAGAACCACTGCATTCGTCTAACCCAGGTGGATACTACAGTGGAACTTGTTTCAGAGGGAGATGCTGTCATTTTGAAACACCCCCTCCCCCCCTCCACCAAGAGGTGTGTCTGGGTGGCACACGCACAGACCGGTTAGAGGACGAGACCTCGACGATTCCCACTCTGAAAGATCTCTCCCCTCAGCAAATTATCTACAAAATGAAAGTCTCCGCTGATGTGTCTTTGTCTGCAAGCTTCTGAAAACATGAAAAGCAGGCAGCCGTGGTGAGAAAAAGGCCGGGGATCAGCGGAAAGACGGAGTGTGTGTGGGGGGGGATCTGCTGGGATGTAAGGGAGGGTGTGATCACGCTGTCTCATTAGATCAGTCTACCCTCTTTGTGTCTCTTAGACTCTCTCTCTCTCTGTACTGCTGCTCAGAAGAAGAAAAAAACACGCAGGAGGGGGAAAAAAAATAGCTTTTTGAAAATGCAGCGCTGATGTCATGTCGTGCTTCACCTTCCAACTTTCTGTGCATATGTATGAGCTTCTGTAGACCTGTTAATGCGAACACCAAGCATCAAGCATATCCGTTTTCTTCAGATTCTTTCTCATATATATTGTATATATCTTGATTTTTGTGTCATTTTTCACTTATACTGCATCTGTTGTATCATAATGCTGTGATTTAGTTCTTTTTTTCATTTATGCATTTCAACGCAACATGTTCCTGTGTTATAATTGGTTGTGTATTTATATTCTGTTTTTCTTCGCTGTATCCTATTACTATTTGCAGCTGCAACGAATTCCCCCATCTGCAGGGCTTCATCTTATCTCGTCTTAACCGACTAAAAGATTCAGACAATTCCACGAGCAGAAAGGCCAACGTACAGAATATAAAGATAGTCTGTCTCTGCCTTGCCTCCCCTCCTCCACTATATAGCCACCTATAACAATGGTGCCGTTTCCATGGCAGCTAGGGCATGTTAAGCTTTAGGATAACGGGGGGGAAAAAATGGCAGAGGGACAGGAAATAATCACGGGGAATGAGGAACTAAAAATAGCGAGGGAGTAATCCCAGGCATTATTTATTCATCTCAAACTTCACACGTCTTCGTCGGCTCTGTAAACATCATTCCCTCTGCAATTTTCTGACCTAATCCCCCCTCCTGGCCTTACTGACTAGCACTCTGTGTTAGGGATTCACTGTGGTGAATGTAAGGCTGATGCTATTCCGTGTACTGGAGATGACAGAGAGAGCAAAGAGAACAAGTAAATGTAAGCATCAGTTGTCTGTGCTCACCTAGAAGGAAACTGGATTTGGATTACTCCAAGTGACCAATTACTATTCCTACTTACTGTTGCTAACCAATAATTTTTGCTACATAGTTAGAGGGAGAGAGAGAGAGAGTAAAAAATGAGGTTGCTTGAAAGAGAGTGAAGTGACCTTAGCTGAACTAATGCTCTGCGGCTGAAAATACCTCCACAGTGGCAACTTGTCAATATTTAATTAAACGTCTCTCTAAATGGGTTGCAAATGTAATGAAACCCGCTGATGTCATAAATTACCAGAAAATGTAATACCATTTAATTCTTGCTGGTTAAAGGAATTCAGTTTTTGGGAGATTGTCCCATTAAGTGGTGAGAACACAGGCACCAAAATCATCCATGTGTCCCTGTAGATAATTGGCTCTGGCGCTCCATGCTAACATTTTAGCATACACTATGTTGACTGATAATAGGCTCCATGCTAACATTTTAGCATACACTATGTTGACTGATAATAGGCTCCATGCTAACACTTTAGCATACACTATGTTGAGTGATAGTAGGCTCCATGCTAACACTTTAGCATACACTATATGGAGTGATAGTAGGCTCCATGCTAGCACTTTAGCATACACTATGTTGAGTGATAGTAGGCTCCATGCTAACACTTTAGCATACACTATATGGAGTGATAGTAGGCTCCATGCTAGCACTTTAGCATACACTATGTTGAGTGATAGTAGGCTCCATGCTAGCACTTTAGCATACACTATATGGAGTGATAGTAGGCTCCATGCTAGCACTTTAGCATACACTATGTTGAGTGATAGTAGGCTCCATGCTGATACTTTAGCATACAAGTATGTTGAGTGATAGTAGGCTCCATGCTAACACTTTAGCATACACTATATGGAGTGATAGTAGGCTCCATGCTAACACTTTAGCATACATTATGTTGAGTGATAGTAGGCTCCATGCTAACACTTTAGCATACAAGTATGTTGAGTGATAGTAGGCTCCATGCTGACACTTTAGCATACAAGTATGTTGAGTGATAGTAGGCTCCATGCTGACACTTTAGCATACAAGTATGTTGAGTGATAGTAGGCTCCATGCTAACAGTCTGCTTACTAATACTAGTGGCCTAGTATCACTAAGCATAAGTGCTAGCATGGAGCACAAGAGCCAATAATCTACCAGGGACACATGGACTCATTTTGACTCATTTAGGACATTTTAATACACGTTGACATATTATTACATGTTTTGGTAGTTATTACATTATCAGTTGCCACACATTGCTTTGTGAGGGCGAGGCAGGTTCAGTCCTATTATATATGTAATTTACATGTTACAGCGGAGCTGGCTGTCTGTGCAAAGACTGTGACTGCTTCTCCCTGGATGTCACACTCCTAGTGTTAGATTGGTGAGAAACAGAATGGAGTTCAGCCTCAGGCAGTGTGGGTCTGTGCTGCATGCATGGGACTGGCTGGGTGGCTCATGGCGCTGATGTGTGTCATTGTCTTCTGTAGAGAAGTAGGGTTCGACTGATATGGGTTTTTGAAGTCTGATACCAGTACCAATATATTTGTACTTAAGCTGCCAACAGCTGATATTTCGTGCCAATACTCTGTATCTATCAACCTGACCATTTTCATGCCAAAAACAACAACAAAAAATTACAAAAATTCAGTGTTTTCCCCAGAATTGTATTCTTGTCAGACTGGAAAAGACGTAACAAGAGAAACAGCATTTAGACCATTATGGGACACTAAAACTCTCCATTGAAACCCAGACTAATGAGATTCTTTTAGGGTTATTGGTGATTTTGCACACCTCCAAGAACATAACTTAGACCTTTTACGAATCATCAGGGCCTTCTGGTAAACTCAGCACATCGCTACTGCCCTCCATGGTGTATTCTGATGGTAGAAGATAGTGGGAATAACTGACGAAGCAGTTATAAAAGTTGAAATTTTATTGAAGTTAGAACTGCTTGGTGTATTAGATGGATGACAAATTGAAGAGTGGATTGTAATGATTTGTCCTACAAGGCATGTAGCATTTGCCGATAAGCAAGGGAATATTTATTTGCCAGATTTTTGAATGGAGTTTGGTTTGATGTTGTCCACATACAAGAGAGAAGGGAATGTTCTGGTTGGTCCGGATGCAGGAAATCCAAGTATCGACCTCTCAGCATCTCTCTCTATTTCTCCACAGCTCTCTCTTCCTCTGTCCGTGGTGCTGAAAGCATCCATTCCCCGGTAGTGAAATGTCTGTCGAGAGAATTTCTGAAGGAGACTAGACACTCTTGCTCAGGGCCCTTGGACGTGCATTTACATTTAGAATCGCAGGCACTCTCTTACAAGCCAGCAAGGCTTCCTCTGGATAGACCCACTCTCACTGGTGTTGAGTGCTGTGTGCAATTTGACGCTCAGAGCTATCGAAGATTATACCCGAATGGTGTTGTGGTCAAAATTACCCTTGAGCACTGAATGTGAAGGTTTCAACAAGGGCTGTTCAAGTTCTGCAGATATGACAGATCTGGATGTTTTTTCTCAGTGCTGCTGTGTTAAACAGTAGGGATGGAATGATATGTTTATCAATACGATTCGATACGCGATATGGGTTCATGATTCGATACAACCACGATACGATGTGATAAATAAAAGTCCAGTGACAACAAAGTGTGACTGAACAGAATTATGTTTATTTCTGAGCCACAAATCTTTCTAGTGATGGCATTTGCTGCTAGAATGTAAACAACAATTTAAAAATGTCATTACAAAGTGACAATAATATAATTTGGATGGAGAGCTTGTGAAATTGTGATGGTCAAGCCGTCTCATTTGTGATTACTACAGCAGAAAATGGAGCTAATATCACGATTCATTTTTCTGCCCCACAATACGTATTGTCACATTTTCGTATCGCGATATATCGAATTTCCATATATCGTCCCGTCCCTATTAAACAGGTAGAAGAAGAGATAGGCGAGAGAGGCTTTTTCATTTGCACAACTGACAAGATATCATGATGGAATAATTTTAGCTGCATGATTGTTTTGCACAGTGGCCCTATCAGATAGCGGGTTTTCAAATACATATAATTTGTTGCTTAATTATAGAGGTCAGTGTGTTTAGAAATAGCCCAGGTAGCAATTTGCTGCATTAATGAGCTCCCATTTAATTGCAGAGCTGCCACAGACTCACAGTTCTAAAAGAGAAAAGAGGGAAGCCTTTTTGTCCAGCCTTTTCACTCGGCACCTTAACAACCTCACTGTAAACGACCCTTGACCTCTGACAGTTCTTCCCTCAAAAGGCTTTTATAACCCTACCTTGTTGCGTAACATACCTGCAGCTTGTTCCAGTGTCTGACCGAGCTGGCATGGAAATCACAGAATCTAGGTCAACTTTATGACAAGATAATCCTATCTAAACTGTAGTTGGATTATCTACTAAACTAAACCTGTTTCAGATGATATGTCACTGGCTGTCCAATTTTTAATCTGAGGGAAATGTCACTTTAATTATACAGCTTAATGAAAGGTACCAGCCAGATGTTCTAATTAGGATTAGACTGATATGGGTTGTTGAAGGCCGATACTGAAATTTTTGGATTGGAGCTGTGGAAAGGCAATATTTTGTGCTGGTATTTAATAGTAACTCTGAATAAATTTGAGCATTTCCATGCCAAACAAAATAATAAGAATTCAGCGCTTTCCCCCGGAATTTTATTCTTGTCAGGATGGAAAAGCCTCTGAAAGAACATTTAGACCATCATGGGACACTAAAACTCTCCACTGAAATCCAGACTACTAACGAAATGGTTTAGGTTAGCAGCTCCTTAAGGCAGAGTGAGGCAGGTTTTACAGACTGTTGAGTAAAATCCTCCCACACTGGAATGATTTCTCTGGTCAGACATCTAGAAAACAACTCTCTGGTCAGACATCTGAACTAAAAATAATAACAACATATTCACTAGGGAGGATCTGCCATCATATGGGCAGTGGATGACTGCCCGATATCAGATTTTTAATAAAAGGACAATATCGGTCTGATATATCAGCAAACTGATACATCAGCAAACCAATATATCTGTCTAACCCTAGTTCTAATGACGGAGATCAACAGAAATCCTCGCTTTTCATTGGTAATTAATTGCCCAGCTTGACGAGCCTGTCAGACACACTGAGGGAGGAGGGAGAGACGAGCTGTGTGAAGTGTCCATCCTCCCGCTGCCTGATGGCTCTGCTTGGCCCTGATTAGACTCCTCTATTGTCTCACTGCCTATAGTGTGCAGCAGCAGCGGAGGGCCCTTTCAGTCTAATTGTGGCCCGCCTGCTCGGACTTCTGATCCAGGACAAAGAGGAGCTTTGACATGTGGGGCTTGAGATGGAAAAGTGAAAGAATGTCCGGGCCTCCCTGGACGCCTACATTACCACCCTACCACACGGTCGTGTTCAGTACAGCCATCACTGCTACTACAACTACAAACATTACAGCTACTGCCATTACTACAGCAGAATAAAATGGAGATAATATCACAATTCATTTTTCTGCCCCACGATACGTATTGTCACATTTTTGTATCGCGATACATTGAGCATATATCGTCCCATCCCTAAATGTTGATGTTTAAAAATGCTGCATGTAGCACCTTTAATCCAGGGCTTCAAACAGTTTCAGGTTATGGACCCCAAAATAGACCAACATTAGGCCACAACCACCATTTGGTAGGATTTTGTACCAGGGAAGATTTTTGTTGTTGTTGATTTAGTATTGAACTGTATAACTGTCTTTACTGTACGTGAGGTGATACTTCTGTAATTGGGATCATGTCTTGTGAATTCATTCCTCATTTTTGCTGGGGGTGGGCACCCTGGCACCTCCAAAAGACCCCTGTGGGTCCCCGGACCGCACTTTGAGAACCACTGTTTTAACCTCTTTAGAGGGACGTGGGCAAGGGCAACCTGTCCAAAACATCAGGTCATGAGCTGTATGGTCAGCTGTACCAGAATGTGGAGAAAGAGAGCAATTAAAGATGAAAGGAAACGCTTAGAGACAGAGGAGGATAGAGAGAATGAGAGAAAAGAAAAAAAACATGATTTATAGATTTGGGCCCACTTGAGTACACACACCCTCTGTAGGCCACACACAAGCAGCCATTTCATTGTGTTTACATTGCAACTCCCATATCAGCCATTCCTCCCTTTCTATGAGTGCAAATAAACGGGCTCAGTTGTCGACTGGAGGGGAACGTGTGATTATGTTAAGCTGTTGGAAGGAATATGTTGAAGCTGATGAAAAAACTAGGGCATAATACACTACTTTAGCTGATCTGAAGAGCTCAATGGCTAAGCTACAATAGTGCTTAAGGCTAACAGATGGCCAACCTGTGGCCCTTTTTCTGGAGATCTGGGTGTATGTGTGTGCATGGGTTTATAGCTGCATGTGCACGCCGATGTTAACTTTACATGTCATTCCTTTGTTGAAAGAGAGAGAGAGGAAATGGGATTTTGCTCTACAACGAGGTATGGTTATTTAAAGAGAGCCACACAACAAAAGAGGGAGACAGGGAGGGAAAGTGAGATAGTGAGAGAATGGATTGGACTCATATGTTTGCCTGCCAGAGGTGCTTTTTCTGCATTGTTGCCATAGCAACAGCAGTTCGCCGCGTGTGCGTGTGTGTGTGTGTGTGTGTGTGTGTGTGTGTGACACAGGGGATGTAATTCTGCCTGTCACCGGTGTAGCCTAGAGCTGACTCCCCAACTGCTGGTTGCCATGAGACCAGACAGATGCATCCTCCGCTTCAATGATAAACCTTTTCTCCTGATGCTCAGATCACAAAACAGATTAGGTACATTTTACTTGCTGAGATATGTCAAGTTTAATGACCAGTGTTGGGCTATAGTACTCAATCTTTTCGGATATTCATGTCAAATGTAATGTCATTACTTTATTTTTACTCCTCAGGAGCAGTAATTCAATATGCCACTCAGGGGTGGAAAGAGTAATAAAATATCAGAGTCAAGTAGAAGTACTGTTAATTCACTGAAATTTTACTTAAGTAGAAGTAAAATTACTGGTGTAAAAATGTACATAAGTAAAAGTGAAATGTAGCTCATTTAAATTCAAAGTAAAAGTTACTGAGCTACTTTGTAAAAACAGACATTGTTACACATGATTTTTCCCAAAAAGGACGAGAGGATAGAGTTTAGTATGTGCAATATGTGCTATTGCACATATTTTTGCAGATTGTTATAAAAATTAAAATCATGTCATTATCTGATCTGTGATACAAAAAAAATTTAAATGTCCATCCCCATTATTCAACAGCGTTGCTATATTGATGTTTCATTTGCTAACAGCTATCCAAGTAGCCAGCAAGGCTAGCAGACTAGCTAGACAACAACCAGGCTAACATAATCCAATATTGCTGCTAAGTGGAAGACCTTTTAGGTAATGTTAACTAAGCTGCTGTCATGGATAAGTTAATATGATTTGATGTTTGGTAGTTCATATAGATGAATTTACACTTTGCAGTGCACCTTTTTCTGGTGAAATGCTTTGGAGAGCCTGCAAAATTTGTACTCTGTAATGGATGTGATTTAAAATGTACAAGTGTTGAAATGTAATAGAACAATGTTTAAGTCAAAACATAAAAGTACAATAATTGAATAGAAAAAATACAGTACACAAAAATGCTTCTCAATACAGTAACAACAGTAATTTGGTACTCCATACTTGCTATTATCTTAACAAGTTTTTTGAGTCATTACGGTTCCATATAGAACCACTACCCTAACCAAAATACCCTCAAAGAACCCTTCTTCTTCTAGGGTGTACAGTATTTCATTAAGACTCTCTCAAGGGTAGAGAAAAAAGTCACATTGCAAACCTGTTCACTGTCTACCTCTTCCTCTTGCTCCTGCAGAGGGGTCCTGAGATGACGGAGGTGGAGCCAGTGTTGGACTTTGCCTCCTCGGGTCGCTCGGGGAGAAGGAACGCCCTGCCCGACATCCTGGGCTCTCCAGCGGGCGTAAACCCCACTGACCTGCCTCTAAAACTGGCCGAGCTGTCTCTGAAAGGTACAACAGGTTTTATTACAGCGTATGTGTGTGTATACCAGTGCAAACTGGCTAAAGTAAGCATTTACGTACTTAGTTCCCCTATGATCGTAGACTTTCGGACACACTATAGAAGCTACGACCCCATATTTGAGATACTTCATTTTGCTAGGTTTCTGATAGGTGCATTGTTTATTTGACATACTTTATTAATCCCCCAAGGAGGAAAATGTCTTTTCACCCTCTGATTGGGGTGCAGGGTCAGCCAGTTATAGTGCAGCGTCCCCTGGAGCATGTAGGGGGTAAATATCAGGCCATCCTGCCGCCTGTCATGCTGGAAGATACTGCTTCCATCAAGAAAATGGGGTCGATTGGGAGTATCCTGAAATTCCAATGGGTGCAGAGATTCTAGTCCAAAACAGAGAACGGGCCAGAATGCCAGAAATCTCAGCAGCTGGTGAAGTAATCGTTGAGTCATTGGTATTGATCCACCCCCTGTAGATATATTATGGTCATCTTGTGCTATGGGGCAGTAAAAATCTTACTTATTGCCCCTTTCACTAAATGCGGCATAGCTCTTATTGTGTCTTTTTGGGTTTGCGTGCAGATGGTCCGGGAGGGGCCCAGTCGCCCACGGCGGAGGAGCCCCAAGTGCCGCCGGAGAGCTCAGAAGGGAACGAGGGATCATAGGGACTCCTGTATTTACCTCCCGGGAGACCTGCAGAGATGACCTGAGAGAAGGGATGAAGGATGAGATAGAGGGCGATCTGTGAAAGAGCGACGGTCTGTGGAGAGTCAGTCTGTTTGCAAAGCAGCTGAACCCACGGAGGGGGGGAAAAGTGACGGAACGACTCCGAAAAGGACTGGAGCCCGGAACTTAGGACTGTTTCACGCTCAGCACTATCCGAAAAGACTCCGACGTAACTGAGTTGTGAGCGAATGAGCTTGTGTGTGTGTGTGTGTGTATAGGTGGGTAATTCGATCACCTGCGCAGACACTACGCTGAGAAACAAAGGGGAAGATGGCAGATTGTGTACTGTACACTACTATTTTTCTATGGTTCATTTGAGACTGAAGAGATTTGCCGATGGAGATCTCCCAAGTCAAACTGTAATATGTGCTATCCACTCGCATTTCCTGCTGATTTCTGTTTTATATTGATGTGTCTGATTTTACATTGCCAATAGTTGGGGGCGAGGGGGGGGGGGGAGGTTGGGTTCATAGTGGCCTGTATTGGGTGGCTTTTGATTGACCTCACATGGTACATATGATATACGAAGGGAAAAAAGACTTCTTCTTGGTCTTACATGAGTTTCGAAGATGTGTCTGACCTATGTTTGAGAATCTGGGCCTATTGTACAGTATATCTAGGGTGTAAATGTACAGTTTTGACCCCTCACCACCAGACTGTTTTGATCCTTTGAACAGGGAATTGATCCATTTTTGAGGTGTCCATACTGTGCAACGACGGGGGGTAGAACCATCTATATCTTGATACATTCCTTTAAAAAAAGAATAGTGTTACACTGCCAGCAATGTACACACTGCTTCATCACAATGCTGAGAAATGAGATTTTTTTTTTTTTGCTCAAGGCTGCTTTTAAAAAGGCTCTTTATTTTCCACACGTCTCCTCTGACAATGTGCCTAGTGGCAGTTTACAACCGAAAATGCGTGTTGTGTTCTCTTTCTGTGAAGTACTGTTAAAAACAAATTTGGGGCTACTGGTATTCTCTCCGTTTTAACGGGAGGTACCATAACACATCTTTATCGCCAGAACTTGCAAATGAAAGAAAACCTTTTTTTTTCGTAACATCCTGCCACCTTTGCAGATCACATAGCCTCATAGGAAAAAGCATTCAGTCCATCCACCATAACTTTTAGCGCCGCGAGGCTCCATACGCGTGCTTCTTGGCGTCGGCAGCATATGCCTGCCGACCGGGTGCGGGAACAAGCGTCGAGCAAACACTACCGCAGCGTGTTTTCAAGTCGCTGAAAATGGCAGCACGCTCGCCTTCTGCCTCCCCCCCTGCAAGTCCGCAAGGAGGAGAGTCTGTTTCACACTCATCAACACATAACCGGAGCTGCGAGAGCGAAGGCGAGACGTGGAGAGCTAGGAAAAAACAGGCGAGAGTTCACATTGTGTCAGCTACCCAATCACCGCTGCTGTATATATTGTAGTATTATCCACGTGTGTCATACGCGCTGCCTGTATGATTACCTGCATTTACTCACATACCCACAAAGAGATGGAACATGTCCTGTAATTGTCTCTATTTGAAAATGTTTTGGCGGTGGCTGTGTCTTTGTGTGGTTGTGTTTCACAAATGCAACTAGGAAGGCCTCGGCCTGCTGCTGCCGAGCCTCTGTTCTCGATTTGCTGTACTAACGCTGACAAGAAACTGTTCTGTCCGAAGGTAAATGATCAACACTTTTTGGGGTGATAAATCAAGAGGTGTATTTTGTAGTGTCTTGATTCTCTTAAGTGGTGCATATATTTTACTTAGCTGGATTGAATCCCACGTGTTGATTCTATCTGGTGGTGAAAATTGCCATAATAAATCCACAAGCTTTACATAACTGACCGTGTATTTGGTATGCTTTATTTCCACACCAGCCCCACGGTACTGGGAAGATTTGAAAGATGATGTGATTTGCTATGAGGGCACGAAACTTTTTTGTCCACAGTGTACAGTAGCTGGTAAATCCCAAAATCCATTAGCAGAAGCAGAAATTGACCAATTTATTAATTTTACCTCAATTTCCCTGTTTACAACAATGATTACGACAATGAAAGCATGATTGATAATGATTGAATTGATGATGATGATGGGGTTTGATAATGATTCTGATAGTTATGATAATGATGATACCGATGTACAGACAAGGCTGTGTTATTTTGTTAATTATATGCAATAATTCAAAACTAACTCTTTTGACTCCTAATCTGATAACCAAACTTATGTTGTTGTTAGGGTTAGGGCCTTTTGCAATGGTGCAGAGGGAGTAGAGGAAGTTTTCTTATGCTGTACAGCAAGTGCAATGTATTGCTGCCTTCAAGTGCTGTGGGAAATGTCAGATTTACCAGTTGACCTCACAGAAATGACCCAGCAAAGTGGCAAATACAACTGGGAAAGATATAGTTGTCTATGATACCCAAGATGTGATGTTTAGGGACTTCTTCCAAGGAGCACTTGATGGCAGCATAAGGCATGAACCCTCATTTCTCAGTACTTTCCAGAATAGCCATGGCACACTATGTTGTGTAATGTAGCAGTTCCTCTCAGTGTGCACCAGATGGAGACATTCACCCAATTATCATTCACACCACACCATGGCACCGTCGGGGAGAATTTCTTTGTTATGTCTGGCACAAAGAAAATGGCTGGAATGCCGTTTTGATGAACAGAGACGATATGAATACCACTCTGTCATTTAATCATATACTGTCAATATAGTGTCTACAACTATTAACTGGAGGTTTTGGGTTTATATCCCTGCTTAGACTGCTCAGTGTGAAACCCGGTGATGATTTTGATATGGACACACCCAGTGTTGTCACTGATGCTCATACAGTACTAGGGAGTGACTCTAAGACAATTGAGACACCTCGACTTTATTTTTTTGGGGTTAATCACCTCAAATACTGTTCCCTGCCTGTGTGTGTGTGTGTGTATGTGTGTGTGTGGGGGGGAGATAAAGGAGGAGAATGTATCTGTCTGGAAACCATGAAGGAACCTCTGTGATCAGGCAGTCTGGCTGTCTGGCTGCGTCCCAGCATGCCTGCTGACAGGAGATGAGACCATACACACACCCCAGTGCTCTTTGTCTTTTTGTGGGACCGTGATCACACGCAAGCACAGTGTGTCACTTATGCATAATATTGACGGATGCTTTGGCCAGTAGATTATATAACTGAAAGATCACTGATTGCACTACAGCTGAGCTGCAGTTGGTACATTCATTTTTATCGATTTTGGTCGTTTAGAAAGGGAAAGGAACAACGCGGGATCCATTTGAGACTTCTTGTTTTTGGTTCAAATGTTCCCCGTTAGTCTCCACCTCCAGTCTCAGGCATCCTCTTCTCCTTGAGGTGGCTCCCTCGCCTAGACCGCTGCTACGTAACTTGTTGCTAGGGTAACCTAGCAATGAGAGAAGCCTTGCCCTTATTGCATTGTATGCAATCATGCTGTTTTTGCAGTATGAGAGAACAAAAAGAAGTCCCATTTGAAGGCTTTGGCTGTGATGAGGAGAGGAGCTGTGTCCCATTTATGCGTGAGTGTCAGTTGGGTATGGTAAGGTGTGGCACCCTCCATATCTTAGCCTCAGTGAATCCAACTAGTTTTTATCATTGTAATGGAGAGCAAAGATGAAGCAAATAGCACCAGAAATCTATTTGGAGGCCAAATCTTAGAAAAAATCAGGGCGCGTTCAGGACCAATGTTCCCTCTGAGCTGATAGTTTGGTGACCTATGTCTAATAATTATATACCAAATAATAATATCTTGTCAGTCATCAGTCAGTGCTCCTTTTTGTACCCAGAATTCAGTCAAAACAGGGTTAGGATTAAGGTTTAGGGTTAGGTTTAGGGTTTAGGACAGTGGGTCTATCTGCGTCCCTAATGGGTTAGGGTTAGGATTGGGAAGTTCTGGCAGCAAATGATATTAGATGCAGGGACTTTGCCATAGCTTGGGGTTTGGTGACTTAACACCCCTGCACTTATACCATGAGAAACATTCAGCTTTGTGACGCTGTGAACCTGACAGATCCTGTGCATGTCTACAACTCTGAAATCACAAGAACCCGTGTTGTCCAAAAAGCTCGGCCTTCCTATAACTAAATTCACAGGACAGAGGAGGCCAGGAGAGGAAACCTCTCTGTCTGCTTGGGTAATTGAAATAGCATGGTATAAGCGGTTAGGTATCGGGTATCCATAAGGAAATTGGTGTGTAATTGCCTAGCCGAAATGCACTGTGGTTCCATTACAGACAGATTAGAGCCAAACACTCTGTTATCAATCGATGCTAAGTGAATGAACAGCAGCAGCAGCCTTTAGGTACTCCACTACTCTCTGCCTTCCTCTCTCTCTCTCTCTCCCTCTCTCTCTCTCACCCCTCCATGACCAGGCCGATGAATGAATGCTCCAGCTGCCAAAGAGGAGAACAGAGAGCGAGAGAGATAGACATACATACAGAGAGACAGAGAGAAAGGGAGAAAGGCAAGGGGGAGATGATAAGACTGGCACTGAGGCCATGCAGACGTGGGTCAGAGAGTGGATGCCAGGCGGGCGGCTCAGCGAACGGAGAAGCCTTTCACGTGGAAGCCAACGTGCCATTTCCAACGCAGCCTCGGGAGTAAAGATGGAGAGAAAAAGACAAGGAAAGAAAGAGAGAGAGAGAGAGAGAGAGAGAACACAGAGGAGTAGCAGGGAGGGGAAAGAGTTTGCTAGCAGGGGCATCAATTCCAGAAACCCCTTAGCAAAGGCAAAGTCCTCACATTCAATCTCATTTGCCACCAGAACCTGACAAGATGTGATTTGGTCAAGGTGATAAATTAGTAGACGTCATCAGCGTAGAGGGAACATTATTAGAGGGAGAGCAAGAGACAAATCCCAATGAAGTGGTATGAAAGACATGGATTCCTATGGATGTCATTTGCATGATTCCTCATTATGGATCTGTTGTTTCAGATTAATCCACTAGGAATATTCACAGAGATTCAGGAGCCACTGAGCATCTCATGACCAACTCATAGCATTCGGCTGTTGACAGTCACACGCATTGACAGTCAGTGACCTGACCTTTCTCACAGCATACTCCAGTTGCATGAACAGGCTGCGGAACGCCAGCCGGACGTAAATGTGGTTAAGTGTGACCAAAACATCATTATCACATGAGTCTAATCCTCTGTCCTGAATGTGTAGGTACTGAAAATGAAGTCATTATTGAACAAGTGTATTCCATAAATAAGGCTCAAGTGAAAGAGGACATCCTATCGCAAAGGCATCGATAAAATATTAAGGGACTTTTTGCGAATTTGGCTCCCCTCCTTCATTCCCTCCCACTGGATGCAAGCTTGGCAGTGACTTCATTCTTTGTCCAGGGATGGATCACAAGGCTGCACAACACTACTCTCTTCACACACACACACACACACACACACACACACACACACACACACAAAGGCAAATGACATCACCCGAGCGGCGACGGGGCGGAGACTGGCAGCGTAAGCCTGGCATCACACACTGGGGCAGCAGAACTCCTCTCCCCTTCCATAAGCTCTCTGTCAGACAGCTCAGCTCAGCATCACTCTCTCCCAATAAGACGAAGCGAGGCTGAGCCTGACCCCTTTCTCACGGAGACCGAGTCGTTTTTCCGACGGCATTACGCGAGCTCCTGCCATTGTCTGGCATTTATTTTAATCACATCTCCCCTCTCATCTCCAGTTTATTAGAGGATAATAATATAGAGTCAGATGAAAGTGACGGTTCTTTCCCCGCCCCAGTACCTAGACCTCTTCTCTGTCTCTCCAGGTCAAGTCTGTTCTTAATTGGCTATCTTCAACAGTATCCTGTGAGGGATGACCACCCCTGTTCCCATTCCATCTCATCCATATGCCCTCTGCGGGATAATAGGCCAATGGATTCGCTGTTAGTTGGTCCGGCCGCCCGCAGAGCTCCAGCAGCTTAACTTCGCCTCCAATAGACTTCAATGGGCCAGAGCATCTCATCTCCGTCACAGCGCATGCATTAAACTACTATCACATATTGCTCTTCACTGTCAGAAACCTGATGTGCCGAGTGAAAATTCCACAATCAGATACTCTTAGGCCTATGTATCATCAATTTGTGATGTTCAACGCATTCCAGGAGTTACTTTGAGATGAACTGCTGCAATTTACTTTTTTGGTACGCCCACTTTCCCTCAACCTTCCTCGTCTGCTTCTACTTCAGTTAGGAATTTCCTACATTTCCCAGAATGCCTTTCGACAAGCCCCCAGAGAACATGCCCGAGCATTTCAGCTGTGGGTTTTATGTGTAGGTGGAGAGTCTTGTGGCTGCATTGCATTCTGGTCTATTGAGGCTACTGTCCGACACAGAAATTGGTGTCTCTGCCTCTTCTATGATGGATTTCTCCCCGTTTGATTGTTGAATGTCAGTGCAAAATGGTGAGTCTAGAAAGAAGCCCTCGCTCTTTGATTCAGAGTATTATGACTTTTTCTTAATTTGTTATCAACATATTCAAATTAGCTAATATTTCATGGAAGACGCCGGAAGTTGCATGTCACATATCCAGTTTCTCAGTGGATAAAGTCAGAGTGCATTTCCCTGTTTTATCTGACGAATAAATAAATACTTAAAATTAAGTAAGTTTTTTTGATGAATTATTCACTATGTGCTGTTCAGAAACAGCAGGTCAAATGTCCATAAGTTGATTAAAAAAAGTGTTTTGCATACAGGGAATATGACATTTTGAGAAAATGGCCACTAATGGTTTGTTTTTTTTGCTAAACTTTTGTGCTTGGTGTCCTTGATGCAGCTGGTATAAAGACATAAATCAGATAATTGTTTTGCATATTTAATGAAACTACAATACCAGTAGTTAGAGAAGCAAAATCTTACATCTCAAAATTGACCAATCCAGCCAAAATCACCATACAGTGGAAGAAACATTTGCTTTCCTGCTTGATTATACAAATCTATACAAAATGCCCTTATATATATGGGCCAGATTTGTAGGGACAAACACTGATTGACGCTGTTCATTCACACTCAGAGACAGCAGTCAAAGCCGTCCCTTGAAACTGGGATAATCTAGGCCACAGTAGTTCTTTCTTCCAGACCTTTGTTTCTTTCCCTTTGTCGATGAAGAGTGTCTAGCGGGAGCGCTGGATCCCGAAATGTGGCAAAAGAGATCACTGATTTTGTCATGTCTTAGAGTTGAAGGCTACAGATCACTGAAGCGCCTCCATACTGTCAGATCATACTCCAAAATGACCGAATTTGGCCTCAGGCGCCAGATATCTGGCTCGTCCAAGTGGATGTTGGTATGATAATATCAGGATAACACTAATCGTCCAGATTGGGATTATGATTACCGCTCGCCAGCGCACAAACACAGCTCCCGCCGTACTTCCACCTAATCTAAAAATATGACATCATAGCTCTTGTTTAATGGAGGAGCTCTCGACGTCGGACGGGACATTTTGTGGTCGTTTGCCCGCAGCTTTCAGCGGCCATCTGTACATCATCTCTGCAGGTCGTCTTTGTCAATCCCCCCGTGGTTTCCCTCTCGTCCCTCTCATCCCTTTGTTTGTCTCCCCCTCGCCTTTTTGTCTCGGTGCCTGACATCACGGGTCCCAGAGGGAAACCTGCGATGGCAACGAGCCCTGATTCAGCAGTGAGCGGTCCCACCCTCCCTCTCTCCCTCCCACACTTTTCAGTCAGCGGTTGCTCTCTATGTATGTTGCCTCCCTCTCTTTATCTCTCTCTCTGTCTTTTTATCCTCTCCTCCCTTCCAACCAACCCTCTCCACCCCCCCCACCCTCCGGCCTTAAGCAGGCTCCGGGGCTCAGACTGCTTTTCCCATGCTGAAAACAAGCTCTCCCAAGTGGGCCAGGCTCTCATTTCACCATAGGCTGTGCCTGGGCCGGGACAACTGCATTACATTAGATGGCAACATCAGGGAAACACCGAAATGAAATATTTATCTCCACCATGAATATGTAAGCAAACATCAAAATATTACCATCTACATTTCACCTTTTTTTTTTTTGGGACGAGACTGCTTCACATTTTCGATGTTGGGGCGTCCATGTCTGCCTCGCAGCGAAAAATGCCATCCGAAGAGTGAAACTCGCAGCTGTGCTTGACTGCTTTGAATTACATTTTTTTTTCTTAGATGTTGCTTAAAAACACCATCACAAGGGGAAAGAAGCCCACACACCAGCCTGTTATAGGGCATCAAACCTAAAAAAAAAGAAGAAAAGAAGCTGAGATAGTAAAGAAAAAACAGGCACAATCAACCTGCGTTCTATTGTTCTACCACTAAATACAGTTAAATTAATTCAATATGCATGGCCATTTGATTCCATTTTTCACACTTTGAAAATATAAAATACTTCTGGCTAATTGGGCTATCATATTTAGTTGACAAATTACACTGTATGGAACTTTTGTGCATTGTCAAAACAGTGACATTTTTTTATTTTTTTTGTATTTTGTCACACTAAAACATAGAAAAAAAGGTGTGTTCTTGATTATACTTGACTATTTGACTCAAAAATGGAAATAATCAATAGCTGCAGCCCTAGCTGTTGTTGGCCAAGTTGTTAACACTGAGACATGAACGTGTCCTTTCTCCAAAAAACGCTGACGAGGCAAAGCAAACAAAAATGCCATTATCCTCAGTGCTGCTCGCATACATTATTAATCGAATCATTAAGAAAAAGAAATATTAACCACGGGTCGATGTTTCTCTCCAGGTCGGCTGCCTCCCTCGCGATAGCTGGACGTACCGCAGCGACACACACTGTTGTCCTCTTACTGGAACAAGCAGGGTTATCAGGGTCAGGCAGGGTTATCACCCTCTGCCCCCCGTCCCCGCCTGCCATTTCAATGGGTGCGAGTCCCATCTGTTGGGCCTCATTAAGGAGAAAACCCAAGACGGGACTATTATCTGCAGACTGAGGCGACAGCGGGAGGTTGAGGCCAAGGTGGAGGAAGGCGGGGAGGCGGGGGGTGCTTGGATCAGGGAGAGTAATGCCGAGACCAAAGGATCAACTAATGGGACAATGAGTCAGACAGAGGGGGAAAGGGTGGGGGCAGCTTATAATGACGAGGCAGGTTCGAGTCTTGACAGGGCAATCGCATTGACTTCGAGGGTCAGCAGGTGGGTAGGAGCTTCGATAAAAGACCACAAACTCTCACTAGGTCAGGTCATGTATTCATTTTTTTCCATTTATACCAGGGTGCAGTGGTCTTCAAGAGCCAGGGCAACCAAAAGTGAGACAGTGGCTGGCCGATATGAAACTGCATCATAGTATGGATACAGACTTACCTTTCAATCCCACTCTGTTTTGTCATTTAGACAGCCTGGAAAGCACATGTTCAATGAAAAGAACGTTCAACTTTGATAAAATTGACCATGACCATAAAATTGAAATGGCAAGAGAGGGTCTTAACTGAGCTAAAACTGTAATTTAGCTTTCAGAACATGAAGAGCCGCATCATGTGTTGTTATCCTGGTTTCAGCTGGTTGGAACAAGTTATTTTGTACAAATCAACTCAACAAATCAACTGTTCTTAGAGGGCTTTCATGTGACGTAGCACACCCACCTAGCAGCCATATTACAGGTCCTCAGCTGTAGGGGAACAGTGGCTGTGAACAGCTGATTGTCTCTCTAATCATCTATCTCAACACAATTGAATACCCATGGTTAATTTATTTCAATAGTAGCCTACCTGGTTAGCTTACCATCGAATTGTTGTAAATACATCTGATTTGCAAAGTAGCTAATATCTATCTAATAGAGGCTAGCGTTAGAAGTGGCTAAAGTCGCATGTTAACATTAACATTGGTTGCTTTGCTTAGCCGGCTGGCTAGTTAGCTACTGTAGCTAACAAAGTAAAAAACCAACTGTTTGTTCAGGTTAACTGAGCTGACACTTTTCAACTTGTATTGTTTTGGAGTAGAGGATCAGCACATGCTTAGCCTAGGGTTATCTTAACCCTGGGCAAACAGCTGGCCCAGGGTTAGCTTAACCCCCTCACACAGACATTTAACCCATGGTTAATGTGCTTTATCCAAAGTATGAAGATAATCCTTTTAGTAATGCAAAGTTGGTATTGTTTTTTTGTGGCCTGTAGATTGATAACTTTAATAGTAAAATAGAACAAATCTAAGTTACCTCATCAGACTCTTCTTTTTACTTATGACCTACAGCCACACCACAGCAATATTTTACAGGTATCTCTCTTTTTCTAGTTTGGTGGTTTAGACATTATTTGCACACAGCCAATTCTCCACTAGACCTCTATGATGGAGCCTGACCTGGCTTTTTATGATGGTAAGACAACACATGCTCTGGCATTTTATAATAAATCACATTGTTGTCTGAGCAGTGTTATGTAGGCCTAGGTATGTAATATGCTATGTTTACGGTTCAGTTTGTAACATTGCTGTATTCTCTATAGAAGATATGATGCAGATCAACTAGGGAGCCAGAGAGCTGAGATGATATTCAGTTTAACTGATTATTAATTAGGTCTATATGTCATCGCCAGAAATACACCATAAGACTGTACAGAATCTGCACATGCTCCATTTACTGTTAACGGATGCTCTCATCTCTCATTCCACAGTGTGACTGTGACTAAATCATGCAATCAAATCATCTTGTAATTGCTTATTTCATGTAATGACCATTAAATACATGCTAAAACGTACTTTTATATAGTCTCTTATGTAATGTGTTTTAGTAATAGGATAAATTGTTAATACCCTGTTTTTTTTAAACCTATTTTTCAAGTATTGTTTCCCCCTCTATTTTTTAAATCTTTTATCTCATCGTGCCTTCTTATGTTTATTTGTTTTGATTTATTTTTTGAGTATGATGTTTGCTATTATTTGATTGTTAATGCACTTTGTAAATGGTTTTACAAAAGTGCAATACAAATTAAGTTGATGATGATGATGATGATGATGATGATGATGGTGATGGTGGTGATGATGATGATTATGATTATTATTATTATTATTGCAAGGGTTCAATGACAATTAAGGCTATATTTGTAAGGTTTCACAAATACCAGCCAACATGGTATTTTCAATTTGTTTTGTTTGTTGTCTGATTTTAGACAAAGATCATAATTGTCCCCTTGTTCCGAATGAACAGCAGAACTATATTCTACACGTGAAGAGCAATCACACACACACACACACACACACTCATGCACACACACATGGCTGCAGAGCCTAACTGGGGAGGTGGGGGCAGGGATGCTGAAACCACTTCTTGACAGCCTCCAGCCTCCCAGAGATGAGAGCAGCAGAGTTGGCTATTATGTAACCCACAGTTACATAAAAGTTATCATTGTACCTTAACACGAGTGGCCTATAGATTTTGCGTCATGGCGACAGAAGACACACTGTATCATCTTACATGCAATATTTACAAAAAGGCTTTTACTGTTCCTCATAAATCGGTGCTACATTACCCTACGGCGGTGAGGGAGGAGCAAGAATTCACAGCCAAACCTTATTAGCTTGGATCACGATTAAAGCGGCAAATATCACTGTTTTCCTCGAGCTACTGATCCGACAGCCATACTGTATTCCTAAATTGCAGCCTCATTTGAATGCCAATCCTTAAACCACAAGTGTATATGTCTAATCTCTGCGTTCTGGCTACCTGCTCCTCTCTGTATTTCCCAGCCTCTCTGGAGTCAAACATCATGCATGCCAGGCTTCCCTATATCAGGACAATTACAGCAGAAACCCATGGAGGTGCAGCCTGGAAACATGGAGGACTCCCCATTCCCGGTTTTACACTCTATCGGACGGGGGGGGATAAAAATGGCCCACGCTGTGTTTGTGTGCACGAAAAAATGGGTCATGCTTCCAGCTCCAGCCACAGAATAGACCGCCATGGCTGAGTGCCTCTGAAAGGAAAGCCTCACTCCGCCGTCTTATAGAGATATGCTTCCTGCGGATCAGCTGCTGCTACTCGTGTGTGTGTGTGTGTGTGTGTATGTGTATGTTTAGAGTGACACTGTAACTCAGGAAGGTTCCCTCACAGTGGCGGCCCAGAAGGTGATCCATAGAATAATAATAACCCCCCTGCGTTCCTCATCATACAACCGGTTGTCCTCTCTTTTATCGCAAGGCTTTGAAGTCTTCATGCCGTTAACCCCATGCATTTCACCACTTGAGGTCAGATAGCCTCCATCTTGAGTCTGAGTAGGATTTCCACAATGTAGGAATCCCTATGAGACTGTGAGAACAAAACATATAAACTAGACCTGAAACGTATGAGCAAGCTGTTTTTATTCCCTGACGATCTAATCGGACCGTGAATCATTTTCTCCGGGTAATTTTTGGAAAAGTTTAGGCATGGATAATGTTTTGCAAAATGCAAACGGTGAAAGCAAATTTCCCAATTCAGCGACAGCAAATGACCTGAATACCAAAATTGATTCTCTAAATCGTAGCCACAAGGGGCTGGATGTGTCGGGCCAGAGATACGAAGATAATCGAGCCACACACACACACACAGAAACAGACACATAAACAAACCCTAAAACCTCACTCCCCCCCAGACACAGCAGACCCAAATCCTCTTACACACACACACACACACACACACATCTGCAGATTTTGGCTGGTGCCGCCGCTGGACCGTGCTGACAGCCCTCCTTTGCCTCCCTCGGCCCTGCCCATCTCATCATTTTTGCCCGTCTTTGTCCTGTGAAGCGCCAGAGATCCAGTTAGTGGGGGAGACTGATGCTGGCGGGCCGCGGACACCATCTGCTCCTGTTCTCTACAGACAGAGCCGCTCCACCAAGTCGAATCGGGACTGTGGACACATGACAGCAGGCTCTTATTGATAGGTGACTATAGGAAAACAACACTCTGAACATGCTGAATAGCAACGGCAGGCATGGCTGAGTCATGTTTGAACAGCAAGTTAATATATACTGTATATATGTATGTATATTAGGGATGGGACGATATGCTTATCTCACGATATGATACGATACAATATGATATGATACGAATGATATGGTCAATACGATACGTACAATACGAACCATACAATGCGATACAATGCGATACGATGCGATACGATTCAACGCGATATTTGGTTCACGATTCAATACAACCACGATACGATGTAATAAATAAAAGTTCAATGACAGCAAAGTGTGACTGTGCAGAATTATGTTTATTTCTGAGCCACAAATCTTTCTAGCGATGTCATTGGCTTGCTAGAATGTAAACAACTACTTAAAAAAGTCATTACAGAGTGTAAATAATATAATTTGGATGGAGAGCTTGTGAAATTGTGATGGTCAAGCGTCTCACTGTGATTACTGAAGAATCAGAAAATAATGTAGCTAATATCACCATTCATTTTTCTGCCCCACGATACATATCGTCACATTTTTGTATCGTGATATATTGAATTTCAATACATCGTCCCATCCCTTATGTATATTTAATCTTTTTTCACCCAGGGAAAGTCGACTGAGCTCCATGCTCTTTACCAGCAACGCCCTGCTTCACACTCATACAGTTACACACATTCACACTTGGAGCTGACCAGTACAACCACAGTCTTCCACTCTTCTACTCAAGAGCGAGGGACAGTGCTTCCCCCACCCGTATTTCCCCACCCAGTCCGGCGATTTGAACCTAACACCTCCGGGTCACAAGCCACTTTCTCTAATCTCTATATTTACTGTTGAGTACGAGTAATTACATTTGAGTAATGATGAGAGTAATTATGTTTGACTTCGCGGGGTGAGACCGAGCAACGTTGTCGGGTGACTAGGCTATTGTAGGGAGTGAGACTGCAGCAGGCTGAGTGTCTACAGGCTGTCCGGAAGGATCGAATCAATCCACCCAGGGCTTCATTCAGTGACCTGAGGGGGGGGGGAGAGGAGGAGGCTCCACATTGCAGTGAATGTGCAGTGTCAGTGTGGACTCATCGCCTCCGCCGAAACATCCCAGTGAACGTGCCTTCGTCGAAAAATATAAATTCCTGGCCCAAATCAAAAGCCAGACATGAAAAGACATCGACGTGACAACAGCAAAAATAGATCTAACTGTAAGCCCTGAGCTTTGAAATATTCTGGGCACGGCATCACACAAAAAAAAGTAACACTGAGCTGTCAGAATAGTGTTAAGCTAAAAATAGTGCTGAATCAAATGGTCTGGGCTACATCGATTGAAGCTGAATTCAACCACGAAGATTCAGAGATGGCTTTTAAATCCTGCTGGTTAATGCAGGATTGGACCTGAACATTGAATAAATTAAGAGAAACACACCAGGTAGCCAGATTCTAAAGGAAGCAAGTTAGAATGTTGTTAAGATTTCTATTCTATTCTATTCTATTTTATTCAGCCTCTCACTTTAAGTTACCAATCCGGTACTGTTGAGCACATAGGCCTTTATGTAGATTCTTGGAGGGAAAAAGTAGGAATCTTTAAATGAAAATGAGCTCTTCACCACTCTCACATTCCATTGCAACCTAAAATATTTCATCCCTGTTCACAAAAGGCTATTGTCAACTCACTGACATGTTGAGAGAATGATATTAGGCTGTAATAATTGACTCCTGCCTCCCACCGGCATTGCTTTTAAATCATGCATCGATTGTTATTGCCAATTCAGCTTGGTTAACTGACACAGCAGGGGTTGTGTGTGCTGATAGAGTAGAAACCACTAGCAGGTATCAGCAGAATCTCATACAAACAGTGGGCTGCAGTGGACTACTCCCATTAGACTCTTATAGGACAGCTCACATTCAGCCTGCTGTCTGCCTGTCTCACTCCTACGTTGTGGTATTGGTGTAATGGAGGCTCTGACTCTATATCATCATTTTCACTCATACTATTTCAGCTTCATCCATTCTAGTGTTGAATTTGTTGGCTGCGTTGTGCGCTTAATGCACCAATTTCCCCACGAGGATCACTAAAGTTGAAGCTTATCCTATCTATTTCAATTAATGTGATACTTAACTGATCCTGATACTGTAAGGATTTTCTCTTTTCCTCTCTGCTTTCCTCTCTGTCCCAGGGAGGTCAGATCAGCGACAGAGCAGCAGCCCTGGAGCTGCTAGGGCTTCAGTGTCTCAAGGACACCTCAACATAGTGGATGCTTGCTGACAAAGGGGTTTGAATCTGGATCATCCAGCTGAAGGACAGTCTCTCCTCCCACTCTTGCCACCCTGCCTCCCCTATTTTTGACATATGCTAAAAATTATGGTGACAGTCTCTTTTGACAATGTGTGGCAACATCAATGACAGTCCTTACATCGAATAATTTGCCAGTAAAACATCCTAAATCCACTTATATTGACTACATTTCTGAGGACAAAGAGAGCAACGACTGATGAACAATATTATTATTTGGTCAATGTGATGAATAATTAGACCTCACCAAACTATGAGCTTAGAGGGAACATTCCTGAACGCTCCTGGTTTGGTTCTTTCTAGCTATGGCTTTCTGTAGACTTTTGCTTTACCTTTGCTCTCCGTTATAACGATAAACACTGGACTCATACAGGCTATTTGACGCACATGGTCATCGTCTGAGTGGCCTAAATTCAAATGTCTAGGAGTCACATAACTACAAGTACCAGGAGCGCAAGGAGGGGGGAGACAACCAATGGACTTGCAGTAAACGCTGTGACGGCACCCGCGTTGGTCCATTTATGGGCGCGTTCGCTACGCTCGCGCAGAGAACTCGCGGCAAAGTGTGGCAGAGAAGGATACAGCATCCACAGCTCGTGAAGGTGGGTGTGACAGACAGCATCTTTTAAATGGGAAAAAGTCAATAGGAATATTTTTTTTCTGTCTCAAAGTATGAACATTGCCAATTTCATGACGTTGTAACGGATTGCAAACAAGACAACTTGGTTACTTTTGTTATCTAGGCGTAATTTATAGCAAATATTCACCAATGTTCTCTTTTTTTTGTTGGGGAATCAGTGTGTGGCGCCTCTGCTAGTGTAGCATGTGAGCTAACAGAATGACTGACAGGTTGTTGATGGATATCTTGAACCCCGATTGACCTGAAGGCTCTTCCCGCTTTTGTTCATTTGGAATTATTTTAACGAAGCAGTCAAAACGGTAACGGTGCTTGTTTTTCATTTTTTATGATGTGGTGGCTCGTTGACGGTTAGTTAGCCTATTGTATGGGTGGAGAAATGACACTGGCACAGTTGGCACAGACGACAGACAGACATGGCTAGACTTGATAGTTGTTTCCCCGGTAATGTTAGTCGATAGCAACGACATTTGGCATTCTCCTTCATCCTCTGATTATTTTAAATGCACCCTAGGATATCTGACCAGAGGTTTAAACATAGGTTATTCGACATTTGCCGTTGGAAGAACCTGCCGTCAGCTTGTCTTTGTTTGCAGCTGCTCGTCACGTTGCTGTCAAAAGCGCCTTTGTTTCATCCTGCTTGTTATGCGTGTGCTAATGACACCAGCAGCCCGCTGAAACACTCCTTAACCTGAACCAAAACTATGGAGATCAATTGTCAATGTCGACTTGTTAATCTTTCTAAGTCAACGTGGACATTATTGGACGAAATCAATGCCAGCCTCACTACCCAAAATGTTTTCTTCCAACCCATGGGCGTCAGTTTGGTATGGCAAGGTGTGGGCAAAAAATGCCTTACCCCAAATTGGTACAAATTTGAACTTGTAGCTTTTAGCATTATAATGGAGAGCAAAGATCATGCAAGTGATGCCAAAAATGCATATGAAAGCCATTTATTTTTTTTATTTTTTTTAATCGCCTCAGATGAGTAGGGGGGTGTTGCCTCTAAGCTCGGCTGATTGTTTGGTGACCTAAATATGTTTAATGATTTATCACACTTAAAGTACTAGGACACATATGTCAGTCGTTTGTCATTGCTACAGTTTATTGCCAGATATTTAGTCGATATTGGGAAGTTTTGGTAGCAAATGATATTAAATTCAGGGGCTTTGCCAAGTCTTGGGTTTTGTGAATTGACGCACCTGTTTCCAATATTGACACGTTTGGGCACCACGATAGTTATCTTGCTCGTCTTGCAGTCTCTCAGCCATCCTTTGTTGGGCTGTACTGGTAAAACTTGTCTGTTTTTCACCAAACCCCCTGCGGCTGAGACACATGGTGCAAGGAACAGGTGTTCCCTGTAGATTATCTTTTCCCCCGATATGCTCGTTGCTCACTAATGTTATGCCAGATTTTGAATTTTACGTGTTAGTAGGACGAGGCTACAGGCCTTTCTACACCTGGCACTGCCTGCTGTACCCACCCTGATCACAGCCTTTGTTTCAACAAATGGAGGCTTGTCTGTCGTTCATTAACAATTAACGCGATGGTAGTCTTTTGAAAAAGGCCTTCTCGCCTCGGATGAAGTGACTCTACTGCTTGATTTGGATTGAACTGAATGTCATTGCTGCCACAAGTCAAAAGATAAACAATGGTCAATGTACCATGCAGTCATTGAGTGCCTGTGCGTTTTGTGTGGATTGATGGGCGGTGGTTGCTTGCAGTGCTGAAGACGGCCAAGGGATGTCGCTAGTGGGACATGTTTTGGATATTGAATGCTCCATTCACTAGAGGTGGTTACATGGGAAATGGTGGCGTAAAACATCCGCTAGAGGTCGCTAGTGTTCTGTATTTGGGAGGCACCTGCTGTCAATTCATCAGGGAGTGTGTATCAAAGTGAACTGACGTTTTTGCTATGATTCCTCCTCAGGTATATTGACCTGCAGCGCTCTGTAAAGATGGCATCCGCTGAAGGTAAGTTATCTGTTAATGTTTAATGCTATATCATGCAGACTAATGCTTCAAGGTGCAGTAATGCAATATTTACCTTTTTGTCTCTTCAGATATTCAGGTTAAGGAGCTAGACAAGCGGGCCTCTGGCCAGGCCTTTGAGGTGATCCTGGGTGCTCCTGCCCCAGATGCCAAGGGTGATTTCCCCTTGTCTCCTCCCAAGAAGAAGGACGTCTCGCTGGAGGAGATCCAGAGGAAGCTGGAGGCTGCGGAGGAGAGGCGCAAGGTGGGGAAATGTGTTCACTATTACTAACATTATGCATTTATATAATATAAATGTACTGGTCCAAATATTGGCATGTGAAGAGTTGTCATTTTTCTTAAATTTTTCCTTCCTTTTCCAGAACCATGAGGCCGAGGTTCTGAAGCACTTAGCTGAGAAGCGTGAGCATGAAAAGGAAGTGCTGCAGAAAGCTATGGAGGAGAACAACAACTTCAGCAAGATGGCAGAGGAGAAGCTCAATCAAAAGATGGAGGCCAACAAAGAGAACCGCACAGCAATTATGGCAGCGATGAATGAGAAATTCAAGGAGAAGGTTTGTGTTTTGGGTGGTGTCAAATGGATGCACTTGCAGGTTTTTGTTGCTAGTATGTTGGCAACCTAATCTTTAATTTTCCTGTTTTTGTTTCATAGGACAAGAAGTTGGAAGAGGTGCGAAAGGCCAAGGAAACCAAAGAGGGCACCTCAGAAGACTGAACTTTACACGGGGGGATTGTATAGGGTTTTTTACGTATCCAAAGATTGATTTATTTTTTGTTTGATGGCCAGTATTTTTGTTGTGTTCACTACCCACCTTTTTTGAAATAAAATCTGAAGTTCCACTTTGTGAATTTTTCAATTCTCCTGCTATAAGTGTACTTGCGCTGGTTTTACATGTGGCTCATCCCCCCCCCGCCCACCCTTGTTGAGTCTAATCCATTTAAAATGTGTAGCTTGTCAATGCAGCTTCTGCCCTTTTTGAGAATTAGCAGTGTGTACTTATCCTTTTGAGGAAGCATGTTTCTATGCATAGGTCTTTTATCCTAGCCTATTTCATGGTGCGTTTTGGAAATGTCCTTGTGAACCACACCTGTTCTTGGCACTTATTTAAAAAAGTAGCACACGGTTTGATCAAAGGCGTTGGCTGTTTTTAGGTGCAGGTGTTTAGTGCAGCTTTGCTACCCAGAATCTGCTAGTTTTGCTCCTAAAAGTCATGTTTGTGCTGACTTTTTGCTTTTGTAAAAATATGGGGGTTTGTCTCAAAGCACATGACTTCTTGCTGTATAGCTGTGATTAACTTTGCCAGACATGTAAATGGACGCCATCTTGAACATCACTGGAGCAGGGGTCTACACATGGAATGCAAACGAGCAATACACTTTGGCATCTCAATAGATACAGTAACTAGTTGACTTGAACTGTTGTACTAAAACAAAATAAAAATGTAAACGCACTGTTTGGTGGTTGTTGTTTTTTAAGCCTTATTGGTATCTTACTGATATTTTTAAGGCAGTGGTATTGTGTGAAGGCAGTAGTACTTGCACTCATTAGCACTGCCAGGTAACTTCCTATCCCAAAAAGGTCTATAAAGTTGCTTTTGAACAGGCTACAAGGTAAAACACAAGTCCTTTATTCACCTAAAGCAATTGTGGGATTATTTACTAGGCTTTTCAACAAAACATTGAGCTTTTTCACTGATTTGGCATGGTGGTTAGCACTGCTACCTGGGTTGGAATCTTGGTTCTGGTCCTTTCTGTGGAGTTTGCATATTTGTGTGGGTTTACTTCCACAATCTAAAGAGATGCAGGTCAGGTGATTTGAAGACTCAATGTCCTGTGTATTTGATGGAAGTAGAGTATATGATATTGCATGTAAAGCCCTTGAGACATCCTTCTGATAAAGGGCTATATAAGTAGGCTTGACAAGAAATGACTGTCTACCTTGACTTTAGAAGTTGGATGTTCTCAAGGGTCTGAGTGAAATACATTGGACTCTGACAGATGAAGCATCCTTACATTCATATTGTCATACTGCTCCCTACTGGCGGAAATGGAGAGAGACTATAAACGATCACTCCCACAGTGTCTACGTTACACATTCTCAAACTGCAGTTAAACCTTACAAATTGTGGATCAAATACAAGCGCAGTAAAGTGAATTTGCCCTTGATGGTGCTCCTTTTTGAGAACTAATTGGGTCTAATGTGTAGATAAGGACTGCTCTCTCCACATTATATTATGATCTGGATCCATACCAGTGACAACACAACCAGTCCAGTAGCTTCACAAAACTGGAGCAGTCTTTGTCTCCCTCTGGTGGTCTGATCACTGAGGTACTATTCCTTTGGACAAACAGTCTTATATCAAGCAAGAGAAGCAATCTAGAAGGATGAATTCAATGAAAATTTGATCACATATCTTTTAGTTCCAAACTTTCTGATCCAGGTGTATGTGTTAAAGGGGAATACCACTAAGTTTAAGAAGTGGTGTATTATTTATTCCTGTCTAGGTGGTCTTGATCTTGATCTTGATCTGAGCAGAACTAAGACTCAGAACTGTGATGTTGACATTTAAGTATAAGTATATGTATATATTTTCATAATTCATTCTCTATAGAGTTGGGCATCAGCATGCATTCAAGTGGAATTTAGTGGTATTCCCTTTTAAATATTCAGTATAATAGAGATGTTACAGACCAGTAGAGGGCAATGTTGCACTTTCTTCAGTCTCTCTCTCTCTCGCTCTCTCTCTCTCAAATAGTTACAAATTAGTTAAAAAATTAGGACTATCTCTAAAACCTTGAATTTCATCCATATTATATTTCGACAAAAATGTACTTTGTGGCTTCAGCAGGTAATTATCAGTGTCCCAATCCATTCTTCAAGCACTCCTTCTCCTGCAGGTTTTTTGTTCCAGCCATACTCTTGCACACCTGATTCAATTAAGGACTTCATGCTGATTGGTTGAGCAGTAGAAATAGGGCTAGCATGAAGCGTGTATACTGGATGATTTCTCGTGAATTAAATTTGGCCCAGGACCCCGTGGAGCCCCCTTAAGGACCCCTTGGTTTGTCCCTGAACCCCACTTTGAGACCCACTGTTACAGGGAACCTCAGCACACATATGAACCGCAACCCATCAGTTAAATCCTATAGAATTGCTTTATTATGGATCCATCCCATCTCAGATGAGAGCCCGCCTCCTGGTCCTTTGCAGCACGCACCTGTCTGAATCCACGCTGTGCGTAATGCAGAGGACGATCAGGATGGAAGTGAGAAAGCCTGGCAATTGTCTGCAATTTGAAACGACAAAACACGGAGCGACAAAAGAAATATCACGGCTGTTAAAGTGCTTCTCGGCGAACTCGTTCTCCATGCTGGATTTGCTCTGCTATTCTGCCACAGTAGTGAGTAATTAAGAGGAATCTATTGAGGCGGGAAGGTGTGGAGGAATGTGTGGAAGTCTCCAACCTAGGACTGTAAAGTGACTGGGAACATAGCCGTGTTAAATAAAAATGACCTATAATTACTTCCTGATATGTTCACACTGCATGAGTAAGACATTGCAGCCTGATGCACGACAGCTCTATAATGCACCGTATGCACAAGAGGTCACATGATCACTGATCTACATGGTATGAATGGATCGTTTATAAAATGCATTACTAGTTTCACAAAGGAAAAATAGTTTTCTATAAGAGCAGCTTTGACCGGAGCAACAGGCCTTGAATGATTGAACTCAGTTGCACACGCTGTCGACTTTAAGTATAGACTAGGCTGCCATGATGAATCGATGCTCCCTACTAGAGCACAGGAAAATTATAATTATACTTATCGCATACATTCCCTGCCATCAACCCTTGTTTTATTTTTGCCGCGCTAATCTAAAAAAGAACAATGCAGAGCCACCCGCTTTCTCGCCCAGATGTAGAAATCCTTTATTGTAAGTTTCATTAAAGTTTTCCAGCACACTGGATGTGTTCCGCTGACGTTTTGTGCCCGTTTCAGATGTTTTCATTTCGCACCATACATGAAATATCTTGGACTATTTCGCAAGATTGTCAAAATCTTCCCATCTGCTGACAAACAAAAGTAAATCATATAGATTTAGCGGCCTTCGATGTATAGAACTCTACAAATAACATTATTCTGCCACATGCTCATCTTATCTCGTTCCATTTTATGATTATATTTTGCTCAAAGAGAGGCATGTTGAGCTCAGTAGCGTCGTGAAAAAAAGAAAAAAAAAAGAAAGACATGCCGCCCTGTATCTCCTTGAGTAAACATAATGCAGAATGAGTTGAGTCTATCCTGACATCATCTTAATGAAAGTGTCTGTGGGGAAACAACAAATAGGGCTGGGACTACAGGGAAAAGAGGAGATCAGGTCAGCGGAAGCAGTGCAGCAGGCGCATTAAGGCCCACACACATAGATCACTAGGGATGATGAGGAAGAGTGAGATGAAGCCAGAATGGGGAGGAATAACATGAGAACGCTATTACATGGCTGGCTGAGTTTTTAATGCAGCGCTGAGATGCTGTAATATTCAAAAGGAGCAGGGTGTTATGTGTAATGATGAGGGAAGGGATGTTAGGAGACTTGCTGACTGATGCGGGTTTTGGAAGGCCGATACCGACACTAGGGACGGGATGATATATCGACATTCACTATATCGCGATACAAATATGTAGCGATACGTATTGTGATGCAGAAAAATGCATCGCGATATTAGCTCCATGTTATTCTGCTGTAGTAATCACAAATGAGACGCTTGACCATCAGTTTCACAAGCTCTCCATCCAAATTATATTATTGTCACTTTGTAATGACATTTTTAAATTGTTGTTTACATTCTAGCAAGACAATGCCATCGCCAGAAAGATTTGTGACTCAGATATAAACATAATTCTGTCAGACTTTGTTGTCATTGAACTTTTATTTATTACATTGTATCGTGGTTGTATTGAACCGTGAACCTCATATCGCGTATCAAACCATATTGTGAGATAAGCATATCGTCCCATCCCTAACTGATACCAATATTGATTTGATGCTGACATTTTTTTATTGAAACTTCCAATAATATTTTCTGCTGAAATTCAAGTAATTTCTAGTATATTTTAATAGAGTGCTTGTCAAAAAGTCTCAATAATATGAAGAAGATTCTCACTCAGAGAGAACAGCATTATTTCTCTTAAAATTGCTCTCTGACTTAATTGACGCATTTCGACACAATTGTCTTTCAAAGTACCTGACATATTTCAACATATTATTTTTTCCATCTACAATAAAGGGCCAAACTGTTCATGTGTTCCAGTGAAGCTTTCTTCATGTTTGCGTTTCGACATATTGTCACTTTCATTAAGATGATGTCAGGATAGACTCAACTCATTCTGCATTATGTTTACTCAAGGAGATACAGGGCGGCATGTCTTTCTTCTTTTTTTGCTACGTTACTGAGCTCAACATGCCTCTCTTTGAGAAAAAATAACAATAAAATGGAAGAAGATAAGATGAGCATGTGGCAGAATAATGTTATTTGTAGAGTTCTATACATCGAAGGCCGCTAAATCTATATGATTTACTTTTGTTTGTCAGCAGATGGGAAGATTTTGACAATCTTGCGAAATAGTCCAAGATATTTCATGTACGGTGCGAAATGAAAACATCTGAAACGGGCACAAAACGTCAGTGGAACACATCCAGTGTGCTGGAAAACTTTAATGAAACTTTCAATAAAGGATTTCAACATCTGTGTGAGAAAGCGGGTGGCTCTGCATTGTTCTTTTTCCTTTCGGCAGATTAGCATGGCAACAATAAAACCAGGGTTGATGGCAGGAAATGTATGCGGTAAGTATGATTTGTCAAAGTACCAAGAACTTCGACAAAGACAATATGTCGAAACGCGTCAGTTTCTAACAATAAAAAGAGCTATTTTAAGAGAAATATTGTTTTATTCCAGAATACTTGGTGATATAGGATAGGATTCAACTGATGTGGGTTTTTGAAGGCCAATACAATGCCGATAGTTTTGTATCAAAGCTGCCATTATGTGTTATTTTCTGCCAATATTTAATATCTTTAAATTTGACTATTTTCATGCCAAAGATTACAAGTATTCAGTGTTTCCTCGAGAATTTTATTCCAGAATACTTGGTGATATAGTCTAGGGTTCAATTGATATGGCTTTTTGAAGGCTGATACTGATATAATACTGATACCCAAACACTACTAATAGGATTTATATGCTTTCTTGACACTAGAAGTATATTTTTCTATCGTTTTGTTTTCTATTCAGTTGGCTTGTCTGTAAGCTTGTCTGAAATCCAGGTGCAATTCTTCACAGATATTTTTGTATCATATTTTCTGATATTCAATATCTTTAAATTTGATCATTTTCATGCCAAAAGAATGCAAAGATTCAGTGTTTCCTCCAGAACTGTGTTCTTGTCATGGTTGAAAAGCCTCTGAAACAGCTTTTAGACCATCATAGGACACTAAAACTCTCCCAGACTAATCAAATTCTTTTAGGTGGGTTAGCAGCTCTTTAAGGCAGTGTAACCCACCATATCTTTTCAATGATAGGGGAAACTGGGATACGTTACTGCCTCATATCAGAGATGGACGGTATGACTGGACGATATCCAATTTTTCATAAAAGGCCAACATTGGCCAACCTGATATAAAATAACCTCACAGGTTATTAGAGATGGGACGATATATCGGAATTCAATATATCGCAATACAAAAATGTGACCATATGTATCGTGGGACAGAAAAAAGAATCTTCATATTAGCTCCATTTTATTCTGCTGTAGTAAACACAAATGAGACGCTTGACCATCACAATTTCACAAGCTCTCCATCCAAATTATATTATTTGCACTTTGTAATGACATTTCTAAATTGCCATTTACATTGTAGCAAGCCAATGCCATTGCTAGAAAGATCTGTCACTCAGAAATAAACATAATTCTGCACAGTCATTCTTTGTTGTCATTGCACTTTTATTTATTACATCGTATCGTGGTTGTATCGAATCGTGAACCACATATCGTGTATCGAATCGTATCGTGAGATAAGCATATTGTCCCATTCCTACAGGTTATCCATATTGTACATGCTTTGTCCAGTGCTTTATCATCGCTGGTTGGTAATCATGTATAAAGTGTTGTAAATGTAAGTGATGTCAAGTGGAGGAGGCTGTTTTGGTGTCAAGTCTCTGCGTAGCCGTTGGATAGTGCGTAGGCGTCAGCGAGCCCGGCATCTCCTCATTTGAAGCCGTAGCACACGTATCGATTAGCAGCAGTGCATCCACAGAGGCGTACGGTATGGAAACCATCATGAAGTCATGCATACTTCTCACATAGGAGTAGTCATACAGTGCAACAGTGTGGGAGTCGCTAATCCGAGCGCCTCAGTGCTTATAGGAGATGACCCACAGTCAAGCAGCTAAAATCTCACCCAGTGTTTTTGGGTACAGTGTGCTGTGTGCCACAATTTGCTCCCACCATTGTGAAGAATAATACTGATTGTTGGGGTGTTATCGCGCTCAGCCCCCATCACGCATCCCTGCAGGGATCCCTTCCAACGTTGATTTATGCAAAGCCACTGTGAAAGAGTCATCTAAATCCTGACTGGTAAATGTGGAGTTGTGTTTTTTTTTTTTTTTTTTTTTTGCAAAGAGTTGAAGCGCGTTCCTGGAAGCGTTGTCAAGTCACGGCAACTCTGAGCTCCTATGATAGCGGGACTCTGTAATGAACCGCAGATAAACAAGGCGCCACATAAATGTGAATGGGAGGAGGGAACTTTGCAGGCAGAAATGTCGCTTGATGTTCCTGCCCGGAAACTAAGGGGGCATTCAAAGAGAGAGAGAGAGAGAGAGAGAGAGAGAGAGAGAGAGAGAGAGAGAGAGAGAGAGAGAGAGAGGAGGGGGGGGGGGGGGCTTGATTCAACTGGAAGACTGCCTAATTACATCAAGTTTTGTTTTGGTGATATTTGTGTATCCAAATATTTTGAGGCTACATCTGTGAGAGTTAGATAAAGATTTATCTGTAGAAATGTGAGAAGAAAAATGTGACTCCAATTACCTTACTCTTTTATTTTATTTTTTTCCCAGTATCTCATCTGAAAGTGCGTTTCACACATTGAGTCTAACAGTCTTTTTGGACACTTTTCTTGTGACATATTGTGATACAGAAGATGCAGTTTAAAGGCGTGTAGGTGTGTTTTTCCAGATGGACGATGTCCTGCACTCTACAGTTTCAGGATTTCTAGCCAACAATTTTTAGTCTCTCCAACGGAGCAGAGCAGATGGATGCTGTATGAGCGACAGGTAAATGTTAAAGGCATAGTGAGTAGGATTTTGCCGGTTGTGGCTTGTAAACACAACTTTCAAAGTTGACCCCTCCTCCCTAGCTCAACAAGACGCGAAGCGCATGTCTCGTTGAGCTACGACAGCAAAAAACGCAAGTACAGCGAGGCGAAACGCCAAGCAGACAAGGCTCGTTCCAAAATGAGAGTGAATCTGGGGTTTGGCTTTCACCTGTTGGTGAGTATTGAAGGAGAGAATGGCCTGTTTTCTGTTGGACAGGTAGGTGCCAGTTAGCTTAGCTAGCTAGCTAGGTATCAGCTTTTCTACTACAATGAAGCTACACTAACAACGGTAGCTAGCTGCCAGCTCACGACACGCTAGTTCTGACCAGAACTCCAGTTACTCTGTATCAGAGTTCAGGACCGCTACAGTAACCAGCGAGGCTTTTAGATATAAAAGGATTCAGCAGTGGTTTTGGTTGCAGGTGGACACACCCAGTGCCAAAAGGTTGACGCCCAGAAATGTCCGGAACATTCAGAAATAAGAAAATCCAGGCAGAAGGCAGACTGTCTGCAGACACAGACTACTAGTGGGCCATAAGTAATGATTGAGTAGGATCCTTTTTGGATGAGTTTATGCTATTTCAAGGTGGGAATCCTGCTCAGTATGCCTTTAAAGTAATAATCATTTAATATGAATTAAAGTCCATTTTGCTGCTTTTTAACGCCGTTTTACGTTTCCGGTTTGTTTGGAATAGCAGAAGGACAGGGAAGTTAGCATGAGCAGCGGTAGCCACCATGACTGAACAGACAAAGAGCACCACTTACCACTTTTTCCACTGAGATAATACTATATATCCAAGGTCACTTGACAGCCAGATATGAAATGCTTATCTGTGTTGGCCGAGATTGGCTGATATGAAATACAGACTTGTGCCTACGTTACCCAATTACCGCACCAGTTATTCCGAATAAATTGCAGAGAGGGAATGCATGCAGATTTTTTATTTTGTCAGCATTGCCCTCTGGAAAGAGATTATTGTAGGGTTTGGGAGAAATTCTGGGGTCACGGCTGCTCGACAGAATGGATTTCCCAGGCTATTATCAGTGTTTACATTCATTCTTGTAGGGATTCAAGGTTTTAAATCCCATACCAGAGACAGAACTGATAACCGGAGAGAGAGAGAGAGAGGGAGAGGGGTTTTTATTAGGCAGCACTACTTCACTCAATTAATGTATTTGATGTCACATATCATGTTCCTTGTTATGCAAAATGTTCCCTGTGTGAGAGGCGATGATGAGGATTTATCATTCCCCGATCTGGATGCCGGCGGTGAGCGTGTGAAATGAAAAAGCTTTAAAAAAAAAAAGAAAGGTGTGAAAGTGAATGATTGAGGGGATAAATTTAGGAGAAATAGATGGCAGGGCAGCATATTCTCACACAAAACGGGGGAACCTGTGAAACGCTCCACAATTTATTGCTGAAATGATTTCCACTTCTTTTGGATATGGTCCCGGTTAGTCGGTGATACCTTGCACACTGCAGCTACGCAGGGATAAATTGGTGGAAATCGTTTTTTTTTTTTTTCCCTATCCTCCATTCCATTTTTCTCTCTTCTTAGAAAGTGGCGGGAATTGAAAATGAAGTCAAGGTGGACGGATCGCCAAATACAGCGTGGTCAATTGAATGGAGCTGCACACTCTGCGCCTTGTGTAACGAGTTTGATAGTTTGCTCCGACAACCATTCAGATTTTCAGAGAAGCGAGAAGTGGAACTGAAGGCCAGACACGTATCACAGAGAAGAAAAAAAACCCTCCTTCGCTCTGAAATATCTTTTTTTAGAACAACAAGGAAACAGCCAAATGGCCAGAGTGAGCTGCCTGTTCGGATCACCGCTCCAAAGCCTCCACCAGAGATGCTAGTTTTGGAGAAGACGATGATATGAGAGTCGGGGGCCATTGCAAAGCTGATAAATCTCTGTAATGAGGAGGGCTGCAGGCTGGGAGTGAGGGACCGGTGAGATGGAGGTATAGCCAGTTATAAATGTTGCAAAGCACAGTGCTGGAGAGAGAGACTCTTCCTCTTGGGAATATGCCCGGTTCCTCGCAGGTACAACCCTGACACTGGAAATGAAGAGCTGTCAACGGGTTAAAACCCACTCCCTCTCTTTCTCTGAGGCTATTGTGCCAGCTTCAACTTACATACTGTATGTCATGTAGTTTAGCTTGAGCAGAAAAACTTTTTTTTTCGTCCCCCCCTTGAGCGAATACAATTTGTTCTGCTTCGCTTCCAAGTTGACCAAACGCTACAGCCGCTGAATTATCACCCGCAGCCATCAACCATTTTTATCAGCCGAGCCTTTTTACACACCATAAACAACATATCCGTTTCACGGGGTAAAGCTGCGTGTTGCGCGAAGACGTGCCGTGAAACATATGGTGCACCGGGCATTCCAGCACCCACTACATCACTCTGTAGGCTCTTAGAGCACATTTGACTTTAAATCACCCCCCCACAGCCCCTTCTCCCTGTTCCCTTTTTTATTTCTGACTGTGAACTTTTGGGTCGTGACAAATTGATGAGATTGCGGCAAAAAAGCTTTCACAATGCTATAAGTTACAGCGGGCGAAGGGCTTAAAACAATAGGCCATTAGCATACTTTCCCCCCATCCATCAGCAGGCAGTGCCAGCCGCTGGCAGCCATTCATCACAGCCATACCACCAAGCAAGCCGGCCCCGGGCCCCCTCCGCACTGCTTATAAGGAGACGTATGAATACAACATGAACACGCCACGCCGAGATAAAGACTAATACAGCCCAATTCAACTGTGACCATGAAGATGAATGCGCTCAAAGTAAACAGTGACAACGTGACAAATAGTTTTAATACGGGCGGTGAATAAGCAATCTCTGTCGAGGTTGGGTTAGCGTGTTTGTTTTCATGAACTGTGACTGCGAGACGAGGTGCTGCAGTGTCACTAAAAGCGGCCGCGCGCCCCTCCCCGGGGTGCCAAGTCTTCGGAAGCTCCTTCCAGCTGCCTCTAATGCACATTGTTGGATGCGGATTAAGTTTCTCGGAGGGCGGTGTCATGTCGCGGCTCAGTGTGCGGCTGGATGTTCGGCTCGGGTCTCTGTGCCACTGGCTGCCTGAGTGCCTGTCCATTAAGCTAGCTTATTAGAGAAGGGGAAAATTAACCTTAATGGGCGCTTTTCTCTTTGAATACTAACTAGAGGCCCTTTGCTAAGCACCATGGTGTGTCTCCTGCTGTATGTTTGGCTATTTTTATTTATTTCCCCATTCAGGAGTTAATGTGTGAGAGTCACAGAGCAGATAGATCCTGAAGGCAGCATAGCGACTCTATGGGGCCGCTCATTCACAGCCCCTCCTCTCCTTGCCATCCCTCTTTCCTGCTGAGCAGCTCTCCATAAATGCCAATTAGCAAAAATTTAAAACCAATTAGAGCTGCTTTGTGCTCAGTAAATCTGATTATTAAAAGCCATGTACATCTTCCATGCAATCAGCGCCTGCCGCTGTACTACAGACAGACTCCCATGCCAAGCCTATCAGTCTGCTCTCCAGTCCAGTGGCTGCCTCACCACCCTTGGTCCCTCTCGCCTTCTAATCTGACTATAATGACATTTGCGTAAGGCAATGAACGGTGTTGCGCCCGGGCTTTTTCAAGACTCCGCCGCCCACCCCGCGCATCACAGACGTGTTTATGACTCCTGGGTGTAATATTTCCCTCATTTGCATAATGATGTCCCCTGTTTATTATAAACCTGTGCATCCATCTCACTAAGGCCCATTGAACAAGCAGTGGATTTGTACAAAATTAGAATGCAAATGGAATGTAATACTGTTGCACCACCAGTGATGGGCCAATAAACCACACTAGCCCCCCCCCCCCCACACACACACACACACACACACACACACCCCACCACCACCCCCAGCCCCTAGAAGCAATATGCGCTACAGTCAAACACCTACACAACACTTCAAAACAGCAAAGATGCCATCAATCAAGCTTTGAGAGTAAAGTTTTCAGAGAAGAAGCTGTAAACAGGTAATGTAAAAGTTGCAATCAGCAAGCTCAACTTTAGTGCGATGTTGACACTGCTTGATGTGACCCCAAGTCGAACAGACGGGCTGACTGGATTCGGGGATGGGGAAAGCGTCAGGCACAAATACAAATCCCACTATCCTGCGTCTATGGAACCCTCTCAGAGTTTAATCAATATATGAATTTATTATATGAATTAATGATCTGCCAGAGTCTTACATCTTTCTCCCGGAGTAGCAGTGAAGCCCTTGTCCAAGGACATTCTTCTTGGGGTGAAGGACCCTAATCATTCTCCCAAAATTTCTGACAGAAACATAATATATTCAACACACTAATTGAGACACATACATAAGACATCTTTTTATCCCCCGCAGATACAGTTTTGATTAAAAAAAACCCCGAATCAAATGCCACTGAAAAGGAAGCACGCTTTTTATTTATAAAAAGAAAACGGCATTGCCTCATGAAATATTAATGTTGGTGTTCTATCTTTGTCCCTTTAGTTGGAACTGAATATCAACTTTTTTGCACTCTGGCCATGATAGCATGCGCCACAGGGCTCACTCTCTCCTCCCACAGCATTTAAATTAGATTACTGGCAAGATAAATTCAACTGAGTCCGTAACGAAATGCACTGTGACAAATGCTGACTCAGGTGGCCAAAAGCAAATCAAGACCAAAATCGCCATTGCAATTCAAACCTAACGCTCTCTTTACTTTATTATTGTTTCCGTGCCAGCATAGTTGGATACTGGGAAGGAAACCCGGGACTTTGTTTGCATTGTGATGACCCTGCAGTAGCCGTTTAACTCCTTCAGTGTAAATCTGACCTTAAAAGTTTTTCTCCCAATAATACTCCAACTTCTCCCATGATGCCCAGAAGGAGGAATACCTCGGGGGAAACCATTTCATGGTCGGAATACGTTTAAATTGCCATACCTAGAAAATATCCCATTGCAATGGTATATGATTAAAATTCAAGCTGTTTAAGAAAATATTCCCTTAGGTATTCTATTTTAGAGTGAATCTACACACTATTACATGGGTTTTTTTGGGTGCTCAGCAGTAATATTTGACGTGCGTATTGTGAAATACATCGACTGTGGTTATAATCTCAAGATTTCTGGGCCATATGAAAGTATTGGTATTTCAAGCAGCGGCAGTCTGTTAAATACATGTCACATGTTGCTGTAAAGTGTTATAAAACTAGACATTTGGATCAGAGAGGGGATGAAAAGTCTGTGGCAAAGTCCCATGAGACTCTTGCATCACTCTGCATTTTACCCAGGCCACGGGCTGGGTAGTTAAAACCAGAAGGGCCAATGGATTTGCACCTCACCCACTTCTTTCCATCTTCTAAAATTGTACAGGGTGAAGACAGCCTCAGACTAGGGTGTGATGTTATACTTCAGGAGTGACTGCTGCTGAACATTATCGCATGTGTCTCTGGAAACAAAATGAGAGATTTTAGCGGGGGGGTGGGGGGTGTTATGGGAAATTGTTGTATTTCCAAAGGGTTGCAAATACCAAATACTGATATTAGACTTTCTGGTATGGAGTGTAAATGTTTTGAGCATATGCCAATCACTTTGTCCACATTATGCATGTCTGCTTTATTTTTTTCATCTTGTATAGTTCTATCACATAGAATATGCACCAATGACAGTACAAGACATTTCTATTAAATGCTGCAGGGGGCAGTAGTTGGACATAAATGCACCACCAAGCCCTGTCATAAATCTCCAATGCACTCCAACTGCAGAGGAGTCAAACCCAGGACGCCAGTTTCTCACTGAAAGGTAAGATGAGGTCCCATGATTCAGACACAAGACGAGACGCAAGATGCTCATCATTTGGTGCAGGGCTTCTCAGATGTTTTCATGTCATGGACTGGAGCCTTGTTGTTGATTTATTTAGTGAATTGCAGAACTGGCAGGGAGATAATAGTGGCGAGAGTGAGAACTATGATTAGAATAGTCATTCTGATACATTCCTATTTGGGATCATTGCTAGTGAATTAGATCATAGTGAAATGAAACTATGAAATGAACCCCTTCAAGGACCGCTGGGAGTCCCCAGACCCCACTTTGAAAGCCACTCATTTGGTGACATTCAATGCAAAGCACCATAGGAACTGTTTTGTTCTTGTTTTTTGCAGGTGCTTTCATAGATCACGGTATACATGCTGCAGAAACTAATGTTAGCAGGTTCAAATGAACCAATGGACATGTTTGCGGAAAAAAACCCGAACCTTGGCTTCAGATTTCGCAGCGTGAACAAGGTCTCTGGCTAAACTAGTCTAATTCACCAGCTGCCACTGTGTGAGCGTCTGTGATTGGTCTAAAATATCACGTTCATTGGTGGTGTTGCCTTGTGGAAAAACATCTCCATTTCCTTTTTGTTCCTTTTCATTTATTGCCTTTGTTTCCATCTCCGTGCTAACATCTCGCTCCATGCTAATACCTCGCTGAGCTTGTCAGGGAATATCTGCACCTTTGGGACCAATCAAATGGCTTCTTAATCTTCAGATTCCCTCACTCTCTGAGTTTTTGTCACCACTGTTTCCACTTTCCCTAGGTTACCTCTTTAATCCCCACGCGTCCCTACTGGTGTAGAGCGTAAATAAGCAAACAATGTAGAGCGTAAATAAGCAAACAATGCGAAGCGGCAGCGAGTATACACACATTCATTCCTATTTCGAGCAAGTTGGACTTTGTCGCAAGTGCACCACCGCCTTGACGCCTGCCATGTTGAGCTGTACAGAAGCAGGCAACACCGCCCGCTGAGGTGTAACTTGAGTGCTTGAGGGAGCCCATCCTATCAGTCATCTACCAACCACGACCATGCCATCCCATCATGAGTCTCCCAGCTCTGCTCCATGGTTGGCTCCCCCATCAATGCAAAGTTGCCCATGTAGAAACGTCTACTGATATAGGGGGCTTGCAGGGCGACTTCTGATTTATTACTCTACCCTATAAGAGCTGTACGAGCTGCTGTCAAAAATTCCTCACGAGAAATACGAGCTTCTCTTTCCCTCTTCTCGTTGCTCTCATTCTATCTTATCCCATTCCATATATTTGATCACATTGGAGCTTATTCTTTTAATCCCCCCCCTTTCTTTCTTTTTTCCCTCTGTACCCATTTTGGTTTTATCTTACTATGCTCCCTCGCTGCTGCCTGATTTTGAAATCTGACCCCCCCCCACCCCCCACCCCACCCTACACAATGTTGCTTTTAAACACACATCATTGCCTCCCAGGAATAACACTACACTGCGCATAAGCCATCTTTGACAGCACTGTCTGCCGGATAAGTGCATACAGGCTGGAATAACTCATACTTGCCCACGTAATTATGCAATGGACAGTAATAATTTACTGTTTCAGAGCAGAGAGGAGGAAAGGGGTCATTGCGCTGGGTGCTGTCACTGGCCTAAGATGAATGCACTACACTGCACTGTGTGCACGGATAAAATGTTATTGTTAGATCTGTGGTTCCATTCTCCTAACCTCTCTCAATGAGCATACATACTATAGGTACAAGGCTTTGATGGATATGGATTTAGAAAGTTTTTTCTTATCCAGCTAAGAAAAAAACACAGCTCTCAGTTTATGTAACATCCCTGGTGAATAAAAGGGGATTTTTATTCTGATTCTGAAGCAGGCACCTGTACTAGTGATCAAGCAGTTCTAATATACTGTACCAGACACCGACCAGTGGGCCGAGAGCAGCGGATTAACTGTACTTCGGAGAGGGGGAGTAACCATCGTTTAAGGATTTACAGAGGGATATCTCTATTTCCGCTCTTAAGCTCTCAGTGAAGTGTCAAAGGGAAAATATTCTATCTTCTCGGATGACCTTGGGTTCCATTATTGGCCAAGCACATTCTGCGACCAAAAGGGAGTGGACGTCAAATTGAAATCAGTAATTATGCCCACACACTGTGCAAGAGCAGCTCTGGTGTTTCGAGAAGTCTGCATTCTCGTCGCCTGGCTCGACAATATCCGATTACATATGGATCGATGCTATATGTTCAGTTCAAGTTCAAGCTATTCTGTGGGCTTCAATGGCGCCAGAACAAAACATTCGATGCAATGAAGTGCCGTTTACAGACGATTTTCCTTGGTCGTAAAGCGGACGCTGCCAAATTGAAAAGCAGAAAATTATGTCGTTAAAGACAGCGAAGCACTTCTAGTCCTATTTTGAATTGACAATTACTTAATGTTTCCTTTGAGGCAAACAGATTACTTCATAGACTGACAGAGTTGTGCTCTGTCACTTATGAGTCTCAGTTCTCAATTTATATCTTGCTAGAAGTAATGAGGTCTTGTATCCTTTGTGTGTGTGTGTATTGGAGCAGTGGTGGAGGGGTCACATCAATAGAGCTATGAGATAATTCCTAGAAACCAGCACAACCAATATAGTCAGTCCCCTTGTCAGAAAACCATTTTTACCAAGGCACAATGGATCATTTGCTTGTTCCTCTCTGCGGGCAAATGTGTAAGTGTAAAATGGGTCTAATTACAGTCATCGTCATCATCATCATTTGTAGTTCATTAACAGGGCGCTAATGCCTTTCAATGTCTGTCATACACAGCTGTGGTAGCAGCTATTCTTCGTGGCCGGACACACTCCATCAGGCCCACTGGCTGCACTCGTTGAATACCATAATGAGGTAATCAGAGAGCAAATGCCAACTGACCAGAAAATGAAGTATGAACAATAGACTCCATGCCTCTGCCTGGCCTCTCTCTAAGAGCCTCGGCCAGAGAGACCTTCATGACTCGCGCTCGGGGGGGGGGGGGGGGGGGGGGGGGTGGGGGGGGGGGGATGGGGCACCAACAGGTGGATATGTCGCTCAATCAGAGGCTTCAAGCACGCGGGCCAAAGGTCACTGATGAATCGGAGCGAAGAGCATCCGGTTTTCGCAGGTCGACTCTCGCCACGTTGGAGCCGGTTCACGCGGGATGCGGAGGCTTTGATGAGCTCGAGAAGCCCCCGCGGTCACCGTAATCAGTGTCCGCTGTCCTCTGGAGCCTCTTCACGTTCTAAGTACTCCTTGCTGTTTTTCTCCCCACCTCGTCGAGGGTCTCCAAGGGTCCAGGCGGTGTATATCCTCTTACACTTTTTTGATGAAACCATAATCCACCGAGGTGTTCAGGTGGCAGAGCCTTTGCGCTTCTCCGGGGGCCGAGGTTTCTCCTCATTTCCTGTGCGACTCTGGCGGGTCAAGACATCGAGGGTCTCCGAAGCTCGCCGATAACGTCATATAAGCCAGCGAGCCGCATCATTCCCAAGGCCGTTAAGATGTCTCGCACCTCTAAATGACCTGTATTTTCTTGCAGCCTTTTGGCCTTATGGAGTTTATGGGGCTTGTGTTCAAGTCATAGATCAGTAGATTAATACTGGAGAAGACAGCTTTTCCCCACAACATGGGGCTGCTCCCTGGAGAGACTTTCTCTGATCCTTGTCTGTATCATTGCCAGCAAATGAAACCCCCTCAGAGCCAACGGAGCTGTGCGACTGTCAAAGCTCTCCCCTGTGCAACGCATGATCCTCTCCAGCCGTTGCTCTGCCATATGTTAAGGCAAAATGGAGGCAAACAGCGCTGAGTTGGGCATGACTTGAGCCCAAGGGAAGGGGAGGCGATGGAAATGGGCTCCTGTTGTCACCAACATATGGCTCCTGTGGCTTGTGTGATGGCTTCCATTGTTGTGGAGTACCAGTGTACTACACTACACTCCAATGAATGTGGTGCGGGTTTGTTCTGGAGCCCGGTAGCTTCTCTAGCAAAAGTGAAACTGATTAAAAAGACCTAATGATCCTTTCCGAAGTAATCCCTTTATCTCCACTGTGCTTGAAGTAAGTCTCATGTGATCGCCATTGAGATGTGTGTGGTTTTAGACTTCAAACAGACAATATGAATCAAAGGCTTAGTAAATAAGTTCTGGCAAATGATTGCTATAGTACATTTAATTTGCAGAAACAGGATATCAAAAGATGTAATAGAGCACAGCCTGACAGTCTCCAGATACAGTCTGTTGTGTTGGCTACAGGCGCTTGCCTTTCCAAGACAATACTGGTCTAGGATGGTTATTAGCATGCTAGCACTCTGCTCTCTTTGTATTCCCGTGTGTGTCCCATTTTGCAGAGAGGCCCTGACTCTTAGGCAGGTGGAGTGTTGCTGGGTAATGCAATCCGGGATGGGCACTCCTATTAATCACTTCCTCCCTGGGAAGAGGGTTCATTAGGAAGCGATTCCCTTAATGGAGCCTGGAATGGCCCATAGTTTAAGCGGAGCAGAGTCAGGGCAGAGGAGCTAAATCCGTCTGCCCGGTGTCAGGACCGAACAGGAGTGGAGTGGCCAGGCTCCTGGGTCCTGCTAAATGACGTTATCTAAGGGTGCAGGGACCAATCGCGTAAATAGGCCCAGAGGTGGTCCACTCTGCAAAATGCACTCCACTCTGCAGGTGAGGAAAAGCCCACGCTGCCACACTCTGCTGAGCTGGGAGGATTAGATCAGTTACAGCAAGGAAAAATATTCAACAGAAGAAATATGACAAATTAATCTCATCGGGTAATGCGGGTGTCTCGGTGACAAATGTCGACAGAATACCTGAGCGGGGCAAGTAATTATACCCAAATGAACTTGTCAGGGCTTGTAGGGGGACTATCACTTGAGCTGGTATCAGCTTTACATGACTCGTCTGTGGTAAGATGACGGCTCCCGGCCCGGAGACAAACGAGTTGCCGGAGTGCTTGCACGCTGACAAAATGATAATATGTTGCCTCTGCTGCAGCGTGACTTTCTGCGGTGCCACCGGTCCTGACATCTCCTCAAATAACATCTAGTGAATTTCGTGGAGGTGAGAACGAGAGCCTCATCTCCTTAGGTGTGATGGCAAGTTGAGCTCGGTGCAGCTACAGCTCCAATCCATCTCATTTCAGCGTGAGCGGCGGTAATCGTAGCGGCTTAAGTTGCACCTCAGCCTGTTTCTCTATACGGCTGCCAAATCATCCTTGATTATCTTCCCCGCCACTTAATTCTCATATAGGGTGAGACCGGTATATCAGTTTGCTGAAATAGGCCGATACTGGCCTTTTATACCAGCCAGTATCATCCACCTCTGATATAATGGATATGATGCCGTTTGTTTGATTACATATTTATTGCAGAATCAATATAACACTGGCTGTCTATGGGAGGCCCTTAAGTTTTAGTGTCACATTATGGTCTAAATGTTGCTTCAGAGGCTTTCCCACCCTCACAAGAATAGAGGGAGACTCTGAAAACAACTTCATTTTTTGGGCAATTTTTTGTTATGCAAAAAGTCTAATTCAAAGATATTGAACATCAGCACAAAATAACGGCTATTTTCAACCCAAAAATATCGGTATCGGCCTTCATAAACCCATATCATACCCTACTTTAATCCCTTAAATCTTAATCCTCAATCCGATATCTCTCAACACTTCCATATGATCTACTGTTAAGTGCTGCAAAGCAGCTGTGCAACGGAATTTAATTATAATGCAAAGTGACGCAAACTCCCATGAATCTCCACTCATCATGTGAGAAACGACTTCATTACTTATACCCTATACAATGTATTATTTGTTGTTTACCTCGCGCTCATGTGCGTGATTAGACTCGTATTTGTCAGCTAAGCCTATTCCGCTCATATCTATTCTCAATCAATAGGAGCGAATGTAATTGATGTTTTCCTCAGAGCTGCTCCCAGTGAGTTCAGAGGCTCCTGACAGAACAAACAGCAAACACTGGGAAAATAAAGCGGGCTACATAGCACAGAAAGCCGATTCCTCTGTACTTCCAAAGCGCTGAAGGCAGGCTTTCGGTGTGTCCTCTATCCTGTCCATAACCTCATCAGGCTGAATAATTGTTGCAGTGCAAAGAGAAGATTACCTGGAGGTGAAAAATGTCCTTTCTCTTCCCGTGCTCCCCTTTCAGTTTTTCAACTCTTTGCTGAAAAAGGACCTGACTGCTCCCCCGTCCTCTCCCAACTAATGAGACAAGACCGAAACACAAACTTCCCTTTTTTGATTGTCTCATACCCCAGAGGCCTCCTTGTTTTAAGTGTCAGATGTCATTATTACAAGCGGGAAATCACGGAGAAATAACTTTGATTACCGCAGGCAAATGCAAATGGATTGATACCAAGCGGCTGTTTTCACTTCAGAATAGCAGATTTTTTTCCCCCTTGCATATTTCATTTTTATTTTAAAAGGAATGCGAGGGCCAGTACTTTCATGATTAATGACAGTATTTTCTATCTCTTAAGTAAGTGTGCTTTCAGTAAATGCAACTTCTCAGAGGAATTTGCCTTTCCAGCCCCAAGAATACTGAATTATTTCATGCAGCTTTTCAAGGAATGGCTAAAAAGCTTCATCCTGAGGGCTAAAGCCAGCAAAAAAAAAAAGAAAAAAGAAAGAATGAATAGATCTCGGCAAACATTCTGTCTTTCAGCATATTGACTCCTGGCCTTTAAAATCATTGTGTTATCAGTGATATCATGATGGGTATATTTAATAATAACGCTAATAATGCATTTTATTTATAACATGCTTTTCATTAAAACAAATCTCAGAAGGGCTATACCCAATATGATGTACTGTAAAGGGGCTATTCAAGATAATTTAATTAGAATATGCAAATTTCCATGAATCTCCATTCATCGTGTGAGAAACCACTTCGATCCTGCAGTGTTAGTTTTTGTTTACCTTGCGCTCAAGTGAGAAATGACATCACGTATTATAAATGTACCACATTTTCTGCTGTTTCAAAATGTCAGACATTTGCCTGTGTGTATGCGTGTTGAGTGTGTGTGTGTGTGCGCGCTTAGACAATAAAGATAAGTTTGAACAACAATCATCCCGACACCGCAGGGGTTTACCTATCTGTGACAACCTGCCTTTTCCCATACACAGCCAGCAGAAAAAATTACTGGCCTAGCACTTGTTGTCATGGAAACCCTTAACACTTCTTTTTTATTTATTTATTTTTTTGGTTTGCCCTTGATGCTCCTTGCCTCAGTCCACAACAAAGCAAACTCAGAAGAAGTTGGAAATCAATACCAGGCACCGTAGCCGCACTCCCCCTTCTCCGGCTGCCACTCGGTTGAAATTCACAGGCAGTATCCATGTAGCTGTTTGAAAATGCATAGAATAATGGGAATTAAGGGAGTGCCAATCTGTCCAGCTTAGCCGAGCGCCTTGAAAGAGATGGGACAGAGGAGACAGAGAGAGAGAGAGAGAGAAAGAGAGAGAGAAGAAAAAAGTGACACATTGACAATTTTCAAATGCAGCTCTCTCCAGTCAATCAGCTCCGGGACGAACTTTGATGCGACTTTACTCCTGGATAACATGCCGGGCCAATTTGGTTGTCGCTCAGAAGGGAGATTCAGCCGCTCCTTGTTTCACCTGCACTAACGCCTGTGAAGAGCTGGTCTATGCATCCATCTCTCTCTCTCTCTCTCCTCTCTCTCTCTAAGCTTGACATGAGAGAGTTCCCCCATCTCCCCACAAAGCATCTGATTGAATCCCCAATGCGAAAGAGTTAAAGCGCAGACTTTGTATCCTGCGTGCGGACTCTTGATTGGATCTCGGGGGGGTGGGGGGTGGCTCTCGGTGTCTCACGTCCCGAGGGTCTTCCAATCACCGCGCTCTGATTGGTGATCTTAACCCCCTTGACCTCAGCCAAGATGGACTGTACCACCCATCCTCCGGCACGAAAACGCCCAGACCGTTGAGTCTCAAGAGGGGCACAGAAACAGACTCTTAAAAGAAATGTACGCTCTCTGCGCTCTCAGGTAACTGTGTAAAACAGCATTTGTTCCATTTGCAACACCCACTTCTCCGACGATGGCTCCCTGGGGTGGGGTGGGGGAACACTGGGGGAGGCATTTTGATCGTCTGCCAGCGGATTGTTGATGCTCCGGGAGCTTTGTGAGAACGCACTCTATACAGGCCCGGCAAAACGAAGGGCGCAGCTCCCGCAGCTCTCCCTTCCATCAGAAGCCCTGAACATGAAAAGAAAGGAAGAGTGTTGCTCTTCAATGGATCAATCAGCCACAATTAAGCACAGCATCTGACAAAAACAAGGGGGGGGGGGAACAAGAGGGAGAAAGATTAATTTCGACCTCCTTTCCTGACAGAGATGCGCCTGATGAAAAAATGCGGCATTAAAAATGGAAAGGGCAAACTCCGTCTTGATTTTTATGGATCGCACTGGAGAGTACAGTAAGGAAGGGGGGGATTTTTGGCAATGCGCAGCGGGGCCAAAAACGCTGCCTGTGTGGTTTGCAGAGGAGTAGACATTAGAAAAAAAAGAGATTTGCAGAGAGAGATAAACAACTTTGTGAAGTGAGGAAGACTCCTCGGCAGAAGATGAAAACAACCCTCCGGTGCTGTTTGACCAGGTGCAGTGGAACACGGTGTTCAGAAAAGCTGCTGTGTTTACTTCTTCGTGGAAGCATTTGAGTCCTCGCCTCCACACATTCCATTTAAACCGGTGTGTGCACGCTGGCCTTCAGCATCGCTCGCCCGCTCAGGTCAAGCTCCGAGTTAAGAAAAGGCGTAGAGAAGAAACACTCAAATCACATTACAACCGTGCGTACAAAATACTGATTAAAATGTATCGTCATTTGGTAACTGATATAAGTAACCCATGCTCTTTCCCCATATTTCCCACCCATACTGTCAGCATCATATGTTTTTATAAGCCCACAATTGTTCTATTTTATTGCTCTATTGTTTTATTTACTTATGTTTTCGCCCCCTTCCATGTTTGTCTGTCTGTTTGCCTGTTAGCAGGATCTCTCAGAAAGTTACCAATGGATTTGGTTGGTTATGGGGCAAGGAAGAACTGATTAACTTGTCATACCAATTGGCCAAAGGGGGGCGTGGCAGTGGGCGTGGCTTCTCACAAAAAGGCATATAACGTACGAACGGATTCATGTAACACCATTAATCTTTGTGGCCAATGAGCAGACAGAAGAAGAGGCAAACCCTCCATTATTGGCCCAATCAAACAACATGGAGGCACTAGAGAGCTAATTTCCAGTTTAGACATAACCGACTGCCAATTTTTCCAAAACTAGGTCCAGTGGTAGAAGGGCAGCACTAATGGTCTGAACGGATATAGTGCTGATTAGTCATGCACTAGTCAATTAGTCAATCGGCTAAAATGCTTAGAAGTAGCAAGAATTTGAACAGGCAGATCTCATGTCCCATTTCAGGTCCAGCCATGAGAATGTGTGCACCTCCTGATGTGTATCGACTTTTGGTTTTGGGCATTACCTAATCTAGGATTTTTATCAACCCCTATTGGCGACCATAAGAATTGAAACAACACTGGCAGCTCTCTGGCACAGTGACACAGGTGACACAAATAAAACAGTCAACAGAGAGGAGTAAGCTAGCTAGTTAGAGCAGGGATCCAGGTGAAGAGGTAATATATAATGACCTACTGCTTTGCCATTTGATAATGAGGCTTTTTAGCCTTTGCAGAATTCTAGGATTCTGTCTTGTAACTCCAATGGGTGGAGAGTTTTAGCTCCAAAACATGAGTACAGGCAGTAAAATTAGTTTTGGAAGCCAGAAATCACAGCACCTGACTAAGTAACTATTGAGTCATTGGTATTGATCAACAACCCTATCAATCCCCACAGATATATTATGGTGATTTTATGCTATGGGGCAGTACAAATCATACTTATTACATCTTTAGATTATATTTTTCTTTTCTCCTATTACTTTTGCTGCTGCAACAAGCTTATTTCATCACGCAGATCAATAAAGTTTCATCTTATCTTAAAATAATGTCATGATGCAAGGCTATCTCATCCCACAAAATGCTTACACGAAAGCAGGTATTTTACCTGTCAGAGCTGATGGACAGCGATGTGGAGCGAGCAGCGTCTGGATGGACTGTTTTGCTCGTCTGCACCAGCCATTGATCTCTCGCACGTGATGTTCAAGGCAAATTTCTCCTCCAGGATGATTAAATACAATTGCTTTCCTTCCTCCAAATCTCAAGTATGCGTGGCTAAACAGTCCACCAGGCAATGAAAGCTGGCAGTATGAATGATGGTCATTACTTTCACTACCGAAGCTACAAATGCCTCATTCCAGGAAGGAGCCGTATGGTGAGCATCCTTAATGAGTGTTCAGGAGCAGGAATTCATATATTTACTCTCGGTGTGATTAAATTGCAGTGCTGGCTAGGCATCAGACAAAGTGGTTGTTTACCTAACAATGCATTATCCCTATATGTACGATCAATCTACCCAATTCAGGAACATGAACTGAGCTCTTTTTTGGTTTGCAAATGCAAATCACCTTTCCCACATCAGGGCTGAATAGTGCTAAAACACTTGAGAGGAGGCAGAGGGATTAAACATAAATGTATTTTGCATTTTGTATTGAGGTGATTTTTCAGCCTGCTATGCCTGCCGGTATTTGTGAGATATAAAATTGATGTTGGAAACGCATAAAGCTGACTATTTTTCCTTGCAAACTAACATCCCATGGAGTGAATTTGACAGGCATGTGGGAGACCAGAGAACAGCTGGCTGCTGGCTGTAAAACATCTTTGCTGCTTTTCCTCCCCACGATTTAGCTGTGTGCTCAATTGTTCTCAGCAAATACCACACCATTTGTCATTACTTATCAAACCAATTACCATCAGAGTGGGGAAAGGGGGCACACAGCTAGGAAAAATACATCTGAAAGTGAGATGCAGCATTTCTTTTGCTGGTTGTTTTGACAAGTTCTGACTTGAGACAGTGATGTGAACTCAAAGCATAAACTGCAGAAGCTCATTGTTTCTTAACTTTATTATTATTATTGTTGTTGAAGAATTTGAGACAAAAGATTCGGATCTCAGAATTTACCACTATTATGCTATTTTGTATGTATACACTTTCACAGAGGAATGTTGTGTTTGAAAGTGCTCTTTCAAAGGATGTGATTTTCCTCAACAGCTTCAGGGTGACAGTCTCTAAAGCCTGCAGTGAAACCTGCCTCACCCTGCATTAAGAAACTGCTGACCCACATAAAACAATTTCATTAGTCTGGCTTTAAATGGAGAGTTTTAGTGTCCCATGATGGTCTAAATGCAGTTTCAGAGGCTTTTCCACCCTGACAAGAATAAAGCCAAATCTGGGGTAAATACTGTACCCTTGTTATTATTATTAATATGTAGGCTATTTATTTTGAAAATGTTTGGCATTGAAACAGTCAAATTTGAAGATATTGAATACCGGTACATTACATTGGCTATTAGCAGCTTCAGTCCAAAAATATCAGTATTGGTCTTCAAAAATACATATCGGTGAAAACCTAGTTTATATTATCAAAAAGGGCATAACATTTTCTTAACAGTTTGTGCAGAAACTAAAGATCAAAACTCAATCACAAAGATGATGGTAATGGATGTATTATAACCACTGCAACAAACATAGTGTATCTCCTATGTATCCATTCAACACAGCCCTTATTTTTGGCATTTTTCAAAAGTCCATTCATATTTTCCTTATAGGGATTGTGGACTGCACACCAAATGGCAGAAATGCTAAGCTATAGCGAGCCGAAGCAGAACTGTAGGCCGAAGCCTTTGCGTGGTTGACTAGTGGCTTATGTGATTTTCCACTGACTGCAAAGTATGTCTTCTGCAACAAATGGTGTTGGGATTCACCTCTTGGTACACTATGTAGCACAAGCTTTTAGACAATTTGTTTGTGTTATTTTAGGGTGTAGAAACTTCCAGAAAAGACTTTGTAACGATGGAGACCTACAACGTAGAATGTACCAACTGTTGCTAGACGGGCTGATCCTCCTGAGTAGGGAGTAGACGCTGTCACGCGTGGGTAGGTTTTCACCTGTCGAGATGCAATTTGGGACTCCGCTAACGTAGGCTCATGATAGTAATTGCTGACATTTTTTCACTGTAGCCTGCGAAAAAGCCAGCTAGCTAGCTAATGTAGCTTGTTCCCTTTGCAGGAGACGGAACATTCCAACTAGCTAAACAGCTGCTGGGTAGTGTAGTTCGGTAACTAATTTTTTCATTCATCTAAATAATACTGAATGGATTTTTGTGAAATTAAGCCAAGTGAGATGTGTTGATGCTCACTACAACATATTTCAAAATCGAAGCCATATGCTTTTTAGATTTCTTATATGAAGTAACCTCCATACAGTGACATAGGGTAAAGTCAACCCTAGGGTTGACTGAAATTACATATTTGGCATACAAAATGACACAAAATGATGACACCTTGCACCTTTTTTTTTTTTTTACAGGTGAAAAGTTATTTTCAGTTTAATATATTTTCTCCAAGACAATAGGCATACTATTAATGAAGAAACATGAATAATATTGAACAAATAAAAAATAACAATGTGTTATTTGTGCCGAATATGGTTTCCAGATTCAGGATCATCCCTTGTAGTTATGACTGTGAAAATAGATCAGTTGAACAGGAACATCTAAGATCTAGCCTTGAGCGGCATCTAAGATCAAAGGCAAAACACCAAGACATCTTCTCCGCTAGCTGGCACTCTTAACACCAGCATCACAGCTAGCATCTTGCTGATCATGTATATGCTGTATATATTTGTAAATAAAATTCAAATTCACTGTGGACACAGTAGCTGTTGCCTTTTTATGAATTATACACATTACATATGTCTTGCTCCTGTTTCTGTTCTTATATTCTCTCTCTCTCTCTCTCTATTGGAATAACTTGCTATTCCACTGTGAGTTTTGACTCACGTGTGTGAGTATATAATGACAGAATTTTAATTTTGCTGTGAACTGTTCCTTTAAGTTTAGTTTGGGGTTGTGGTTATGGTTTGGGTTTAGGGTTAAGATTAGAATTAGGATTAGGTTCAGGTTCAGGTAAGGGTTATGGTTAAATTTTAGTTTGGGGTTATGACTTGAGGGTTAAACTGAGTATTAAGATAGAAATCCAGTGCCAACATGATAGCTACACTTCAGTTTTTGTACTTTCATACAAATCCAGAAAGCAAATCCATCACTTTCACAGCTCTCTGCAAAAAGTCACTGATTTGTACAGCTCCGTAGGGGCTTCATGGAGACTGATGCCAGGCCACTAATGGGGTGAAATTGCACCAGTTTGGTCACCGATGGAAAAATGTCAAGAATAGAATTTTGCGGGGTTTATGATCTCGGTGGAGTGTGAAACTCTTGTGGTTGGACCGATAAGGCTTCGTGCGAGGACAGACTTTTATGCGTCAGTATTCATACTGAGGCTTGGCTCCGTTTGTGCACCTTCGTGATTTAGAGCTAAAGTTTGTTTTGACTTTATGGTTAATAATGACTGTGTCTCTCTTGTCAGAACGCCACAGAGACACAAGAAAACGTTTATTGGCCCTGGGATTTTTTAATATTTCGCTAATGCAACTGCCATTTTGGCCGGGCTCCCCCTTCCTTGCATCTCCTCACGCGCTCAGAACCAAATGTTTTGTCCTCGGAAGTCATTAATAGGATCCTATTTGTGTGTGCCCGTGCGTCTGTGTGTGTAACTGTGGATCGAGGGCTTAATTGGATTTTATGATGCACTGCTGAGCGGCATGCCACCATCTCCACAAGTGACGTCCGCCATTAGCGTTGGGGTTTTTGGACCCGCTTTCCTCCCACAGCCCATCTGCACCTCTGATGCTCTCCAAAAGCCATTATGGTCCCACCAATCCCACAGCCTCTCACCACGACTGTCTCCTTTCTGGCAGGGCCCGCGCTCCACATTAGGATTTGGAACTGGAGCTATAGGCTCCTTTTTTTCTTTTTTCTTTTTTCCCCATTACCATCTATGAGAAAGCCGATTCTCTCTCGTCAATATGCCTTCTCCTCCCCACCGCAGGTAAATGCATTAGAGGCCCGGCCGCCAGAGTGGAGGGAGATGGCCGGGAGGAGGTGGGTGGTAATTCACTCACAGGCGCTGTGCTGGAGGAGGCTATTTTCATTGGCCCTGGAGACCTCTCTTTGCTTAGTCCTGACTGGCGTGCTATTAAAGAAAAAAAGTCCAAAGTGAAGTAAAGCTACTGGCGGTTTTTAGAAGTCCGTGAAATGTAATCTCACACTGAAGGCTGGCAACTATTAACAGCAGAGTTGATTGGATATTGTGTACGAACGGTAGGGAGATGTTCGTGGAAGGAAAACTTGGATATCGATTAACAAGTGCACAACCAAGCTTCCTCTTCTTCTCTCTGTCTTATTTGCTTTGTTACTTCGTTGTTATTGTCCATGTTACTGTCCATTTTATTGTTTTGTCCCGGCAGCTATTGCACATTCAGACGTCCTGGTAGGGGATCCCTCTTGGACTTGGCCCACCCAAGGTTTCTTCATGAGAAAAGGCAAGGAATCCGCACACTACTAAAGTCTTTTCAAGGCATTTATTAAGCCATGCTCTGCTCACAAAGATGTGCAAAAAGTGCAAAGGTGCAAATACTAGCAGACAAGCGTTGATACTACATCTTCATCAGTGTCTTACCAGTTCCAATAACAGAACCCCATAACGTAGTCACTTGATCCATAGCCACACCTTGCGAGTCCTTATCCAGGTTCTGTGCATCTATACAAAGAGGACAACTACATGAGAAGTGTCTACTTAATAACGCAATATCTTTTCTATAAGCAATCTCCTTGATTGTACAAAAGTATATAGTAATCCATAAATGTACAACTAGAGATACGTCGATTACAAGAAACAAGGGACAATTCTTCATTCAGCCCCTGAGGCCACCCACGGTTTCTCCCACGTCTTTCCTAATAAGGTTTACTTTTTCTAAGGTTGGTGGAGCCAGGTAGGTTAGGTAGACTTGTTATGCCTCTCCAACATGCTATTTTGTGTCTTGTGCTTTTTGTTTCCTTGTGTTTTATGTTGTACACTGTATTACATCATTTTGTTCTGTGATTGTTGATTAGTTAGATCTAGGTTTGTCTTTGTAAAGTCCTTTGAGACATGCTTTAGAGATGAAGGGCTATCGAAATAAACCTGACTTGACTCGATGATGTATTATTTATTCTTGAGCACTATTTGGCCTCAAATAGTCTCTCACCAGCCAGCGCACTCTTCATCATCCTCCAGCCTTGAAAAGTCTTTCATTTTCAGCAAAGCACCTCAGGACAAATCCAGCACTCGCGGATGAAAAGGGGGCCAAGCTGCAGCCTCATTCTTTGGTGGCATTCTGGCGTAAATAGCATTTAGAAGCTACAGGATCCTGGGTGTGGGCATGCGTACCTCGTCTGTCTGTTTCCATAAAGTCAGTCTAGAGGCGCGCCGATCCGCTTGGAGACGAGCCGCTCTCCCGGACCGATCGGCAGCCAGTCACTGTTCATCAAGGTGCTGCTCCGTCTCTCCATCTGTCCTCCTCGTCACAAATCCGGTGTCAGGCCGGCGGGGAGCGGAGTGATTGACATGATTAACGGTGTGCTGAATCCCCGAGACCACACTAAGTCCTGCTGCTGGTAGCCTCTCCGGGTGTGATCACACACAGAAATGGCTACAGGTCTTACCTTGATGTGTTATTATTAAAAAAAAAGAGAATAATGTTCCAGTTAACCTCGACAGAAGAGGATTAGGGCCACATGTGAAAAGTATATTTGAGCCCTCAGTTTAAAGTCAGAATTCTCAGTTTAAAGTCAGAATTTTGAGATTAAAGTCAGAATTCTGAGAATAAAGTCAGAACTGATTACTCATTACTATCGCTCCCAATTATTTTCATGTAATCCAATGACATATTGTGGCAATACATAATATAGGATTTCTACTAAATGACAAAACTGTCACAAATTAGGAAAAATTACATATGCAACATAAGTATATGTTTTCATTAATTGGTGTGTACAAGACTATTAGGCATTTTTTGCTTTTGATCTTGACTTGAAGCCACAATGCCTCGATTTAAGGGTCACCTATACTAATAAACTGTCCATATTCTGCTGTCCAGCCTATAAAACCTTTTCTCAACAGCAATGCACACTCAAGGCGACCCCAGAAATTGTCTCGAAATGAAGTTATAGTAAAGATTACTTCTCTTATGCTCACTCTCTCTTAGATGAAAGACTTTTCCCACACGGTCAACGTCTTCCCACGCTGTCAATTCCTGCTTCTTCTATTTACATTTAACCAATCAGATCTCACCAAGCGTTCTGGGAACCAATCACCACGCTGCTGCCAGAATTTAAACGGTTTCCTTGCTCGCCTCGCTACAGCTGTCGCTTCACTGCTGCTGTTTAGCACCTAGCACCTCCTGTGTCGAGGCCATCCAGCTCCTCAAGTGTCTCTTCAACGATTATACTGCACACTGCAATAAGTAAGCCTCTGTGGTTTGCCTACATTTACAGCTACAAGAGATAAAACTTCAAATGGGGTGGGGGGGGGGGGGTTATTTCAAAACATACTGGCCCCTAGATATCTTATTATACCCGTTTCAGGAGGTGCTTTTTGGAAAAAGAGCATATGTTCAACAAAGCCTCCCTGGATGCAGGTTAAAAAAAAACGCTTCGCTAACTAGCAGTGTGGCTCTGAAACTAACTTCATGCTCGAAGTGGAATGAATCAGCTCCTTGCGGAGAAATCTGATAACAGACGGGCAGTGCATATAACCACCACTGCCATATGCCCGAGCCTGTTAAACAGCTTCGTGACACAATTTTTCAATGTCCAAGGGGAACTATTTTCAGTTTAGAATGGGGACTGCCTGGAGAACTTTCATTTAGATTTTTTTAGTATCTTTCCACTTTGTCACCAATGACATATGGATGACATGGTATGAACGACAATATGTGAATAGCTGTTAGGGTTCGACAGATAGCGATATTTCAGCCTATTATTGGCCTTTTATTAAATATCAGATTTCAGCACCTCTGATACAATTGAGGTTCCTCCCTGACCACAGCTACAGAAAAACAGTCTGGATTTTTTTATTTTCTTTCCACATTTCATTTATTCATTTAATTGCTCAGTTATGTTTTTTTTGATGTTTTGGTTATCTGGCATGAGGTCAGGTTGTAGTTGGGTGTGTTCCACGAATACATAACAGATAACTAAAAACATCAAATTATAAATCATTTTTGTGATTGATACTGCACTACTTTACTACACTGCAATAATGCTACAGTGGAACACTCCCCTGTGTACACTCACAGATTTAGGTTTTGTAACATAACAGCAGCCCATTATGGTCCTGCATAAGCAGTATTATGTTTCTACATGTGCCTTTTTAATGCCTTTTCTATAATAAAATAATTTTATTCTGTATGAACAGTCAGTGTTGTGGTTACTTTTTGGTTTCACGTTTAATTTACATGGGTGTGTAAAGGGGAAAAAAATATAATCCCACACACACTGTCTACACTTATATGGTGCTTTATTACATTTCAATGACTGAAATGTAATAAAGCACCATGCAAGTGTAGACAGTGTGTGTGTGATTATATTACTTTTTCAGCAACTTTTGTCCTATGCCCCTGTCACTAAAAGACTTTTAGGTGTGCTACAGTTGTTTCTCTACATGGATGTGTAATAAAGTATAACAACACACAGTTATTTTACTCAAATTTATTGTCATGTACAGTATTATCCAAAGTCAGATGTTGGCCATATTATTTGGCAAATCAATTCATGCATAAAATAAACTTACTGCTCTATACCTCTAAGCTGTAAGGGCCCATAGTCTGCTTTATAAATGTCCATTGCATTCTGTAGTGAGAACACATTCAAACATACAGGCTCCAGACCAGGATGATCAACATGCATGTAGGTGGATCCTGAAGCTGATTCATTCTTCTGGTAACCTAGGGAATGAGAAATGGTAACTGTTACTGAATTTTGCTAGCTTTATAAGAACATTACACTGACAATGACGTTTATATTATATGTTTATCATTTAGCACAGACAATTTAGAGCAGATGTGAGTACTGTACAAACTAATGTAACATAGGACAAACAATAAAGGTGTCAACTCTAAAAGAGGTAAGATGTTATGTACAGGGGGAATGACCAGCAGGCCTCCATGAGATGCAGTTTTTGAATATTTCAGCTACAGTTATAAAACTGTTGAGCTAGCGTTATAGCTGAATAACACTGGCATAAATTACGACAGTCATATGTCCAAATGGTAGACAGCATGGGACATAACCATATGTTTGCCGGTGTCGTGACAATATTTGTATCCCCTGAAGAGGAGTTCTTCTTTTGCATCTTCACATCAATTTGATGTGTTTGAACGTAATAACTACATAATGTCTGGTGTGGATTTGTTTCCTATCACTAGCCAGTACAACGGCAATTGTAAGACACTTCATGGAATAACATTACAGCAGCTATCCAAGTAGCCAGCAAAAAGCTACCGACACCTACTGTGTTGACGAGTTTACTAGACAACCCCAAACCACCGGCACTGGTGAACGTCAGGCTAAAAATGAATCAAACAAACCATACGGTATAGTCAGTCCCACCAGGATTTCGCGGAGTTTTTTTGTGATTATTGCAGCCAAAAATGCTTGATTTTGCTGCGGCTTTTCTCAAAAATTGCGATACAATTTGCGAGGTTTTATTTGCTCTTTTTGCGGTAAAATTGCGGGAATTGGGAAAAATTGCAAGCAAAGGAAAAACTTTTTTTTTTTCTCTCTCTCTCTCTTACTCACACACACACGCGCACACACACACACACACACACACACAGCCTCCCCCCATTCTCTCCCACTCTCTGTTTAAGCTATTAACTCTTCCAAGAGCTTGAATTTTGCACTCACCTCGATTCTTGCTGCTTTTGTTTTGTTTTTGCACGGTCTATGGCAGTCATTTTTGTTGGCAGGTGAGCTTTGTTCATCTTCCACCTGAATCCGCGCTGCGATGACGTAAGTTACCACGACACTAAATGCGACAATTGGTCCAAATCACAAGTGGTCTGTTGATTTGGCCATTTCATGCGGAAAAGTTGCGGCAATTTTGCAAAACTGCAAGCTCTCGCAAATATTGCGGAGATTTCTTGAATTTGCGTTAATTATTGCGATCGCAAAATCGCAAGTTCCTGGAGGGACTGTATAGTTACCGTACGAGACACTCCGGCAGGTAACGTTAGATATTGTTTTTATGGCATATAAATTTGTCTCCTATGGCTATCCAGAAAGACCACATAGCCGACGCAACCACATACACACGCACGGTGAGAAAGTACGAAAACAGTGAAATTTCAACCTACCGTTCAGAGACATCCTGCTGTAACCGTGTCTGTAAAACTTCGGCAGTTGCCTCTTCTTGTTCGGTTGACAGATTCCGCCTCAAACATGTACGGTTTTACATGTTGTGTCACAGAGTTTTCTTCTACAAGGAGCTGCCATGTTGGTTTTGGAGTTTTTCCGCGTCTGCACCCTCCCTCCTCACCCAGCCGATCAAGCAGCCAATCAGAGCAGCGCCTCATTATCAGAGCATCCCCGCCCACTCAGAACAGCGCATAGTTAATGAGGGGAGAAACAGAGAGGATGGAGAGGCTCCACAGAGCCTGGATTTGTGTGTTTTTTTGCAACAGAATTCATAACCTTGTTTTAAAGACCACTGAGAAATGTTTTAAACGGCTAAAAAGAGCATAATATGGGACCTTTAAATCCCATATCAGTTGAGCCTTAATAGCTATTATGAAGTTTGTCTTGAAGCATTATGAAAGCAGGTTGCGTATGTTACCATAAACCGACACACAATTCCACTGTTATATTACATAAAAACAAAAATAATACATGAATAACTAATGAAAGTTGATGTAAGGGGTGATTAGTGTTCATGAATGCTTAATAGAGCTATAACCTAGGTTTTATGTCGTCGTTATAAATATTTTATAACATTGGTTAAAGTGTCACCTCGCATTTGTGGTTTATATAGCAGTATCCTACAATAATATCCCAACTTCACTTGTACTTTTTTGCGGAATGTTTTGTCTCTGTTCAACCTTTGCTTCCACCACCTGGCACAGACCGATCAACACCTTAGGCAAAATTCATTGAACATTCACTCACACTCCCCTCTCCCTCATCTATTTTTCCAATCAAAGATGCTCAAAATGAAGTCATATCAATCATTCAGAGGTGTCAACTCTGCATACCCCCAAGGCATGATTTAAAACATTCGTCTATGCAATATTCAGTGAGCTTATCCAGTGGAAAAAAAAGCCCAAAAAAAAAATTCAAAAAAAGCACTGAACCCAGCCGCTGTCAAAAAATAATTCATGAATATCAACATCCCAGTAGTGGCACAGCTTTGAAGTGCCCTTTGAATGTGAGATATTTGTCTCAGGCTCCTGTTGCACACTTGGCGAACCACACGGTGCTCGCCTTCATATGTCCTTCTGAAACACCGACATGCCAGCGTGATTGCATAAAAAAACCCTGCATACCAATTAAGACTTAAAGGGCCACTCGCAGTGTGCCCCTCCCCTCCAATTACTGTTTGAGAGTGTGCTCAGACTGCAACAACCTCTACCTACAGACTATTATTATGTCTCCTCTTAAGCTGTAATTCACCGCTGTTTATGAATGGTGTCCTGGATGTTGCAGGATGACAGGCAAAATGTTCCCTCCTCATGCCCAAATGTTACTGCTCCTAAGCAAATAAGTTTGTGCTATAGCCTCAAGTAAATTAAGTCTGATGTGTAGTTGTGTATTGGGTTGACTTGTAGAAGTTTGCTAAAATACCAGTGTTTGGAGACATTATCAGTCAACTAAAGGAGCTTCATCCGCCCATTGGTGCTATTTTGGTGCTATGTGGGTATAATTTTCCACTCGTTTCTTTTCTTTTCATTTAGTTTTGTCCTTAAAGGAATACATTAAGTTTTTTGTAGATTGTACCAGTGGTCAACTTAGCCGAGTGACAGTAGACTCCATGCTAACACTTTAGCATACACTATGTTGAGTGATAGTGGACTCCATGCTAACACTTTAGCATACACTATGTTGAGTGATAGTAGACTCCATGCTAACACTTTAGTGTACACTATATTGAGTAATAGTATGCTAACACTTTAGCGTAGGCCTACACTATATTGAGTGATAGTAGGCTCCATGCTAACACTTTAGCATACACTATGTTGAATGATAGTAGGCTCCATGCTAACACTTTAGCATACACTATGTTGAGTGATAGCAGCATTCTCTGGCATTATCTCTAATGTGAGAAAACTTGTAGCAGCTCTAAAGCAAAAATAGTACGTAATTTTAAATTATATGCAGCTAAGTCTGGTAGTTTTGTGTTGGAGATTGGTAAAATTTTCACAAAATATGATAGGCTACTAAATAACATTGTTTGGATCTACTACTTTCCTGTGTCTATAGGAAATAAGGTGGTGAGTGAAGGGAGACTGTGTACAGCTAAAAATCACGGCACAGCAGATGAATACATGGCTGCTCACCTGAAATAGTTCCACAAATAAAACAACAACTTTTTTATTATCTACTACTTGCCAAGCCAACTTGGTGTATTCCTATTTAATATATTGTACATCAATTGTGATGCACTACAAGCAACTAAGGTACAAGTTGCAGCACATCATTTTTGGTTACAGCCTCAAAACATCTAGCATCATTTTTCACTTTTGGTCAGGAAAGCAATCTTGATAATATAAACTGTCGGCAGTCCTTATTCCAAGTTTGAATGCAATCTATAAACAAGTAACAGCACTCGTGTAGCACTACATCACATGTCAACCTCAAGGCTCATGGGCCAGCTCTTGCCTGCCATGAATTTTGATCTGGCCTGAGTATGAATCTGGGCTGTCGCTTCATGCTGGCCAGCCTGGGTGCAGCCACAGTTAGTAGGAATACATATTTCTACAGTGGGAATACAAGTTTCCACAGTCGGACTATAAGTTTCCACAGTGGGAATACAAGTTTCCACAGTCGGACTATAAGGTTCCACAGTGGGAATACAAGTTTCCACAGTCGGACTATAAGTTTCCACAGTGGGAATACAAGTTTCCACAGTCAGACTATAAGTTTCCACAGTTGGAGTAAGTTTCAACAGTGCGAATACAAGTTTCCACAGTGGGAGTATAAGTTTCCACAGTGGGAATACAAGTTTCCACAGTGGGACTATAAATTGGAATATAAGTTTCCACAGTGAGAATACAAGTTTCCACAGTGGGAATACAAGTTTCCACAGTGGGAATACAAGTTTCCGCAGTGGGACTATAAATTGTAATATAAGTTTCCACAGTGGGAATACAAGTTTCCGCAGTGGGAATACAAGTTTCTGCAGTTGCAATACAAGTTTCCACAGTTGGAGTGTAAGTCACCACAGTGGGAATACAAGTTTCTGAAGTGGGAATACAAGTTTCTGTAGTGGGGATACAAGTTTCCACAGTGGGAATACAAGTTTCCGCTGTGGGAAGTTTCCACAGTGGGAATACAAGTTTCCGCTGTGGGAAGTTTCCACAGTGGGAATACAAGTTTCCACAGTGGGATTACAAGTTTCTGCTGTGGGAAGTTTCCACAGTGGGAATACAAGTTTCCACAGTTGGAGTGTAAGTCGCCACAGTGGGAATACAAGTTTCCGAAGTGGGAATACAAGTTTCTGTAGTGGGAATACAAGTTTCCGCTGTGGGAATACAAGTTTCCGCTGTGGGAATACAAGTTTCCACAGTGGGAATACAAGTTTCCGCTGTGGGAAGTTTCCGCAGTTGGAGTAAGTTTCCACAGTGGGAATACAAGTTTCCACTGTGGAAGTATAAGTTTCCACAGTGGGAATAGTAGTTTTCCACAATAAGTTCCAAAGCCAATGTGTCTCATCTGCCATGAGACTTTTCTGAATTTGAAGATGTGCCTTTCCACACAGAGTGATGCTGGCTAAGCCAATGCTATCAGATGCGTGAGGAAGTTCATCAGGTTCATAGCCAGCAAGGGGAAAGCTGTTATGCGACTTGGCTTTTCTGTTTGATATTACAGAGTATCACAATTTTACTGCACATGAAACTACAGGGATACACATCATGATTATGCATGATGCTGTGAAAGCCTCGCATATAAAACTGTGTTTGTAGGAGAGCCAAATGCAACGTGAAAACTTTTCTCAGTTTCCAACTTGTCAGTCAGCAGCAAATGTGCACACTATCACTACTTTCCCCTTAAGGCTCTGAAATTCAATTTTGATTTTTTTTTTTTACAAATTCATTTGCAGTTGATGTTGAGAGCCTGCCAGAATACTGACAGGAAGAACTGAATGAATTACATTTCTGAGCAGGAGTTTTCTCCTTTCATCCCAGGCATGATGCCACGGCTCCTCCCATGTGCTGAGCATACTTGGAAGCACCTATTTGTGGGAACAAATCTTCTCTGTGATAAAGATCAAATCATCCCACAGGTCCAGCGGTGAAAGACAAGCACCTTCTCTGCATTGTGAGTTCAAGGATAAATGAACTTGCATGAAAGTGTGAGGTCTCTGGTGGGAGCAAATAGGTCAAGATAAGAGTTGGGAGTGTCTTGAAACTCCAGTGGGTGGGGAGTTTGTGTCCAGAGTACGGAACAGAAAGTGAGTTTTGGAAGCCAGGAATCTCAGCAGCTGGCCAAGTAATCATTGCATCATTGATCAATAACCCTATCAACCCCCAAGATATATTATGGTTATTTTGTGCTATTGAGCAGGAAAAATAACGTATTGCCCCTTAAAGCAGCCTATATTTAAGTAGGATATATGGGACAAAAACATGGTCAAAGATCATTAGTTTGCTTTGTTCAGTTAATATATGTAAATAGATAGATTGATTATATTTTTTAGCCCTGCAATAGATGATGTTTTCTTTCAGAGCTCCTGCTGTTCTGAATGCACAGCCACCACCAAAGACCATTGAAATGGTGTGAAACCCTCTTAAATCTTTTTTTTTTTCCCTCCAAAATTTGTCTTGCAGCGTAGCAGCATTCAACAAACCATAGCTTCTTCATTTATTTTCTTCTCATCTTGTTCTTCCATAAAATGTGAAAAACTGCAAGAGTCTTCTCGGTCCAGTAGTGATGATTTGCCACACTCGTGTCACAACTGTCACAAACAAAAACAAAACTAAAGCTTGTTCTTTTTTGCTTCAGGGGGAGATAAAAACAAAAGTAGAACAAGTGGTTTGGTACATCATGAATGTATTTTGAAGCAAAGAATAGTCGCGCAGCCAAGCCGAGAACTGGTGTTTTTTAGGGGAAAGCAATTATGAGTGACTGATGCAATGGACAGCTGATGTTCTCTGAAACACAGCTTGATGAATGTGAACATGTTCTATGTAATCTTTTGAATATCCATCTGGTTTGTTTGATTCAGCATAATGATAACATCAAAACACAGAGACAAGATTTATTTGGCAGTGTTCCATACCACTCTGTTTTTGGCTTCGAATATTTTGAAATGTTTTGCTGGAAATATGGAAATACGAGAAGATCACGGTTACATGAAACATTTATTAAATTATTTGGCTGAAATGAAATATGAATTTTATCATAGTAGACAAGACTAAACTAAAACTAAAATTTAAACTAGCCATGAGATAATTCCTAAATTAAAAGTACTTTGTAAAATATTTAAAACTTCAGAAAATCAAGTCAAAATCTAACAATATTTTCTCCTCAAACTGAGATAAAATAAAAATCAACCTGTATTTTCGCTTACAGTTTTAATTAAAATGTGTATATATATGTAGAGAAAACACAATCACACTTTGCTCACTAACCCAACCACTTAAATAAATAAATAATCTCAGATCTCTGAATTCTAATAAAAAATTCTGTACATTTTTGAGAAATAAATACAATGAGAAGTACGAAACCACCTGAAATTATAGTATTATAGTGCTGAAATACAAATAAAAAAATAATAAATAACATATAATATAATAATAATATAATAATGTACAAATTACAGAAATGTTACTACACTGTACCTGAATTGGTTTGAAGTTGGTTTATGCTATGGTGTCCAACATCACTCTGTCTGACCCATTTTTACTGTAAATTCTGACTGAAGGTAAAAAATAAATAAATAAATAAAATAAAGCAAACAAATTCTCACTAAAAGCAGCAACAGCTAAAGCAATGATAGTGCTTTTTGTATGTACTCACATAAAAGGCTCTTGTGTACTTCTGGACTAATACTCAGCATTCATGAAGCTCTCTAGCTGAGCGTCTGTCCTGAGATTGAATGCCTCAGAGTTTTATCCTCACCAAAGTCATAGGAAACTTTTCTGCCTGGCCTTGAATGCCTCAACAGGATCTGTGCTTGGTGAACTGGATCGTTGTTGGTTGTTTAGGGGTGGACCAACAATAACTGCGCTGACAAATACACTGACTTTTACAGTGAAATATAAATATCACTCGATCTAAGCTTTGAAGTGGTGAGGTGTATCATAATGGTGTTTGAGATTTTTGAATTTTTTTAAATGAGCATGATATCTTAAAATGCAAAGTTACGTTTTCCCACCATGAAAGGATTACGTGAAAGAGACACGACTAGAACAGGCAGGAGTTTGACATTGAAATAGCGCATTTACCTTCAACTCTGATTACCCGGGTTTGATCCCCAACTCATGTCAAGAACATTTCTACTGTGAAGTTTTTCTTATGTAACCACGACCAAAGCCTTTGGTCAAACAGGTGACTGGCATGTCCAATTCATGGTATTGTCACATAGGAATGGGATATTTACCTAATTAATGTCCACAAAATGTAATCTGAACTCTTTCAGAGTTCATGCTTATGTTACAAAATGTTATGAGACTGCGTTGCACATGGACAAATGAACGAATGAACAATGTAGCGCCCCCAAGTGGGCTAATCAGTGTAATTTTGCGGGCAAATGCATCTTTCCCCCAAGTTTCGTCGAAAGCTGATCAATGGTGTCTGAGATATTTTGCGTGACATATGGATGAACCACCGAATGAACAAACAGATAGAGACTGATCCATAGTCCAACCCCCCTTGAGGACAATACAAATATGTCGCCACGTTTGGACCTGTAATTGTAGCGCCCCCCTTGGGCCAACCAGTGCATAAACCAATGCATCATTCATCAAAATTTGATTAGTGGTGTCTGAGATATCGCGCGACACGTGGACAAACGACTAAACGACTGAATGACGGACCGATCGAATGAAATCAAAATGTCATTTATAAGCCTGAGGACAGTTTGGTATCGGTGCATATGAATTGCTTTCTCCCATAACCAGAAACAGGAGTTTTAAAACATATTTTCCCACTCCACTCTGTGATGTCATACTGTATAGCTCCATGGCTAATAAACTGCAAAAGATGAAAAAAGTGACTGCTGGAACACCATGGGTGGTTTTCTGGGGACGGGGGAGGGCATTTACTGGTTCAGAACTGATAGACCTCACGCAATATGAAGCTCATTTGGAAGTAAAATTTCAGACAAACATGGTATGAGTCCACAAAGCCAGTCTTCCACTCAGTGGAGCTGCTCCGGGCTGTAAATCAGTATGACATTTCATATTAGAGTCCTGGTTCTCTGATTACTACAGTAGCTTTAGGAGAGAGCTGTTCATGTTGGCGTCCTCCGCCTGGACTGTCCTAGGCCGTAAGTTATAGTGCATTGGATTTCTTGAACCGAGTGGAATTCCCCTTTAGAACTTCTGACACATCTGAACGATGTTTCCAAGTAAGTAATGTTTTACAAAAGTGCGCAAATTGTTGGTATAGTGAAACCCCATGTCATGTTTTACCCACTTTATACTGACTGCCTACATGTACAAATAAAGTGCCTCAAACACTAACTCTCAGTACACTCAGCTATCTTTAAACACCAACAATGTAAGTAGTTCTGCTCCCTTCAGTGGCTGCAGCATTTTTTATTTTTTTTCATTTCAGAAGAGCCTTTTTAAAAGCATAGGATATGTAAAAGAATTCTCAGACTTTAACAAGTAAAGCAACACCAATCTACACAATATCAATAGTTATGGGAATGACCTTCAGACATACACAAATCATATTATAACTTCAAAGGCTTGATGAAGCTTCATGAATCATTCAAAAGTCCTCGCCATGCTACATAAACGATGCCAGGAGTTGTGCGGCAGTCGGCCGAGTGTAGCAGACTTAAATCCGGTTATATTCGACAATACATATGCATAGGCCTCGATATGAATGTGTTAATGATTGCAGAAACGCCTACAGCTTTTGCCGGAGTCATTAAGCTTTAGGCATTACAGCATAAAATATAATTATTCAAGGTGAGATCTCATTTTCTTTCGGTGTCCGCGCGGGGCTTATCGAACTCGGATTCCACCACCTCAACAAATATTGATGATGGTATGCGGGGGCATTTCTTCTAATTAAACAGCAATTGACAAAGTCAGCTAACCTATGTGTATCCTGTACATTTCAATCCCTCTGAGGAATGAAGCCGTCTTAAAGCAAGCAAACTAATTTGATTGACCTTTGAGCGTTGTTATCAATCTTTGAATAGATTTAGACTGGATTAAAATTCAGCCGGTCTTACCTTTAATGACAAAGGACGTGTTTGTGTTTATCCGCTTACTGTATTGGAATTTTCTTTCAGACAAGATATCATTTCTGATGCCTTCCTCTTCTCAAAGCGAGGGGATTTGTTTATAGTCGAAGCTGTTACACAACGTCAAGCAGAGGCAAAAAAGATACAAGGCTGAAGCAAAAGCGGTCTCTGGATGCCTGTCCTGGCTATATTCACCTTTAAACTCAATTACTTTGTCAGAAACGCTTATTGAAGTTCACCTTTGCTGAAACATCATCATCATAACAACCCAGGGAAATTGTAATTGCATGATGGAGCGGAGCAAGGTGACAAGGCTGCTAATTCTCTACTCTTTGAAAACAAACTCTACAAAAACTAGTAGAACATAATGTGTTGATACAGGACTCGGCACAAAATGAGTTGGTGGGAGCGTTTCTGCTTTCTGAAGAAGAAGCTTCTCCATCTGGATAACTTCGGTCTCAAAACATGGGAATAATTAAGCCGCATGTTCTTCCACTTCCACAGGTACTCCTGCTCTAAGCATGTTGCGTTGTGCATTACGCGCATGCTGTGTCTTTCACTTGACTGTGGCCATGAATAAAATAGAGCGCACTTGTCAAGGACCAGATGTTGAGGCTGACGGCTAAGGAAAGATGGAAGATTATGGTGTGGAAGATTACGAGAAAAAAAGAGCGAGGAAACACAAACATGATTAATACTAATTAGCTGTTTCTATTCAAGTGAACTCTTTAAGTAATCATTAATCAGAGGAAGCATCTGTTTATGCTCATAAATAACAATGCCAGGGCAAGAGACTCCCCAAAGGGTTTTCACTTGGTCTGCACCATGCTGAGGATGCTAACAAGCACCATACATTCTCCACATTAAGTGTATGGCATCTACAAATATTAGCCCTTTATTAAAAATCAGATATGGTCTAGTCAATGTGACCCACTTCCAATATAGATCAATATGCATCATATGGATATGATGCAGTTTGATTACATATTTATTGTAAATAGATCAATACTACACTGGTTGGCTCTTAACATGAATTGATTCTAATGAGGCACTTTGATCAGATTCCACACAATTATGCATGAATATGTTATATTATCATTATTATCCTGGTTTTCAGTGGAGAATTTTAGTGTTCCATGATGCTCTAAATGCTGTTTCAGAGGTTTTTCCACCCCGACAAGAATAAAATCCTGGGGGAAACACAGTGAATACTTGGAATTTTTGGTATGAAAATGGTCAAACTTAATGATATTGAGCATTGGCACAAAATAGCGGCAATCGGCAGCTTCAGTCCAAAAACATGGGCATTGTATCGGTCTTCAAAAATCCTAGCGATTACCTTGAGGAGACCTTCTCATAATGCATATAGCAGCACTTTGTATCAGGGCAGAAGAGTCCGTGTCACCAAGAATCAACCAGGAGACATCTCAGCGTTTCAGTTCGGATGATAATACTTCCTGTTTGTCGATGCATGAAATGGCCTCCTCATCCCTCCATTACAAGTTTATACCCGACAGTGATAGTGTGTACCTAGACAAGGGCTCAGAGTCTGTGCATGATAATGTGGGCAGGGATGGGATCAATGTCTGTGGATTGCTTATAATAACAGAGTCAGAAAGGTCACATACAGTAAGATAGGATGCAGTATTAGAGTTCTTTCAGGACCCTTTCCCCCCACAATTACAGTTTAAACAATAGAGATGTAAATGTATGCACATACTGCATGTACAGCAATCCGCGGTTCCCACTGTGGCCCTGATGTAAAATTCCGTGACTTTTCCATGACTTTTCACAATTAAGTCGGAGCGCCTCCATGACCTAAAAATGCTCTTCCGTCCTGCTTTCTTAATGTTGTGTTTCTAAAGGGGGTGAACCGTCTGGTTTCCACTACAGTTGGGCTGACAACCACCAGCTAATGCAATGAATGTGTGAAACAAGTTGTGAAATATATTCCTGTAAAGTGACCCATTTGTAGAATTCTCTGATATTCCCTGACTGCGCCCAGAGAAGTACAGCTCTCAAAATTCCAGAAATTCCAGTGGGATTTACAGTGGGAATCCTGGAGGCTTGGAATAAGGCAGGCCACTATCAGCATTGGATGCTGATTTTACCGATAAAAGCAACAAGTGCATCAAGCAGCATCAAATCAAAAGCAACAATAGCACTCATGGAGCACTGCGGTCTATACAGCCATAGGGATTGTGCTAAATGCATTCAAAGGTGAACAAAATGACTTCGCAGTTTCTCCTGACAAATATGTCAGAAACATAAATGACAATAGCAGCCACAGAGCACCGCAGGGTTCATTGAGTCTATAAATCCATAAGGATTACATCGAATAAAAGAAGAAAATGACTGCACAGCGTCAGACTGCAATCAAATTGAGAATAACAATCTTTCTCGCGACTGTAGAGCTTTTAGCCAAAGCTCTACAAGCTGATCAATACTGGCTAATGACCTCAGCAGGTTGAAAATGCTTATTTTATCTTTGTTGGAGTTAGTATTTAGGGTGTGATCACATCTGCAGTTTGTATTCATTGGTCGGAACCGTAGTGGAATTTTTTGTATTTTTGTATTTGGTTGGTTCAAGTTCAAAAGTCACATGACTCACAAGTAGCTTGTTTATTGGACAGAGTTTTATTACGCTGTCATCCTGCCAGGTTAGAGATTTTGGCAGTCTGATCTGATTCCTGTCCCTAAGCATGATGCACTTGTCTGCGCTCTTCTTCTTTGGTGTTCATACCAGTTAAGAACAGATGAAGAAATAGCTATATATGAGCATCAGTCCAGACCTTCACTTCGTTCACAGGTATTAAAGAAGGGCTGCTACAAACCGAACGAGAACACTACGTATCATGATGCATACCTGATGCATGCTATCGATGTCTCTTTATACCCATAAGCCCTTGTGTTTTGGGGTAGTTTCCTGTAGTTCAGATTACGTTCTCACTCCTAATGAACCGCACTGCAGTTAGAGGACTGAGACTTGAATTTTCAGGCATCTCGGTGCCGTTATTTGGTAGCTCCAAAGTTCAAATGGCATCGTTCTCACCTGGACAAACAAAGCGACCTAAAGGAGGGAATGCTCCAAACATGCTAGGTGTGAACGCACCTTTAGAACTTTAGAAGCACTGGCACATCCTATCTAGTGATCCCCATATAGGTGAGATAGAGATAAGACACTTTTGCAGAGAGAGGCGTTTTGGATACATACTTTACAAACTGAACATCCAAAAGGTCTGAACGAAGAATTATTATTAGGGTGTTTTCTCTGAAATTGTCTGAACTTGTTTTTGTGAAATAGATATGCATTTTTTGAATACATATTTTAAGTTTTTTCTTGTTGGTGTATTGATATGTGCTGCACTCATTCCAGTCCTTCTACTTTGTTGTCGGGCTCATATGTATTTGAAAATGCGGAGGGTGGCTATTAATTAGTGGCTCTACTCCTAACTTTAAGGAGAGCCCAGGCTGTTTGGGCAGAATTGCCGGCTGCAGCTGACTGCATGTTCTATTGGCCAATTGTATGTGCAGTTGTTTAGTTTCATAAGGCTAATATCTTCTGCCTGTACAAAGGAAAATTTAGCCTCCCTTCATTTCCATTTTCTGTGGAGAGGATCTGTATTTTGAAATGATAAAAATTTGTGAGATATATGTGCAGACATTTAGCTGTATTTTCTATTCTTCTATTCTATCTTTCTTGATACTTATTTTTCCTGTTATGTTTATGTTGTGGATTGTGTATTCCTGGTATTAATCCGTACTGAGTGGGGGAAGCTGGTACGTTGATTTCTCTTTGACAGTGACTTTTAGATCATGTATTTTTCATATTGATTGAATAATTAATTGAACTGTATGCATATATGTATTTAAGTGTCACTTCCGCTTTGAGCAACACAACGCTGATGATGGCTTATTGCTGAAACGCGTCCGTCGTTTGCGCTCTATAGCTGCCCATTTAATTAAAAGACAAAAGGACATTATGAGTGCTGGCTTTTCTTTCTTCATTTATTAATCTTTGGCCGTGCACCTATGGAGGATTTTTTGATCGAGTTGTGCTCACACTTGGCGGAGTGTGAATGCACCTTTAACCTTTTAATTTGTGATTTATGGCGCCTGGCACACGCATGCATGGGATGCACCAATAAGTTTGACTCTTAAGCATAGTGCAAGGCATCAATGCCCCTAGCTGAAATCTTTGGTAGGGATAGGGAGGCCATAAATGTCTCACGCTGAGATCAACTTGCAAAATTGTCTGGCTTGCAGGTCTAGCTGTATTGTATACTTTTAAAATTCCAAAATGATCTATTATAGTAATGTAGATGCCTCTTTTCTCCCTCTCCTCCAAAAAGTGCAAGCCTCTGTTTTTTTATTTTGTTGCCCTTAAAACGGATGAGTGAAATGGCAAGATGAGAAGCCTGGGGAGATTTTGACAGAGACTCAGAGCAGAGCTAATGGGCCATTAAGCAGAAAAGGCTGCTTTTGATGTGACTGAAAGAGGAGAGAACGAAACAGACGAGTGCTGCGGAGAACAGAGGGAAGAGAGGGGAAGGTGAAAACAATACCAGAGAGCAATCATTTCCTCAACATCATCTACTTTAGGATAAGATTCACAGTACAAAGAGTGGCTGGGATCAATGCAGCCGCTGCGTGGAATTTAAATCTTGTTATCATAGTTTTGATGTCTTGATGAGCTTTGACTAAGCCTGCATGCATTTTCGCTCCAGAGTTGCGGTTTGGCACCAACAGCATTTAGAACATTGTCTCACATTAAGCATTGTTCGCAGCATGCTGTGGTTAATTATCATTCCTATGTTAACAGCCTAGTATGGCACGTGTCACGCTTGAGCTTCAGAGACACTGAATTTAACCTTGTCGTTTTTTTGTGAAAATAACTTTGTGTCTTACCAGAAGTTGCTATAAATTTACATGAGATGTGAGACGGGATCAGACTGTGAATGTCTCTTTGCACAGTAATTTGACTTCTACTGTTCAACAACAAGCACAATTCAAGACAGAAGATGGAAACAACAAACAGCCCTCTACGCTGCATGTGTCCGCGCAGGACCAGTTTGTTACATGCATAAGAAATGTCATGGCACACAAAGACACAATGCACATGCAAGGATAGGGCAATAGTCAGTCTTGGTGGTCTCCTTGCAGGTGCGAGTGATGTCCTAATCATTTTAACATTATTAATTGCCTTGCCTTAATAGCCTTCCAGAAAAAGCTCCCATTTGAGCCAATCAAATATTCTATGATTAACTGAATTTATTATTGTAATTTATCACATTTCTAGCCTTGCGTTCCTTTCCCGGCTTGATTCCAGTAGCCATCAAACGCTTGCTGGTTGAATGTATTTGCTGAAATGGAAAGACTCTCTTGTCAATCACATTTTATTCAGTGAATTGCCAACCATATAACCAGGCAGTGTGTTAAAAGACTGATTGAGGACAAGAATACGAGTTTAATAAATTTTAATTGGTAATTCTTCAGGCAATACTTTACTATAAATGAGCTTTTCTTACATACTAAATGTTCATGGCTCCACCCATTTGGAAAGGGTTTATTAGAAGTACTCCTTCCACAGCCGCATGCACGCACACACACACATATAAACACACACGCTTTAAGATCAGCTCAGATCCTTTCATTGGCTCACAGGTGTTATTGGCAATTACCAATGTGTTCTAAAGTAGATTAGAATAGAAAACCTTAATGCCCTCAATGAGGCAATTTGTTGTGTAGCATAAAAACACACATAATTACAATCACCAATCAAGATACCCAGTCAACTCATTTCAGCAATCATTCCACAATTATCACACAAAAAAATTGTCAGAAAGCACATAACTATCCATCATAAGATTAAGTGCCATTGTATAACAAGCAAACCAGTATGATTGGCACGGCCTTTAAACCTGCGTTGTGTTAAATTTTGGCAAAATATAATCAGGGATGCAAACTCATGGAGAGTGAAAAAGGTGACAGATACCAGGGCAGACACAAAACCACTCAGAAATCATTCACTTAAGTGCCCTATTTTGGGATCAAAAGGTGACTGTCACCTAAAGGTGACTAGCATGTATCCCTGATAATGCTCTGCTTCTCATACATTTGTACTCACTGTTCACCTGGCACTCTGTATTGGTTGATTTTGGTAGCACAACTGTATGGGCAACTGGTGAATAGATATTCAGCTCAGCTAAATTTGTCATTAAAAAGTGCCCTAAACTATATCTATACTTCAAAGTATGATACGAGGGGTTAACAGTTTGTGAATATTTATGCAATGTTTTGTGACAAAGTTTTCTTTCTTTAAATGTTTAGACTATTGACTTTATTTCACTGATGATGAGGAGCTAGCTAAAACTGTAGCTCACTAGCTAACAAATAGCTTGGCTTTTAGATTTGGGGGCTGGAACCAAGTGTTAGACCACTTCCAGGACAACTGTTTTGATTTTAGATTAACTGGTATGTTGTGTATTGTGCAACTGCATTGCTATGCATTCACAAATTTATTTTTTCCCCCATTATATAACATAAAAGGGTTTCTGGTCAGATGTGTCTGCTATATTACTTTGTGATCACAAGTATTTGTATGTAAACCAACTTGATCAATTGTATCAGCATCAAGATGTTGCTGTCATTCATTTGCACAAACTGCATCCACTTTGTATTTAGGCCTTTTTCTCATGTAGAAGAATGAGACTGTTTATTTACCTTTAACTTCCTTTAAATTGTCTGCAAGCACATATAATAATTTCCTCTCTTTGGGTGGGACGAAACTTTTGCAATTTTATGGTCTGCACCTGAGTCCACATGGCATATTCACACCTGTCAAAATGATCCGAACTTGTAAAGTCTGCACCAAACGATGTACGTAGGTGTGAAAGCCGCCTAAATAAAACTTTGTATTCCCTTCTTCCTCCTGTTGGCCTCGATTCAATCAGTGGTGGATTCCGCCCAGTCACTTGGTCTGCCATATTGTCCTCTTCTCATTATCCTCTGAAGATAGGGAAGAACAACACAATTTAAAATGCATTCACTAACAATGAGAGGTGTCGCTCGTACAGGCACATGAAATGAAAACGCACCGAAGAATTCTAACTTAATTGTCTGATGACTGTCTCAGCCTCTCCTCTGACACTACACAGTTAAAATAATTTCATGCCACTCCTGAAAGACACTAACTCTGTCGTGGTCTATCAGCACTCCATCTCCCAATTATCTGCACCTGAATGTTTCCAACACACAAGCATACCTTGCAACCCTACATCTTCACCTCCATCAACGGTGAGACAGTTGAGAGGCATGGGCAGGCATGAGAGTCACCAAGGTATAAATCCAGAAATCCAATACTACACATACTGCAAATAAGATCGGTGGAAACAGCAATGCTGTCACATGTAAAAGACTCAATATAACACAACACTTCAACTGAAGGCCCACTCAAGGAATGATTCACCCTCTTCCCATCTGGCTAGATATAGATCCTTTATGTGCAAAAAGCATACTTGGGCAGGAGCTTTGTGCAATCCACGAACTACCTCAGCAGCATCACAGACTACTTGAGTGTAGTGCAGTTCTGGTGCCATTATGTCGATATGTGCGCTGTGAACTGTTGCAGCTCTTTGCATTTACTGTTCCTTGTATTCGCTGTACCTTTAGGAAGACTAAAACATTATCTAGCTTGCTGTCTTGATACGCCTCCTTGACAACTGCATCGGATGAATTGCCATCTTCTTGTGGAGGGAAAGAAGAGAGAGAGAGAGAGAGAGAGAGAGAGAGAGAGAGAGAGAGAGAGCGAGAGAGAGATGAATTTAGTTATGAAGGGCCCTGGTTAACTGTTCATTGGAGGGGAGGGGGGGGGGGCAGAGACAGCACTGACACACACACTCTCTCTCTCTCTCTCTCTCTCACACACACACACACACACACACACACACACACACACACACACACACCAGAATTAGCTATGATTACACTTACATTCTTCTATTGAATCTGCAAAGGCACATACATGGCTATTACAGTAGTAGCTGAAACATGGTCTAATACAAGTTCTAATAATGGCCTATGTATTTAGTTACCTACACTAGCCACTGTAGCAGTGTTGACTTGCTCAGTCAACACAAAAATGACTGAGCAAGGCTAACGTTGAATAAACAATTGTTTTAAGATGAAGAACAGTAACAGAAAACAAGTTTAGCTAGCAAATGTTGGCTACTTGGTTTTAGGTTTGCTATAAATAGTTAACTAATCAAACTACAGAAGTTGGATATCTTAAGATATTAGAGTCTCCAGCAACATACCATGTTTGTCCAATCCAGCGTTAGCTGTAGCGTCCATTGCAGCACAGCACACAGAAACAGAGAGCAGTGCCAGTAAAACAAACTCACCTCCAGCTAGCCCCCACCTGAGATCTACCGTTTTCCAACTAGACGAAGGAAAGGAAGGGAAAATGAGTGTCAGTTTGGCGATATCCGTTCAGTGATACACAGTTGAATGATTTGAAAGAAAAGATTAGCCACTAGTTTTTGTTTGGTGATTTGATAGCCTGACAGCTGGAACAGAAATTTGTGAAATAAGCACAGTGTTAAAATGCAAATCGTAATACAGGTTAGTTTCCTAACCTTAAAGGAACAATCAGTAATAGCCTACTCTTTAGTAACATCTAACGGCAGCCATAGGAACTACAACAACATCAGCAAACGTGCGTTCTCCTCCACAAGTCACAGCCAAAGCCTCCAGCTCCGCCCCAGCCTCTCTCACTCCTCCTGTCCCCGTGAGCTACGGTGGTGTGAAATTGACAGAACTGGTGTGAAAACAGTGAAAATGTTATAAATGTTCAGAACATCCCACAGAGTGCTATGCTATCGGCTAACCCAGAGGTCTAGCAGCTCAAGCAGTAGTTTGTGTTATTGTCACAGAATTTGTGGTGGAGGAACATAATCTTCACATAATTTGTGTACACATCACGTAATCTGCGTTTCAGAGTTTGTGCTCATTTCACAAAATTTTATGAGATCACTTTGCCACAAAAGAACCATTTTGGAACTTTTCGATTTTTACAGTGTATGCCAGTTAGATAAGGTCTTATAAGACTCTACACTCACATGAAGAATGAAAAATGTTTAGACAATATATTTTGGATTCAATAAATGCAATAAATAAATAAAAAAATGTTCTTGATTGCCTTGCCTGGTTAAATAAAGGTTAAATTAAATACTTCAACAACAACCAAGATACTGCAATCTACTGAAATCGGCTTTCCCTTTGCTATTGAAATTGTTTGATACCAGTGAATTACAGATTACATGGATACCTGGCATCTGCTTATGTTCTCAAGTATGCCAGAACTGCTGCTTGGTTGAAGTGTTTCAAAGGGAGAATTGAACTCAATAGGACTGAGAAATGTCATTAACACATACCGTATCTGGTCCACAATAGCGTGAACGCTCTGCATGTTGGAGGATCCCTTCTTCACTAAGCCTTCACAGGAGCGCAGGAAATCACATGGCATCACGTGTGGGACAAAATGAAAGAAGAGTGATGTGAGGGAGATATTTTGGGAAGAGAGAAGGGGAGAGAGGAGCACGGGATGCATCACAGAGAGAAAAGGGGGGAGATGATGGATTGAGCATGAGGAGATAATGAGAAATGAAATACTGTTCAACAAAATGTCATCTCTCAGACAGTGGTCTGGGGAGCACTGCTGCCATTTGAGCGAGATTGTTACTATAGATGAATTTCACCTACAAAGACATCAATTCCTCCGGTGCAGCATTCCTTGGATCTTCCCGTCTTGAAAAGAGCTATATGACAGAATAGGCTTTGAGAACCAGCTTTTAAAACGGACAGAGCAGCACCCGCAATGAGACAACCGCTTCGGCAACGAGATGAAAGTTGACTATGAAGAGCGCACAGTATATCTTTAGATCGAGACTGAGGAACACAGACGCTTCCTTTGTGCATTCCTGTTTCTTATTAGTACGGATCTTCAGACCTCAAAGCACAAAATGCTGCTGCATGTCTTCCCATCATCTCAGCTGCCTATGGTAAAACAGATCAACCTATAAATAAAGTTTTGAACTTGGAAGGATGATCAATGAACCAGTGAACCAGAACATAGTAGCTACATTTTCATATTTTTGAACCATAGTGTTACTCAAACTGTGTATTTCTTTCAAAGACCTTTTAGGTCTACCTAGATTTCTCAACAGGGATCTTAATATTTGAACCAATGCCAGCTTTAACACTAGAAAAGCCAATGATTTTGGGGATTTGAGAGAAGGCCAACAAGCCGTCAATTAAAGGTGGTAAAGGTAATTCTAACCGCTATTTCCTAGTGTGATTTAGAAAATCAACAAACAGGGGAAAGTCTCTCCTCTCAAGGTCCTCGCCTTGAGAGGCCTCTGTTCGCTCCTCTCCCCGCTGTGACAGTCTCTCCACCGGGACTGGTTCGCCTCGTGTGCCCGGCGGCTCCCCGGTGTGCTCTCCGTTTCGGGACCCCCTCCCTCAGTCGCCTCGAAGAACGGGTCGAAACCCAGCGGTAAGATCCCGTTCCGCCCCACCAGGGAGAGGAGTGGGGAGGGCGGCTTGGGCGCGGAGGGGCTGCCGTGGAAAGTCCGAAGGGCTCCGGCAAACGCTTGGGCGTGATAACGCGGACGGTAGCGCCATAAACCGCGCCGCCGTACAGAAAACAATCGTTATTGGGGTTGAAGATCCGCTCCGATGAGGGTGGGAGAGTCGGGTCCCCGTGAAAAACAACTTCCTCCGGGGTGTAGAAGCAGGACAGCGGCGGGGAGGCGACGGGACGGCTCGCCTGGTAAAGGGACCATTTCCCCGGTGGAGGACACTGCTGCCGGGGCTCGGGGTAAGTAACAGTAGCCTCGGTAGTCCGGTAATCTCCCCGCTGGATGGCCGTTATGGTCCCTGGAAGTTGTGTCGTGGTTTTGTCTAGAGAGTTGGACCGACTTGTTGGCCCCGGTCTCGGTTAAAAATGGTGAATTAACGGAGCCACATTAACGGAGCCAAAAGCTTGGTAAATACATGGTGCATTGTAGTTTACTCTTTCTATAGGCTGGTGTTGTGTTTTTTAAGTGTAGGCTTTATTGTGAAATAGGCTATAAGCCTATAAGACTTGGTTACACACAATAACAAACGGACCGGATCAAGCGAAAGGTAAAGAAAAACGTTTCATTTCTCTGTAGGGTCCTTTCCATAATGTTGTCAGACACTTATAATAACAATCTGAGCCTGTCAGTGGCAAAAACAAGCACTTTTAGTGGACGTACATTGACGGTACACATTTGCCCCATAGGATTACATTGCAGCTCGTTTCGCGGCTGCCGGCTGACGCGATCTCGCTCAATACTGGACCAATTTCAAAAATTGTTGTCCCCATTAGTTACGTAGACACAAAAAGTTGGGAAAATAGGGTCCAGGTTGAAAAATACCGAAGTTACCCTTTAAGGAGGAAGAAGTCACATCCACAAATTACAGGCTGACTTCTGAATGCAACAGACTCTTCCACAAACACTGTGGGGGAATTGAAGAATGCATCCTAACCACCAAGCATGTCACGTCCCTGTTATATTGTTTTTGCTTTTCCTTAACATGCTGTGACCTTCAGATAACTTCAGAACTGTAGTTTCCAGAGCGGTGTCTTTTTTTAATCTGAGAAAGTATGCTATGCTAAGATACACTTCAGTAGGGTGCAATTATTTTTCAGACGGATGGAATCACACTGTAGGCCTATGCCAGAATTGCAAAAAAATATCAATTAGGCGACTTCAAAGATAAGCTTTACTTTGACATTTCCACACTCTACCGTTAAGCCAAATTGAAGCGAAATCTTGTACTGTGGAATATATGGTTCATCATGTGTCATCATGTGGTTCACATGTGTGCTCAACAGTGGGTCATCATGTCATGTAGTTCACATGTGCTCAACAGTGGGTCATCGTGTGTCATCATGTGATTCACAAGTGCTCAACAGTGGGTCATCATGTGTCATGTAGTTCACATGTATGCTCAACACTGGGTCATCATGTGTCATGTAGTTCACATGTATGCTCCACAGTGGGTCATCATGTGTCATGTAGTTCACATGTATGCTCAACAGTGGGTCATCATGTGTCATGTAGTTCACATGTATGCTCCACAGTGGGTCATCATGTGTCATGTAGTTCACATGTATGCTCAACAGTGGGCCATCATGTGAAAAGAGAAGAACCAGTTCTAACAAAGAATGATAAAATTCAAGGCTGTTGGTGTACTTTATACAATACTTCATTGAAGAACCTAGGAAGGTCATCATAAAACGTGTTTTTCTTCCACAATACCAATATCTATTAATTGGTGAATCTGAGCTTGAATGACAAAGGAAACCATCAAGTAGGGATACTACACTGCAAAAGGAAACTGGCGGTTGACATTCATTTCCTATTTCATGAGTGACAAAGGAAACATGAAAAACACAGGGGTAGGACTACAGGATAATACACTGCAAAAGGAAACTGAAGGTTTACTGGAGTTTACTGAGGTGGGTTTTGTTGGCGACACTTGCCGTAACACGTGTAGCATCTCAAATGTGGCAATCGTTCAATCAAACCTTCATTCAACGCCTCATCCCAAACTTATTTGTGATTCCTCAGGCATCTTAATAGAAATGAAGCACTGATCAATTTGTTCCCCAAATCCACACTTCACCCTACAAACACAAGATGCAAATGAGTAGGCGAACAGTTCATTATTTTTAATCCTTCATCTTATTTTGGGGGGGAAATCGTGTTTGCTGAACAATGAAATACTTATTAGCACCCCAGACAAAGGACATTGTGATTGACAGGATTATATTTAAACAAAGCCAGCGGTTAATCACTTCTCTCCGCACGAGGGCACAGAGCCTGGTATTTGTTCTCTATCTCTAATTAAACAGAATTACATCCAATAACACATTGTAAAAGCCGGGGCGTGTTTCTGGCCTCAAAACAAACTGCTGAGCGTTTTCAAGGAAATGAGGAGTTCACGGAAGTAAAAGGCAAGGGAAGAGTTAGAAAGAGAGAAAGAGAGAGAGAAAGGGTTTTGAGGTTTTGATGCTGGCGTGACTCAGTATGTGATGGCCTTCAGCAGCTGTCAACTGCCCACGATTTTTTCTTTTATTATTAAGCATTGCAAGAAGAGATTAACTGAAATAGCCACTGCTGGTGAAGTACTTTTCTTCACAGCCATTTTCTTTGCTATCTACAATGTCACAGATGATTGCAGTCACCTTTTCACACGTTATTTCCCATCATCACTGCTTTGTTGTGCGTGTTATCGTTCTGTTTGTACAAATTTCGCTTTGCAACTGATATGATGAACATGGACATCAAGTCAAGAATGGCAATGTGTACCTTATACGTAACCATACCTTACAATAACTTAACATAAGTGAGTCCAAATTTGATCTTGTATCTTTTATCAATAATGGAGAGCAAAGATTGAACAAAAATCACCAGAAAACTATTGGGAAGCTTAAAAAAATCAGCATTCAGGACCAATGTTCCCTCTAAGCTGATAGTTTGGTGACCTATGTCTCATCATTTATCACCCAAATTTGACCAAATAAATAAATATTGATATATATACAGTATGTCTATATAATATCATATAATATCATATAATATAATATTATTGCTCTACTTCGTCCCAAGAAACTAAGTGGATGCAAGCTGGTTTGGAAGTTTTGGTGGAAAATTATATTAGATGCAGAGACTTTGCCTTAGGACTTAATGAATTGATGCCTCTTATAATGAACATGTTATGCTTGTAGGTGCAGTGACAGTATAGATGCATTATTAGTGCGTGTGTGTGTGTGTGTATGTGCATGCTTACACAAGCAAGTGAGTTGAGCAAAGTACTCTGCTGCTTAGAAAGGTTGTGCTATAAACTTAAAGTAATAATCTCTGACATTTTCATATAAATAAATGTCTGTTTTGCTGCTCTCTATCGGATTGATATAACACAATAGTGTGTCAACCTATATCCATTTCATAAAAGTTTTTCCATTTGCAGTTCTAAACGGTGTCTGGTAGCTCTTTCCTGGGAAAAATCCTCTGTTTTAGCTCTTGCAGAAATTCCTATTCCTGTACATGGTATACATAAATACTCATAGGCCATACTAGTTCTTATAGAGTGCGGCTAACTTGCTAGTCTTGGTCTCTTTTAATGTCCGTTAGCATTGCAAAGTCATCCATCCTTAAAATTAAATAAACAGTCTGACAGCTCGGTGACAGCAATCCATAAATAAAAGCAGACGGAGAAAGAAAATAGATTTGCTTTTACAGATAATCTATAAATATGTGGTTTGCCCTCTTTTTCGTCTGACTTGCCGTTTATCTGTTCTGAATCCCACACAGGATGCCGAATGCGTACGGTGAATGGCGGAGGGATAAGGAGTGACAGGCCGGTGACTGATAGAGCTCTTTCGCCAAGGTGGCAACCGAATCAAGCAGCCCCTCCAATGATAAGGAATGATAAAACACCCCTGCATCAAATCAATTGATATTCAGTGTCACCATGTATGGAATCAACACACAATGATCGCTCACACCGCTAACATCACCCATTCATCTCCAGATGTACTTAGAGTGACTCATCACCGACAGCCCGGCGCACTCTGTGAAATACTAACTAAAGAAAAAAAAAAAGGCAAAAAACTAAACCCCAGCCGATGTGCTCAACAGGTTTGGAACATTATTGTGTTGCGAAAAATCAATCGCCTGGGGATTTTACCGCGGTGGGCATTGATGTGCTCCCTTTGCTTTTTTTTTTTTTGAGCAGTCAGCGGGGAGGTCGCCTCCAATCATTTTGTCTCTGCTGTACTCCGCGAGGATTCATGACACGCTCAGTCGAAACTCTCCCCGTCTGTGAGTATACTGTACAATCAAACGCCCGTTCGGAGGAGCCAGTCGGAAAATCCATCGACACCTGCTTCTCTTCCCTCTCTTTTTTTTTTTACACCGAGCGAGCTGCTTCGTTCAGTACCTTGTCTACTGAACTTCTGACTGTCTAGGTCTTCTGTCAGCGCCCCGGGCCAGCCCCTGAGTACGCCTCGACTCTGCACTGATATGAAAATGTACACTTAATATTCATCAGAAATTGGGTGTCTTACATCAGCGGTTCTCAAGCGTTTTTCAAGTCACAGACCCCACAATAGACAGACAATGGATTTGGCTGACATCGATTACAAATACGAATACGAACAGAAATACAAATACAAATACGATTTTTTCCCAGGGGACCCATATGGGAAGATTTTAGTTGTTGATGATTCAGTTTTGAATTGTATAACTGTCTACACTGTATGTGGCAAGATAATGATGAGGCTGAGATAGTGGCGAGGGTGAAACCTATGATTAGAATAGTCATTCCTACACGCTCTCTAATTGGGGATAATTTCAGGTGAATTAAATTATAGTGAAATCAAGCTATCCTTCATTTTGTGGGAGACCCCCTGGAACCTTGTCAAGCACCTCTGGGCGTCCCTGGACTCCAGTTTGACAAGCGCTGTCTTGCATGGCATGTATATTTATAGAACGTATTGTTCGGGCGGTAACACTTGAAGTGCATTGTGATGCATTGCAATCAGAATATAAGCCCTTGAGAAGCAGAGATGAACTTTTCTTGCAGCATAATCATCAGGCAAACATCGGAAAATGACATAGAATCACAAATTATAATGTGCTTACGATGCCTTATGAGCACAGCTTCAAGTAAAGTGTTACTGTTTGGTCCATACAAGTCGTGCAACAGCTTTATGTGTGTTGGTTTAAAGGGGTAAGGGCAAAAAACATATTGCAACTTTGACTTTAATCTTTGTTATTTTCCCCACAGCACATATTCATGACTCCCACAGTGTATAACACAGTGCAAGAGCCATGACTTGTGGCCGATCAGCAGAACCAGGGAGAGGGCTTGAAGCCTTCCTACCACCACCAGTGTTGCTGTGCTGTAGTACACAGCCTACAATAAGGTATGAGTTCCAGTAAGAGTGCAATGTATGAGGACTACAGTAGCTAATGGGCTGAAACAATAGCGGCCGACTCACTTCGGATGTGAACAGAGGGGGAAACAAAGAGGAAAAGTGAACGGGAAATGGGGAATACAAACAGTCTGATGAGGCACAACTCTTACAATAGCTGTCTCCGTGAAAACTGGCATTCCCTGCAATTTGCCACAACATTAGTTCCATTACAACAGAGAGGAGGTAATGACATTGATAATTAGATTGTGTGGATCTATTAAAGTGGCTGCCAGAGGGTGCGCTGGTACATTTCTTTATGGAGAGGTGATTTTTATGACTGGGTGTAGTGGACGAGATGACAGCCAGACAGCTTTGACAGACTGAAAAGGTTGATCCTTTTGTGTCTTCATTGCAGTGACAGCCTTGATAATCTGTTTTAAACAATGCTGATGGCAGTACAATTGACACTTATAGGTGAGCCAAGGTGGCATGAAGTGATGACTGCATTACAATCTGATTCTCTAGCCATGGGGCAATCAATAACTGTAGAAAGGAGGATCTATGGTGATTAAAATCTGACTCGGGGAAACAATGAAATCAGACAGGATTTCAGTGAAGTTCCCTTCAAGTGTCATCAGCAAGCTGCTAATATACATACAGTAGGTAGTAATACATTCACACTCCCAGCATGTCTCCTGAGAACTGAAGTGTCACCGTTTTCAGCAATTTCAGTGACACAGCGAGGTGACGATTTTTAATCAGCAAGATTTCCTGAGGTACAAGACGGCAAATAATATTTTTTCTGCCGTGCTGTTTAATGTTCTGGGTGATTACCTCTGTTCCAGCGGTCCGTGCTGACATGTTTAGCCGCTGCATCTGTTTTTCCATGCTGAGTGTGAAGAGGGTTTGGAGGACTGGATTACTGAGAGGCAAATGGGCTGTGATAGGATGTGATGAGCCAACGACAAGAGCAAGCGCTGAGGAGGCAATGACCGTCAGATAGAGGCTCCTCCGGGACTGACTGTGCATTAGCGCATCCTTAAAGTGCCTTCTGTCTGCATAGGTAGATGGATCTGCGTGTGAGGCACTGTGTTTGCCTCCCCATGACTCAGAAGCCTTGTCTTTGTTCTGGATCACTTGCTAAGCCCACAACATGTTTATTACCCTGGGGAGACATACACTCAGTTATCCACTATATCAGGTACACCTCCCTGTTGACGCAAAACAGCACGCTCGTCCAGACAGTGAGTCACGTATGAATAAAACACAAGCGTAAGGCATGCGAAGAGGGTTGAGAGGTTCGGTTACAGTTTGAGGTAGAACAGGCAAGGTGAGTGATTTAAGGGACTTTGATCGTGGTAGGATGGTTGGTCCCAGATGCACCGGTTCCATCATCTCAGAGACGGACGCCCTCTTGGGATTTTGGCACTACAGCATCTAGGGAGAATGGTGCCATAAACACAAATCATCCAGTCAGTCACAAACACCTCAATGAGAGGTTAGAGGATAATGGCAAGACTAGCAGGCCAGCCACAAGTATGTAAATAATATCTTAGTGCAACAGTGATGTGCAGAAGCGCATCTCAGAACACGCAACTCATCAAACCTTTAAGTGGATGGACTGCAGAAGCAGAACGCAATGCCGGTTTCCACTCCTGTCAGCTAAGAACAAGGATGAGGCTTAAATCGGCACATGATCACCCAAGCTGGAGTCGAAAACATCCGGTTCGACAAACCCCGGGTTCTGTTGCGACATGCTGATGGCAGGGTCAGAATTCGACGTAAACAAGAATCCATGGAAACATCCCTGGAGTCAACAGTACAGGCTGGTGGTATAATGGTGTCGGGGATGTTTACTTGGCATACATTAGGCTCTGTAGCAGCAATTACCGAAACATTGCTGCTGACTCGCTGCATTCCCTCATGGCCACACAGTCTAGCCTTTTTCAAATGGAAACTTTCAGGAGGAAAATGCTCCATCATCTAAGATGGTTCCAGGAACACAACAGCGACTTTAGTTCAGTCCAGATCTCAACCCATTAGAGACCTCTGGGATGAGGTGGAACAGGATGTTCGCAGCACAAATGCGCCGCAGCAAAATCTACAGGACCTGAGTGACACTATCAAGTCGGCATGGACCAAGATCCCTGTGGAACATTTCCCGCACCTTGTTGAAGTCAGGCCTTGAAGAAGTCATGCTGTTCTGGAGGTGAAAGAGGGTACTCTGTACTCTGTAGATGTACTAGCTAGATGTACATTAATAAAGTGGATGCTGAGTGTATGTTACTCACACAGACACTCTCACTGCTGTGTGTGCAGCTGTCTGTACATATTGTATGTGTCTGTGTATGTCTGTCTTTGTGTATGGGGGAAAGTGAACATCCACTTCAGAGATATACTTCCTAGCCTGTAATTTTTGATTAATACACTATCTTTTTAGATATTCTCTTTGTGGTCTTTTTTTTTTAAAATTATTTTTCTATTGAGTGTTTATGTTGACAAGAGACATGCTGCATGAATCATTCATATCTTTTTTACTTTCAAACAATACTGTTAATTCAAAGTGTTTCACAGTGGAAAAAAATGCCTGGAACACTGTGCAAAAATGAGATAACACTTATTACAAACACACCTTTGGTGCGATGAAGGGGAGATATTTATGTTTTGATGCATCAAGGGCTGTAACAACACTTCAACTAAGAGAAAGCCAACAATAATGCATTAAAGGAATTCTCTAGGGGAATTGTGGCTTCAGAAGAAAGGATATGTTAACACTGCTTGCCTGAAATGGTTATTGATTTTATGCTCATGTGAAATAAGTACAGACTCTCTTAATAATTTCGATGCACAACCCTTAGATGTAATCTGGTCAACAGGCACAACAATCAATACATTTTCATCTCCATCAGCTCACGGTTGTGTAATGCCTGCTCTCATTTCCAGCATACTTCATTCCACCTAAGCCCAAATCCGTGGAGATTTTCTCTGCCTCCGTCTATATTACGGTTTTCATCACTTTTTCTACTGAGCTGTCATTTTTGCTCATGCCCTCCCTGTGTCTCTGTGTGTGTGTTGGGTGTTGGGTTTTGGGTGTGTGTGGTCTTGTTCTTCTATCTTTATGAGGACCAAATGTCGTCACAGGGATAGAAAGTTGAAGAAGAACTTCTACAATGGGTTAGTTTAGGGTTAAAAGTTGTGTTTAAGGTTAAGGTTACAATTCGGATTGGGTTTAGGGTACGGTAAGGGTTAAAATGAAAGGAATACACCAGGTTTTTGGTAGAATGTCCAGTTGGTCAATTTAGTCATTAAGTGATGAGAACATAGACATGAAAATCATCCATGGGCCTCCATGTTGAGTAATAATAGGCAAGTAGCATTGTCCAAAGTAAGAAAACTGACCTTTTAGTAATAAAAACTTGCAAAAAGTAGGTAGTAAAGTTATATTGTACATCCTGTACATTCCTAATTAAAAAAATAAATAAATGTCATTATCTCAATACAGATGATGTAGACACTACAGGTTTATTTTTTGAACTATTTCAGATAGGCAACCACATATTCATCCACCGTGCAGTGATTTTTAGCTGTAGCCTACACAGTCTCCCATTCCACCTTTACTTACTGCTAAAGTGTTCACATGGTGTCATGGCTCTTGCCATGACTCTAGTTTTCCTTGTGTTTCTCGTTGTTCCCTGCCCCCTGTGTGTCTCCGCCTCCCTGGTTTGTCTTTCTGTGTTTGTCTGTGTCTGTCGTGTGTGGCGTGGGCGTGGCTCCCTCTCCTTCCCAGCTCCTGGGCTCCTGAGTTGCCGACACACCTGAACCTCATCACTCATCACCTCCTGTATATCAACCCCGGCGTACCTACCAGTGGTCGCCAGATTGTTCCACCAACTCCGTGGTAGACACACTCTCGGTCGCTCTGCACTTTATGTCTGGACTTACCTTGTGTATCAAGTTCTGTTAATGTTGATCGTGTCTCTCCTGTGCCCAGGATTTCCTCCATGAGTCTCTCCACCTGCCCACGCCACATCTGCCAGCCACCCAGCTTTCCTGCCTGTCCGCCAGCTCGTTACACTCCAACCCGAGCTCCAGCCAGCCGTCTCGCTCGCCGGCTAACCCACCAGCTCGTCAGCTCGCCGGTCAGCCCAGCTCCGATCATCTTCCCTACTCCGGCTGCCTGCCTTCATCTCACCACTTCTAATTCCAACCTCCAATAAATCGCTTTTCCTTTTACATTTTGTCTGTGTCTGCATTTGGGTCCAAGAAGACAACCATTCCTAACACATGGGGCCTACTATCACTCAACACGTGTACAGTGTATGCTAAAGTGTTAATATGGAGCCTACTGAACTCAACACAGTGTATGCATGTTAACATGGAGCCAACTGTCACGCAACATAGTGTAAGCTAAAGTGTTAACATGGAGCCTATCTCTCAACATAGTGTATGCTACAGTGTTAGCATGGAGCCTGCTGTCACTAAACATAGTGTATCCTATGTTAAAGTGTTAACACAGGCTACACCAGAGTTTACAATCTATCAGGGACATATGGATGATTTTGGAGTCTATGTTCTCATCACTTAACAGGGAAGTCGACCAATGGGACAATCTACCAAAAACTTGCCATATTCTTTTAATGTTGGGTTAGTGTAAGGGTTACAGTTAGGCATGTAGTGGTGAGAGATAGCGTACAGTTGGGGTTATGGCAATGAATGTAACCAATAAGGTCCTAACAAGTATAATAACACAAACGTGTGTGTGTGTGTGTGTGTGTGCGTGCGTGATGGCCCTGTCGCCTTTGGGGCCGACAGAGATCCTGAGATGGATGGACAGGCTAGTCTGTGACTGCAGCCACCCCCTCCTGTCAGAGCTGATGGCTCCCTGCTGAGAGATGGCCATCCACGGCTGACTTCTACGGTCACAACCCCCTGATGGATATTAGTCTCGCTGCGGCTCTGTCTCCTATAGACCTCCTCCTGCACTTCAGCTGAACAGAAGACCTCAAAAAAAAAAAGAAGATGCAGGGGCCTTCGCTCGGCTCAACTCGCCCAGCCGGCCCCAGTCAGCCAAGGCCCCTCGATTATTGCACTGATGAATGGCATCCATCAAACATAAGGGGTCTGGCTCCCTGCACCGGCAACTTGGCCACTTGTCAATTACGATTATTAATCTGTTATTACCCCTCCCCACACCCACCGCCCGTTCCACCTTCCTCCGACTCAATACGCCCTGCTTGTCAGTCGCTAAATCAAATTACTTATGAATAACTGATGGCGTGTCTCGATCCATTCCTCCAATGACCGCAACCACGCTCCCCCCCCCCCTGCTGTTGGCTCAGCTGAAAAAAGGAGGGATATTTAAATCGATGAGGACTCATATTGGTTCTGACAGGCTTGGCTTTTGTTTGGTGGGGCCAGATGACAACTCCTTATCGACCGCAAGGGGTTCTGGGCCGGGTTGAAATGGCATTGTTTTTCAGGCTCCATGTGCTGCCTCCCCGCTGAGAGGCTGATGTAATTTACAGACTCAGATGGCAAACCAAACCGCTCTTGACAGGGTTTCTCTCCAACCATCTAATTTTCCCAACAAATAATGCATATTTCAAAGTTTCGCTGCCTTGTATAAAAAAAAGCCAAATGTGTTGTGAATTCAATTTAAGAGGGTGTCACTGTAAAATGAAAATCCAGGAGGAAAATCTGGGGCCTCAAAAAGTTTAGTGCGGTTGTGCTGAAGCTTGACAGTACTAATTATCAAGGGTCAGTACAGTAAAGCATGTCTCCCGCACTGAGGTTTGCTGTTAAGTGGCTGTCTCCTTCCAGACACATGCATAATGAAGACATTGCTGTAACCTAGATCATGAGGCACTTTGCTCCGCTCGGTTCAGCCTCTCCGTTTTTGCTCCGCCACCCCTCTCCGCCTCCCCAACATGTCCTCTCTCAGATGAACATTTTGTAACGCTGTCACTCCGCTGGTTTCCCTTCAAACGTCCGCCTCGTCCCACGAGCTCTCAGTCCCGGCATTCTGGTCCCCTGCTGCCTCATTAATGAACTGTAAATACTCTTTGCTGTGTGCTGTAGAATTGATTGACTGGTGAGCACTCAACACTGGGAGGCAAGAGGAAACTAGGAGAACAACAACATGTATGTACTGGGGAAAAAAGTGAGGAGGCTTCAGGGTTTTTTTCCCTTCAGTTTCTTGTGTCGGTTTAATATACAACACACCAGAGGCGAGTACACCAAACAACTGGCTAGTTTCCAGGGCCGAACAACAGCTCATGAATATAAAATAGGTCTGTGCTTATCTATTTATATGTGTCTCATATATATTGTATATCTGGTAATCTGCCTATGCTGGTTTTATCTTTATTTCCTCTGCATTAGCCCGTCTCGTCCCTGCTCACTCATACTGTAAATCCAATTAATCAAACAAAAAACTCACGTCTGCATATCTCTGACAGAGTGTCATATTTATAATAGGCAGGCAGTCTGAAGCCTGATGTCTCCATAGCTAAGTCAAGGCCAAGTCCCTGGCAGGGCTCCAAAAGAGTGCAAAACATGTATTCTTAGCTCCATCATCCATCAGAATGAAAAGGGAGCTTGATGAGGATCACCCCCAGGCAGAATATTGCCAACAATCTCTCCGTCATGCTTTTCATACCGTTTAAACATGTTAATTGTTGCATAAATGAGTGACCGAAATCGCTAATTCCATGGCGAAATCGGCCTATATTGGGGTAGTCAATTTTCGCGGTCTGTGGGAGAAGACTTGGCCAAGATAAGATAACATTTCTGCGGGTAAGCTCTCTTGTGGAGCAAGACCTGGCAATTGTCTGGATATTCTTTTGTAGTGGGTAGTGACAATATTGAACAAAGAAATTGAATTGGAGGGTGTGTTTCCACCGATTCCACCTTTTATCTTCATTGCTGTGGCCTTGTATCCTCCCCCTTATTGAGAGATACTAGTCTGCCTGGGTAACTGGGTTGCAGCTAACTCTGAAACTGCACCAGCTTACAGTCGGAGAAACATACAGAGCGAGGACCACACTTGGTAATATTGTGTAGGTATGATAAGGGATTGGGGGAGGAGGAATCATTTTGACTGTGTAGTTTACTGACAGTATTTGTGTGTGTGTGTGTGGGGGGGGGGTATTTTTGGACCTATGAGCAAGCATTTTGTGTGGACCCTGAATACAAGGCTGTCATTCTGAGCCCATACCACTAAAGCTAGCAAAATATGAGGTAAGGAAATCCATGCTATAAAATGTTTCAGCGTTTATTAGGATGAACAAGTCTCCCCCAGAGCTTGAGAAAATAGAGCCATAATTCTAATCTGTAATGTTCTCAAAAGACGTAGCCCTTAGCTGGTTCTTTACAATGAGTTGGCGGACATATTAGAATTTTTTTTGAGCTGTTACACCGATTAATTCTTTGTAATACTAGGGTAATGTCAAAATAACCACAATGTCTGTCTCCATTCATTGTCAATACATGATATTCACATCATGTAAACAGCTACGTATCAGGGAGTTGCTGGTTCTTTTTGACTGCTAACTTGAAACTAGCGTACACGGTCGACTCAAACTGACCGAGGTTTTTGAGACAAAAACATATTGGAATTCTTTCGGTTTCCATCAGGAAAGTCGGAGGAGGAAAAAAAAAACACAAAACAAAGGAAAACAAAGAGGCCTGGGAGAAAAGATTAAAGCGAAAAGACAACCTGGAGCAATAAAGTACTGCTGCTGGTCTGATAAGCTCGCTGAAAAGGCTGATTCACGTTAGAATTGGGAAAAACTGGCAGCCATCATATAATAACTGTGGAAGACACTTTGTCACAAGTAAGTTGATAATTTACTTATTTTTCTCACACATTGTAGCTAAGAGCATGTTAGCTAACAGCTTCAGCCGTTCTTAGCTACGACTCACGTTAGCCTGCTCTAGCTTCGAGGGAAACCAAAAGAATTCAAATCCGTTTCCCGTTGAAAATTCTCTTCTCTCTCACCATGACATTTTTTTTGTAATTTTCCTCCAGAGAAGATTTGCGCTGGTGGTTAGCGGTCAAAAAGCACGTCAAAGTGCCTGATGCAGTTGTTTACACCATGTGAATATCACGTATAGATAGTATCTTACTTTGTGTTAAACTTAAGATTCACAAATGTAGATTGAACTGATATAAATGATATCCAAACCATACATGAATTGTGTTTTAGGATGAATTTTCAAGACAGTAGGTTGCGAAGTTGACTTAGTGTGGCTGCACAAGTTCTGTTTAACTCAGTAGGAGATTGATCTAAATGGGCTGAAACATGCAAAGCTCATTGGGCATCTAATGGACTCCAACAGGCAAGAGATATTGGTATTAGTCTGCATTAATTGTCAGTTTTAATCGCTGATTGGTGAGGCATTACACCATTGTTTAATGGCACTGTGGCACCATCCTGCACAGCAATTAATGCCTTTCATAGATTTACAGCCTTTTCCGCAGTTGTAATTTTTATTTCTCAGCATGTGCTTTAATCCACCTACTGTACCATGTCATTGTGGAAACTTTCAGAGCCTTTCTTACACAGACTCTATTTGAAATGGGCTCTATTGTCATCGCTACAATCATAGAGCACATTAAAAATGTAGAGGAGGAGAACAATAATTGAATCCAACTTCAGAGGTTTAAGCCTTGCACATCTCAAGGCTTTACAGGACAACTCAGGTTGTTTCCAGAGAAATCTGCCGTGGCTTTAGTGAAAACAAAACAAAACCAAAAAAACTCTTCTGTTACAGTGTACCAGAGGAGAAAACAGTGATGCTTAGTACCTGCTGTTTTTCTCTAAGGAGCTGGAGTTGGGAATGTAAAGTAGAACACAGATGGAGAGGCACAGAAGATCCAGAGGTGTGGATGGGTAAACTGAAATACAGTGCAGGCTGCTAGGGAGACTGGGGGGAAATCCCCAGGCGGGAAAAGCTTTAATGTGCTCTCAGCCTCACTCAACGGTTTGTCACTGCAACGTCAAACTGCATGTTGGGAAAAGAAGTGGAGGAGAGTACTTCAGTTCTTCTTCTTGTACTATCAGATATAACACGTCAGGTTGAATGCGGTTCCATTTTTTCATTTGGGGGGGGGGGGGCAAAACCAAAAACAGAACACTCCTTTGTTTTTTGTTTTTTTTCATGTTGTCCCAGGAATCCCAGGAGTTTAATATTCTAATTACACTCTTAAGAAGGATGTGTCTGTGTGTTTTCTTTGGGACTGCACATACTTGTGTTACTTCTCAACACAAGATATGTTAATAACGACACATGTTGTGTTACAATGTATTAACATATCTTGTGTTTGTAGTCCCAAATAAGACACCCAGATGTGTTGTGAATGACACATCCTTTCTAAGAGAAATCAAAAGAAGAAAAATGAAAAATTCAGTGCAATATTATGAAATCTCAGTTCGTTTCCCCTCATTCAAATACTAAATATAGATTTTAGTTGTTTTTTTAATGATTGTAAAATTGTATTTGCATTTGGATGTTTATGCCTAGTCTCTTGAAAAACAAAAAAAATCAATTACTGTTGTTTTTGTGTTTTTTGTCAATCGTTGTTAGTTGAACTTCACACGGGTGCGTTTTTTCGTCTTTCTTTGTAAAAGTGGGTCAGTTACGAATATTTTTCATCATCGTTTTCATCGACAAAACGAACACTGTCACCAACTCAGATCCGTCTGCAGTTCTTTACAAATTTATTTTTGGCTGCATAAATGTATGAGGCATGATTTTTGCAACGTTTGATGTTATGTAAAGCTCTTCAATGTATCATGACTCTCCAGAACTGTAAGCTGTTTGTGAAAAGGACTTTAACTCCACTTTCATATTTTGGACACGTTGTCACAATGGTAAACTTTTGACCTTTGAGTTATAGAAACAAGATGAAGGGAATCCACTGGACTTTGTAATCACAGTGATCTTTATCAGATTTTTTTTTTTAACTCTCTGATGTCTTTTATTGGTTTCCATCGGTGAATCATCAGACAAGAAAATCTTCACAGCCTTTTGTATAACTTATATTGGTGCATTTATAGGCAATTTATGGCACGTCTTTGCCCCACGCTTAAAGAGCAGAAAGAAAATCAATCTTAAATCTCTGAAAGCTGTTCCACAGCGGGTAACGCCATGGCTGCCATCTACCACATGGAAGAATTTTGTCGGCTTCAAAATTTCATACCGCCACTCCGACACAATTCCACTAAATTACACCCCAAATGACTTTTAATGGCAAAGAGCCTGCCTCAGCAAAGAAAGGCGGAAATAAGGCATTGATTGAATGCTGAATATGAAGCCTTTGCATCGGATTTATTGAGATAATGGAAAGCAAGTATGACTGTGGAATGTATTCAGTGGAATTACACAGGCTGTAATGAGCGGGGCATTATCCGGAGTGTGGTTTTGGAAGTAACCCTCCGTCTGTAAAAGCCTCGGGATGTCAGATGACGTTATGACATTAGCGGCGCTCATTACTCACCGCGCCGAAGCCACCACCGTCATGACTGAGCTCCAGCCGCCCTGATAGAAGTGTCAGTAACAAATCCCTGCTTAGAACGAGTTAACGTGGCGGTAAAGGCTGTATCGCCGCATCAGACAAATAATTAGTTTTTGCTTGACCTTTAGGAAGGCCTGCATTGGGGAGAAGTCTGAAAATTAGAAATTGCAAAAACCGATAGCACTTTCTTATGCTGTGATGAAAGTAGAGGAGAATAACAAGGCGGCATCAGAGCTTCGCCTTATCGCAACGCTGCAGTCTGGGATACGGTGTGATCTAGATAGATGGAACTTCACTCCCAACAATATTCCACAACTATCATGACGGGCAGCACCTGTGCAGTATGGGTAGCTTTCGGGCAGTAGAGTCATTTGGGTGTTACTGATACACTGGCTGTCTCTATATACATTTTCTCACACCTGGCAGTTAGGTTGTCTTAACTTTTCGCCAGCCAGGTGTCTGTCTGCGGTGGCCCGCGCGATCTCCCCCCATGTCTCAGATCCATTTCCATTAAAGAACACAGAGAATATGGATACGTCTCAATAAAGACAAAGGGCAATTATACCGTGTCATGAGTATTCCTTTGTACTTCTTACGGTCACTTCGCTTGAACTCATCAAAGCACCTGGGAAGAAAGACATTCCATCTTCTCGCGGCGCCCTCGCTTCATTAAATCGGAAATGGAGAACAAGAGGTTCTTCATACGGTTTACATCAAAATAATGAGTCCTTTTAAATTGCCTATCACAATCTTCAACTATCAGAGTTATTCAGGCAGCGGCAATTCACTGTAGTTCTATCAGACAAATTGAAAGACTCATTAATTCCCTGTGTCTCTAGTCTCGCCATGCTGCACTGAGGTCTACAGAGGATGTTTCCTACCTATCCACTACAGTAATATCTTAAACTGCAAATGAAACCGCATAATGAGTCAGAAATACCAGGGTTAGAAGGACTCTGGGAGATTTTTATGCCAAAAGATCACTAACAACCTGTAGCCGAGCAGCTTGAGAATCATTTTAAATCAAAAGTATAGAGGCAGGATGTGTCTAGCGCTGATTAACTGTCAGCATTACCTCTGTCAAGGAGGTGAAAATGACAATTTAGGAGCAGCGGTGTAGGTATAATTTCACCTAAATGATTTTGCCTTACCAGACCTGATCATTTAATGTATTCAGCTGCCTTGCTAGAGAAAGCAAGAAGCTAATTGAAAATTATAGGAGAGAAATGAAAGACGGGATTACGTGATTATGGGATTACACATTAATTATAAAAGTTGTACAGCACGCTTAGATCAGACTTCTATTTCTCTTTCAAACATATTAATTCTGACTCATTTATTGAACTGTCTCAATTATTCAATTCTGTATATAATCATCATCTGTACCCTTTTGCTCTTAAAAAAACAAACACTATTTCGCTGACAATGTAAAGAAAAATCTGTTTTTTTTTGCTTGTACTCACCTCCCAAAAGTAATTCCATTTGACCATGCCCTGATAGTTTTCTCAACCAAGCAGTTTCTTTCATAAGATTATCATAAGATAAGGTATCATGAGTTTTTAAATGCTAAGAATGCTGAAACAGTTCTACTCAAGTCTGAGTACTCAAGAGAAAATGAGTCAAGCAAAAGTAAAAGGGTAGCCTACAGTACTAAAATTCTCAAGTACGATTAATCAAGATTATGTTAACAACTCCCTTCTGATGATTTGACTTGAGATAGATTTCCATACTTTAGACGCCAATGGGTGTGTTTTCTCCTCAGCCAGAGCCACTAGTTTCTCTGTTCAGTGGCTTTAGAAGCTGCATTTATAGCCTGACGAGGGGCTGGACCACAAATCCCATGGCATACCAGCTTTCCAACCCTTGTTGTTCATTATTCTTCCCACTGTAAAAAAACAAACAAAAAAAAGACAATATACTGTAGATTTTCACAAGGATTTCAAAAACTGTGAAATTGCATTAAAATTACAGTTATTACCCTTTATTAAATTTCTGTCCTGTAATTTAACGGGTTAAATCCTTTGTTGAAAAGTAAAGACATTCTCTGTTTTAAAAAAGACAATAGTGCTCATTTTACAAGCAGCACTGTATTTTGACAAAGATATGTCAATAAAATTACGACCAATATGGTAACACTTTATTTGAAGGGGGGTGAATAAGGCTGACATAACATTGTCATAACACTGTCATGACAACTGAGGTCAGGAAAAACACTCATGACACAGTTATGATGGTCTCGTGACAGCCATTGTCAAAGACAAGCACATATGACAGTTTAATGTAATGTTAACACATACAACCAAAGGGATTATTTGTGTTTGATAATGAAGTCTGTCATGACATATGTTTATGACAGGTTATGTCCCTTTGGTTAATGTCAAGTTGTCATGACAGAGACATCTAGAACAGTGTCAACTTTGCATTGAAAGTGTCATTATCAACCAATTGACACCTAATGACAACAGTCGTAAACATTCATTAATTTTAATTCAGGTTCGTGTCAGTTGTCATGACATAGTTATGACAGTGATATGTCTGCCTTATTCACCCCCCTTCAAATAAAGTGTTGCCCATTTTTTTTATTTATTTGTAGAATGGAATAACATGCAGTCTGTATATTTTTCAGTGTCTGACACTTTTTTACATGAACATACATGAGTGTTATTTCACAGAAAAATCACCTTATTTCAATATACTAACCAGAATTGTAATTTTTTTTTACAGTGTATGCTTCATCCACTGCATCTACCCATGGAATAGTGAAAACAATCAAAAAGAAAAGTGCAGGTACCGTGCTCCCTTTCTTTGGAACAGTGTCTGTGTCGTGATGAGAGAGGCAATGATGTCTTTAAATTCAGGCTTAAAACCTATTTATTTTCACTATCATTTGGTCAGCCTTAGTTTTGGCCGATGGGAATCTCGTATTTCACACCCTTTTCACCAGCGCCAATCATATTCATTTTCATTTTAAAAAATAGCATTATATTCTGTCTTCTTGAAGATGGTTGTGTTGTCTACTCCAAAAAGTAGTTACATAATTCCTAACACACAGACACACACACAACTGGGGAAGCAGCGAGTGATGTCTTTTCCACGTACAGCCTGATTAAGATGCCTGCGTCTGCGTGTTATGTTGTCTACTTTAAAAGGTAGATAGTTATTTTTTCTCCCACAGAAAGCCTTTGGGTCAATCTTTACTTCTAAATATAACCAATAGCTATCACTGCAACTACCATGCTAAAACCAGTCGAGGTTTCCTCCACTGTTTTTTTTTCCTAATGAGGTTTTCGTGGGAGTTTTTCCTTGTTGTTAGTGAGGGTGTAAGGTTGGGGGGTGTTGTTTTCATTTATTGTTTTCATAATGTGGGCATTGTGAAGCCCTTTGAGACTAAGTAAGCGAGTAAATCTTTATTTATATAGCACCTTTCAAAACCAGGGTTACAAAGTGCTTCACAGAACAAAAGGAGCAGCAGTAATAAAAAGAAACGTAATGGAATGAAATCAGAAACAAAAAATAAAATAAATTCTGACAAGGCAAACAATAAAATCAGAAAATAGAAGTAAGTAACATGACAAATTAAAATCGGAGATAGACAATTAAAAGAAACACAGACAAGACAAATAATAAAATAAGAGAAAAGCAAACATGAACAGATGAGTTTTGAGATGCCATTTAAAACACTTAACAGTGTGTTGGCAGATCTCACACTCAGGTGGAGGATGTTCCAAAGCCTAGGAGCCACAAAAGAACTTATTCCTTCAGATTAATTAATTGGCTTATAGATAATCAAGAGAAGCTCAAAATCAATTAATGAATTAATCGGTAGCCAATGCAGTGAGGCCAGTATTGCGGTAATGTGGGATCTGTGTGGGGTCTTTCTAAGTAGTCTTGCAGCTACATTTTGAACTAGTTGTAATCTGCCTCTGGCGGCTTGACTCATGTGAACAAGGAATTACAATAATCAAGATGAGAGGAGATAAAAGCATGAACTAGTCTTTCCAGATCTTGGAAAGATAGTATATGGCGTACTATAGCAATATTACCCAGTTGGACAAAACAGGAATGCATCAATTTCTTTATGTAATTGACCCCCAACTTTTTGGAAGCTGACGATGCTGGGATTCAGAGGACCAAGGCACTCTTTGATTTTGTTAGTTTTATGGTTGGGGCCTCAGTTTTAGCCGAGTTCAGTTGGAGAATGTTCAGGGCCATCCGGTCCTTGATTGCAGCCAGGCATTTGCACAGGGCAGAAACTTTTGTGTGTTCATTGGGTTACAGAGATATAAAGTTGCATATCATCTGCATAACAGTCACACAAAGCAGGCAAAGCTGTGGATTACGTGCCCCAGGGGAAGCATATACAGAGAAAACAGAACGAGAATTGAAGTGGCCTCCAATTGAAACAGAACATTTTCTATTAGATAGGTATGAGGAGAACCAGTCAAGGGCACAACCACCAACACCCCCATACACCAACCCAACACCCCGGTCTGTCAATCATGATAGCATGATCAATGGTGTCAAATGCAGCACTTAAATCTAATAACATTAAGATAGCAACTTTACCCTCATGAGCAAACATAGGAATGTCATTTACAACTCTTAAGAGGGCTGTTGCTGCTGACGGAAAGTAGATTTAAATTTATCAAGGATATTATTACTTTCAACTGCCTCTAAAAGTTGTTTGGCATCTATTTTGGAAATAAAAGGTAATTTGGATATTGGTCTGTAGTTTAGAGACATGGATCATGGTCGGGTTTCCTGGGCTGGACAGTGGCTGTATAGGCCTATTGAAATAGGGATTTGTTTACAACAATGAGCAGACTAGGGCCAATAATATAAAACGACCATTATGAAGACTTTCAAAGGGATTATATCCAAAGGGCTAGCGGACAGTCGCATATCAGTGTTTGTAAGATCTTGGGGCAAATCGATTTGACAGAGTTGGAGAGACAAAAAAGAGCTCTGTGGGGGAGCTAGGTGGTCTTGTGTTGGCTAATGGAGGGAATCTCAAGGAAGAATAAAAAAAAAAATACAGTTTTGCATCACAAATCTCCTAACAACAAGGTGGAGGTCCATCGGAGAATTGGCTGTATACAAATAATGGCTAAATATAACAACCAGACTAACCAGATACCTACAAAAAATTATTGTGGTGTGGGTGTAGGTCAATTCAGTAATGTTATAAGTAAAAGAGAAGGTAGATTTGTTTCCAAATGTAGGTTACTGTGACAGTAAACTGTTGTCTTTAACTCTAGCTCTACTCCAAAACACTTGTAGCTTGAGAAGAGTCAGCTCAGTTAACCTGAACAAACAGTTGGGTTTTGGTTTTGTTAGCTAGCTAACTAGCAGCAGGCTAATTTAGCCAAGCAACCAATATTAATGTTACGACTACTAGCCACTACTAACTCTATGAGCTACATTAGCTAGTGTGCTAATCAGATGTGTTTACAACAAGACAGTGATGGTTAGTGATGGTTAGACATTGGCTAGCTAACAATCATTATCATAACACAAAATCAGTGATCAGTGATTAAATGATCAGTTCCCAGTCAAAAATATCACAGAAATGAATCATGTTTATTCAATTCTGTTGAGTCGGACAAGTTGTATGTTTAGAGACGCAATCAGCTGTTCACAGCCACTGTTGCCCATGAGGAGTCGAGCACCTCCATTATGGCTGCCAGAGTGGGCGTTACGTCACCTGAAAGTCCTCTATAAAGTAAACAGACCACTGAGTGTTGGATCACAATACTAGGTCAGGTCTTAAGCTGATGGTGACTATCTGGCAGGACTCTAAAGGCCATATTTCTTAAGAGGCGCACTAATTACTACCTTGCACGAAAACTTAATGAGCGCAGCTTTCTGCAGTTTAGTGGCTGATTTATTAAGACCACTTATGCAAATCAAGTCGGTAGCAATTTTCCAATTAGAATACCTGAGGCGCAATATAAGTAGGCTACGGAGTGTGCATGTCTAGCAGGTGAAACGCGGATGTGATTCCCTCTATAGCTAAGGTACGGTACGGCATGACTCCTCTTGGTCTGAGGTTCCAGTTCGTTTTTTATTTCATCAAGCAGTGATAATATAATTGGCAATCTATAATTTCTTTTAACCTCACCCTCTGACATTTGGACGACAGTAATTCTCAAATGGATCACCCTCTCTCTTATTTGTCATCCTCTGTGCCTGCCACCGCACATGCTTAATAAATTTGGCCCTAAATTGCTGGCCTATGTCTGCTTGTATTTCCCAATCCTTAGCCTCACCTAGCTGCCCTAACCTGCACCTGCTCAATAATAATTCCTTCCTGACTTTTTCACCTTCACGTAGGAAGGCAATTTGATCCTTAGAGCTCTCCCTCCTAACAGGGAAAGAAATAATTTCTGTTCATTTTATCTCAATTGCTGCAGCCAGGGCCTTCAACACTTGGTTATGCTGCCAAGTGTATCGTCCTTGGGAAAGACTAAGTGTGCATCCTGACAGGATAGATCTAAGTAGTGCTGTTTCAACACAGAGGACATATGGGGCTTTTACCTATAGCTGCTGACTGAGCTTTGGGTGATGGCAACACTTGTCGTCAATGCTAGTCGTTTGGACATTTTAATTCCTTTATTAAGGTTGGCAAAGGAAACTCATGGGCCTAAGTGCAAGTAGGATTAAATCATTAAAAATACTGTGCAGATGACATGAAAGACTTCTATTTTTCAAAAAGCGGTATTACTAAAAAATCTACTCAAGTACAATATCTAGAGCAGTTTTTATAACTTTCCACCTACTACACCAACAACTACATTGTGTCTTTTCCACAACCTCATTTAAAGTGTAATATTCTCATTTTACCCATAGTAGTAGCATTCCCCACTTCTGTGACTATATTTTCCTCTCTTCCTTGCTTAGTTTTACTCCCTTGCTGGAGTGTACCACAAACAAAAAGAAAAACAAAACTATTTTGCTAAACCGGTTTTCATTTGAATAATGTCAACCTACCTGCATAATTACCCACATCACAGGCTGAGCATAATTATTTTGCAAACACGGTTCAAAACACAAATTCCTCTTGCATCTCTTTCTCTTTTGGAATCTTGTATACGGTAGATTTGCAAATCCCATTTGGGGACCCTTCACACTCGGAGCAGAGCCAGAAATTACTGAGACACTTTGTGACAGTGTCAGCCAAGGCAATGCAAAGAGACCAGACTCCTCACTGGTCCTGCTGCCGTTATCAGGTTTCCCACACAAAGACAATATGCTAAGCCATGCAAACAGTGAAGGCATTCACCTGCTCCCATGGTCGATGCTGGCTACAGGAGGAGTTAATGTCATGTCTAATTGGCTCTGAAGGGATGTTGATTCATGTGCACACACACACACACACATACACACTTGTCAGTCCATACTTGCACAGGCTTCTTTTGCGATTTCCTTTGGAATGTAGAGCATGATAAAAAAATCAATGAATACCGACAGGAAAAAATCCCAGCTAACTGATCACACCGGTCCCGATCTCATCTCGCCGAGGCACCTCAATCGCTTTCTTTAAATGTCATCATCTGTGCAGAGTTCACGGCTGCCATAATGCTATAATGCTTCCTCGAATTTGTCTCCAAAGATAAATTCAAAGCAGCATTTGAATAAGGGTAACAGCTGCTCTTCCCGGTGGTAACTACAGGCTGAGCACTCGGCTCTGACAACGAATCCGTTTGATTTGCCCCATTGCTCATTTGACGTGTGTGCAGTTTGGTTGTCAGCTCAAGGGTGAGAGCCAACAAATGCTAGATGGCACACATTTTCAGACGAGCTTCGTTTGTGTCTCATCTCGGGGTGCAATTTGTTTAAAAAAAAAAAAAAAGCAAATGAAAAAGCTGCTAAAGCCTTTTATTCTATTTGTTTGCCGGCAAGGCTGCCTCAATTCATCTATCAAGGTGAGACGCTATTTCACCTTGATCATGCCATTTTGTAAACATGGAAATCAGTCATAACTGTTTGATGATGTGTTCCCCTCAAGGACACCGGCAGAGGAACAGCGATTACAATTTTAGTGTACTCTTAAGATATTTACTATTCTCCCCCTAGATAGATGCAACCACAAAGTCCTCCTCCTCCCCAAAAATCATGATGTTGCTGTTCTATTCTAAAAAAAAAAACTGGCATTCATTGACTCAGAGAAAAACTGCCAAATTGGCGACTGAAATAACTACACCTTGTTTGGATGTTAGATATGTTAAACATATCCTTGCTGAAAAAGCTCCTCCTCCCCTATCAGTAATGTGACACTCCGCCGGTGGAAGGTGCTTTCATAAATTGGCGCTCCCAAGTGCCAGGCAGAGCACACTCTTAACAACAAACAGGCCCCGCTCTAAATTGAAAGCACTCACAGCATTCACATTGCAGATTTATAGCTTCTTCACCGGCGGAACATTCGGTGCTGGGCACGGGTGTTCTGGCCGAGGAATAAGGACAGCATGTCAGTATGTAAAATAGTAACAGTACCAAGCTAATTAAGAAGGATGCTGCAAATCAACAAGAGATCCTACAGCAAGTCTCCTTCAGATTTATCTTTGCCTCTGAATTCTTTCATGCAAGTCCGAGGATTTATTAAAAAATCAATGTTATATCATTCACTTATGTATCTCTTCACCAAATTTAAATTCAGTGTCCAATTCAGCATGCAATATTGTTGTATGAATACCTTGGGAAAATACACATTCAAGCGCGCTATCATGAATAAAGAGGATGAATGCAAAAACCGGCGATGATTGACTTTTTTTTATCTTTCCCTTTTTCTTTGCTGCCCCAGTCATCTGAAAGTTTCTTTCATAAATCCATGGCAGTGAAGTGAGTAATTTATAGGCCTTGATCTTCATTAGGTCTATAAAAAATTCTTGTCAGCTGATGTTTGATTTTTGCACGTCTTCGACGGCTGAATTGCACGCGACTTCCAGACAAAAACAGAGATTCTGGCAGCGCGCGCGTGCAGTTCAGGCCCCCCCCCCCGACATTATAAGGAAGGGATTTGTGGGTATTGCAATCTGAAAAAGCAAATACCTATTAAGATAAGATGAGATAAGATGAAAGATAAGATGAAATTTAAGTGATCCCCGTGGGGAAATTGGGTCCGACGCTAGAACGAATTAAGTGGAAATGTAAGAATGAAAAGTATGAAATGCATGAACTTCAGCATTATGACGATGTGCAAAATAACAGCAGTAGAGCAAACTGAGACAAGGAAAAAATGAATGAGAAAATACACAAAAACTATGAAATATGTGCACATTGAAAAATTAAAAACATAAGCAGTACATGACATTTGGACATGACTTACTTAGATATAGTGCTAATATTTTCAAGTAGTATTAAATGGAGCTCTACAAAGATTCACCACAGGATTTCTCACAGCATTCTCAGGTTTGTCAGTTTGATGCTGCATTCAGGTGACATGGGAAAGACGGTACATATGAGTTTCCTACTAGAAAATACCGATCACCTCAGCTTTCAGGTGGTAAATACTACTAGAAAAGACTGTTAAAATGCCATGATTTTTCATCTGCGGTTGACGTGGCAGTGTTTGGTTCGCTGTAAAACAAACTGAAACATATATCACTCACTAAGCGCACGGGGGTTAAGTGTGAAAAAGCTTTGAATCATCACCAGGAGTGACCAAAGTCTGCAGAGAACTTCAATCACGCCGTTCGACGGCTTCAAACGAGCTCGAACGTGTGAACACTTTCAAGTCGTTGCTTTGAACCGCCAAGTCCATCCGATGTTTTTTTTTCCCCGTATGACATGAACGTGGCATGAGCTCATATTGGACTTTGCTTCAGTTCATCCTCTCGTCTGTTCATCTGGCAGAATCGACCAATGTCACGCTCAGGCGGCGTCGCGTTGATGAAGTTTTGTGCCAATTCATTAAGGAAATTGTTGTGTGCTCTTGTTTTTTTATGGGCTAATTTCATGTGTCTCCTTGGATGTGATTTGCTTAAAAATGAAACCCCCCAAAAAAAACAAAGCGGCAATGGCCTCTCATCCTGTTTGTTGTCTTCAAGGTTACTCTACTCGTTCATCATGATGAGATGCTACTTCACATTGACCGTGTCACTTTGCGAACGCGGGAATCAGGCGAGGGGGAGAGAGAGAGAGAGACTCAAACTTCAGATTGAGTGCGGAGTTATGAATTGAGGGCACCCTCAGATACTCGCTATTCCCCTCCATCTCCTTGGCGACTCTTCGTGGCAATTTAGTCGGGAAATTGTTTTGTGTTTGTTTATGAACCATGCAGTCCCAGGTGAGATTAATCCGAGAGGAGACGGAACACAAAAGAAGGTCGTACGCCCACGGTGATGACTGTTGTTATTGTAGTCGTGGCGTAGTATTTTCCCTCTCCATTTCCATTCCAGAAAACTTAGACAAGGCATACTAATCAATCCGCATCACACCGCGGGGCGACGGATCGGCTCGGGATAACACCGAAATTACTCTTCACCTTTAATGAACATTCGCCGCTCAAGGTCTCTCAGGCCGTCCCGGCCCCTATTATTATATAGATGATAATTCCTCATCTGCTCGCGGATCTGCGGGGTGGCTTATTTTCCTGTAATGCTGGCGAGTGAAAAGGTGATCATGGCACTTAATCTTCCCAGGGATTTCCTCTCGCACTTCATGTCTGTCAGTTATATCCTGATTCATCAGGTTGACCTTTTCGGCGGTTTGCCTGAATAGTAATGGGAGGAGGGCGAGTCACGCTCGGCCCTAACGTTCACCGCGTGAACGTCCGCATCTTGCAATGTGTGTTGGTTATGGGGTATTAAATAGTCCTTCCTGTAAGAACAGCTTCATGCAGATTGGGGACATACTATACTGTCCCTACAATGTATGTGAAAATAATGAAATGATTGCAGACGGGTGCCGGTGATCATCTTTCTCATAACAAAAAAATAACATAACATGTAGGCATTTTGATGGTGTCTTGCTTCTGTAATTCAATGTATTTCCAGTTGAAAACAGGATGGTGGGACATAAAGCGTTCATAAATCAGTTTACAACATGAAGTAATCATAAAAACGCGTTGTTTTCCAGAAAGTAAAAGTAATGGGATTTTGATATAAAATATGATATGTTTTACATTATGTACTATATCAGTGGTTCTCAACGTGGGGTCCGGGGACCACCAGGGGTCCTTGAGGGGGTTCCAGGGGGTCCGCAGCAAACTGATGAATTGTTAAACTTCAGCATTAGAGAATGTAGAAGAATGGTTGTTTTGATCATAGTTTCAGTGTTATCTCTCTGCCTACAATACAGATAGTCATGGAATTCTGGACAAAATCATATCTAACAAGAAAAATATTCTCAGATTTGGGTCCAAGAGACTAAATCGCATCAAATAGGGGTCCGTGGCTCTAATGTATAGTAAATGAGGGGTCCTTGATATGAAAAAGGTTGAGAATCACTGTACTATATGACTATATTACTATAGACTATATTAGTACTATATTATGTACATTATGGCATGGGAAATTAACTAACAAGGTGAAAAAGGCATTTTTTCCATTTCATTGTGACTTTAATGTGTAAGAACATATAGAATTCCTTTGGTCTAGGACAGTTTAGTAAATATTTAATAAGATGAACAGTGAATAGAGAACTATGAGTTGAACATTGAACATCAAAAACTGTAAAATGTGGAGCTTTTTACTTGCCCACCTTTAATAACCAATATTGATACATAACTATTTGACACTGAAGAAACGAAACCTCCATTGTATGACCGGTCAGATCACATCTACCATCCCCATCTATTCCCAGCCCGGTCCATTCAACTGTGTGGAAGAGGGGTAATTAAATTCTTCAGCTACATTTTTCACCAGTGAACGGACAAATATAATCTTGGCCAATTCACATATCTTGTACACTACTCACAAATCCACTGCGCAAAAAAAAAAAAAAAAAAAGATACAGCTGAAGAGTGCAAACCATGTTCTTTTTCTTCCAATTATTTACTCCTCGGTCAAGTGCGAGTCTAGCCTTAAAAAGAACTTTACTCTGGCAGATTCGACCATGGCAATACTATCCTTATTATATACTGAGATCTGGTTTTGATCCCTCCAGGATTTAAGGTTTTACGTCTCTCTGGATGTACTCCGGCATCTTAAAAATACATTATTTTTACTACCAAAGACTAAGCTAACACAAAGTTCATACATTGTTATTACACCTGTGAGAAATATACCACCGCCCAAGCTGTGTTGGTGTTTTGTACAGTTCTTCTCTCTTCCTACCTCTGGTGACGTCGCATTTCCAGACCATTTCCCGTCCACAACATTCTTGTCATGATTAATTGACGTGGAGCAAATCAATACCGCCCACAGCAGAGGAAAAAAAAAAAACGAGGGAAGAGAGACATGCGAGAATCTGTCTGAAAGTCCATGACCTTCAAATCACCTGATTACTCATGCCATGTGACAGGAATCAATGATATATAGACGAGTGTTGAGCAGGTTGAAGGTTTGCCTCAAAGGGAAAAAATCAAACGGATAAAGTGTATGGAATCGTTCCCTGGGATCCATATTTGCTCAACTTTGTCATTTGCAAAACGATTGCCTTTCACACACATATGTAGCAATTGATTCATTTAGGGTAAGAGTTAAGATGTATAGTGCTTTAAATATGCTGGTTTAGCCTCATAGCATTTTTTGTTGGAGAAAAAAAAAGAAAACCGACCAAATAATGACCTCTTCATGCCCTTCACATGCTGTCTAAGTAGGCCTACTAAACCCCTATAGGTCTTAATGAAGGCAGTTTGTTCTACTGATCTACGCAAGAATGTGTTGTTCTTCACCTTATTATCACTTCTGCTTGCTTTTACCGAGAAATTAGCAAAACATCCCGTTAAGTTGTGAAAAAATAATTAAAGGTGCAACAGCTAAATATTCATAGTGAAGGTGGAGAGACAAAAACAATTAAGAGCAACTATTGTACATCCTAACAGGGGAGGTCCGTAAGGGCCTTCAGGGCCTTCTCTGCAGGCCCTACCATTTTTGAGAGGTGTAATTTTTAGTTAATAAAATATTACAAATGTTATTGTTAAAATAATTTATAATACGTTATTAAAATTATTTATTTGATTTTTAAAAATCGTTTTGGTTCAATTTCAGTTACTATCATAATAAACCCACTATTTGGAGCTGCCTGTGCCCCTGTGTGCTTCTTCATACAGCTAGCTCCGCCCCCAGGGCCTGCTGTGTCCTTGGTTGCAGGCTCTGCTCATAGAAAGTGTACTTGGCATAAATATAGAGTGACAACAAAATTAACCAATCAAAATTTGATTTGTGGTTATTGGGACACCCCTAGGGCCTGCTAGCAGGCCCCAGGTGATGTTATCATTATCAACCAATAAGCGTAGGTATTTCTTTGTGCCATGGGGCACATAATGCTAGCCTGCGACTGTTGGGAACCAAGAAGAATGGCGGTTAACGAAGAAATTGACGTTGTGGCTGATTTACTTCGGATTCCATTTTCCAGGCGAAGTTTTCAAGAGAAAAAAGAAATATCTGAAAGGGAGAGACCAAGACCTAAGCTCGAAGGGCTCACGCAGGCAGGCAAGGGCTTCGTGTGGCACTTTACTGAAGCTAACTATGACCGCTACGGCTGGCTAACGGCAAGTGCCGAAAAAAATAAACTATTTTGCTGGCCATGCTTGCTCTTCAACACAGACAGTGGTCCATGGAATACTACTGGTTTTGGCAGTCTGAACACCTTAACCAAGGCAGCCAACAAACACCAGAGCTCTGATCGACATCTAATGTCTATGGTTCAGTTAAAGACTTTTGGGGACACAAGAGTGGACTTACAGCTGGATGAGCAGAGGAGGAGAGAGACAAGCATGCACAACGAGAAGGTGAGGAAGAATCGGGAGATATTGAAGCGTCTCATCGACTGTGTGGTGTTTTTGGGACAACAGGAATTGCCCTTTAGAGGACACAACGAAGGCATTGATTCGTTAAATCGGGGAAATTACTTGGAGCTACTTTCTTTGTTGTCAGAATATGATGCTGACCTGCGTTATCACTTGGCCACGGCTACTGTTTTTACCGGCACATCTGGTAAAATTCAGAACGATCTCATCAGTGCGGTTGCTGATGTACTGAATGACACAATCAAAGAGCAGATAAGCAAAGCCAAGTACGTCGCAATCATGGTCGACGAGAGCACGGATGTCAGCAATGCTGCACAAATGTCACTCGTCCTCAGGTACGTGAGTGATGAAGGTGTCAAGGAGAGATTTTTGAAATTTGAGGATGTAACTGAGAACAAACGTGCGCACGACCTAGCTCCAGCAATCCTTAACTTTTTAGACAGCTATGAATGCAAATCAAAAGTAGTAGCTCAGTGCTACGATGGAGCTACCGTTATGGCATCTGGGATTACTGGACGAGTTGTGTGAGAGAAGACTGCCACGCGTTGCTCCAACAAGATGGAACTTCAGCTCCAGGTTAGTGGGCACGGTATGTGAGAAAAGGGCAGAGCTGTTGGAAATGTTCCAACACATTACAGACCACCCCGGCGACTTTGACGCTGACTCCATCCATTGCGCAACAGGCCATAGCGCACAGCTTAAAAGTTTTGACTTTTGCTTTCTGCTTCTCACTTTCAAAGGGATTTTTGATTTTGCCAACGTGCTTTTGGGAATTCTCCAAAAAAAGAGCCTGGATGTCCAGTTCTGTCTGTCTAGAATTGAAGATTTTCGGCAGAACATTGAAAGTGAGCGAACAAAATTCGACAGCGTCTTTGAGGAAACGGTGGAGGCCGCGGGAAGCCAAGCGCATCTCGAGGGAGAAGAGGGGATGCCCGCACTCACTACAGAGAGGTACACAAAACTGTGGTCGAAAGCATCCTCTCGCAAATAACCAATCGGTTCGAGGATCATAAAAGACTGTTGTTTGTGGCATTGCTCGATCCACAGCTGTTTACGCAGTACAAGCAGTCCTTCCCTGAAAACGCACTGAGGAGCCTAGATGAAAGCTATGGAGCACACTTGATCTGACTAGGCTCAGAACTGAACTGAGGGTGATGTACAGCATGTCCGATTTTCAGGGGAAAAGTCCAAGTGATCTACTCACCTTTCTCCAAGCCAAGGGACTGAGTGACAGCATGCCACAACTTCATGCTCTTACATGCTTGGTTGTTACTATTCCAGTGTCCACCGCCTCAGTAGAACGGTCATTCTCCGCTCTTAAACGCATCAAAACGTACAGCAGAAATACAACTGGACAAACGAGACTCTCGGCACTGGCGTCCATCTCAATAGAGAAGGAGCTTCTTCTTCAGCTGAAGAAAGAGAACAGACTGCACGAGGAGGTGATCGATCGTTTCATCAGAAAGGAACGAAGGATGGATTTTGTTTTCAAGTGAATGGTGAGTCCTGCTGTATTATTTAATTATCTATAGAGTTGATTAAGATTGTTGTTGGCAATGCTCGAATTTGCTGTTGTGAGATATATGGCCTAATTTCTATCTTTCAAAAAATCTTTCCTTTATCGTTGGTGTAATGTATATGGCTTATATGCATGTGATGTTATGCTGTAATTTGATAGTGTTTTATTTTGTCCAAGAGGGGGCGCTCTTGGTTCTTTGTTGTAGTATGCTTGGAAAAACCGCGAGGCTATTAGAGCCCACCGTGGGCTCTAATAGCCTAATTTGCGGTAGCCGAGAGAGAAACTAGGTTTGCATAGTTTCAGCTTGTTGAGCCGGTGGTTTGAGCACATGAGTTAACAGGTGTCAGAAGGCGATTTTGTAATGGACTTATTTTTATGTGGAATTAATGACGTAGTTTGCATGGAAGTTGCTGGCGATGAGTGCGCTGTGTATGTGTGTGTGGCGGTCATCAATCTGACCATTGAAGGCCCAGTGCAAGACCCCACGGTCTGCTACTGCATCCTAATGACTGAGTGCAATTAACCATGTGCAGCAACTGAGCAAAAATTGCCTTGTCAAGGCGTTTCCAGCAGCTTTACAGAATTGCATTGCATTTAAAAAAGCTGACAGCTGTAAATGTTGAAAAAAAAAACTGATACCAATACTGGATTTCCATACTGATGCCTGCTTTTAACAACTTACAAGACAACTTACCTCCATATTGGAGGTCCTCCTTGGGCAAGTGGAACAACAGAATTCAAGAGACATGGTCGATTTTTGTGCTGTTTTTGAGTGGCTTGTTAGCTAGCTAACCGTAGTATCTGGTCAGCTAACCATCACTGTCTTGTTGAAACATTTGCACACTAGCTAACATATCTAACAAGCATGTTAGCACTAATATCAGTTACTTTGCTAAATGAGCTGCTGGCTAGCTAGCTAGTTTGTTTTGAAGCAGGGACTAGGGCTAAAGACAAGACAGTTTACTGTGTCACAGTAACCTACATTTGGAAATAAATCCACCTTATCACACTATTCACTTTTACATAACTGACCTACAGCCACACCACAACAATCATTTTCTAGGTTCTTCCTTTTAGCCCTGGTTGTTATGTATGCATTTTTCCATTGGACCTCCATGGCACCAGATGTGGTTGCCAGGAGATCTGTGCTGTCTTTCACTTTAAACAGTACAGATCCAGGGCTAACAGTCTCTACATCAACAGAAAGAAAATGAAATAAATTGCCTTCTTATTTGTGATGTCTGACTGTCAGACAAGTACCTTGTATTACTGGAGAGTAGAGGAACAGACAATGCAGGCGCAGTGGAATCACTATAAAAATACATCATTTTAATTAAAACAAACAATGATTCACGGTTATTCCTTTGTATTGGATGGGAGTACACTGAATTTATAACACAGAGCTCTCCTTAGTTTGATTAAATGGCAGTGATGAGTGACTACTGGGAATATAATTATCTTAAATTAGCTGTCATAGATGTAGGCCAAGGATATATGGGTGCAATGTGGTACTATTGCATGCAGTTATGAATGAGACGGTGCTTCCGAATGACAAATGATTGAGCGGCTTAAATGAAACGCACAAACGCAAGGAGGCGTAGCCATGTGTGCACTTGCTCTTTTTAATGGCCCAAGGATATTTCAGTCGATCAACAGAGGTTTTATCTTTGTTTTGGTTTTCATGCCTTTCTGTTTTTTTTAACCAAAAGCAGCTGGCTCTCCTCCGCAATTGATTGTGAAAAGAAGTTTGTCTCGTCTGCGAATCACTTTGTGCCTCATCACACACATTTGAAAGACTTACCCCCTCTGAATGGGAGTCTGCAAAGTCAATTTATTTCCCCCAGATTGCAATTTCTCTTGTTTATAGTATTAAAATGATTTTCTGTCGAGATGAAAAGGAATCACATTCTAATTTGTTTGGAGCTCGCTTGAATGTGATAATGAGATTCTGTTGTACACCAACAATTTTAATATATCTCCGGTGACAATGATGGAAAAAGCCGGCACAATAAGTACCAGAGCCGAAATCATCTCATTGCGTCATACCGTGAGTCTCAGACGTCTTTGTTTCTCCTGGTAATAATCTGGCCTGTTTTTATTGCTAAATTATGCATAAGGTGAGTGATATCGCCTTTTCTGTTGTTTAGTCTGCACACAGCAAACACACAAAGAAACAATGAGATCAAGATATAATGCGGATGTACCTTATACCAGAGTTTATCCATTTGAATCACTGGTGCGGATCTATCATGATCAAACACTATATGACCTACTTATTCACTGCCCCCGTCCCAAAAGTGTCCCAATGTTCTACAGCACCGAATCTTGAATTTTAAGCCCAGTATCTCCTTGCACAAAGTTGCAAGCTTACACATGCGCTGTAAAATACTGGTAAATGTATTGATGACGTTCATTTTTTTTATTGACAACCTGCAAAAATGACAGAAAACTGCTATAGATCAGACAAGCAGACAAGAGTTTTGATGTGCGATTGCGATACCGGATCTGGATTTTATGAACCACTGCAACAAAAGAGCTATTTCACTACTCTTTCTCGTCATTTTGCTTAGATTTTTCCCAACACAGGTGCCAGGTTTTGGCTGTGGAGAGATTTGGTAGCAGGTAATGACAGGTATCCTTCACAGTGGCGGACGGCTCTCTTCCCTTGTTCAGTCGCAGCCCGTAGCATCCCGTCTCTGTGTTGCCTGTGATTTCAAATGTCAGTCTCAGCCGTTGTTGTGCTGTTGATAAAGCTGGCGGCAAACACGTACGAGATGTGGAAATATTATAACGAGGGCGGCCTATTTTGGTTTTCTAAATGAAATCGGGTGAGTGACACGGCGACTGTTACCCAGGGCAGGACTATTAATGAACTTGTATGAGAGTGTAAACATTCTGCTACAGTGAAAATGTCAACCAACAAATCAAGATGATTCGATAATACTATGACTACCATATAGTGCATTATAAGGGCACTCATGAGTAATTATATGACCATGCTTATAAGAACATATATCACTTACTGATGTATTACATCAGCACTGATAACATATTATTAGGGATGGGACATATGCTTATCTCACAAATACGATTTGATACACGATATGGGGTTCACGATTCAATACAACCAGGATACGATGTAATAAATAAAAGTTCAGTGACAACAAAGTCTGCCTGCAGAATTAAGTTTATCTCTGAGACACAAATCTTTCTAGCGATGTCATTGGCTTGCTAGAATGTAAACAACAATGTAAAAATGTCATTACAAAGTGCAAACAATATAATTTGGATGGAGAGCTTGTGAAACTGTGATGGTCAAGCGTCTCATTTGTGATTACTACAGCAGAATAACATGGAGCTAATATCACGGTCATTTTTCTGCTCCACGATACGCATTGTCACATTTTTGTATTGCGATATATTGAATTTTCGATATATCGTCCCGTCCCTGTTATAGTGTATCATAATAACTTGCATTTCAATGAGTCAACTTATGCTACAAACGCTCAACAATATTTTCTGCTCATAGTCTAAAATGATAAATAATGCAACATCATAAGTTACCATTGAGACATGCCTTCTAATGCATCCAAAGTAATCATTGGTCTTAAACATGCAACAGTAGAAGTAGTAAAAATACAACATTCATATGTATTGTACATATAATTCATTCAAGGTTACATCTATAATGTTTAATGAGTGCTGATATTCTGCAATGCATCAGTAAGGATTATGTCTTCTTGTAAGTATGGTCTTCATAATGCACTATAGATATGCTAGCGATAGGACGTATTACCGATGATTCAAACAGGAACATGAATAGACAATGCCTTGAGATGATATTGATAAGTTCAAATTTTGGCAAGTGTAGGCTAATGTAGGCCTATGTTAAAGATGCTACATGTTGCATTTTTAAACATCAATGTTTCATTGTCAAATTAACTGTGATAACCTTGGTTTAATCACCATAAAAAATGAGACCATGGTCAAGACGACTGTAAGCCTCTATGTCAAGCCAGTGGTAGTGTTAGGTTACTTTAAAAATCTGTTCTAATACGGTTACATTGTTTTTTGTGTTTTTAATATACGTAACGCTGTAACAAGTATTCCATTACTACCCAACCCTAGTGTTTCTCAAAATGAAGACATTTCCCATAAACCCTGTTGTTTTCTATCGTAAAGAGGAGGATGTTGCTATGTTAAATAAATAAAAGAATCTCCTGAAATTCATGATCATCCGTCTCTCAATACTTCATGTTCATTCCCGCTGTAAACATGTAGATCTAGAGGTTTTTTTTTCTAATTTAAATCTTAACTGATTTTTTCTTTTACGCTGAGGTTTCCATTTAAAGGGACTGTCTGCTTTTGCTCAACTACATTTTACAGGAAATATACTGTTTCACTCCACTAAATCTATTTGAACCCAGCAGGTTACTTGGTCCTCTGAAGAAAAAGCTTTTGCGCAGCTAGAAAATGTTGCACTTTAAAAACTTCAAGCCTGGTAACTGTAAATGGAACTAATCAGAGGCAGCATATCTGGACTATAAACTTTAACACAACATTCTACAACATACAACATCATATTCCTTGCGTGTACTAGATCTTAGCTCTTTTATGTGATTGTGTGTCTGTTTTTTTCCCTACAGATACATCCTGCCCAGTGGAGGGATTAAGCTCTTAAAACATGATCCATCCATGATCCGGTGTTGTGCTCCTCAGATGTCTATTTCTCTATTTCCCATTTCAGCCTCTGCAGTCCTCCCTCCTCTTTAGACACCATCAATATTGCACTACACGATTCCCCTGAGACAGTTCCCAAGTCATTTGTTTGAGTTACTTGGTAGAACCAGGTGATAAAAATGATGAATTTACAAAAGAGGAACGCTGCTTTGGCGTCAGCGTGGCATGGAGAGGTGCTCATTGAAGCTTGGGTGACAGGGTCATGTTCCTGTTTGCACACTGGCAGTGACTATGTGTGTAGCCGCCAGTCACAACACTGTATGTTTCCTAACAGGTCCGTCGGTGGCTGCTGTGCAGAGAAGTGAACCAGGTAGACATACAGAAAGTAAAAGCTTTTTACTTTCTGTATGGGAAGAGCACCTTGGCTACATTTTTTCTCCCGGAAAAAAAAAAATTATGAGTTCGCCTTGTATTCTTGTACAAGCACTTACGGCACTTTGCTATGGTAGTTTGACAAGATGCCATTATACACTCAGAGTTTACCGGGAGTCTGTCAAAGTAACATTTCTACCTGGCTCACTTCCCTACACAGCGGCCACAAACGCACCTGTTTGGAAACACACAGTGTAATTCTGACTGGCAGCTACGCACACAGTCACTGCCGGTGTGCAAGCAGGTTAACTCTGGATTGCACTGAAGCGACACATCTAGCCAAACTGGGTGACCGTAATATATCCATGGCCCATACAGTTACAGTCGTGAAAGGTTATTTTAAATTGTTTATTTGAAAAATGAAGATAAAGATACAAACAAAATGCAAACGTTATGACATTTAATATTAGACTAGTGGGGTCGGCAACAGAAAACACATCTAATCCGAAACCTCCATTTTCGGTGCTCTGTTCTTGTCTGCACAGACTACTCATGCAAAATATTATTTTGATAAAAGCGAACCCGGCACTGTAAGAATAGCGCTTACAGATGGACCAGCAGAGGAAGCGAAGACCCCTGCTCGTTCCAGGGTTAGAGCTGTGGGTGATTGTTCACAAACATTGTTCTTTATGATTAATCATTTCAGAATTCAAGTGCTTTTTGGACTTGTGTGCTGTTGAAGGTATCTTCTTAAAGGTCCCATATTCTCCACTTTCCAGTGTTTTATTTTCTGTCTTGAGGTCCATTCAAAGCTGTGTGTGTGGTGTCATGTACCAAAAACACTCTCAATCCATTTTTACTCGTTCATTTTCCAGCATCTCTCTGAGCCTTACCAAGAACAGGCTGTTTCTGTTGCTGTGTCTTTAAGGCTCATTAATATTAACGACTCTCTGTTCTGATTGGCTAACCGTTTCAAGAGTGAAACGTGAGACACCGCGGCCCAGCAGCTACAGGTAGGGAAAACTCTCCGGTAATAAACAATGACAACCCCACCTACAAAAATGATAATGAGCGAACCTTTGTGACGCCACAAAGTGACGGAAGTCCAAACGGCTCGTTTAGAGGCTCGCTTTTCTAATATGGATTGTGTGGATTTAGTTGGCGACCGTGCGTTTTGAAACTTTCACCTTGTTTAGATAGACCATCCAACTCCTTTATCATCACAGAGGCAAGGGGGATCCTGTTTTACATGATATGGGACCTTTAACAGTTTTAGAGGACTGCCTTTTTTATGGGGAAAATGCTTTTTGGGCCGCGTTGGAATTTTAGGCTGCGGTATCGACATCAGCCAACATGCTGAATTGGCAGTAAGGCTTACATGGGGGCTGGTTCCATCGGCCTTTCACACCATCTGCCATTGCCAGAAACACTGAAAGCTTTACCATTTTTGCTCTGGAAGAACAGCGCCCTCTTCCTGTTTTGTGCCATAAAGCAATCCAGCAGATTTCCTGCCAAATCCGACCAGGTGGAAACACAATGTAAAATGCAGTGCAGAGGCCAGTAGAGGCTGGCGATCTTCTCAGCGATGATCTCATTTGTTTACAGTAATTATACTAATGTCTCAAAATGAACGTGGTAATGATTCATTGATGATAAAATGCTACACAAAGCACCTTTCAGAGTAATTCAGGTCATTCAGGTGCCAGAAAAAAATTGCCATTTTGTGATGCAAAAAGAGAGATGTGTGCTGCTGTGGAAAACACGTGCTTTTCTCATCTCTCTATGTTATTACCCAGCTGAAAAGAAATGTTTTGGGTCAAACTTTCAAACACTTTTCTACAAAAAGGCAAAACATTTATTCTAGGGCACATTCTCCATTGTTACGTTACTTCAAGGCGAGGGAGCAGACGCGCAGCTCTGTTGCCCAGATAATAATTTTGTTACATCTCGGAGTTTTCAAGGTGCACTTTGAAGGTCCTTTTGACACCAATATGAAGATGTATTCATTAGAAGCCACAGTCGGACAAGGTTACAAAACAGCGAAAGTACTATGTGAACACTGTGTTTAAATAGTTTGTGTTTAGGGTCAAGCTGCCGTCTCTTGCTCTCGCGCCAATGCATTTCTCTTGCAATGTTTCCTTTTGAAAAGGGAAAAAAATGAAGTGATATTGAGAGCACTTTGGTGTTTTGAAAAAAAAAGAAAGAAAGAAGAGTAGCGTTTTATTCTTTTGAAATAATAACAGAAAGAGTGAAGTTACGCTTTTTGGTCCTGGATGTTTTTTGAATTCAAACAGCACATTTCATGGTTAAGTTGAGTTGTAATTGAAAGTGATAGTGTGGGGAAATGAGGAATCGAAAACTGTCTAACCAGCGTGGCGTTTATATTTAGATATCTGTAAATGTATTTTTTTTCCCAACAAGAGCCGCATCGCAAATCCCAGATAGACGCTTAATACTTCGGTTAACCATGTACTATGAGATATGAGCACGAGTGTATGAAAAAAAGAAATACAAACATAGGCAGCAGTAAACATGTTGTCTCCCCCTCTTGTAACGGATATCAAATATGTCATCTTGTGGTTGTTTATTGTGTGAGACAGAAATAACTGAAGAGGAGCCGTCACTCAGTGGACTGGACCCACTGACATGTACGTATACATTCAATCATTCACAGTTTATAAGAAAATATAACATTGACAGTATGAGATAATATAGCATTGACAGTATACAAGTGTGCAGGGAAGACCAAGGAAATTCAAATTAGTTTATCATGTTGTGTACAGCTGTCTTCCCATAAATCAGATTGTGCAAACCAAAAGGAGGCAAACAAATAAGCAATACTTGTAGTACTCCCTTATTTCTACTGTCTCCATGAAGATCACAGTGCAAATCCATAGCATACAGTGTCATCTTGTATATCAGAGGACAGGCAGCTTAATGCTTCCTTACAGCTCGTCTGGTTTTAATGATTATGTAGTTAAATTTGGGTGGGAAATTGAGTTAATTGGGTGAAAACAAAAAATTATACAAATGTGAATAAGGTCAAAGTATGCAGTCAGCACACAGACCAATCAGTAAATAAATGAAAAAGCCTCAGGGGGGAAAACTAGTTTTAAAGAACCTCAAACTGGTGGAAAATCCAATATGGTGTGCAATGATGGTCCTGCAGGCAAATCTGAAGAGCAAAGATCGCTGGATATGTGGACCAAAGTTCATGTCATTCAAACTTTTGGTATGGAAGATATGATTGGTTATCAACATTTTGAACGAGCTGGACCACAGTGGTGAGCTGTGCTTCATCAAAATTCAATCAGCGGTGTCTGTCTGAGATATTGCACATGACAAATAAACACATGAACAAACATAGAACATGAGACATAGAACAGACAAAAATACTGTGAAAAATACTGGTGTTCAGATTTGTGACACTAGTAATCTTGTACCACGGCACTTTCAAATCCACAGAAGCTGAAAAAGAGACAATACTGAAAAAAGGATTTTGCAGACAAGGCTCATTCCAAAACGAGAGTGAATCTGTTGGCTTTCACCCGTTGGTGAGTATTGAAGGAGAGGATGGGGATGAAGAGCGACGCAGTTGGCCTGTTTTCTGTTGGAAAGGTAGGTGCCGGTTAGCTCAGCTGTCAGCTTTTCTACAACGAAGCTACGCTAACGGCAGCTAGCCAGCTCACGATACACACAAGCTCTGACCAATTTTTAGATGAGTTTATGGGGGAAAATCCTGCTCAGTATGGCTTTAAGAATATCCAATATAAAACCATTCTGAAACAAGGGACCAGTGTGGAAGAGTTAGCGGCATCTTGGGCTTCTGTGACGGCAGCTCAGGCACTCTCCCAACCGCTTTCTTAAAAGTCTTTCTATCCCAGGCCAAACATTCTCTTGAATTAGCCATCAGCTACCGATCTCGCTCCAGCAGGCTTCATTACATGGCAGCCTGTTTGGGTGATAGCATTTTCGGGGACAGCTGTTTAGCCTTGTATGCATTTATAAACAGCCGTGGACGTGGATTTATATTACAGACATAAACAGATTTTCACGAGCGGCAGTATTATTTTATGAACGTAGTATGTTTTTCAGCCGTTGACAGCGAGTTCCCCGGGGAAGTGGATACCTCAAAAGGTACATGATTCTTAATGAGACCGCGGGCTTCGGAAGGCAAGGTGGGAAATCTGTGCTTCGTTAAAATAGTGCGGGGATCAATGCGGCAGAGTTGATTAGGTGACAGACTTAATTACCCACGTCGGGAAACAGACTGAAATGCTGTGGGAGACCTGATGCCTCTTGTGAATGTAATTGAATGCTCAGGGAGTCATGCCTTAAAAAACATTAAATTGAGCCTTTGACACAGATGGCATTTTCCAATTGCAGTCCCAGTCAAATTTTATCCAGTGTTTGTCATATGAGGTGCACTCACGCTCTGCTCTGATTTTATATTTATATTTTAAGCCAGCCAAGTTGTCAAATAAGCTTTGTATCACCCCATACCAATATTAATAATTACTAATACTTTGAAAACGTCCTGCAAGGGAGATATCTATCTGTCTACGTGTGTGCGTGTGACATCAATCACATGAAGAAACACTTTCAGTTTTAATCGTTAAGCAGCAGTTGAAAGTTCGAAACTTTTGTCAGCACATCTACTTCTGAAAAAAAGAAAAAAAAGTGTCTCCTCTAAAAGTCACTCCAGGTGGTATTTTAACACACACGCTCTTATATAAAAAAAGGACACGAAGAACACAGGTGAGACAGATGCATCTTTGACCCACCAAATTTATTTTCATATTCATAAGGTTGGAGAATAAAGGATTCTTCCTAGTTACGAGCTGGAAATGAGGAATGCACGAGTAAGAAAACTCCAAAAGGCCTCTGTGAGAAAGTTGAAAGAAGAGTTTTCTAAGAGCTTTTCCTCCCTCCCCCCTACCTATCATAATCTCCTCATTTTCATCTAATCAAAGACAGCAAAATAACTAATTGATTGTCTCAGAACATTGCATCAGACCCCTAAGCTATTGACACAATGCGATGGGGCGTCTCGGCAGCAGTTCAATTTGGATTATTGACGTCCACAGGTCGATTCAGGTTCCTGTCCCCCTTCAGCATCAGCAGCTCAGGACCAAAGAGTTAGGCTGGGGGGGGTGGGGTGGGGGGTGGAGGCTACGATATGAGAAATGCAATGGAACAGTCCTTCAAGACTGAATTCCAAGTCAGAAAGAAGCAAGATTTCTCAACCCCCAAAGTTACTGAAATGCAGTTATCTGAAATTATGTCAACATGGCAGCAGCATTACTTTTATTACGTTTATAATCCTCAAAATACACTTAAAGTTCCATTCTTGCATGGCCTGAACCCCTTGTACCCTGACTTTACCTGCCTTTGCCCTTAAATTTCCCCTTAAGTAGCTTCAAAGTTAGAAAAAGAAAAAACAATGACACATCCATATTCTGTATCTGCTGTTCTAACAGCAACTTTCTTGAAGCTCCAGCTTCTTATATTGAATGAAATATTAAAATACAAGACACCATGTTTTTATGGCTGCACCGTTACATCAAATGGAAAAGATCGAGATGTTTGTGCATCATTATATACACATTTCTCTGTAATTCAGCCTGACATATTTGGTGTCTTTGGAAAACTTATCTTGACTAGAATTTTAAATAAAGTTCTGTGGGTTTGAACAAAGCTTGGCCGTGCAACCTGCGTTTGTAATGATGGGTGGAAGAGGTTAAATCTATCAAAACAGCTGTGTGGTAAATGGTTACACATGAAGTTGCATAGTTGCTAATGTTCTACGCTAACTAGCAAGCTAACATTGCTAAATATCCTTGACATTACATTAGCTGTTGCATTGGGAACAGTATGTTAGGCAAAAAAATCATTTTTTTCTGAATTGACCATGGAACACACACAGCAGTGTTGCCAGCTCTCATAGAAAGTGGCTATTGGCTGCTCAAAAAGTCGCTAGAAGTTGCCAGATGACGTCACATGCTAATTTACATATCAGTATATTTGCTACAGCCCCCCAGGGGAGGGGGCAGTGTTGCCAAATATTTTCCAAGGAAAGTAGCTATTGGCTGCTCAAAAAGTCGCTAGAAGTTGCCAGATTACATCATACGCTAATTTGCATATCAATATATAACCTACAGTCCCCGCTCTCAGTGGAGGGAGGGGCAGGTGTGTGGAAGCACTGTGATCTTCAGACCTCTCTGGAGTTCACAAGCAAGTATCGCAAATAGGCATCAGCCGTACCAATCTACTGACAAATGCTTTGGGATTTAACACATTAGCATTGTTCCTGCTACACTATATCTAGCAGCAAAGTTGTCAAGTTGGCAACAGTGGCACAGAGGTTGCAATTCCAACCTACTAGCTGAGAATTTCCAGCTTCCGACTTTGATTGGAACACCGTAAACCTTTCACAGTCTTGTGTGTTACTGTCCCAATGGTAGTTAGAAAAGTTTCCATGGCTTCTTATGTACAACTTCACACTATTGTGTGATTATTATTCACACTATCATTGAGAATGACTTGAGCCTTAAATTGGGCTGTGATACCATGCAAGGGCAGATATTTCATTTCACTGTTGGGGGGGACAATAAACAGAAAAATTTCTCGAGCAATTCCTGAAGGGGACACCAAAGGTGCCGCCAAAAGTACTGTTGTATTAAATGTATATAGAGGTCCATTATGAAACATTTCCATAAGCACTTCATTCCTTTCTTATGAAGATTTTATCAAATTGTCTTTGATATTACTGGGGTCTTTCTACTTGGCCGACATGTGAAAAAAAAAACAGACATCCGATCGTTTTCAGTGCACCATTTTCGTCACCATTACGTCATCGTTTCGGTGCACTGAAAATGATCGGATGTCTGTTTTTCTTTTCTCTGCCATTTTAACTGACCTGGCTGGCTGACAAATAGACACACACACACACACACAGCATGCAGGTTATTTACAGTAGTAGGTGAGATGCAACACCCATTAACTGAACTAAAGCTAATATATGCCTAATTAGATTTAGTTTTCCCGAAAAAGCAGATCTCTAATGTTTTGCTGTCAGTGTGTAAAAGTCCAGAACGCTATGAAGCCTGCCAGAAACTTACTTCAGGGTCTTTTTTAAGAATTAAGTCTTCATTTATTTCCAAAATTATAAACAAAATTACATAGTGGCAGCCATTTTACATGCAGTAAGAAAAAAAGAATATACTTCGAACCTAATTACGTAGGGTAAGTTCATCTTAAATAGCCTATTATATTATAGAAATATTACTGTTACCATCTACAAAAGATAATTTTGGTATGAAAACCCGCATTTTAATTTAACCAAGTATCCTGTATCATAAATACATGTCTGGCATTTGTAACAAACCAAACCGCTTGAAAATCGGTCGAAAATTCAGTGAGTTATGATGATTTTAATAGTGGACAGACCTCCTGCCTCCATACACACACATGCATTAGGAGACGCGGCTCCGTACCAACACGCTGACGCACAAGATTCAAGCGCGAGGTAATGGAGCGAACAAAATGTAGTCTGGTTACAATTGTGAATGTGTTTTATTCTATTGAGTGGTAGAAGTAAAGAAAAATGTCTGACACATCCTTTGATTTAAGTTAACCTTTGCGAAGCAGCTACTTACTGGAGGTCTGCCACCACTGACACACTTCCAGAGATCCTCCACACACACTCGTACCGAGGGCTAATGTGTGTGAGGGTTCGGGGAGGCAGGTAGGCAGTGGACCAAACCACTGTGAGGCATATGAGAGGGGGGGCACAATCTTTCGAAACTTAAAAACGCATTGTTTTGTGTCTATAATTAGCACAAGTGCTTTCAATGCATATTATTATATTATTTAAAATTAATTAATTTCCGCCCATGATACCATGCTGAGCTGGGTGTCAACAACCACATGTGATGGTAGACAGATGTAAGCTACGTGTCTTTTCATAAAATATGTAAGACTGACTTATGACAGCAAATGATGGAATTGGTAAAAGCCAAATGCACATATGCTCAAAGGCACATCTGACATATTGTCCCCACACAAGATATATGGAAAAATCACACAAATAATTATGTTTCAGTTACATGGCTTTATGTTAAGCATATAAGCAGTCTTTTGTCCTGGGAAAATGATTAGAGCCAAACAATCAAAGTTCCTCATTCTAATCTGGAAACTCTGTTGCAGAAGCATGATCATTTAAACCAGTTTTCCCCCCCTGACAAGAATAAAAGTCTGGAGGAGGCACTTTTTTTATTTTAATGGACAAATTTAAAGATATTGCGCAGAGTATCGGCCTTCAAACATCCATATCGGTCGAACCCTAATGTGTACACTAGTATTTTTTTATTTGTGTGTCTGTTTTCTGAAATCGGTGAATACTTTGCTGTTTTTTGTATTGCTGGTGGACTTTCTGCTTTTGGAAAAAGATAACATGAGTCCACAAAAATCCGCTGCATGATTAAAGGACACATTTCATGCAAAAAAAAATAACTGACTACACTGTCGTAGCGTGGCCTTGGCCTCTCGGATCTGTCTCTGCTGGGTTTTTTTTTCCTTCCCACCCCTCACCACCACAGTCTGCCTAGGCCGCTCTTTGTGGTTTGTATCACAGAGCAGAACTCATGCATGATACCCGCTGACTGTGGCCCCCACGGCGGCTCCGCTGATTGCATTACTCAGAATTCACACTCAAGGTCAAAATACCTGTCTTCCACTAAAATGACGACCAAGAAGGCAGGAGAAATTGATTTTCAGGTGGAAAGGCACAGAAAAACTGACATACTCATGTGTGTTGATTTTTAATATTGCAGTCAGGTTTTTTTTACCACCATGCTATCAGACCTTGGATCACTTTATTTGTAAGGAGCAATTAATATGATTTTGTCCAGAATCCCATAACTATCTGTATTGTAGGTAGAGAGACAACAGTGAAACTATGATCAAAATAGTCATTCTTCTACATTCTCTAATTGTGTTAACTTCTTGGAAATGAAATAATGCTGAAGTTTAACGATTCATCAGTTTGCTGGGGACCCCCTGGAACCTCCTCAAGGACCCCTGGTGGTCCGTGGACCCCACGTTGAGAACCACTGGTATAGAGCATCCAGAAATGATCAGAAAGCTTCAAGAAAGGCTTGATAGGCCTACATTCTTCATTGGTCACTTAGGCTGCGTTCACACTGCAGGACTTCATGCTCAACTCCAATTGCTACTCTTATCAGATGGGTGCAACTCATATCTGACACCAATATGAATTTTGTACCACATATCCAAGTGGTCCAGACTGGAATTGAAATTTGAATTTCGCTGTGCACACCGATTAGAAAACATCAGTATGTTGAGCGCAAACTACATAACAAAAACCTAAGATCTCTGTTCCGCTTGCATTAAACAACCTTCTTTCCTTTGGTTTCTTGTCTCGCCGACATATTGTAGTGCGCACACTGAACAGTGTGGCACAGTAGGGAGGGCCTACATTAAAAGATTCTTCACTTAGATTTGGTTATGAGGGATTTTGATACCCCGCTGTCCCGCCAAAACACGGTAACACGACTTTGATTTTCACTCTCCTTGGTTATTGCTGCTCACTGTTCTCAAAACTCACAAAAGCCCTGCAGAGTTTGTGCTGACAATATGAAACATGTTTGAAAACCAGATGTCTGAAAGAGCTCAAAGACTCGGTCACACTGCCTGACTTCTGACCTGCTCGAACTTCATGAGCTTCGGTGACAGCGGCACGCGCCGAGTTGAGGCTCCCACATGAGGATTTTGTCTCAGATCCCAAAAACTTGTCTGGGACGGCTAAATCGGGCCGAAAGTCTTCTGGTGTGTGCCCAGCTTAAGGGGAAAAATCTGAACTGGGCCACTTGCAGCTGCAGTGTGAACTTAGCCTTTTTATGTATAGAGAGGGCCAAATCCTTCAAACTTTCCCTAGTTGCCTTCAGCTCTTCTATGGTGAATGCAGTAATATTACAGCATATTACATACAGTATATACACAGAAGCACTGCTCATACAGCAATGTGTCAATCAATCATTGTGTTGCCATCATAAAAAGATTTAGCTCAGCATAAATCACTGTATGGCAGTAGTCTGTGTAAACTAATAGACACAGAACCAGAAGGTCATTCTCCCATCATGTGACGTCATCTAAATTAATTTTTTTAGTTTTCCCGTGATAACGAGTTAATTTTCTTTGTTTTTTGGGGTTTTGAATAATATGCTTTCCTTTAGGATATTAGTTCCAAGCAGAAAATAATCTCATTATCTGGAGAAAAACATTTTTCTAATGTATGTATATGTTTATACAATGAGAAAATTATCTCGAGATCTCGGCGGGGAAATTAGATTATTGTCTCATTATCTTGGGAAAACAAAATGTGTCATCTCAAGATAATGACATAAATAACTCAATATCTCGAGAAAACAAAGAAAATTCACTTGTCATCACTGGAATACGCTGTAAATAAAACGTATGAATACATGTCCTCAATGGGCTTCCGTACGGAACAGTAATGAACGGACATTATTTGAAGAAAATGATCTTCTGTACACTATTTGATCGTGTACAGGTATAGAAAAGTGAAGTGCCTTATCTATCTCACTTCAATTTGTCTTCCATCAGCATTGGTATGAAATGTGCATATGGAGAGAGAACAAGGGTTCATGAATGCAGTCTGGTTTGCCTAAGCACTGCATATTTTCCTCTCCTTCAGCCCTTGAACCTTCCTTTTCTGGGTTTTCTGGGTTTACTGTCGGATAAAACCAGCCTGCAGTCACTGATTGGAGGCCCTCCAAAGACAATGGAGGTGATTTGGACTGCAGGTGGCCCTACTGCAACGGACAATCTACATCCAGGCTGAGAAAATGAGCAGAAATGAAATCCCGATCTTCCCTGCAATGCACACTCATTACATATATTGTGTAGACCACTTGAAGCGCAAAATAGGGAACAAATGCACAGGTTGGCTGTATTGTAAAGGCACTCTGACCTCACACCGCTTCCTCGGAGGTTCGTAAAATAGACGTCTGCTGATTTTCAGACTCCTGCATTGTACGCATGTAAGGCTGTGGCTGCACTTAACATTTCAATGCAGCTTTTGGAGAGCTGATTCTAAAGATGTGATTTTATGAGGTGGAAATCAGAATCTGGGCATTTGCAGGGTCTCATGAAATGAGAACAACGTCTTACAATGCAAATAAAAGGGTGAAAAGTGAGAGAAATAGGTTGCAGAATACGTTGACAGGTCATGTTGATGGGTCAAAACTTACCAAAGCCATAGGGTAAAAACATACTATGGTGGTCCAAAAGGCAAATCTGTAAAACATGGACAGATACAGACCAAGTTTTGTGTCAATTGGACTTAGGAAGTGTGAGAAATGGCCTTTCAAATTTTGACAGTATATGCCACTATAGCAGCAGATCTGAGCCAAAGTGCAAGAACTTTGGTACACGTTTGAAATGCCTCTTCAGACAACGCTGCCAAGTTTAATACTAATTTTATAAATTCATTTCTATCTAGAAGATATTATATCATTACTATGGCATAGATCACGCCCACATTAATTGTAACCATTTTTGACTAGTACATAGACCCAGAGCATACATACCAAATTTAATGATTTTTCATGATCTGGATTATGAGATACAAGTATGATCTTGGAATGCCAATGCAGATATGCTTGATGACTTAAGCTGAATACATATACTATGTTTTGTGTTGGGCCACACCCTATCTGAACTTCATTGGTCCATAGCTGCCATGTTGTTCATGTGATTGAGCTGTTTTATAGATGATCATTTTTACATGTAAGTCCACTAATGCTAAAAGCCTTAGGGAAATAATTAAGAGTTAGGTCAGCTAAGTGTATGTCAGGTTTCTTGGCAATCACATTTACAGTGTAGGAGTTCTTTTCCAACTTCAAATTGACCTTTAATAATAGCACCATCACCTGGTGTATTAGGGTCATATGTGCGGTGCTGTGAGTCATGACCATTTTCTATCATTTTACCAAATAGCATGGCTCAGTCAAATACCATCTCAGAGGAAATTGCAAAAAAAGGAGGAAAATGAACCAGTGCAAAAACAGCACGATTCCAGGCCTGCGGGCTCGAACTCCTAGAAATCACTAAATTATGCTGTGGAACATTTCATTACCTGACCTCCTGTAGTAGAATTACAGCCCTCATGTCTAGACAGAGCCGAAGCGAACAACTGCTAATGCTTTCTATAGTCGGGGAAAAACAGGGAAGAGCTCGTTCTACCCCCTAATTTGCGATGTGATCCATACTAAATGTGTAATCACCTTGGAAGTTGATAGGATTACCATTAAAGGAGGCTAATATTGATGCATACGCTGAATCTACACTATCAGCCCCCCATTCATCATCAATGGAGCAGCTGCAGGCTGTACATCCAGACGACTGTACAGTACAGATTACAATCATATATCTCCGGTTTCTATCTTTGAGAGAGAATTGCTCATTTCCACCATGAGTGGACTTTACCAGACCACACTGTAGAAATTACATTACTTCTTCCCTGTTTTCTTCAGTCGGAGCAACAATGTTAATGGCATCTTGCAAGCAATGGGTCCCGACAGCGGCTCATCTCCTTTGAAATGGTCCATGGCAGAGATGACTCATATGATCTGTGTTCCTTATTGTTGTTTCTCGGAGGCATCTTTCCAGACACATTTGCTGTCGGGGATGTTTGGAAAGAAGTCTTTATGGCACCAGTCTGCCACAGGAATTCACATAATAGAATGTATTAATTATTCTCTACAGGCAGTTTACACTCCAAAAAAAATATGTCGGTCTGTTTTATCAGGTTTGTACGGAGCCCCCCAAGGGTCATGGCGAGAAATTTTTTTTTGCGTTCCCTCGCAATATGTTTTGCGTTACCTCGCAATATTTTGCGTTCCCTTGCAATATGTTTTGCGTTCTCTCGCAATAAATTTTGCGTTCTCTCGGCAAAACTTTTGCATTCCCTTGCAATAGTTTTGCGTTCCCGTGCAACATCGTCATTTCATCTTACGTGCCCTGGCGTGAAGTTTAGCTGGTGCATGGCTGTCCTAACGCAGAAAAGGTGAGATTTGCTTGGATTTTACAAACAATTTTTGGGTGGGGGAATTATTATATGTATTTAACCTCTGTGGCTTCTATTTAATGGTTAAGAAATATGTGTGAAAATAGACGTTACTAGATATTTACGACTTGTGGTAGCTCTACCTTTATCTAAGGCAGCTTGCTGCTGAAACGTTTTTTCTTTTGGTTCTCATATTCAATAAAACAAAATTTGTATCGGAGCCAAGCGTGTCTGGCGGTATTTTTCTGAATAATTGACGTTACCGACCAGACCTGCACCTCAGCAACGTGTGCATTAACCCTTCTCATTATCACAATTGATAGCATATTTCTTATGTAACGTTATGTCTCTGACACACACATACACACACTCGTATACATGACATTTTCACATAAGTGAGGTTTATTAAGTAATGACGTTTGATAACTTCTAATAACGTTTGCATCGGACATAAGTGTAACTTCAGGGCCAGCTAGGCGTTTACTCTGACATTTGCCCAGGACCATCAGTGTTAGTCCAGGCCCACCATCAAGTGACATTAACCCAGGACCGTCATTAATGTGTTAGTCCAGGCCCACCATCAAGTGACATTAACCCAGGACCGCCATTAATGTGTTAGTCCAGGCCCACCATCAAGTGACATTAACCCAGGACCGTCATTAATGTGTTAGTCCAGGCCCACCATCAAGTGACATTAACCCAGGACCGTCATTAATGTGTTAGTCCAGGCCCACCATCAAGTGACATTAACCCAGGACCGTCATTAATGTGTTAGTCCAGGCCCACCATCAAGTGACATTAACCCAGGACCGCCATTAATGTGTTAGTCCAGGCCCACCATCAAGTGACATTCACCCAAGGCCGTCATTAATGTGTTAGTCCAGGCCCACCATCATGTCTTGGTTTAATGTGTTTTGTGTTTTTCCACAGGCAGACTCTGCAGACCACGTTGGATAACGTGAAGCACAACATCAATGTTAATTCAGATTTCAGTTTGCAAACACACTCTTTTGGACCTCACACATTAACAGCAGTGTTGTCCCATCTCATTGCAAAACTGGATCAGGTTTGAAACACGCAGACAGACAGACGAGTGAATGAAACAAATTGATTTTTGAACTGACATAACAGACTCACACAAATAAGCATACATCACTGCCACCATCCTATCCATAACTACCACATAACTATAACTATACATACACATAAATATATACATATACTATAATTTAGACATGTTTTCAACATGCAATGTCATTTTCTCAATAAAATATCTAAGATATACTTTAATCTGTGTGTCAGTTTTTAACAAAGCTCGTTATACTGGCCTGCCCAAACTATTATGATGGTCTTGAACTTACATTGTCTTTGATGATAGCTCAGGATCAGTCCTTGTAATGATGATTATTGCAGTGGCCCCTGATTATGATTTTGGTCAAAAACAAAACTACAATTGCCCTGGACTTGCAAACTATTATCATGGTCCTGTACTAACATTGTCAATGATTCTATTCCTGAGCTATCCATATTGAATAAGTCCTTCTTTTTCTTACAATAGCAGTGGATTAACATTGCTTATGATGATCCTCGTCCAACACACTAGTTGCTGCCCTGAGAATGTTTCAATGAGCAAAACTCTTATCTGTGATCTGCTCCTCACATGGTAAACCAGGGTAATTTCCAATTAGAAATCCTTGAAAATAGCATTGGCCTAATATTGGTTGATGATGATCCTGGCTTAAACACACCTAGGATTGTCCTGGACTAACACTTTTGTCAATGATGATCCAGGACTAACATTGGTGACTCTGGTGAACTAGGTTAATTTCCATGAATTTACATTGCTTACATTATATATTCCAAGACCAACAGTACTGAGATGGTCCCAGGCAAACCTTATTTTAATGGCCCCGGACCATCATTGCTTTTCATGATCCTTATCAAGCACATCTGTGATATAGGACATAATTGACACCATGGTTTTGACATTACAGTCTATAATTGTAACACTGGGCTAACAGTAGTAGCCTACAGAATGATTATTGTAGGCAATGTATGACTGAATTATTCAAACTAACCAGAACCATTATTTGGTCATTCCAGGAACAACAATCCTATCCTTGTAGTTCCAGGGCCAAGAATCCAAATTAATTTTGTAGTTCCAGGAACAACAGATCTACCCCATGGCTGGCATTGTGGTTGATGCTGGTTTATGGTCCTGGGCATACATTGTCTAATTATTAGTTATAAAATATAACTTCTAACCAAAAGAAAGCTAATTAAGAAAAACAATTCTTGCACATCTACAGACTCTTTAGATTATTGATTACTTACTTATTACTTATTTGGAAAACATAACAGGAAATGGGTTGATCAGCTGTGTTTGTATTTAAATGTATTACTTCATTTTGAAATTGGAAGTTCTTTGGACACTGGAAAGGGGTTGTACACTGAAACCAAAATGTTGGCCTAATGTAGTACCCTTTAAAACTTTGGGAAACTAAGACTTGTTTTGATAACCTCTGAAAGGTGGCTAAAGCAATCAGGCAGACATTAATATGTATAACTAAAAAAATAGGCTTAGCAACAGCAGTACAGTGCCAGCACCATAGCTCCTGCATCACATTGCTAGCTTGCCTGGGAAGCTAAGCAGGTCTGGCTGTGGTTAGTCCTTGGATGGGAGACCACCTGGTGCTGGAAGTGGTGTTGGAGGACCAGTAGGAGGTGCTCTTCCCTCTGTCCTGTGAGTGAGCACCGTCCTTCGGATGAGACGTTAAACTGAGGTCCTGACTCTGTGGTCAATAAAGATCCCATCGGCACTCATCGCAAGAGTAGGGATGTAACCCCGGTGCCCTGGCAAAATTCCCAAACAGGCCTTCCTTCTGTCATGGCCACCTAATCATCCCTCGTTACCTAATTGGCTCTTTCAGTCCTCTACTCTCCACTGAGATAGCTGATGTGTGGTGAGCGTTCTGGCGCAAACTGGCTGCCGTGCATCACCCAGGTGGGTGCTATGAGTGGTTGAGTGGATGAGTTGAGTCCCCCCCCCCCGATATGTGAAGTGCTTTGAGTACTTAGAAAAGCGCTATATAAATGTAATCAATTACTATTATTACAAGCAAATCTCAGAAAATAAAAAAGTGAACACCAAAATCAAATGTCTGTACTTTTTTTAATGTTAAGAGGAATTGCTCTCATATACATAACTGCAATGCTTTTGAATTTCATTTTTACAAACTACATAAAAATTGCAAAAATCATGAAAAAAGTCCTCATTTCTGTACATACTGTAACAATTATATGGAAAATATTATATTATATATTATATAAAATATTATATATTCATTCTCATGATGCTGGTTCTCACATTATCAATACCACGTGGTGTGACGAAATACTTGCGATCATGTACATCACTGTGTCCTTGGCTTCTGACCCACTTATGACACTCTGGGGCGAATTCACAAAGAATGGATTGCGGCGCTAATAGCACCATGAATTGCGTATCATTTGCAACCGCTATTTGCTCCATCTCAAGGACCGATTCACAAAAGATATTGCGCTAATGATATGCCAGCGCAAACACGCCCATAACCTGTTGCAACTGAGTGCAATTTGCCCCTGTTTTGCGTCTGATTGCAATTATCAATGTGGCAAAGTATAAATGTTGCCTTAGAGAAAAAATTATTTTTAGACCGCGAGCTGCAAGTCCTGACGGACGAGGTGCAGAGGCATTACTCAAAACTTCAGGCAAGAAATTTAACCGGGACTGCGAGAAACCATATTTGGGATTTAATATCCCAGTCTGTCAGTGCTGTTGGTGTTTCCAAACGCACACCTTCAGACTGCAAAAGAAGATGGCTTGATTTGAAGCGGAGAACAAAGGAGAATGTAGGGGAGCTTTATTCATTTATTTTTCATGGCACAATCGCATCCTGTCACTGCATCCTTTGTTCGTCATTGCATCTCACTGCAACCCAAAATAAACTAGAAGGGCACTCGGAGAGCGCAGACCTCCGCCAAGGCCAATCCAGTCTTCTATGATATGCAAATGTGCAAGCGCAACCAATATACGGATCCGCTCCAAAATGTAATGGGTTCTTCCTTGGCCCATGCTACACCCTTCCACCAAATTTCATGAAAATCAGGCCAGTAGTTTTTCCGTAATCCTGCTGACAGACAGACAAACAAACACACAAACAAACGCACTGAAAACATAACCTCCTTGGCGGAGGTAATAAATGAGTTTGAGCGGGGCTGTCCATGGTGCTGAATCTTTAGGCCAAAACAAGGCCCACTGTGCTGACTAGTGAGATAAGTGAAAATATTTTCAGAGTGAGAAATTGAGTTGTATTGATTGGTTGTACTGATTTATTTGCTTTTGTTTGTGAAGCAATTTTGTGCTTTGTGCTTTCCTTCCTGTTTTGATGCGGTTTGATGTGGTGGGAACGGTGGGACACTGGCAAACACAGATGAAAAGCTGATATTAGCGGTCTTTAACCCGGTCGCACATGCAGCCCTGCTCCACAGGCGCACCAAGCTGTTTTGCCCGACAGCGGTCTGCCTAGGCGTTTTTGACGCGGCTGCGCCTGTAGCGACGCATTAAATAGAAGCCACAGAGGTTAAATACATATAATAATTCCCCCACCCAAAAATTGTTTGTAAAATCCAAGCAAATCTCACCTTTTCTGCGTTAGGACAGCCATGCACCAGCTAAACTTCACGCCAGGGCACCTAAGATGAAATGACGATGTTGCATGGGAACGCAAAACTATTGCAAGGGAATGCAAAAGTATTGCCAAGAGAACGCAAAATTTATTGCGAGAGAACGCAAAACATATTGCGAGGGAACGCAAAATATTGCGAGGTAACGCAAAACATATTGCGAGGGAATGCAAAAAAAAATTTGACGCCATGACCCTTGGGGGGCTCCGTAGGTTTTAATTGCAAATTGCAAGTAATTTTCACTTGAATTAAGTATTATCATTGATCAAACTGACTCAAACAACAATAAATGAATTTAAATGTATGCAATTTGTGCTCTTAATGGCAATGCATTTCAAATGTTTTTTTAATAGCATCTAACTGATACAGTTCCATCAAACTGAAATAACTGAACTACATCTGCTTACACAGATCCAATACTAGACTATTCAAACAATTTTAGTTTTTATTTCATTTCATCTGCTCCGGTCTAGTTGATATTAAACCAAACAAATTTGTGTTGTTTCTATTTTATTTGAACTTTTTTATTTACTTGAAATTGTGTTTATGGATAAAACTTCTTTGCAAAATACCTAAGACGGTCAATCTTCATTTTATTGAGTGTTGATCAATTTTTTTATTATTTAGACAATCAACAACTGCAGCTCCATGTATAAACATTGTATATTGACCAGGACTAGCAATGAAGTGAGTTTCAGTGAGTCACTACACATCAACACTTCAAGTCATCATCATCTAACCTTTCCCGCAGCCGTGCAGCCACGGGGAAATAACACGGATCGACGTGGGTTAAGGCTGCTAATTTAACGACAAAGCGCTCATTAAAATCTGCGAGCTTAAGCGAAATCCAGACGCCAGCCATCGCAACAGAGACGGAGACTTAGAGGAAGACATATTTAGGCAGGGCTTAAACTAATCGGACGAGACGGATGCAAGCGGAGCTCAGATGAGGCACTTCTGAAAGCATAAGAGTAAATACCAAGACGAAATGATTCCCTTATTACTTACACCAACTTGTGACACTGCTTACGATCGGTATTAGGCCTCTTTCCTCTTTCTATTTCTCTCTCTCCATCGGCAATCGGAATTAGTCTCCTTTACCAATACCTCATCCCATGATCCTTGGGATTAAATGATTCATGCCTGTAAAGACGGTTGGTTATTAGTATTCATCTTGCACTATACGGATAATAAAATGCAGCACAAACAAGTGCGCATTTGCATTTAAGGGTCCTTCGAATGAAATCAGTAAGCTTTTAAAAACCCCTTTGTATCAGGCTTTGGGCACAACAGTCAATACCCCCTGCTTTCCCATTTAATGGACCGCCTCTTAGGGAAGCACAAAAGCTGCAAGCTGGGGCCTTATTCTTTATCTGCTGGTTTATAACTATCAATTTGGGGTCCTTTTCCAGATTAGCTGACTAGAAACTTTTATAAAGGGAAATATTTTGAAATTAAACCCACTTAATACTGAGAAGGAAGGGCTGGACTATTATCCCCGCTTGGTTTGCGGCCTTTATCTTTACCAAATGGGATGTACTATAAACAATAGCATGTACTGCGCTTAATTTTCTGCCCTTAATTATAGCCCATTACAGGATGGAATGAGGTTATAACAGTAAAAGGGAGAATTACACTCTTTTCGACTTTTTTTGTAATTGAAACCAATTACCGCCGAGGTCAGCGGCGCAGCAGTGTGAAATCCTTTTTGGTTTTATGAATTCAACGTTGTTTTTCTCGTTTGATGTGGCGGGCGCCGGTTGCAACACCTCTGTTCCGAAGCGGGTACACCCTGCAGTGTTTTTGCAGAGGGTGAGCCTGCCTGATAATGGAAATCTAATTATATGTGTACCTATGGATACATCTCGCACATTGTGTCCCCAAAAGTCACTCTCTCCTCAAGACCAGTTGTTTTGGCATGAATATGCGCTGTGCGGACTGCACTGCTGCACAAATGATCTGTGATGAGCAAAAATGTACACTGAATGGACAAAATATGACATCTTCCTGATATTGAGCTGCAGCTCCTTTTGCACAATCTGCATCTCAGTTGTCTCAAAGCTTCAAAATCCCTCTCTAACTCATCTGCTTTTCTCTATCTACATCTCCTCCTCTGTGATTAGTATAGATTTAATAAGGGATAATGGCTTTTGCATGGATTCACCTCATCAGTGTATTTCCAGAAAAGAGCAAGTGTCCCCAATATTTTGTACATTCAGCATACGTCCACCCGCTGCTTTACAATCGCAAAAGCCGTAGAATAAGTCATCACCAACTCATGAACACAAATAAATGGCGAGAAGCCGTAAAGAGCGGTTACACTAAACGATGCGGTTTGGACTGTCTCAGCTTTATTTTGACTGGGATAATGTGAAGCAGACCGTTCAACGTGAACAAACAAAGTGCTGTTGTCGTCCCCGAGAGGCTGTAATGAAGCCCGGACGACAAGCAGAGTCAGACAGGAGGATGCTCCGGAATACTAAACGCCGCAGTCAATGCCAGGTGACAGCTCATAACAGATTGAATGATTTCAGCTGACTGCAATCTGAAATCCGGGAGGATCTCACGAGCGTTATCGGCATTCGGAAAAACGCTGCGATTCATTTGGACGTACCCCCCTCTTCTCCCCGATGCAAGCAAAACTTTGCATTTTGAAAGCGAGGCGATTGCATTTGACATAAAGATTTCGTACAGCCGCCCCTACATCGCTCTCATTTTGCATACACAGAGGCCTTAGATGGTGATGAATATGTGGAAACAGATGGAGATGCCGTTTCATCTGTATGCTGTTTCTCTCAAACAGCATACAGATGAAAGAGTGCTGCAGAGTGCTCAGGTATTGGCTGAATATGTCCCATATATAAGTTCTTCTTCTTCACACCTTTATAAATCAGTTTGACACTGCAGACCAATAGCATGCTCGATGTTTCACCCAAAAACACCATGATTTTCTTTGTATTGGTAGGTTGTTTGAGCTGTAAACATGGGTGTATGGCTTCATTAATCCTGTACTTAATTTAATCGTTTTCTGGCTTAAGTCCTGCATCCGCTTCCAGGGGCAGAAAATCATTGTTGCGCTGCTCTCTATGGGCTGAAACTTTCTTTTTGTTGCACTTCTGGCCACACCTCAATCAGTGACATCAAGGTAGTAGGGATGGGACGATATATTGAAATTCAATATCGCAATACAGAAATGTGACAATACGTATCGTGGGGAACAAAAATGAATCTTGATATTAGCTCCATGTTATTCTGCTGTAGTAATCACACATGAGACGGCTTGACCATCACAATTTCACAAGCTCTCCATCCAAATTATATTATTTGCTGTTATTGCTAGAAAGATTTGTGGCTCAGAAATAAACATAATTCTGCACAGTCAGACTTTGTTGTCATTGAACTGTTATTTATTACATCATATTGTGGCTGTATTGAATTGTGAACCCCATATTGTGAATCGTTTCGTATCGCATCGCATCACATCATATCGTATCGTATTGTGACATATCCTATCGTACCATATCGCATCGTGAGATAATATCGTCTCATCCCTACAAGGTAGGTATTTCACCTTTGGGGTGTCAAATGCTTTGCAATGAGAAAAGTGTTACCACCCCCAAGCAGAGGTGGGTGATGTGTTATCACAGACACCCCTATTCGCTCTCACTCCCCACCCTGCTTTTTTGCACATTTCAAAAGTGTTTACTAGGTGGAGACTGGCTGAAAACAGTCTGTTTGCACATTCTTTAAAGGGGAACACAATTCGCTGCCAGTGTGTTTGTTGCGCGTTCTCGATGAACAGTTACACTGATAGGTAGATCATGTAGTGAAGGGCTTTAGAGAATGAGCTTCATATTGTTCTCTACTGATGCACAGTTGCTAAAACAAGCACAGACAGTGCTTTGACTTTCTCCACAACTAGTTTTTATGACAGAATAGCATCAAAACGAAGCCCCGCTTTGTGACTTTGTGGTTACTGCTGAACCTGCAGCACCACTTTTGCATGAGGTATCTAAACCATGAATGGCACATCATGCCTGGTATATGACAAGCCTCCCAATGTAGCAAACACCTGACGTGACGGCTGGATCATCTCTCTGAAAAGTATTTGTCCAACTGACATAAAGAATATCAGAGAAAGCAACAGTATTGATATCAGCTCCCAGCTCTTTCACAGAAGACAAAGGAACGATTGATTAGATTGATTTACGCTGAAGGAGACCCGGAGAAGGAAATTACAGGGTCGAACAATACAAGGTCATTATGTTGATGTTCTGTTTTTTCACTCTGGATCTGCATCGATGAATGAAACACTTTGTGTTCATCGCCATCGCTTGAAGAGTTGTATTAACAATGAATGAGGTCAAAAGGTTAAAGCTGTTTGGGAAGATTTTTATGGGAAAATACACGTAAAATACACTTATGTGCCTAAATCACAATGGGGCTGCAACAGAAAAGAACATCCTACATATAAACACATCACAGACTGGCCAGGTTGGTAAACATGAGTGTGCTATAACATCACCTTACAGGATTTCTGGGTATTGAAGTCCTTAAATTTCCAACAGTTACCTCTCGCTGCCATTTGGGGCCGCCAACGTGCAAACTGAGGCACAATTCAAGCTACAACCAGACTCTTTTGAAACCTATATTCAGTTATTTTTCGTTTCTACCGCATAGCCATTGCCTCTCCCCGTCGACTCGCATCTCAATGGCATTCGAGACATGTATCATCCTAGCGGAAGAATAGAGGGGCGGCTTATCGTTTTCCACATTTCAAGTCGAGGTTACGGTAAATAGTTGAAGTGTCTCAGTGCTTAACATAAATAAAGCCGGGCCAAAGAGTAGCTATATTTGCCAGAGTTTCTCCCGCCTGTGCCCCGGGGTTCTCTGTGGACAGTCGACCGGCAGCTGAGCCTCTCAGATAAGCTCCCAGCCAGAGAGAAAGAGAGGGAACAAAAAAAAAGATGAGTGAAATAAAGAGCAAGCCAACAGAGCTGTGTGATTGAGAAGGGCTCCATTTCACAGTAAAAAGCAGCAAAAAAAAAAAAGGGGGGGAGAGGGAGGGAGGAGGGAGAAGTCAACAGAATAGGAATGGGAGAGTTCGGGGGGGGGGGGGGGGGGGGGTGTGGATAAAAAGCACAACACAGCATTAAGATACAGCCTGTGGGAGCTTTTTGGGGAGGGGGGGGTGGGAGGTGGTGGTGGTGGTGGTGGTGGGGGGGGGGGGAGTTGCAAGAGCATGTCGGTGACTGGACCCTTCAGTGCCGCACTGCAGGGAAGGCAAGTTTGGTCGGTCTCACTCTAATGGCGGTGACAGCTAGCGCTGAATGCTGAGATGCTCTCTCTCCCTCTCTATTTGTATCTGCCGCTCTGTGTCTCTCTCTCCCTCTGCCTGCTTTGTCTCGTGTTTTGTTGATATTCAGAGGACATTTTTTAAAGACTCCCTTGTTCTTTGGAAAAAAAGTACAGTAGGCAGTAGTACGCGAAGGCCTCAGCTTTACGACGCAGCACTTCTCTTTCTATAAAGAAGCACCACGACGATTTTAAAGGTGCTATGTGCAGCATTATAACGACAATAAATCATTTTGATGCATTGGTTTAATTACTGTAAACAAACAACACCATCTGAGAGAAGATTGTCAGTCTCTAGCGGCCTCTACTCTGCATTTTACATTGTTTGCCACCCGTTCAGATTTGGAGGGAAATCTGCTGGATTGCTTTACGGCACAAAACAGGAAGAGGGCGCTGTTCTTCCAGAGCAAACAGAGCTAAAGCTTTCAGAGTTTCTGGCAATGACACATGGTGGAAGGAGTGAAAGGCCGATGGAAAAATCAATTCTAACATCTTCAGTAAAGTCAAAGATGCTGTACTGATGTTTAAAAATGCTACATGTAGCACTTTTAATTCATTCAGATTAATGCTTGCTATAGATTTTCAACACACGGAGTCTTATTTTCAAGTTTTTGATGGTTCATCTTATTTGTTATAGCTGCTTTAATGCCAAAATCTTAGCAGGTTGAGGGGTTATTTGCATAACTAGCTCCTAGCTTTAGACTCACTTACCTCTACATTTGTGATTTCTTGGTCCATAAAGAATGACTGTACCGCTCCTCAAATTACTAGTAAATCCAAGTGTGCTTTTGATGCCTGTTACAGTCAAAGCTTGTGGGACAGAGTGAGCCTATTCTTTCCCTCTATCTGTGCCATCCACTGCATACCAATATCTTATATTATCTTTGGAGAACAAATACCCAGTGCTGTAATTTCAGCAGACTGAAGACTGAACTGGCAACTCATTAACTATGCATGCTGTCGACCAACCAGAGCATTCAAATCTGGCGTATGTGAAGTCATTTGTACCCTCATTTATACCATAAAAAACAGTTTGATTCTGTTGACAACCAAAGAGATACTTTCTAAACAGGTGTTCGTCAAATTTCCACAACACTGACAGTTGTAATATTTTGGGGTAACTTTACACTGACATGCCATCTGTTATACAATCATGAGATTGGGAAATGTGATTCTCGTTGCACTGGTCCTTTAAGTGTTGCTGGAGGAGCTGTTTAGAGTCTCATTAACCTTCCATTCTGTCTTATTTGTTGCAAATCGATCCATTTTTTAATTTCTCTTGAAAGACAGGACAACTTGTTGAGCACTCAGGCAATCAAACGCAGTCCTGGCAAGAGACGGTCTGCCTCCAGGCATGTCAGTTGAATCGTAATGGAACCTCCGCTGCTTCATCACACAACCTTAGCAGAACTAATAAGGGGCCAATATGTGGACAGTTTAAGGGGACAGGATGTCTATAAACTATATAGAATAGACTGTAGTGTATAAATAAACAGATGGGACTTAATGCATGCTCGGATGTGTGCTTTTCCAATTTACTCAGCTGAGGCGGATGACAGAGAGCGTGGCTATTCTGGTTTTCAAACAGAGAAACTGCTTCGTTTTTTTTTGTGCTCGTTTCTTGGCTTTGACATTGATGTCGGGGAATTCTTGGTGCGCAGAAGGATTACGAATCCGCTGCTAAGCAAACACATTTCTCATGAGTTGCTGTGTTGATTTGAATGCAAATTAGGAGTCCTAGTTGCATGCTGAAATATATTGTCACCTGCGGTATCAGCTTTGTGACACTTGTACATCCGACCTCTGCACGTCCCAAAAGCATAGACGAATTAAATAGTCGGCGTACGTGGCAGTAGGAACAAATGGTGCATTAGAGCAAGCCTGCAGATCCAAATGTTAAGAGAAAAGCCTTGTGATTGTCAAGCCCAGCAATGTCTTTTTTCTTTTTCTTTTTTTTTAACCCTAACCCATGTGCAATGGATTTTAGGTATGTGCCTGTATATCTGCAATTGTACATTCAGTCCTTTCTCTCGCTCTCTCTCTCTTGCTTTCTCTCTCTCCAACTTAAGTATACTAAAGTACAGTAATCAAAATTTGCAACAGAAATAGCATCCTCTTGCCAGCACTTGGAAAAAACGTGTACAACCCAGAATTGTCTGCACCAGAAGACAAAGGGCCAAACAAATTATATCTCTGAACGCGAATTAGTTTTGCATCATCTAACAAAAACCAAAGGTAATCATGAAGTGTTAGTCGCAGATAAACACAGAGACACGGACATATCTTCACAGCCCAGGCAAATTTGCGGCGATGTTTCACACAAACAATGGCCACTTTAATTATGTGTTATCAGCTCTTAATTGTGCTAAGGACTTGTGTTTGGAGCTGCTCTGCAGTCATGATGTATAGCACATCCAAGGAAATTAGTCTCCTTTACAAAGTAGATGAGAATAACACGCTGTAACGTCATTTAAGGAAGGTGTCACGCGTGGCAGTCGTGTTTTACGAAGTGGAAGGGGATTGATTGAGGCCAACCTGTATGTTGTGATTACAGTGCGATTGTGTGAAAAGTTTTATAGTGTAAATCTGTCGCTTGTAGCCTATAGCTGACTAGTAAAGCGGATCTATCGCCTGCCAAATGCTTCCTCAGTGGGGTACAGTGGGCTCACGCTGCCTTGTTCCGTCCACAAACAATTAGGATTTCTGGGGAAATGATCAATCGTAGTCGGAAAAAAATCACAACATCTGTACCGGACAGTCGTTTTGGTCAGACCGGTCGGCTCACCCCAAGTGTGTCTGTTTCCATGGCTACAGACATTACCTCCTCATTAGGAGTGGGGGGCATTCAAACAACAATGTACAAACAATGGTATAACAAGCATCATCGACTACACAGAGTTATAATATGCTAAAACAGAAATACTGGAAAGTGTGATTAGAACAGTGACAACAACAAAACTGTTTACCTTAACACGTTGCTAAAACACAACGTGCAAGGCATCATGGGACGTTGGCATCTTGGGACGTTGCCTCGAAACAGCATGGTAGTGCCGGTCCAATAAGATCTTGCTGTGACAAGTTTGGTGGACTGTGCCAACAATCTTTGCCTGAGTTGGGGAAAAAAAACACAATAGTCCAGGTTCTTGCCTAACTATGAATATAAAAATGAAAAGTTTGATTCAGACAGACAGACAAGGGCGAACACATAACCAAGAATGTTGAGGTTTTTAGTGACTCATAATGTAATACCTTCCAGAAAAAGTAATATGTTGTCAAAATTTAATAAAAGGTCCCACGAAATGTGTCAAAAATGTTGTCGTTGCTGTGTCCATGCATGTTGTTCTGTGTCCATCCACCAGCAGATAGAACCAAGAAACAAAAAGTGTTCATTAACTAATATTAACTAATGCATTTACTAACATGAATTAAACATGAATAACAACATTAACAAGATTAGTTAATGTTAAATGCACATGAACAACTGTATTCATTCATGTTGTTATTCATGCTTGTTAATAATGTTAACTAATGTGTTTACTAACATGAATTAAGCATGAACAGTGACATTAACAAAGATGAGTTCATATTAAATGCACAATAAACAGCTGCATTAAGTAATGTTGTTATACGTGTTTGTTAATGCCAGTGCATTGCCTAAACTGAACCCTAACTCTTCATGTATTAATTAAACATATCCTGACATTAACTAAAGTGAGTAAGTCACAACAAGCATTACCTAAGTATACCTGTTGTTAAGTGTAAACTCTTCACGTTTGACTTAAACAAACATTAATTATTACTTAGTTAATGTCAGGATATTTTGAAGTAATAAATGAAGAGTTTACACTTTACAACAGATTTACCAAATTACATGAATAACACACAATTCACGTTAGGTAATGCTTGTTGTGACTTACTCACTTTAGTTAATGTCAGGATATGTTTAAGTAATACATGAAGAGTTTGGGTTTCAATTTAGACAATACATTGGCATTAACAAACATGTATAGCGACATGAATTAATGCAGTGGTTCATGTGCATTTAACATGAACTAATCTTTGTTAATGTTGTTATTCATGTTTAATTCATGTTAGTAAATGCATTAGTGAATGAACACTTCATGTAAAGTGTTACCAAATTGCCTACAGCTCCAAACATTGTGAAACTTGATACTTGCATTGAGGACAGGTAAGGAACCGTGTCTGCAAAGGCATTTTAAAATCAACCAATAGGGAGTGCTATATATACCAAAAAGCTGATTTCTCAATCTGGCCAATCAGACTTGATCAAATCTGGTACATCTCTTGGTTTTCATGGGTGCAAGTGGGCATGGTCTATCACATAACAGCTTATACGTCATGGTAAGTTTGGACTATCATCACAAAACATTCTACTCATAATCAGGTGTGCGATTTCGAACATGCAAACCAAATCGCATAAATTACAACGCCTTCAGTGTCTGGATATGCGGGATACTGCCTGCCTTGTTTACACTAGTTTGTCTAGTTTGTGTCTGCCATGTAATGATGTTGTTTTTCTCATTATATCATTTCCATTTCATCATTCTATCAGTGAACCACTTTGCATATTTTGTTGTTGTCAGCGATGTTTGAAGCAGAGATAGGAACAGGGAGGAAGGATATCTGTAGGCTAATTTGTGTGAAATTGTGTTGGCTCCTCTCCATGGCCAGCAACACCGTGCAATACTCTACAGGTATAGGACAGTATAATGATAATGGTTGCGTGGCTGTTACCAAATACCACTCCTTTCACCTCTGACCACATCTAACTCATATTTCACTTTACTTGATTATACTCACCCTTATCTGATGATGAAAAAGGCCTATTGTTGTTTTAGGATGTATTCATCTGTGGATTGAGCTATCTATGCGGCACTCCCTGCTGGAATGAATTTGTTGTTTGTTTCATGAATTTTCTTGTTGATTAGACCCCCCCCCGAAGACTGGGGTATTTTTGTTTCTTTCCCAATTGCACGCCAAAGAAGGGTGTCTGGCCACAAAAGTCTATTCAGCTAATAAAATATTGATTGGAGTGTTGTTCTGTGTTCTTTGATTAATTCAACATGTAGGATCCGGCGCAATGTTTGAGTTAAGAGTTAAATAGATTGTTGTTTCTCTTTAATCTTTTATGTTTAGTCTATTACTCTGAATATTCTGCCACATTTCCATTTATTATCGCTCGCGCTGGAAATGAATATTTATGAAGGTCATATATCTGAGCTGCGGTCGTAGGCATGTTTGTGTAGCCATGAAATACAAGCTTTGCCGCCGCTGACAGTGCATACTCGGTTCTGTACAAGAAAGGATGGGATGAATTTTAAGCATGTACTTGGTCCTGAGGCCGTTCGAACCGAAGAATGACAAGCGGATCACCTACACACTGGCAATAACAATCACTTGACTGAACTAGAGCCGGAGCCGCATCACCTTCGGTAGCTGAATAGGACATTGAAGCTCTGTCTGCGCACCCATCATCCTTCATAATGCCGATATTCATCCTTTTGAAGAGTTACTTCCAAGCAAGTAAACCTCGCAGTGGCTGCATCTGATTTAATTAACAGTCTGAGATATAAAAAGTCCAAAGGATCATTTGCGAAAGCTATTAGGTTTCCTGCCTGATGATAAAATTCAACTTTTGACCCGGGGAGCCCCGGGGGCAGATTCCCTCTCGCGCAAAATCCCAATGTATCAATTAATGGAGGAGACATCCATCAAACACGGTCCTTCCAGCCCCCAGTTAAGCACTGTTGAATGTTAATGAAATGCTGCAATTACCAACATGAATATAGAGGCAGTATAGCTCAATTAACATGTTATGAAAACGAAGATTATGATCACTTTTATAACACAAGCCCTATTTAGAGTGTATACAGTAGTTATTGTACTGTTCAGGCCTGGAGTTATAAAAATTAATGCACAAAGATATCGCAGAAATGGCCATGTGGAAAATTGATATATTTTCCACGGCTGTCAGAAAATGTGGGCTAGCATCGCTATCATCTCCACTTGTCAGAGATGTGTGTGTGTGTGTGTGTGTGTGTGTGTGCGTGTGTGTGTGTGAGCGCGCGCTGAAAATGATTCGAGAGCTCCCACCAAGTATGTGCGGTGGCCAATAAAAAGCACATAAAAAATAGTTTTCCCTCTGTTTTGCTCACCATACGTTGCCTTTGTGGATGTGGCTAAACTCTTCACTTAATCTATAATCTATACAATTTAAGCCGCCCTTGATCTCAGCGAACCCTGTGGGAGTCCACTGCGGCGCGGGGAACGGTACAGATGTTATAAGTCGCTATGCAAAAGGAAACAAGGACACTTCATGCAATCCCACTGAAATCCCATGAAAGCAAGTGGATTTGGTGCGTTTGAATAAATGTCACAGCGGCGACTTTGTTCTGACATCTCGAGAGCTCTCTATTTCACTCGCCCGTTGTTTTGTTTTAAGATCCTCTTTTTTTTATACTGACATGTAATTTTTGCTTCTTCCTCTCGAGTGACACCCTCTTATGCACTTGTACAAAATTGCAGACACAAGACAGTCCCCAGATGTGTATAAATGCGCGGTGCTTGAATTTTTCCACAAACAAAAACTCCCTTCTTCCTTATAATTGTATTTTAAAAATATGAGAAAGAAATAGAAGCATGTCTAAAATGACAGGTTGCAGTGCCCTGGATTTTTGCCGTATTGTCCCGCACTCAAAATAACAACAGGCTGCAAACACTGCCCATCACCGCAGTGTCTTCTCAGCTGTCATCCAGGACACCTTCAAAATAGAAAAAAATATAAACAGTAATTGTTTATTGTCAGTCTGTTTACCCAGCCATCAAAGCGGGGTAGCTCTTTGGTTGCTCTGAATTTAAATATCCTCAGAGGAGCCGCAGAGCTTCAGCGGAGGCAGAGGCGGATTTGCTGGAAGTCTGTGGAGACCAGAATGTATTGAGCAATGACAGGCTGTTGATGTATCAATAGTCTTGCTAATGGTTGAGAACAGGGCTGGAGTTAAGACCGTGTTAGTCGAGACCAAGTCAAGACCGACACCAGAGCAAAAAGAGTCCTGCAAGACCAAGACCAAAATAAGCTACAACTCAGAGTGTTTTGGAGTAGAGACTAGAGCTAAAGACAAGACAGTTTACTGTGTCACAGTAACCTACATTAGGAAACAAATCTACCCCATCAGACTATTCACTGAGAATGTTACTGAATTTATCTGGTTATATACTTAGCCATTATTTGCGCACAGCCAGTTCTCCAGTCCAGAGGTGGTTGCTAGGAGACTTTGTGACACAACTACAAAGCCTCCATACACAGATATCCTCTAAATTGTGTGTAGTGCTGGGGAGAAAATAAACGAAGGTCGACAAAGTGTCGAAAAACGCATCTTTGAAATTTCTAGATAGGTGGAACAAGTTGAAACAACATCCAATAGTGGCCGAGACCAAGATAAGTCAGAGTCAAATTAGACAGGAGACTGAGACGAGTCCAAGATTTATTTATACAGTTGAAAGTTACAGGGACAGTGCACATTAATAAACATTTCTGTAAATGTGCCAGTTTAGCCATCAAGATGACAGAAAAGTGGTCTGCAGACAGGACTCAGGTACTACAGTGCTGGCTGAGAATTTGAATATTACTGCCAAATGACTACAGTGGCCTAAGGTGCTACCTTAGGCAGTGGCCTAAGATACAAGATACAGATCTGGCAAAAAAAAGAAAAAAAATAGTAATTTAAAACAAATTTACTGCATTTCTACACCACCTAACCTCTTGGATTAAGTCAAGAAACAGCAACCCTGTATAATGTTAACTGTCGAGCCGGGGAAATGACCGTCAAGCAACTGTGTTCGTTGGTAGGTGACGTCAGGTCTAGGTCACGGGCCACGGCCAAACTCAAAGCCCCTCCTATATGGGAAGCCACCACGTTTCGCGCTTCGTAACACAGACAGAGCGCACAGGGTGAATCTAACTATAAAGCAAGGAATCTCTGTCTGTCTGTCTGTCTGTCTGTCTGTCTGAGTGAGTGTGTGTGTCCTTCGCATATCTCGAGAACCGTTCGTCCGATCTACTTCACACTTGGCGGGTGTATTGCTGGGGACCCAACGACGTGCAGTGTTGGATTTGGTGCAATTTAGACATGCGACACGTTCAATAGTAATAAACTTTGAATAAACAAGCGAACAGCGCTCTGTGCAGCAGCGGAGCGAACGGGCACTGCACTAGTTTTATGAATGGAAGTGTGAATGGAGGAGATGCCTTCCCCTGCAAAACGTATTTTATTGCAGTTATACTCTACCCGGTATTTGCGAAACAAAATCACTGAAGTGAAAGTTCTGTCACAAAACTATATTGTTACGTATCCGTGCGCATTTTTAAGTGGGTATACGGAAATCCTGGAGCTTTCTTAGTGGGTATACGGCGTATACCTGCGTATCACGTAGACTACACCACTGCGTTACTCTACAGGCATTTCCGACATTTGCTCAAATCACACATTGATTAGAAAAACATGCATTAGATAAATCACAGAAAGAAATATGTTGTACACTAATAGTGTACAGAAAATGAGATTTTAATTTGCCCGCATAAGCAGGTCTATAGATTCATGTGGGACAAATACTTCAAGTACCGCCAAGTGATTTCAAGTTGATTGGAACTGTCCTGCCGTGATAAATGACGGCGGGTAATGACTTGATCTCTGTCGTGGGATCAAAATGTGCGCGGGGCTGGGCGACGGCAACAGTAGGGCGTTAGCAGCCCTACTGTAATCCTATGCTGCCTGTGCATCCATCTGATAAAGTGTACAGTGATTGGTTGCCCTGTGCAGCGCTATCCCATCAATCATGACCGGGTCAAGTGTTGCGGGCTGCAGAGCGTGAACCTGAGGGGGTTTCCAGGGGACAAGACTCTAATGGAAAGCAGGCATGCCAAGCCGGCAAGACCGCCCCCTTTACCCCCCTCTTTACCCCTCCAAGCTACCGTCGCTCCTGGAGCATCTGGCGCCGTCTTTATTTTACATTATTCAGGAGCATTCTTTATTCCTGATTAGTTACTCTAGGATCACCCTACTGCCACGGGAGACCACCGATGAGTGTGCATGGAGTGATTATTGATACAAGCCATGTTGCAGACTTTGAAAATGTCGCTGGATGTCAGAGCATTAGATTCGGTCCAGAACTGTCTTCTTAAATCATATCTGCAAGGCACATTATCTGCCTATGGCTGCATGCAAACAATCAGCGCCACTTAATTACTTAGCCGAGAGGACTAGATTGTTTTGTTCATTGTTCATATGCGTTACTCTACAGGCATTTCCGACATTTGCTCAAATCACACATTGATTAGAAAAAAAAAACATGCATTAGATAAATCACAAAAAGAAATATGTTGTACACTAATAGTGTACAGAAAATGAGATTTTAAATTGCCCGCATAAGCAGGTCTACAGATTCATGTGGGACAAATACTTCCACTATTGCCAAGCGATTTCAAGTTGATTGGAACTGTCCTTGCCGTGATAAATGACGGCGGGTAATGACTTGATCTCTGTCGTGGGATCAAAATGTGCGCGGGGCTGGGCGACGGCAACAGTAGGGCGTTAGCAGCCCTACTGTAATCCTATGCTGCCTGTGCATCCATCTGATAAAGTGTAAAGTGATTGGTTGCCATGTGCAGCGCTATCCCATCAATCATGACCGGGTCAAGTGTTGCGGGCTGCAGAGCGTGAACCTGAGGGGGTTTCCAGGGGACAAGACTCTAATGGAAAGCAGGCATGCCAAGCCCGGCAAGACCGCCCCCTTTACCCCCCTCTTTACCCCTCCAAGCTACCGTCGCTCCTGGAGCATCTGGCGCCGTCTTTATCTGACCTCACAGCCGGAGCTAAGTACTATGTTTGTTGTCTGTCTGTTTTTCTCTTTCTTACAGCTTTCTTGAAAGTAGAGTAGTGGAAAAGACAAGAAAACAGAAAATGAAATCTTCTGAAGGCCACTTTTTTTGTAGCTCTGACCAGAGTGGAAATAAATGGGAGGTCACTTGAGTTGGACTCACTCTGAAAAATGAAGGCTCTCTTAGTAGTTCAGCCATGAGAAATGTAACATTGTCGCTCCGTGGCCTCGGCGTGTCACATCAACATGACCCTCTTTATGTTTGTGTACCCACAGTGACCCATTGTGATGTGGTCAGGCGTGATCGGTTGCCAGCAAGCTCTACCTCTATATTCAGCCTGTCACTTCACATCAGTCAACCCAATAGGGGTTGACCAATATGGGTTTGAAGGCCGATACTGATCATTTTGGATTGAAGCTGCCGATAGCCAATATTCTTTTTTTTTAATCTTTAAATTGTGCCTTTTTCATACCCCAAAATCAGTGTCAGTGTTTCCCCCAAAATGTTATTATTGAAAAAGCCTCTATTCGTGGAACAAAACAGCATTTAGACCATCATGGGACACTAAAACTCTCCACTGAAACCCAGAATAATGAAATTCTTTTGCTGTAGGTGGGTTAGCAGCTCCTCATGGCAAGGCACAGGTCAATTATCCTATCAGAATTCAATTTTATATGTTGAATATGGACACAAATGCACTTTTGGCTTTATGTTTTATTATTAATTTTATTGTTAACATATTCCATTTAGCTACTATTTCATAATAAATGTGTAAATTTGCATATCAGTTAGAACTTTTTGTTCCTCATTGAGCAAAGTCAGAGTGCATTTCCTGTTTCATTGTGATGAAAAACTAGTTGGTAATTTTAAATTTTTTAGATGAATTATTTACAAAACACTATGTACAGTATATGCTGATTTTTTGTTATGTAAAACTTGATGGATAATTCCAGTTACTTTCAACCTGGGCCTTATTTTCCTAGTTTTTGCCATCATGACAATTGATTGTGTTGAAAATTTCATCACTTACCTTACTGTAGAGCTTTACGTACCTCCAGGTTGCTGTCCAACACACACACACACACACACACACACACACACACACACACACACACACCGAGAGAGTAATCTCTAACAGTTGAACCCAAAAAGTAATTAAAACACATCCTTTGTGTAAAATACTTCCACACCACTGGAAGGATTTTTCTGGGCAGACATCTAAAATAAAAAAAAGAATAATCCTAAACATATTCACTAGCTGTGGTCAGACAGAAACCCCCCCATCATATTGCAGGTGGACGATATCTGATTTTTAATAAAAGGTCAGTGTCAGCCTGATGAAACAGCATAAGCCTATCACCTTTAGCTTCGCCTGCTCAGGAAAGCAAGCCTGGACCTCACACACATCACATCACTGTGGGGAGGAATTTACAGAGCCTGCCAGGCGAGTAAAGCTCATGCACGTGTTAGTAAAGCGTGGACACAATCTATGCAGAAGTGTGCAGGTTTTAGGTGAGCACGTTCTCAACAGCAGCACACATATTACTGAAGCCTCTCAGGTCGGCATACTCTCCGCGGCAATTGAAGCTGTGATTTTTCAAGAGGCGAATCAAGTGTCTCTTGCTCAGTAGGGTAACTCGTAAACACAGAAGAACACAATACAATATAATTAAATCATAATAGTCTGCAACTTTATCGTAGTACAAAACATAAACATTTTGAAAAGGAGTATCTTCCCCCCAAGGGCGTAGGTTTACTTTGGAAAGTGGTATGGACAAATCAGTAGGGTGCCTTAAGGTTGTCCCTCAAAAACACATTTACTGAAATTCTACACAACTTTCTATTTAGTACTAACGCTGGCACCAACACTCCCTCCATTGAGGATGACCCTGCCTGCACCAATGTCTATTTGTATGGCCCAAATACATGCCTGCACCTGTCACTGATAGACACAAACTGATATGGCCCTGAGATCCAGTTTGTCCACCTTGTCCTGATGGGCATGTTCATGTTTCCCCTCTCTGTGATTATAATGTTACCTGAGCCTCAGCTAGGAGAGCTGCTGCCTGCCCCTGTGCTGCTGCTCAACCCTTCATCCTGGATCTGAAATGTACATTGATTTATCTGAGTGACTACAAGCAATCATGCTCACATGAAGAGAAAATATAGCTATGCTACCTTTCTTTGCTGGATATACATCATTAGCCTATAATTAATTTCTAATGTACTTCAACTATTATTATCACTAATTCATTATACACATCAACTGCAACTCTTTGCTTCACTCATCTGATAACATATGAATCCAATATGAATAGAAAACACATTAAAATATGATTTGTGTTCATCTATCACTTAAACAGTACCATTAGGCCTTCTTACATGTTTACTGTTATGTCCCCTTTCCTTTTTTGCCTGCCACCCAAGAGTGAAGCGCTGTTGTTAGTTCTGATATCAAAACACACAGCCACACGCTGACAGGATGCCTGACCACAAGCTGCTGAGCCAGTGCTGCTAGCTGTTAGCAAAATACAGTGGAAACTGGAAACAAGTCACCAAAACAGCGACTGGCTTGTATGAGGAAATTATATTTGTACGTGACAGGAGCAAAACGGGTTGACCCTTTGTGGAGCCAATAAAATGTTTTCACAGGAAAAGTATGATCATTGATCATTGAATTACTGGTAGGGACAATTAAACAGGCCATCAAAAGTGAACATAAAATTACGCCCATGCTTCCCCCACTCCTCAGTAAAGCATGATGATATTAATGCATTAGATTATGTTAAAATCAGCCTTATTATCAAAATTGGCTTTGCTCTTACTACAAACTCAACATAAAATGTTACATGAACATGAGAAAATAATCTTATTTGTACTGTTTGATGATTGTATATTTGGCTTATGAATGATTATGATTATGAATGCGCACAAAAATTGATTCAAATACTATCATGTTTCTTTATTAGTATTAATAGTACTAATTTAAAGAGTAACTAAACCCCAAACCCAAATCTGTGTTAAGCCTGACATCTAATGGTAACAAGACTAGGTCAAAACCAAGTATATGTCTGGGCCGTGTATGGGTGTGCCACGTGCCACGGCCGACCAATGGTGTAACTAACTCTGCTGTAGACTGTTAATACAGAATAATAGTCCGTACATCCATACTGATCTCCGTTCCAGCGCGTCCCGTCTCCTCTCTCCGCCACTGTCCTCTCCACCGTGCCCACGGCCCGCATTGATCCTCCCGATCCAAGCGCCAGTCGCTCTGGAACCCATCGGTGCCGAAAACGGCGTTCGCCGGACACCCGGTGACGCATCGGCGTCGGGACCCCCGCCGAAATCTCGGCCGGATCACCGGGAACAAATCGGCGCCCAGCTATCGGCACTGGCCGGAACCGTGCCCCTGGGAAACTCCGGGAAGCGTCGGCAGTAAGCCCTCGGCGCGCCGAAACCTCCATGCTTGTCTGTGTCTCTCTCTCCGCCGACAAAACAGAGGGCTGTCAGGTGGACTGAGCTCGCGCATATGCATCGAAATAAACAGTGATATGATATAATTGTATAGATTCTACTTTAGCTTCAGCTTACATGCATGATATTGGTCAGCCTGCTTACTGTGTGGGAGAAACGGGCTCCCGATCTCAGCGGAGAAACAAGATGGCGGAGAAAACGAAACTTAAATTTCTGGCCACGTGCCACGGCCGACCAATGGTGTAACTTCATCACTCAGTCAGTCACTCAGTCAGTCAGGCACTGAGTGACAGACGTTCGCGTTTATAGGGCTGGCCCCGCTGTTGCGGTCCAGCCAAAAAGCATGCTACTGAAATTGTCATCTGCTATTGGCTGATCTCTGGTACCAGGTGATGTCACCTTCTATTGAGTAAAACAGGTGGTGACATCACCTGGCACCAAAGATCAGCCAATAGCCCTCAAAAGGTCTTTTATAGATTACACAAAAACTGTTATTTTTTTGTTCAATTTATATGTACACACAAACACAGATTCTTATTTCTTAATGTCAAAAAATTTGATTACTTTACCTCAAGTCCATTTCTTTGAAACATCTCCCAACACTGAAATGAGTTATATGCTATTCAAACAACACGTTGTTTGCTAATGATGTTTTTCGCCATTGTTTGATTTGTCATTTCTTAGTCCTGCTAATGTTTGAATAGCAAACAACTCATTTAAAACTTGCTGATAGCCTAATGAAAATAAGAGTAAAAAAAAGAACCCTAAAAGAAAAACAAGTTAGTTTATTTTTTAGCATGTAGTGAACATACCTACCTATGGACATTGTTCACTCCTGCAGCCACCAGCACCTTAAAAAGAAACTATTACCCACAGAATAGTCGATGATTGTTCATAATATGCTTGTTCAACTTATGACTATTTGTTTTGTTGGCCAAGCACCCACTGCACCCGCGATGGTCTCACCCTCTATATCAGTTTGTATAATAAGCTAAGTAAGCTAAGCAGTTAGTGTTGATGCCATCACATCCTTTGTTCCTGTCTGTCACCAATTAGCACATCTCACAAAGTTTTTCTTCTCCTCTTCTCTTCTCTTCTCCTATTCATCAAAGCTCATTTGACTTTTCTGGTTCCAGTTTGTGGAACTGCCACCCCCTGCAAATCAAAACCAGGAAGCAAGACCATTACTTTGGAACAATGTGAGAAGTGGCCAGTTTAGCTAGTGCCATGTATATCCTATGGTCCTTTGATTGTGTTTGTGTTACAGAAACTCAAACTTCATCATCAGAAAATCCAAGGAAAAAGAAATAGAGGCGAGCTGCTAAAAAGCTAGAGTGAACTAATTAAACTAAACACTAGAGTGAACATCGGCATTGACATCAAAGATGAAAAACACTTGAGAAGGAGAATGGACTGCGGAAAGATACAGATGTGGCTCTTTTTCTGTTGGACAGGTAGGTTTTGTTATTATTTATTAGCCACAGTCTACATTGAGTGTCTTTGTTATTATGTTGGACCAGTGCCTACATTGAGTGCAAAACACCAAAGCAATTACCGCTTATCACCAAAGGTGTGCCAATATCAAGAAAAACAAGCATCTTGGAAATTATCACTTTAAATCATGTATTTTTCTATTTCCCAAATCAAATCAGCATTCACCGCATTTTTGGCTGTAATAAATCTTTATGACCTCATTTCATATTATATAGCCTTACATAGAAAGTAGCATCAAACCGACAGTATATGAGGATAGAGTCTTTAAAGGGGAAACACTTAATTTAATGCTTTTCTGAAAGTTTAATTGCTTTTGTGTCTATTGGTGGTGGTTTGCCTTATGATGATCACCAAGTGGAGGTTATAGTTCATTCACCTGTTTGTTTACCACTCTTAAAGTCCCCATGAAATAAACTTCCATTACTTTTACTTCCTGGAAAACAGAGTATCTTTAATGGTGACCTCATGCTGCACCAGTAGGCGTAAATACAAATTCCAACCAATAAAACCATCACAGATTTTTGAACAGTCCCGCCCCTCCGCCCCTCCCATCAAATGCAATTGTCTTTCTCTCCCAGAATGATATTCCATTGGTTTAGACTTCATCATCATTTAATTGACCTCCATCAATCATTGAAATGACTACCCCTACCCTCCTTCATAGCTATTCCCTGTTATTGATATTCTCAGTTAAAAAGGCAAAAATCTATGCTTTTTGAGAACATGGAGAAGCATATAGCATCCTATCTTTCCTCAAAATTGCACCTTTCATGTTGTTTAACTTGCACTTGAGAAACACTTTTCGGACACTTTTCCAAGCATGAAAAAGTGTCATATCACTTGATTGCGGAATAAGCATCAACTTTTAATTAAAGAGACTAGGGAATCTATGATGTATATTTTAGACCTAATTAGCACGCCGACTCAGGGGACTGAAGTGATTAGATGTGTAAAGACTCCCCATGGATGCTGCAGACTAGCACACACACAAGCGCACACAACCACACACACACACACACACACACACATTCTGAGGGTGTTTGCACTCAGACTTTCATCTAAGCAGCATTTAAAGTGATATTTCACTTCGACATTTTCATTTTCCAGCATGCTGGCGTCGACGTTAGCTTCCCCTAGGATGTATATTCACCTTTTTTTCCCGCTGGGCTTTCTTTATCAATAATTGGAGTCAAGCAAAATTATCTGTTGAAGGAGAAGGCAGAAAACACACACGCAGTACTATCTGCAATAATAATATCAAAGCAGCAGTGGAGCTATTATCTATTACAGTTGCTCCTATCAGTAAGGCGTAAGTGTTCACCCGGTAAATAGAAGAGCATGAGAGGGATGTTAGCCATTTGCCAAGGCCTCGGTAATCCAAACAGAATGGGAGAGATTGAAACAGTATTTGATACACTTTCCACTGCCATTACAAAGCTAGAGGGCCCATAGGAGCGCCCACTCAGGCCCATTATGTCAGAGCAACACTAGACAGCGTGGAAGTCCTGCCTTGCACTACATTGCACGCAATACTGATTTAAAGCTGGACTTTTTTCCAGTAATAAACAGTTATTTTATCTGCCTGGACCGTGGAGTCTGGTTACACAATACCAACTGGCAGTATTACCATGGTTGGAGACACTCTCCATAGACCACTATTGAAGTTTTTGACTGGGTAGGACGAAAGTCTGCTAGCTATACAGCTAACGTTAGCTGGGCAGCCGAGTGCCGCTAGCTAGCATACTAGCCTACACAAAGAGCTTATATTGAAAATAAGTTTTGGCCAACCTGACTATTTGCTAGCTGCAGTTATTGTCAAGTCGCAATATTTATACCATCATAAGCCATGTTATTGCCTAATTTCATCACAAAAGTTACATTTAAAGTCAAATTACCTTTACGGAGAAGCCATTTTTACTATGGTGCTCTTTACTGGTGAGTTGACAGCACACAAGCGACTGGCTGCTACACCTTCTTTGATAATATAATAGTCCATCCTTTTATCTCTGGATGCCGGTGATGATGCAGGACGGCATTCAGAGTTGTCTGGATGAAAATAATACTCATTGTTTGGTTGTAGTCCGAACATCACCGGAACCACTGCTCGATCTTGGTGGGGTTCTTTTTTTCTTGTTGGCTGATGTGGAGAGCTGACTTTTCCTATAGTGCCACTAAAGTACTGGAGTTTTCAGGCTCGTAGTCGTCATGAGTAGTGAAAGCACAAGCACATCTGCAGCTCCTGCACATCTAAAGCGTCAACCCAGCCTTACAGTGCTGCAGTGTTGCTCTGCTGCCCAGAGGAGTTGTTTAGAAAATTATGTTGGTCTCTAATTGAACTAGAAAAGATGAAAGCAATGAAGGTAAAATGTGCGTTGTCAGCTCGACTCTATTGAGAAGGAAACAACTGCGGTGGGAGCTGCAGTACAACAGTATTGGATGTAGAATAGAAGCATGTGGGGGCTCATATGACAGTTGCCACTGTAGTGATTAACATTAACCTTGCCTTGTAGTTAATATGTGGATCAACACCATGACAATAAAAGCCCCCCCCCCACACTATTATACCACCATCACTGCTGAAACCCTTAATGATAGTGTTCCATTTCATTTGACTATACCTTGTGCATTCACAATGGAAATGTTAGTGGACTCATATTGATGTTGCACAGATGCAGTGGAGGGTAAAACCGAGCTAAACTGAAGTTTTTTTCAGCCTGACAAATCTTAATGAGGTAAATACACCACAGCAAGTGGTATGCAGCATATGAAAACAGGGCCTTTTTAGGGTGAAAAAACATAAATTAATGTTTATCTGAAAATATAATTTGTGTTTGTTTATACTGCCGGCTGCTTGCCTTATGATGATCACCGACTGGAGGTCATAGCTTACCCTCCTTTTTATTGATGATGATATTACATGCTGGACCTCTCAGCCCTCCAGTTACTGAGTCTCAATAAAGAAAAACGCTAGATGTTGTAGTAAACACACTCTCTCTATATCTTTGATGGGATTAAAAAACACACACAAGTGCGCTTCAAAACCAGCTTGAGTTTTCAAATCTATTGAAGTTTACCAAACGACCAAAGCCTGAAAAAGCCAGAATGGGAAAAGACATCACAACATACAGTATGTAGAGCCATTCCTCTATAGTGGATACTCATTTAGCCTTTAGCATTTGTTCCTTTCTCCATCTTTTTCTTTCACCCCATGAATCCATGGCAGCCCTATCTGAGAGAAAAGAACGATTGCTGAAATGTTTATGGATTGCAGCCTGAACATATTGTCTGGGTTCAGTAACATATTGTCTGGGTCCAGTAGCCTACTTTTCCATTGTAGTGAACAAAGGGTCCTCAGACGAGCCAGTGGAGAGTCTAATCAGACAACTTCTCACAAGGTGCAAAGAGACAAGAACCCTTTAATCATTTGCCACTTTTTTCTCTTCACTTTTTTCCTCTTTTTCGTACTCTGTGTGTATGTGTTTGTGTGCGTGTGTGTGTGTGTGTGTGTGCCAAAGTGCGAATGCATTCATGGAGGGTTAGACTGATATATTGGGCTGTAATTGAATATAAAAAATCAGATATTGGCCAGTCAGTCAGTCGTCTGCCTCTGATATGATGGATATGATGCAGTTTGAAGTTTGCAGTTTGAAGTAAGAACTAACTGTGATCCTACAGCATTGCCCTCCTAGACATGAAGCTGCTGGGAAAAAGAAACCCAATACGATTTCTGAAATCATCATGCCTTCATTAATAAACATGTTAAAAAGTGTAATGATATCTGAAAAACTGAGCGTACAGTACATCAAAATGTCAACCTGATGACTGATGACTTGACAAATGTACAAACATAGATCGATCGGTCTTCATGAAACTAATGAGTAATACTGTCAATACTCTCAAGATGATGTGTGTAAAGCCATGATGAAATTGATTAATGGGGAGCTCTATTAGAATTCTAAAACCTTTCAACCACAAGCTGCAATATCACAATACTTCTCCCTTTAGTTCTTTTGTCCTAAAAATTGATCAATACTGCACTGGTTGTCTATGGGAAGCCCTTAACCTGAACTGACTCTCTAATCGGACTCCACACAAATATGTATTTAGTATTAGTATTTTTATCATGAAAATGGCAAATTTAAAGATATTGAATATTGTTTAATGGTGTTTGATAGACAGTGACAGGTGACACAAAAGAAAACTACTGCTCCAAAACACTCTCAAACAATAATTGCACATTTACAGAGTGTATACAGCCCATATACACTATTATTAATTTGTAACCACGCTGAAAATGATGCTTGTATTTTGATAAATGCTAATTTTATACAAATTACGATGCCATTACCATAATCAAAGTAGTCAAGTGTTGCTTGTCATGTGCCGTGGAGCATGATATGAAGCTGTCGTGAGTGCACCACTGAAAATAGTAAAACTTCACCCAGAATAAGCGAAAGGGATGTCATGTTTTTTTTCGACGGCGTACAATATAACAGAGCCTCTCCAGTTGGTATCGAACAAATGTTTGCATGGCTTTAGGACAAAACTGACACGCCAACCTCCAGCAACATGACTGGAGTCAAGCCCATGCAAATGACTGCTATCAGAGACAAAGTGTGATAAATGGGCTGTCAATAGAAATAGTGCAGTGCCACATCACGCTCCCCATCACATCCTAGCATAGCCAAAAGCGATCTCAGAGGTCTTCACAAGCAACATCACACATCATCTAAAGAGTGCGTTGCTGCGGTGCTCTGATAATATGTTTAACTGTGTAATTGCTAGACTTTGGCTGCGTTACTCTGCTTTTTAACAAGATTTTTCAACACTTCAAAGATTTCGCCTCGTGCCTGTTGGGTCACATTACTGTAGCGTCAACAAGAGAGAGAGAGAGAGTCGTTTGGGTTTTAAGTCCGTAACACTTTCGAAAACGCTCCTGACCTTAAATATATAGCAAGTGCACTGCTCTAAAATCGCCTTTATAAAGGGATAAGGTACCATGGCTGATGGCAGGCTCATAAAGTATCAAAGAAATAGGCTGTCATCTTCGCTGAATAGGCTGTGATAGCAGACAATAACATACCTACAGCCGAAGTGCTGCAATGTGCTATTAATTTTCTTGCCAAATCAATCCCACTTAAGCCTGCATAATGTCCCATTTTGCAGCGGTACAGTGTGTGGAGATCTCAGGCAAATGATAAAGCGCCGCTCAGACCCATTTGGAGGCATTGGCTGATCCTTTTTGGCATTCCCCCTTCGTCTCCTCATCTTGTGGGGCGTAGCAACTGTCAAATGGGCGTACCTGCGGCGCTGTTCACCAGGCGGGCCCCCCTGATCACTGAGATTATTTTACTTCTCCGATGTAAATAGTATTTTTTTGACTGGCTTGACAAGATGGGCGGCTGATTGCCTGCATTCTCAGAGCCGCAAGGATAAAAAAAAAAAAAAGCAACTGCCTTTGCAAAACAAGAAGGGATTTTGAAGTTGTTTTAAAGTTGCGCTATGCGATTTTTGCACGTTGGCGGCCCTAAATGGCAGCAAGAGGTAACTGCTGGAAATTTAAGGACTTCCAAGAAATCATTTAAAGAGTAACTAAACCCCAAACCCAAATCTGTGGTGAAGCCTGACACCTGAAAAGTAGGGTACTGAACTGACCTTCTGCTTTTGGCTGGTCTTTGTGCCAGGTGATGTCAGCACCTGTTGTACTCTAAAGAGGAGGACATCACCTGGCACAAAGACCAGCCAATAGCAGATTGCTAGTGCAGTACCCTACTATAGGCTTCACCACAGATTTGGGTGCAGTTTAGTTACTCTTTAAGGTGACGTCAGTAACCGGCACACAGCACGCTCATGTTTCCCGGGCGGTCTGTGATGCTTTATACCAAAGATTCCAAAGAGACGAGAGAGGAAAACATCTAACCTTGGTGAGTCCAGCTTTCTCTGGTGGAGAGGCGGAGAGGAGAGGGCTCCGTCTTATCTCTTTAGAAACTAACGTTATATTATTTTGCGCTACGGACGCTTCATATCCAGGTCAATTCACACACCTGTCAGTAAAGCATATAAACTTTGCGCTTACCTGATAATGTCAGCACAGCGATTATAACAACAAGCACCGGGTAGATGTCAACAATGAAGCAAGCAATGCTTATCACAGATTCAGGATTATCATTCGCCGAAGGGAAAACCTGAAACTTCACGTGAGTATCGCACAGTAACGTTACAGCAAATGCAATCATTTGATAGGAATAAATTTGGAAGATCCATCTTGATACAAAGATAGTAGGTATTCCACATGCACCGATTGTTTTCTTCTTCCTGGAGGCGGGCCTTACTATGCGCGAGGGCCACCGTGACGCGCGAAAGCTGTCAATCTCAAAGACAACTGACAGATTCCCTCACAGAGATATTAACGTTACATATTATTTGGATAGGATTCCCTTAAAGAAACGTCATAAATGTAAGTTATTTTATCATTGAAAATGTCATTACATTTAAGTAAATGTACTGTATGTACTTAGGCCTCAAGAGCCCTTCTGGTGCCGGCAGACACATAGAAACCTCCCGGCAGGGCGCGCTTTGCGAGCGCACAAAAAAATGTGTTTTAGTGCAAAAGTGCTTCACCTCCGCTGCTACAACTCCATCCTAGGGGAAACACTGAAGACGGTTTGCATTTCACTCTTTAGTTTCAATTCATTACTTCCAATGGGTGCAGAAGTGACCATACCTGATGCCAGAATTCCATTTGGGCAAATCGGGCGAATCTGCAGGGTATTAATTAGTGGGGATGGGACAAACTTCTCTGTTGTAGCCCCACTTTGTGATTCAGGCTAATAAGACGGCTATATTTTTACATAAAAATCTTACCTAATGCAGCTTTAAAGTGACCCTTATGTTATGCCGTGTAGGTTTTGTAGGCCACTCACGACCAACACTGCCCATTTACAGTCTGGCCCATTCAATTATTTCCCCATCACCTATTTTATAAGTTTTCTTTCTTACTGTAGTTGCGGAACTTTGTCTCAATCCTTAATTCCCACCGTCAGCAAGCGAAGTCATTGATGCAGGGCACTCAAAGAACCTCTTGACTCGTGAAGGGAATTATATGTAAATCACTTGACATATTACCTCCCTCCTCACCTTCACAATCCAGAACACATTTCCACAATCCACACGCAGTGGGCAGAAGATTTGTCACACAGCGGAATTTTGAAGGTGTTTGGTTTTTGGAGGCAAGTGGCTGCGTTTCCGAGTGAAGTGCTTATTGGTGTGAGTGGCAACAGAGGCTCAGTGATCTGACTGATAATGTATGTGAGCGAAGGGAGAGGTGGGGGGGTGTCAATAGAATGAAAGACCCCAATGTGTTGAGCAATCCTCCTCCTCAAACTGTTTATGTTAATCTTTCCCCTGCGAAGCGAGAGGCGGCAACGCGAGTCGTTTGGTTAGATTGTCGAGGAGGATCCTGCGGAGAAAAGGAGGCGCTGGTTAACGACCTGAAGAGAGAGGGGAGATAACTGTCTTGACATGACAAAAGAGACGTGACCACGACTTGATAGCACACTGTAGGGAGGTTTCATTAAAGACGGATAATTGTCCCTTTTATATTTCGCCGCCAGATCTTTCATCACAATATTCCCCGCTGTTTTCCGACATGTGGCCCTGGTGTATAGGCCTGGCTTACATACGCTTTGCGCAAGATTAGTATCCAATAGTTTTCTGTCCCATTTGTCCAGTGTGCCGTCATGAAGCATTACGCTGGACCAATTTACACCACCTCTATTAGAAGAGGTCGCCGCTGCTAAATTATGCCCTTCCAATTGACTAAAACTCTCTCTCTCTCAGCGTACCTCTTTTCCATCACCGGGGAGCAAAGTGCAACATAGCAGCGACTTTTCATTTCAAGCAATCCCGCTCTCTGCTGTTGGCTCCCGCCACGGCATGTCTGACTGGTGTTTCATCTTCTGTGTCACTGAGCAGCATCTGAGGCCAATTCTCACACTTCAAGGAGCTTCGAGCGCCACGCCAGCATCTCTTCACACCACCTCAGCGGCCACAGTCGGCCCTGTGTCTATCTTCCTTCTATTCATGGATCACAAGGCAAATGAACCAACTGGTGGGGAAGTATAGCCAAGTTTGACACATCCACGCAAAGTGAGACACATAAACATACACAAGGCTGACTAGGGGCCTGGCTAGGGCATGCAGGCTACCGCGGACTGTACACTACAACTGCCTTTTTTTTATTTCCATGTTAGCGTCCTCCTACAAGTACAAAATAATTCAATTAGATCTACTGTTCATCAAAGAGTAAAATCCTGCAAAATCCTGTTTTTTATTTTGTCTACATCTTTGGTAGCAAGCAGTCATTCCTGTGGTGTTTTACACAGTAAAGTCAGGTCAGTCAGTCTATCAGTCAGCAACGCTCTCTCACTTCATATTGAGTGATGCTCGATCTATTGGTGTTAGGAATAGCTTTGCAACTGTGTTGGCTAATCTATATGTGGCAAAAACATATTTTTTTGCCAGCAAAGCAAGCTCGCTTGTCCAGTGTTTGTATCACAGCATGTGTTTGTAACTGCAGTGGCTAATATATGCTGACAAATGTTGTGATTATTACTTTAAGTTAATACACCCTTTTCACAAACATTGCTGCCGTACTTGCGCAGGCCAGCAATGTTAAAAAGCCAATTTTCTGTCGCCCATAACTCTGTCTGTGATCACTTATTTTATGTTTCAACATAATGTATAACACAATACAGGTGTTGTCATTGGCATATGTTTGTTTCTGTACCGCTATAAAAAAAAGTGACTTGATCGAGGGTCACAGAATGCTAACTGGCTAACCAAGGCTAACGGTAATTTCTATGCTGTTAGCATTTTGCGACCCTCGATCAAATCACTTTTTTATAGTGGTGCAGTCGTCTGACAACAGAAACAGAAAGATATGTCAATGAGAACACCTGTATTGTGATATAAGCTATGTTGAAACACAAAACAAGTAATCACAGACAGAGTTAGAGGCGACAGAAAGTTGGCTTTTTAACATTGCTGGCAATGGTGAGAACCAATCTATACCCTACACAGATGAAGTACATCAGCCATGTTTGTGAAAAGTGCCTATATTGTTGTGATGCCAGAGACTTCTACTCATGCTCCTACTCCTGATCCTCATTCAATTCTAGGGCATAATTAATGCAACATGAAAAAAATGTGAACATTGATTGCTCACCTGAAACTGTCTTAGCTGCCAAAAATATACACAACCCATTAGTCAACTAATTAACTGAGAGGGGTCAGTCTTACAGATAATGTACACACACACACACACACACACACACATTATATACACAGACAGACCCAGAGACATGCACACACACAAAGGCAAACCCAGATACAAACACATACGCCATCTGCATTCGCTGTCATATTTTGTCTTTCCTTTTTTGCTGCAATATAATTGTTATCAAATCCATTCACATTGAGCCTACGAGTGGAAAAAAGAGGCCTGATGGAAGCACATGAAATACATGTTGATAGGCCCCAGGGAGTTTTTTTTACTCTTCAGAACAACACACGGAACCCTCAGCGGAATGAAATGATAAGGGACAGATGAGTGGGAAGGAGCTGGGGGTGGCATAAAATGATTCACCATGGCCTAATTCACTCCTTGGTCACTCTCAGTTCTAATGTTTCAGTACAATTTTACACCCTCCCTTGATATGCTGGCAGACCGCTTTAGCTTCACTCTCGGGAGTCAAAAGGGAAAGGCACCGCTGCTTGTGGCACTCTCTCAGAAAACACAAGCTGCATCCCGAAAGAAGCAATATTTCCACAGAGAGGCTTCGCCCTCTCTGCAGGCTCTGACAAACATGTGCCCAGCAGAATCAGCACAACAGATGAGGCTGAAATCATGCCTCTAGGCTAGCTTTCATGTACTAACTCAAACCCCGTCTTGCCAGATGACTACCGGCTGCTCCGACCAAGTCAGAGCTTTGATAAAGCGCTGCCGAGCGAGCAGAGGGATTTTTGAAGATACGGGCTCCCAAAATCTGATAAATATTAAAGGTAAGAGTCCAACTTGGTTCGGTGCCTGGTGGCTACGGCTGGTCCTAGAGCGGGGTTGTTTGGGTTGGATATCCGCCGGCTCATTCAGCACCTGGCCACCAACAATCCCAAAATCCAACAGAAGACTATAACAGCACTGAATATTGCACAGTTCTAGCTCAATGGTAGAAGCTCTCAGTTGATTCTGAAGACACAGATACAACATTTATCTATCAATCACCTGCAACCACAGAACAATATGAGCTCTATACTTCCCTCAAGCTCAACTATATGATATTTCAGCACCATTTCAGTGAAAAATACTCGCTTAACTCCTCCATCATTTCAGTGTGACCAAATAGCCAAACACTATTTGACAGAATGAGGCTGGAGAGTTGCCTATAGCACCATTGAGAGATATCAAAAGGCTGTCCAGAGTGCATTACAAGCCCATTATCCCTCCGAAAAGAGAGCCATTTTCATTTGATGGTCACCAGAGCCTGGGCTGCTCTCCTTCTTCACTTCTTTTCACTGTATGGCTCAAACGTCCACATTAAGAGGAGTTGGTTTACTCTGGCTGGGTAGATCACTGGACAGCAGGGCAACTCAATATCCTTAATTAGGATGAAAAACTAGTTAGCAGAGAGAGCTGCTGTTCTGGACAGACTCTTAGCTTTACAATCAGGAACTGTTATCCTGTTGGGTTTTTGTGTGTAAAAGATCCAGAAGTCCAATGAAGAGCAGTGGGAAAGTAACAAAGCTGCTTAAGAGTGAAAAGAGGCTCCTTAGGGTAAATGGGCTCTGTACACGAAATCACGGGGAGTGGTGTGAGTGAGTGAGACGTCCTTTCCACCTCGCATTAACCTGGGTGATGGGACTGTAATTGGATAAAGCAAAAACACATAAAAGTCAGGTGCAACCAAGAGACATTGAAGATCTGATCATCAAAAGCACCTCAGGAGGTGGTCAGAGATGCATTTGGCCACATTACCGACAACGTGTACGTCTACATATAACAACTACGTAAACGGAAATAAACTTTAGTGCACAGATCCAACCAGGAAATCAAATCGAACAGGTGGCAAGCAGCACAGATACTAACATACAGTGCTGTAGGCAGAGTAACATTGTTAGTATTCAAATCCAAACCCTCAGCAGGTGGTCTGGGGATTTAAATTTGTCAATTTAAAACATTTTTTTTTGCAATTTACAATAGATTTGCAATTTATGTCCATCTAAAAGTGCAAAACTAAACTTACTGTACTGCAATTCCAGTGATCACAACACACCAGGAAGGTAACCTGAAGAGCTACTGGGTATAAAGCATTTTTAGCCCAACTTACTAAGCATGTCTTTGCAGACACAACAGTATGGACATCAACAGAGTAGTCTTTAAGAATGTATTATTGCATCCATTTATGGCTCCAATTGCTAACAATTACTTTGTTACAAGCCTGAACACTGGTTAAATGTGGCTGGCTGTGTGTTGGCTAAATGCTGTACTTCAATTTCCCTGTCAATCCTCAGTAGGCCTAGCTTATATGATCAAACCCCTATTTGCATTTCTATGAGACTATATCGGTACAGAAATAAAATTGCTTAGATTTTTGCTAACCTTTTGGTAGAAACTACATTTTGTGGCTTACAAGATACTGAAGACATACTCTGTAAACTTCGGGAATACCACATCTTAAATACTAATAGGACACTTTTGTCACAATTTGCAATCCTGTTTGACATTACTTCTTGAGGCTATTTACATTGTGCACAATGTGTTTTGAAGTCATTCTTAGTTAGCTAGCATGCTATACCTGTAAGGTTAGCCAGGCTAGCACGCTAAAGGCTACATTACGTTGCGTGAACACAGCTTTGCCACCGCTTGTGGGCAAGTGAAAACTACTAATAAACAGGAAAAAATTGCATATGTTGGTAGCATATACCCTTCAAAAATGGATTGTCAGCATATTTGTGGATGGAGACCAAGCCAGACAAGGTGTTTATTGTACATTTTTACGGAAGTATTATACTACAAGAGGAAAGTGATGTGCATGGCAATCTGGTGATAGAAAAAGAAGTCTGATTTTAATATTTAAAGAGATGTATTTTAATGGCACGTGTAAGGTGTGAAGGGGGCCTGAGTGTCCGCTGCTTGAACGTGTTTAAAATTAAGGATCAAGAAAAAATACCCTGATTTTTGACATTTAAATTCATTGCTTTAATACAAAGGTACAATAGAGTTAAACGAATGGGACAGTGTTGAGTTTATTCCCTCTCTGTGACTCCTTTTTTTTTCCTCTATTGTGTGACTAAGCCTCAGATCTTTGCCAACAGCCCCGGGTCCTTCAAAAGGAGTCTAACTAGCCAAAACAGAAACTAATTGGTGTGGCTGAGGGCAAGTCTGTAGTGTATGACTCATTAAGTTTTGTTTTAATGAACTAGTGTACTGCGTGATTAGGAGTGCAGGACAAAGACCCAGCGCCCTGGCACATTAGTGTGCTTTAATAGTCTGACAAGTCGGGTCTTGTGCAGTCCTGGGAGTTAGTGAGTACTTTCTGGCGCCACACATTTATTTTTGGAGTGTCACTCTTGAATCTCTCAAGGTGAGGAGAGGGAAACTTTTATTTCCGCTAACAATCGCAGCATCCGAAACCAAGCAACTCAAACTCAAAGCGCGCTCCATTTCAAAAGCATCAACAGCTGAGGGTAACCAAATAATGATGCAGTTTATGAAGGATTTATAGCTAAAACCTGTGGGAAAAAAACTTCAGAGTGGAAAAAAAAAAAAACTGGCACATTATTCATCAACCAATACACTGCAGCTCTATCAGCTATCTTTTATCGTGCAGCACTGGTTTATGTCCTGCAGCTCTGTATGCTCTGCTATCATTAGACATACCACATGCATGGTTTTGCTCGGCTCGCTTTGTGCGCAGCAACGTTTTCACTCGCTGGTTGTTGGCTACAGCGCTGCCGCAACGGGGCTTTGATCCCGATAATAAAACGGAGCTCCACCGGCAATTAGTTTGAAATGAACATGTCAACATTGATTTCCCTCTCAAATCTCCTTTAATTGCCGAATGCCGCGTTAACCTTACGGATCTCTTAAAAGATGTACAGGCGGTGGTCCCGCGGCGCTGTGTCAGTGCATCCTAAAGGCAGTTTCATTAGCGGCGCTACGCCGAAACCTCAGTCGGGCAAATTAAAGCACTCAGACGCGCGGCGTTGGGGAGGTTGCCGGGAACATTGGCTAAACCAGATAGCCAATGGCATCCCAGGATAAACTTAAGTTCAGCTGACAAGGTGAAGATTCACAGGAGCCCCCCCATGGGAAAACACCTCTCTCTCTCAGTCTCTCTCTCTTTCTCCCTACCACCTTCCTTATCTATATATGTACACTACCAGTCAAAAGTTTGGACACACCTGATTGAGTGTACTATGTTTTCCATTCTCTTAAAGCCATTTCGATCTAAAGGCTTCTGCTTAAATGCTTGAAATGTGTTCCTTAGACAAATATAAATAGTGAAGTTGATGTTGTATGAATGTATGAATTTTTTCCAAAGCCTTTGCCTTTCCATCAAGGCAAATGGCGGCTACTTTAAAGAATCTAAAATATAAGATAGTTTTGATTTGTTTCACACTTTTTTGGTCGCTGCATAATTCCATTTGTGTTATTTCATGGTTTTGACGTCTTTACTGTTATTCTAAAATGTGGAAAATAGTAAAAATAAAGAAAAATGTGGTGTGTCCAAACTTTTGACTGGTACACAAAGTTGCCTATTGTCTTTCTCTACTTCTCTCTCTCACATACACTCCGTTTCTCTTTTTCAGCCCCAACATTATGTAAAGAGCTGCAACATCACACAGCGGAGGAAGACCCAATATGTAATTCCGCTTCGTAACTGAAACTGTTCTGTTTTCACTTACCGACAGACAGGTCCTGCGCACAACGTGTTGGGGCGGGTGTTAAAGTATTTCATGTAGCGCTAGGCTTTTGTTTTTTCCCCCACCTCCCTCCCCCCCTTTTATGTCCATGCTAAACCAAGTCCAGTGTTTCAAAGGGAGGCCTAAAGCGGTAAGGAGCCATGAGCTTTCATAGGCCTGGCATAAAAGTAAAAGAAACCATTGATCATACTCTTGCGTGTTGTGAGAGCCTCGCTATTATTCACTCCGGCTCCCTGAGGTTCATCTCATGGGTATTGCAATTTCTCTGAAAGTGTGCCTGGGAACACACACACACACACACACACACACACACACACACACACACACACACAGCAACAGACACACACAAACTATTAAATGTAGATAAAAATAAAAAATCTCTCCGCTAAATGGTTAGCATTTTTCGGTATCTCGGCCTGATGTCGGCGAATGGAAACATTCTTCCCCTTGGGGTTAACTAAGTACACCTCTTCATGTCTTCGCGAGGTGATTGGCTATTGATTTCCCGTCAGCGCGCTAGATTGGTCCGTGGCGTTTGCCCAACAGAGACAGAGGGGAGAAGTATGGTTCTTTGCCATTTCATTTCCAGCACCATTAGAGCTGAGGAACTTATCAACTGTTGTTCTGCCATGGACCGTCTGTCACGTTCAAGATCGTTGCGTTAAGCCGCCGAAATGCATTCAATTCAATAATCAATTCACAGGTGTAATGGTATGTAGCGCATTACTGCGGCCGTATTGACTGAAATCGCTCTCATATATTGCCCACTGATATGGTATCGAGTTGGCTTTGTTCAGCCCTTTCAATTTCTTAACCCTCCCATAACATATACTGCATATACTGGCATTAGCTGGGGCTCACAGTGCCTATGCGCCTCTGTTGTGCGTGCGGCTACTTTGGCACTGCAGCGGCACGTACTGAAAGCGAGGCAAGGCTGGAGTCCAATATGTTTAATGAATAGTGATATGGTATTAGTATTCTGTGTGTGCAGACAAACTCGGTCCTTTTGCAGGCTCTCTTCCCTCTCTATGTGAATGACACACAGAAATCAAAAGAGCGGCGGAGAGGCACAAAGGCCTTTCATCTGCCGCTGAGCACAAGTAACTGGAAGAGCAGGGCAGAGAGTTGCAGAGAAACCAAGGCATTAGATTCCTCTTTTTTTTTTCTTACCCCGTATGCCATCCAAAAATCCTTTTTCCATTTTGTGTTCCGGCTGTGGCCGTCCTCTCCTCTCTGCCCCCACGGAGAATAGAGATAATGAATATAAATCTGACGAAAGCAAACAATTGTGTATTAGCCCTCTGCAAGAGGTACAGTAATATAACAGTATGAAAGTTTAATCAAAACGAAAGATGCTGGAAGAAATGGAGTTGACAGCCAGGAGGAGGCGAAGGGAGGGAGATAAAGACAAGGGGGATGTCAAGGGACCTGAAAATAAGTAGTCCCCCAACTATTTCCTTTTGCTTACAAAGAATACTACTACTTTATATCTATTGTACATTAATATTAATACCCCTAGTCCATGTCAATAAATTTCAAAGGCATTCCTCGACAGATTTCAAAGGGGATTTTTCTTCCTGCAGCATAAAGGGTCATGTTATCATTTATCTGAAATGCACTGGAGCACAGAGGCACAGTAGCCAAATACTGACATGCAGGGTAAATTTTACCTTGTCAGGGGAAAATATAGCCTACCTGGCTTAGAGTCCAGCTCTACCTCAGTGGGTATTTAATCAATAGTGCCATGCAGTGTTACAGTTCATAAAAACAGTGTTTTGTTAAAGGAATAAGCAGAGGTTCTGGTGGACTGACCCGTTGGTCAACTTCCATTTTATAACTTTGTGACGAGAATAACATAGACACCAAAATCATCCATGTGTTCCAAGTAGATCACTGGCTCTGGTGCTTCATGCATTTTAGCATACACTGTGTTGAGTGATAGTGGACTCCATGCTAACACTGTAGCACTATGTGATAGACTCCATGCTAACACTTTAGCACTATGTTGAGTGATAGACTCCATGCTAACACTTTAGCATACTATGTTGAGTGATAGTAGACTCCATGCTAACACTGTAGCACTATGTTGAGGGATAGACTCCATGCTAACACTTTAGCATACACTATGTTGAGTGATAGTAGACTCCATGCTAACACTGTAGCACTATGTTGAGTGATAGACTCCATGCTAACACTTTAGCATACACTATGTTGAGTGATAGTAGACTCCATGCTAACACTGTAGCACTATGTTGAGTGATAGACTCCATGCTAACACTTTAGCATACACTTGAGTGATAGCAGGCTCCATGCTAACACTTCAGCATACACTTTGTTGAGTGACAGTAGGCTCCATGCTAACACTTTAGCATACACTATGTTGAGTGACAGTAGGCTCCATGCTAACACTTTAGCATACACTATGTTGAGTGATAGCAGGCTCCATGCTAACACTTTAGTATACACTAGATTGAGTGATCTAAAGAAATTCAGAACTTGCAGCAGCTCTAAAGCTTATGGTAGGCCCTATGTAATTTGAAATTATATGCGACGTCTTTGTGTAGATTGCTAAAATGTACAAGAAATATGATGCAAAAATAACAGTTTTGAACTGCCAGGAACTACTTTCCCTGTTTCCATAGGAAGTGAAGGTGATGGCAGACTGTGTACAGCTAAAAATCACTGCACACTTCCAAAAATAAACCTGGCTACATCAGCTACGTTGAATTAATGATATGTCATTTTTTAAATGTATTCATCTACAGGCCATATAATAAAGAACACTTTTATTACTAAAAGGTCAGTCTACTTTTGAGGTAATGCTAGTGGCTTACTATCCCTCAACATAGTGCACGCTAAAGTGTTAGCATGAAGCACCAGAGCCAATGATTTACAGGGGACACATGGGTGATTTTGGTGTCTATGTTCTCATTGTTTGATGGGTCAATCTACTAAAAACTTGGTGGTACTCCTTTGAGGCCGTAACAATCATTACATTTCAATCATTACAGAATGCAGCCAGTCAAACCCAGTGTCACCAAAGTCCCTTTAAGCAAAGTTGGTTCACTCAGGCGCCATCTTCGAGTCGTCTATATATAGGCTAAGTTATGACATACATCCAACCATTTGCATTACATATTTCTGAAAAATTTTATGAATTGTTAAGAACATGGAGTGTTAAATTTTCAAAGTTTCAAAGGACACTATTTCCACTTGTACACAGCTGCGTCCACTGCTTCTCCAAACAGTGAGATTACGATATTCAAGACAAAGCTAGTTTACAGCAGTCCCATACATACATTTGCCAACTGTCAGCAGTCATGTCATGCATGCAGCCCACAGTAGGGAGCTGACAGTTATATATATGGGAATATCATGTTATTAAATTATTTCAAATGTATTAATAAAACAGTTGCTGGCAGAAACTGCTGATGTTGCCCCCAACTTGCATGAGATGTCGTGAATAACATAGTTCCGCTGTTGCGTAAACTTGAAAGTATGATTGGTGGATTTTCTTCACGATATGCACACAAAGGTGTGTCAATTGGCCACCTTTAGTGGTACGAATTTTCCCATTCAACACGGATAGAATGCCCTGTCTCTATATATAACACCGTCTCTGGTGTCACCACACCAGGAACGCGCTGGAGTGCTCTGCTAGCCATCTATTCATCAGAAGTGAGGACATTGTGCGCACCAGCTGGACATAAAGCGCAGCAGCATTACTCATCAGAGTCGGGTTCATGCGGGTCACGTCACCTTGGACCCCCGCAGCCTCTCACAGAGCTTTCCGTCACAGAAAGAAATGGAGGATGGGAGATGTGGGCCTTGTGAACTGCAAACCGCTGGGATAATGCAGGGTCATTATTGACTTGCCCTCGGCCATTGCCTTGCATCTCTCCTCGTACCTCCATAGATTATGCAGCGGGAGAGAGAACATTGTCATCGTTTTTTGTTTTTTTTCCCCTGTCCCTGAAGTTTCCACCACTGCCACAGGCGAACCCCGCTGATGTGATACCTTCTTACCAAACGACATATTTGCCATTAAGTGACGCCTTCATGGGCGTTCTATCATCCGGGCTTGACATAATCAATGACGCTTGCCATATTGAATGAGACATTTTTTTTTTTTTACGATTGTTTTTTATCGTCGCATAGTGCTGCCGTCTAGAAATAGGTTTTGCAGACCTTGTGCGACATCATTCGATTTTGACCGTGTAAAGAGATGAGACAAGCTTCCGGTGAACATAAGGGTTTCATCCCCGCTAAGAGCAATCTAATTTAATGCGATGTAAAGTCGTGTCAGAGATAAGATGAATCCACGCGGAGATAAAGTGAGCTCAAATTGAATCTGCCATCAGTCAGGGCGGGAAACGCACACATAGATCTCTATTCGCCGGCCCGGGCTGCGGTCCGCCTCCTGTGGTGAATTGGCGTCAAAATGAAGGAGATATTAATCGATTCATGTGGCTACTCCACCGCACAACTGGAGCCTTGCACAAAGCCAGTGGGGAGAGGATGCGGTATTTGTATTTGCTTCTGTTCCTGCAGTCTTGAGGCTCTGTGAGATGCCAGACCAGCTCCCACATGCAGACTAGACTATCAGCAAATTTGGCCCCAAAGCTCTGAAAGCCCCAGACCAGCTACTGACATTTGAGAAGTAAAAATGCTAGGGATTTATGCAAGAGTGATAAGGAGGTTAGAGTGGGTTTTCCCTGCGGCTCGTGGGTCGCCGACAGCCTGCTGGACTCTGCGGACAAACCCTGTCTGAAGACCGAGCCAGCAGATCTAGTCCTAGAGAGGAAATGAGTCCAGCATTATTCAGCATGGGCTTACAGTCTGCTCATATAGCTCTCCCTCTCTGATCTTTTATGTGGGTATTAATAACTTATGAGTGAGCATTTGAACAATCAAAAGGCTGCATGAGTCTGTTGTGATTGCTATCTTAGTAGGAGGGTGTGACAATGAAACACAAAACAAAAGAGCAAATCATGAACTATTGATGTGTGTAGCTGTAGTGGGAGTAGTGGATGCAGGTTGTCTGTGACTGAAATAATGACATTTTATTGCCAGCTTTATAAAGTAATTAGGTAATCTGCGTGTTTCCTGGCTTATGTATCGGCGTATCGGCCATTATGAAGATAGCCTGGGCTGTATGTGTGTGTGCACACGTGCATGTATGCAGACAATAGCCTGTGATTAATGAAATCATCAAGATAAGCATCCCTCGATACCCCTCTTTCTCTTTTTCATTGTATCCATTTATCGAGAAATTCTCAATACCAGCACTTGAATGCGGCCTTTCAGCCTGAAACAATGGCTCCAGCGACAATTAGAGACACTGGCGCTGCGACAATGAGAGACACACTGTACTCAGATCAGCCTCAAAAGCGAAAGGCAACCGTGGAGGGAAATCTTCTGTGTGTTTTCTTTCCAGGAATCGGCACAATACAGAAAAAAAAACATTACCAGGTTTGTGTAATCTGACATAAACAGATGCTTGGAGGAGAGCGTCATTCCTGTCCTTTTGTACGCGGCACACAATGGCAATTGTGTTTCTCATCCAACCTGTATTATGCGGCCTTTCATCATCGTCTAAATGCAGTATAGGGAGATCTATTGCCTCGGCAGTACAGAGAGCCTATGTAATTTAACCTGCGGGACGACAGTGACAGGCAAAGAATACAGCCCAGCGCGGCCTTTGACCTTTAACACATTGATCGATTGTTTCGGTGAGTTCATTGCCGCCGCTGCCTATGCGCTCCGCTCTGCTCACATTAGAAATCATCTGTCTATGTCCTGTCTCTCATCTGAAAGTGCATAGGCTGCAGAATGACTGGGGACTCGTACTGTACCGTCTTCCGATAACGACGCCGGAGGCAGAGAGCAGAAAAGGGTCAAACGCCGAAGCTTATCAGCCAGTCATAAAGCACAGTAACTAGATGTGACATTGCTTGTAATCTCCTCATGCAGATTAAGTGGGACGGGCCTCCGATCAATGGATGATCAAGACTCTCCAATTAAAGAGGTTGCCGAACGCTAGCAGGTCTGTTTGGTGGTGATGATAAAAAAAAAATATTAAAAAAAGTCCATTAAAGTTGCTAATTAAATGATAAGCGTAAATTAAAACACAGGTCAAGAGAATGAACGGCGGAATTTTTAAGCAGCCAATATCTACTGGCTAAACGCGATGTGGGGTTGTGTGTGTGTGTGTGTGTGTGTGTGTGGAGGGGGGGGGGGGGGGGGGGGGGGGGGGTGTCTAAACAACCCTTCCATCACAAACTCATAACTGCATAAAAATACCTAGAGTGCTGCAGCTGAAGCACTCCGAAATGTAAAACAACTCCGAATGAGGCCAGAAAATAATCACGCAACGTGGCCGTTAAGCAACAACATAATATTTTATTTCTTTTCCATTTTATACACTATTTAGAAAATAAAACACATTGAATAAATACAAATTTAGAAAGCAACAGGTTTTTCGGCGAGGCGATCACCGTATTCCCACAGCAACACATGGTTTATTTTTTACATAGCTCTCTCGGACTAGTGGGGTTTTTTCACGTTTGCGGACCCCCCACCCCCGAAGCAGACTGGGCCACACACTGCAATGAAAACACTTAGGACTGGCATGCAGATGCTGAAGTGGTCCCCAATTTACGGACACAGAGAGAATGGATTGGCACATTGATAAAGACGTTGATAACATCTAGAAACACCTGGGGAGGGGGGGGAGGAGGGGAGAAAAGAAAAACACCTATTTACACAAATAATAAATAAAGAGAAATAAAGTCCCAAGACGACTCTACTGTACAGGTATGTCCATAGGATGCGACCGACTTCGTTCCTTTTTGTAAACGTCAACCTCAAAAGCAAGGAGCCTTCCCTCAACGGCCGCACCCAAGCAATAGTTCAAATATAGTACAGTACAACATGGGATGTTCACCGACAGCAGATTGCACCATTTACAGAGTGTTACAAAACAAACACGCAATATCGCCCCGTGGTATCAACTGTAGTCCCTTGTATGTGTTTGTTGTTCGTAGTAAGGCAGGATATAGCGGAGCTCTGTGAATCAGACCCCCCCGTTGTTTAAGTTTACAACCGGTAGTCGGGTCGCTGCGGCGGCGGCCGTACAAAATGAGCTGGGACGATTCGACTCCACTCCCGTTGGCGTCCTCCGGTTTGGCGGGTGTAAGTGGCACCGAAGGGAACGGGTCGGATGAGAATGCCGAGGAGAAGCGAAAGGGCGTCGGTCGTATGTTACAAGTTTGTCCAGTTAGCTTTCTTAAGTGTCTTTATGGCAGATAACGGTTTCATCCGGGCATGGCGAAGAAGACAACCAGAGCGGTAATACATGGACGAAGGAGCCAAGAGCAGAGAACCCGGGACGCGGGGACCCCGGGACCCCGGGACCCCGGGACCCCGGGACCCGAGACTTTCTCCTCGAGGAAGAACAGGAAGCATGGGATCGGTGCTATCTGACTTCCAGGCAGTCCAGGTACTCCAGGGCCAGGTCGTAGCAGAACCGGTACTGCTCCTAGGAACAGCACATGGGTTTAGTGTTTACACAGGACGCCAAAAGGGACCAAAGGTTCAAGTCAATCAGTACAGAAATGGCTGGGTTCAGGCTGTGGCCACGATGTAAAATTGCATGACTTTTCCATGACTTTCCTAGTCTAAGAGCTTCCAGGACCTAAAAATGTTCTTTCTTTCTGGGTTGTTAAAGGGAAAATTCACCTTTTAATACCTTTAGATATCATCAATCTGTGATGCCCAATGCATTCCACGAGTTATTTTGTGATGAAGTGTTGCAATTTACCTTTTTTGGCGTACCCACTTTCCCTCAACCTGCCTCATCTACTTCTACTTCAGCTGGTGATTTCCCATGTTTCCCAGAATGCCTTTTGACAAGCCCCAGAGAAAGGGCATGAACTTGTTTTCAATCAAAAGTGGGCGTTTGGGCATAAAGTGCGATCATATAGCTGTGGGTTATACATGTCTATGATCACAGCCGCTCCTCTTACTAAATTGGTCTCTCTGTCTCTTCTACAATGGATTTCTCCCTGTAGGATTGTTGAACGTCTCAAAATGGCGGCTCTAGAAAGAAGCCCTCGCTCTTTGATTCTGAGGGACTGACACCAAAGACATTTACCGTTAATGTTTTAGATCGCTGAAACATTTTCTGCTATCAAACTCCATTATAGCTGTCCTGGAAAAATCTTGACCTGACGTCACATTGTCTACATTTGGGAAGCTATGTTCCAGAATAAGAAAAATAAACTCAAACAACAAAATGCACCCAGAAATACAGTAGTTGCTTTTTTTAACAGTGTTAAAGTGTTTTAAGGTGGATTTTTCCTTCCATGTGTTATATGGACTAACAGACTTCACCTGTGTTTCAACTGGCATGAGGGTGAGTAGATAATGACAGAATTTTCATTTTTGGGTGAACTATTCTTTTAAATTTTTCTAAAGGGGTAAACAACAATTTCCGCTACAATATGGAATACACCTCTCTAAATTCCATGATATTCCAGAAATTCCGTGATCAGTGGGAACCCTGTTTGATGTGGTAGGCTGATGCAGTTTTCATAATAACGATATGTTGCGGTGAAGAACCTTACTCACCATCGTCTCCACCATGTTTGGCTTGGAGTTGCGCAGTGTTTTGGCAGCAAAGAACACGTCCACCATGCTGTGGTGGCGAATCATTTCCAGGATCATGGTGCAGGCACAGAAAGTACCGCTTCGACCACCACCATTCCTACTCCAGACAAACACACACACACACACACACACACACACACACACACACACAGATAAAGACATGAGTGATTTAATACAGATGCGGTACAGGAGCTCAGACAGCCTCTCGGAAGGGGAGCTACAGAGTGAAATGTCACAGCTTGACTGAGCTCAGATCAAGCATGCTGTCAGAAAAAGGCCAACTGGCAGACTTTAAAGATGAATATCTGAGTAAAGTTCTCATTAAAATACGGGAGCAGAGACTTAATCAGATAGGGGATGTCTAACATACAGCCTGACCTCCAGAGATCAAAGGGTTTGGGGGACACAGAGTCTAATGAAAAACAGAATCCTACAGTCAAACCTAAAGCTTCTTTTGCGACAATTACAAACGCAGCTAATGTAAAGAGACAAACACTGTAATGGTTGAGTTTTTCTTTTGAGCCATTTAAACTGAGGGCTTGTGAAATGTAAGAACTCCGAAAAACCAAAATGAAGTGTGAATGTGACACATTTAAAATAAATCCTGAGAATAGCACTTTAAATGTAGTCTGGCACTGTGTCAGATGTCTGCTAAAAGTCTGCATGAGAGAAGACATCAGGGTGAAATGAATGAGTTGGGTACCAGGGTTAGACCGATATATCAGTTTGTGTTGGTCAGATATTGGCCATTCAGTGTTGTCCACCCCCAATATGATGAAGGTCCCTCCATGACCAGAACTCATGAATATGTTTAAATCATTTCAGTGTTGTGTGGGAGGATTTTACTCAACAGTCTGTAAAACCTGCAATGAAACCTGCCTCACTCTTCCTTCAGGAGCTGCTACCCACCCAAAAGAAGTTTGGCCTTCAGTGGAGAGTATCAGGGTGTGATCACAGCTATAGTTTGTTTTCTTTGGTCCAAATACGTACCAGAAAGATACATTGTTGCACTTTGCATCTAGTTCCTTTAGGCTTCACACTGCCTTTATTACAAATTAACCAATAGTTGTAAACATGTCCATGGTCATGTTCTCTTTCTCATTGATTGGACAGTTTTGCCATTATCATATTTTTTTGTGCAAGCCGTGGCATGAACCTGCTCTGGCGGTCTTACAGCTAAGAGCTCACGAAGAATCGGTTGAATATGAGCATCAGGCGAGACTGAGACTGGACTTCACATCCTGTGGTTGGTGCGAACCGCACCTCAGTCCACATGGAAGAGGACTGAGACCTGCCTGAGTTCAAATGGCATCGTTCTCACCTGCCCAAACGAACTTAACTAAAAGAGTAAACACTCTAGAGTTTGGGTGAATTGAACCAAACAGGCTAGGTGGGAACGTGCTCTTGGTGTCCCATGATGGTCTAAATGCTGTTTCAGAGGCTTTTCCACCCTGACAAGAGTAACATTCCGGGAGAAACTCTGAATCCTTGAAACATTTGGGAATTTTTGGCATGAAAATGGTCACATGTAAAGATGTCGAATATCAGCACAAAATACCAACTATCGGCAAGTTCAATCCAAAAATCTCAATATCAGTATCGGCCCTCAAAAACCCATATCGGTCTAGCTCTGTTGGGTGCAGCAGCTGCTGTGGGTGAGCGGACTCACAAGCAGTGGACGATGGTGCGTCCCTCTCCACACTCCCTCTGCCAGTTGTGAACCTGAGCCAAAAGGCTGAGGAAGGCCTTCTTGGACTCGGGCACGTCGCGGTAGGGTGACCAGCGCAGGAACTGGAAGTGACGCACCACAAGCTGGCCTTCCTGAAGCTGGAGGTGAGAAGGAAGAAAGGGTAGGAAGAGATTGATAGTAGTGGATGTAGAGAGAGAGAGAGGAAACAATTGGAGAATGTTTTATTGCTCAAAGGCAAAAAGAACATTGACTGTAGCATAGCCTATAGAAGAGCATTACATCCGTTGCATATGCTCCACACCTCACAAACACATTCAAACATCCTCATCTATGTGGTTATCACCCAGGAGGAATTCTGTCAACAGTTCAAACCAGCTCAACGTCAACTGTGGGGCAAGAGTTCTTAATTGCCCAATCCTACACTTGTACTGTATTGTTAAAGGTGCTATGTGTAGCATTTTAACATCAATAAATCATTACCATGTTAATTTTGAGACATCAGTATAATTACTGTAAACAAACGAGACCATCACTGAGAAGATTGGCAGCCTCTACCGGCCTCTACACCGCATTTTATATTGTGTGCCACCGGGTTGGATTTACTTTACGGCACAAAACAGGAAGAGGGCGCTGTTCTTCTAGAGCAGATGATGGGGAGTGAAAGGGAAAAAGTCACTTCCAACATGTTTATCCTTCTTTAGTAAAGACAAACATGCCAGGGAGGGGGAGGGGGATACCATTGACGTGCGATCGTGAGATCAAGGCTACAAATCGTCTCGACTATGGTCTCATTTGTTTGCGGTAATTATACCAAGGTATCGTAGCTAATTTGACAATGATTTATTGATGTTTAAAAATGCTACACGTGGCACCGTTAACTACCGGAGAATGGAGTACCTTCTTGGGACCGAGACTATCGTCCTCCTGTTCTGTGGCGTCTGTCTCCTTCGGATCCTGCAGAGAGGCCATGTGGGAATAGTTTCTGACATGGTGTCTTGTTGTTTGTGTCCTTCATGTAGTTTCACAGAAAGCGGTGGTGGGGGGAGGGGTGTTGGGTGGGAGTGGACTGAGGGTGACGGGAGCGCTGACAGGGTAACATTAGGCCACCATGAGGGTGAGGCAGGAGGGGGTATGGGGGCGCGAAGAGCTAGGAGGGTTTGTCAGCTAAGGGAGGCTACGCGACAAGGACACATCTGCTCATCTAGCTGCTGGAAGCTTCTACAAGAGGCTGCCTGGCACCTACTGGGGTTACTGAGGTCAAGGGATGGGAGCTAGAACTGTCGCACCAGTATAAAATGGGAGCTGGAGCTAGGCTTAATCACTCAAACAACACCCAAACACAGGTACAGACACAGAGACAAACTAGCCAGCATACATACAACTTGCAAACACACACAATCTCAGTACGCACACACAGTAACAGAAGACGCATACTGAAATATTGGATAGTCAAAATCAAGGATCTTCCTTAAATGACTAGAACGGCTTTTTGTGAGTTTGTCCCATTGGTCTCCTTACCCAATATCTGACCGGAGGATTGGCACTAAAATCATGTCTCCAGTAAATAGCTCGGTCCGGTGCGCAAGCTAACAATATGTTAAGTAATCGTAGGCGATTAGCATTATCCAAAGTATGAAGATAAACCTTTTAGTAGACTGAAGTTGGAATTGGTTTTCATTCTATTCTGCCTGTAGTCATAACTTCTGAAAACCAAATCTCAATCTCCGTCATTAGTGAAGTTCATTACGAATCAACAATGCAAAAAACTTGCTTTGTCTGCAGTTAGCCAGACAACTTAGATGTCTGGTTAACTTTGCTCACGTCCCGTGTAAACAAAACAAGTTACGCTCAAAGTCTCGTGGGAAGAGAGATCTTTTGCCATTGAACATGCATTCTTTTAGTCAAATTTACTCACCAATCCCCTAAACAAGCTTGCTGGCAGGTTTAGACCTGTCACCATCCAGCCTTTTCCCATGGTTAGGATAATACTAGTCACAAAATACATAGAATTAGGCTACTTACTGTATGTGTTAGCATGCGCACCAGAGCTATCTACTGGAGACACAGAGATGATTCTGGTGCCTCTAGTTACATATGGGCCAAACTGTCAAAAAGTTGGAGTAGTCATTTCAGTGATGGTTGGCTCTGTAAAAGCATGGTGTGTTTTTATTCGTAATGTCAGTGGTAGTCACTGTTTTTCATCTGATTTTATAATAGCAGTTCAGTTTGTTTCAGTATCTCACATAAGTACTCAATTAGGACCACATGTGGTTATTGAACAGGTCTTGGCACTGTATGCGGCTTGCATCATTATCATGCTGTTCATACAACTGCTTTGTTGATAGTATGATTATTATGATGGGATTCTTAACAACCACTGGATAACAAATGCCATTTGGGACAAGGGTGACCATTCAGAATCATTATATAAGTATCAGACTTGATTAACCCTCTTGGAAATGAACAAATTGATTCCATGCCAGGAATTGCTTCCCACAGCAATACAGAGCAATAAGAGCTACTTTAGTTGGGTAGGACTTGATCGAGGAGTTTACTTGAACAAAAACATTCCATTTGATAGGAAAATGAAACATTTGAAGTAGCAATTTTGCCATTAGGCTATCAAAGTGACACACCAAGGCAACTGACAGACAGTAATTCAAAGTTTACACTTAGATCTGAATGTTCTTGTTGCCTTGCTATGAAGACAGCAAAATGAAGAGATAATCAAGGCAATTACATACTTTCATTAAATCAAGTCTGAGAAAATTGGTTGGGGGAGGTGGAAAAAAAAATATGGAAAACTAAGAAAACTAGACATATTGGGTGACTTTTCACCCCTCTAAAGTCTCTGACGATAACAGCCCGCCTATTCTCATATTTGTGTTATATGATATTTTCAGAGTTGGTGCTGAAGAAAATGATACGGTGCATTAGGGGTAAAAACAGTCTTTTAGGTGGTAAACAAAGGCCAAATTCAATGTATAGCAAAATTGCAAAAATGACCTTAAGACTCCAGAGGGGTTTTTACCACGCACTGCTGTACTCGTTCATGATGCAGGGGTGTCAACCTACCCGGGTGATGTTCTGGACCCGGAAGAGACGGATGATGACGTCGTCATCAGCCGTCCTGGACAGAAGCTCCACTGTCATCGGTCCAAACTGCTGAAGCCCCGGCTCAGGCCAATACTGCAGACAAGGCTGAGAAGAACAGGACGAATGGAGGGAAGAAAATGAGGGATGGATAAGAGGGTGAGGAGAAGGGGGGGGGGGGGGGGGGGGGGGGGGGGGTAGTAACAGGTCATTAGTCCACACTTGCTTGAGGAGGACAAATCATTATGTCACCGGCCGGGGATGGCAAAGCCCAGTAACAAGACACCTGAGTATTGACAGCGCAGACAATTAGCCTAAATGACAATGATTATCTACAAATAGCAACCGCGAATTAAACGAGCAAAAAAACAACCGTTCATCGCCAGGAACAATCCCTCACATAAGCCACGGTCACCCAGTTTGAATTATTCATAAGTCTAAATCATTACCATTAGCACATTATAAATTAATGGAGTAGGAAACCTTGGCTGTGCCTGGGAGAGATAAACAGGGAGTTAGCCAGGAGGTCGGCGCGCGCGAAAAACCAAGGTCTCCGATCGCTACCGCTTCAAAGACGCTTCCCCCAGCCAATGGGAGGAAAAAACACAGGGGACCGGTGTTGACACGCTGACGTGTTTCGCGGTGACATTGGGGTGGAGGGGACCCCTGGAGTAGGAAGTGATAATGGCATTTCACAGTGACAGAAGGGTATTAACAGGTGACATTGGGCAGGAGGGGAGATAAATATTTATACACCCAGACAGGAGACAGGCAGGCCCAACTCAGGAGGGCAAAGAGCGGCGAGGGAGGGGGGGGCGGTTGTTAATCCACTGGCAGGAAGAGACGGGAAGGAAGAGAGAGAGATAGACTAACAGGAGGAGAGAGAGAGAGGTTGCCGCTGACAGGCACGGAGCGAGCGTTGAGCGGGAATCCGACATGACACAGTGACAGACGGGCGATAGGGAGACGGCAGAACAAACCCACGCATGAGCAAACATGGGAGAAACGATAAGAACGTGTTAATGCCATGACAGCCCGTGCAAATTAAATCTTCGCCCTGAATGCGGGACTCAAGCGTCGTGGCAGCGCCCCAGCTACTGGCCAGACATTTGGGCCATATTGACGACTGTTCCGTATGCTGTGTTCACGTCGCAGCTGAAGAAGCTGGAGAATGGAATGACATCTGATTGAAGCGTCCACGTGTTTAACTCATTGGAACAAATTTTTCAACCATAAACAAAGATATTGCTCGCTTGTCATACGCAAAGTTGATTGTATTAGTGTGATTTTAACATAATTTTGACTTTTATGACCTCGGACTGCCGACATTGGTGGATTCAAGGCTATGTTTGCCATCTGTGTTGACGCACTGTGTTGTGAAGTCCGCAATTCTTGACGTCAAGGGAGATATCTGACCCTACAAAAAAGTTCCACATCCTACTTGGAATTACCATTAGGAGACTGATGTGAATGTTTTTTCCCAGTCGGCAGCTCGCTTATGATAAATTCGATATGACATGAACACGGCATTAGCACCCAAATGGACTACCGGTGCAAACCCACCCTTTCATTCCCATGCTCACCCTCACAAAAAAATGTACAGTATATTTTTGGACATCAAAACAAACAGAAAAAAAGCCAAAAAATGTCAGTTGATTATCTTTATCCTATGTTACTAGGACAAAAACTTTGAGAGACGTCCTTGTGTTTGAGAATATATGGCAACAAGGCAATTTATGCTTTGTTGGGGGGAGGAGTTGCATTTTGCAGAAGTGTTTTTGTAGTTTTGATTGGGCCTTCAACTTACTGCTTGCCTTACACTGGATGTAATTACACTTACACCGAGGAAATTGGCTGTGACTACATTTGGTGAATAAAGGGATGCTAACACTCTCTCTCACTCCTGCAAACAGTCCTGATCTCCAAATTCCCCCCTTCTTTTATTGGTTTTATACAAACATTTCTTGGAGGCAGAGTTGCTCTGGAGTCAGAAATAACCTTATTGGTTATTTGAGCCAAAGAACCAGTTTTTTGAGCACAAGTTAGCTAACTGGCAAACTTGAATGGCAGAGAAGGAACTCTGGTCAAAATATAAATAAAAAACATAAATTGCAATGACTTTTTTTTCATTCATTCATGACCATGGCAGCAGGCTAGCTAACTACTTAGATCGCTATAGGCTAGTATGGCTAGTTTGAACTTGGAAGGTCAGCAGGCTAACTAGCTAACCTAGCTAACTTTGCATGGCTAGATTGCATTTTTTTCAGTTAGTAGCAAGAGCTTATACTTAATATTAGCTTCCTCCTCTCTTACCTCTTTTCGTTTTTACTGGGCTTCAGTCTAACATTCCTTAGCGAGAAAAACCGAGGTTCTTTGGCTCCACCCACTGAGGTTTATCTCAACCAGTGAGGTTATTTCTGCCTCCAGAGCAGCTCTGCCTCTGAGAAATGTTTGCAACTAAAACCCCCCTCCCTCTCCTCTCCTCTTACCCAGGCAGAGTTGGACTGGTTCAGCTGGTTGAGCATGACCACCGAGGTGCAGCCGTAGTCGTACACAAGTCTCCAGAAGTCGGTGGTGGTGCCCGGCAGGGGGTGCGGCGTCACCACGAAGGCAGCGGGTCGGAGGAAGCTGTCGGTGAGCGCGGCGTTGATGTAGTTGTTGCCCTCGCCCTCGGTGGTGACCAGGAAGGCCAGGGCGCGGTCCGGCGGCAGCACGTCCATGCTGCGGTTCTTCTCGCGGTTCCTGGGCATCAGGGAGATGCTGCACTCCTCCACGTCCAGGTGGGGAGTCACCGAGTTCAGAGTCTGACGGACGGAGAGACAGGAGGGATGAGGCGTGGGCAAGTGAAGAACAGAGAAAAAGGGTATGCATGGAAGATAATTGGTAATCCGTTGGTATGTGTGCATGTGTGTGTGTGTGAGAGAGAGAGAATGTGTGCACAGATGGTGAGATGGTAAGATAAAGTGAAAGACTGAGAAAAACGATTGTGATAAGAGGAGACAGACGAAGCGAAACAGAAATGGGATCAAAGAGAGATGGACAGAGGCAATGAAAATATTCTCCACTCAAACGGCCCGACTGTCTATACTTGACAAGCACAAATATCTCGAATCATCCCAGGGAAACTTTAAAACACATTTGTTATCAGTCAAAACCACCATGGGGCTTAATGGATAAAAACACATTTAGTGCAATCTCATACATTATGAATAAGCATATTATGAAGCTCTGGAAATTGAAATGAGAGGGAAAATTGAAGTGATTATCTAACTTGCTTCATATTGTGAATGACTCCCCGTTGGTTTTGACAAAATGAATAGGACATTCCAGCTCGTAACTGGTATATTGCGTCTAGGCTACGTGTTCCAATTATGAGAGGCCATCTTATTGGACTGGGCATATGAATAACACTAAAAGAAGTTTTGTGCTGCATGTGGAGATGAGGGTTTGTAATTATTCTGGCCAAAGGTCACCAATCATTAACGTCATTAAAATAGGCGGCATGCAAAACTACAGACTACATCAAACTGGACACGGCAAGACCATTAAAAAAAGATAAACTCATGGACTTTTTCATGGACTTTTGCTGCTCACACACATGTATTACATGCTTAGCGCATACTGATATGAAAAGTAGCTTCAGGGATGTTAATTAGGGTGAAACGGTGAGCGTGGTGCATGCTTTCATGAACCTTTGTGTGTGTCCTTGTACGCCTATCCTTATGAGGCCCGAATGTCCTCGTAAGTCCTTATAAGGACCAAATGTCCTCATAAGGATAGAAAGATGATGGATAGAAAGCCTCCAAAGTGAGGACATTTTGCCGGTCCTCACTTCAACAAAGGGTTAGTTTAAGATTAGCATTTGGGTTTAGGGTTAAGGTTAAATTTAGGATTAGGTTTAGGTAAGGGTTAAAGTTTGTCTCCATCTTTGCTGTGGTGTTTCTGCACTGCTCTTCCCAGAGATCACCTGTCAATCAAACAGTGTGTCCAGTACTGTGACATCTTTTTCCTTGGATTTTCTGTTGATGCAGTTTGAGTGTGTTACCTGGAACTCCTCTCTGAGCTGGGAGGTGTTGCTCTGTGAGTCCACCTTCAGCATCTCCTTATAGGTGAGCGCAAACTCATTGACAGGGATGGCGGTCTCTCCACACAGACAAGCCTCCAGGATGGCATCATGGATGAACACATACTGCTCCTGACAGACAGGAGGGAAAAAAACACATTTACAAACTTACACAAAAACCCTCACTGCACTTATAAGCCCCATAATTGCTAATTGCCCACTCGGGAAGAACAATATTGAATTTAATTACTGCCGTTGAAAATGTTGACTAATAATCGTAACTGTCAACATTCTTCACATTGCCATGCCCACACTTAGGCATTGTTTCTAAGCAGTAAATTGTCTATAAATGGGGGGAAAAGTGCAGAAAACACACATCAGAAGAGCCAAACACGGCCCACACATAATTTTTGAATAACATCATATGCCGTGCAATTAACGAGGAAATTTGTTTTGACACCCAACCACACAAAAGATCAAAAAGGCGACAATACATTCAAAATTACAGGGACATCATATCATCCCTTTTCCGAATCTTTTCAATTGATTTATTTATTTATTTCGAAGGTTAAATGTACTCAGTAATTGCAGAAATCTGCATTCAACTGGTAGAGTAGTTGCAGTTGAAAGGTGAAAAGGTGAAATTAAAAGGAAGGGAAACACTATTGTTTTTGGTATTTACTGTCTCGACTTTCCTGACAGAATATTTAAATAAGAGAATATTTTCCGACTGCTGAAAGAGAATATTATTAGAATACTCATAATAACCCCTATCTTTCTCCTGCTTATGTGAAGATTGAGAATTCGCCTAAGCACAGTTTAAATAGAAAATCTCTGCTTTTTCTGCCAATCTACACTGAGCTCCTGTAAAGGAAGTATTATCTCATATCGAGGGCCGATATTAACTTTTTATTAAAAATGAGATATCAGTCAGTGTTGTCCACCTCTGATATGATGGAGGCTCTTCCCTGACCACAGCTAGTGAATATGTTTTTATTATTATTTTTTTTTTATATCAGATGTCTGACCAGAGAAATCATTCCAGTGTGGTGTGGGAGGATTTTAGTCAATAGTCTGTAAAACCTGCAGCGAAATTAGATTTTCTTTGCACCTTATCATTTAATTATTATGTTTTTTGGTGAATTCCTTTATTTAAAGGTAGTAATCTATCCCAGAGTTTCTCCTACTATTGAATAGGTGTGGTGGGTCACTCTGCTATAAGGAGCTGCTAACCCTAAAATAATTAGTCTGGGTTTCAGTGGAGAGTTTTAGTGTCCCATGATGGTCTAAATGCTGTTTCAGAGGCTTTTCCACCCTGAAGAGAATAGAATTCTGGGGGGAACAGTGAATTTTTGGGCATTAAAATGGTCAAATATGAAGATAAAATATCAGCTATCGCCAGCTTCAATAGAAAAATATCAATATCAGTCCTTGGTCTAACCCTAATCGTATCACAGTACCGCATTTTCTCAGCTGCGGTGGCGATCAAACCTGTGACCTTCCTGCTAACAGTATCAGTGCGCCACCCTCCCACTCACTTCTGTCTGGATCATGTTGATGCGTCGGGAGCAGAGGGTCTTGACACAGTTGTAGATGTCTACCACTCCTTCGCACTCAGCCATATCCAGCATGACGTCCAGCACAATGTAGCAGCCGGTCCTGCCTGCCCCCATACTGGCACAGCGGAGAGAAGACAAGGAAATCGACAAGCCTGAATTACAAAAAACTGGACGGGAGCGATTCAGCGGGGAGCCTTTAGTAATGATCGAGAGACTTTACCCAAAGTCAAGTATAATGAAAGGCTTCGTTCTAGAGAGAAAGAAAGAGGATATAATGACCAACATGTTCTGGCGGAGTAAGAAATCCAAGTCCGGGCACTTGTGGGTTTGAAAGTTAAAAAGCCTTTAATTGGACAGGGCTAAGACATTCAGAAACACCTACTCGTATCGGCCTGTGCCTCCAGTGCCGGGGTCCAACATCGTGATGAAGGCATGTGTAGGTGTTTTTAAATGTCTTAGCTCTCCAATTAAAGGCTTAGTAACTTTCAAACTCACAAGTGCCTGGACTTGGAAATTTTATGCCACGAGAAGACATCTGTGGTCATAACTAGGGATGGGACGATATATCAAGATATCAATGTATCGCAATACAAAAATGTGACGATACGTATCGTGCAGAGGTGTGACCAAGTCAGCTTTACTCGATTCCCAAGTCAGTCTCAAGTCTTGAGGCACAAGTCTAAATGTAGATTACCAAGTCAAGTCCAAGTCAAGTCCATGTCATTAATGTCAAGTCTCAAGTCTAAATGTAGAACAGCAAGTCAAGTCCAAGTCATTAATGTCAAGTCTCAAGTCTAAATGTAGAACAGCAAGTCAAGTCCAAGTCATTAATGTCAAGTCTCAAGTCTAAATGTAAGTCAAGTCAGAACAAATCAAGAGTCCAGTATCAATTTAATATCTTAAAGAAAACTAAATATCTAGGACTTTTCAATGCAATATGGTTTTAATAGGATAAAAACTTGGTAAGAGCATCATGAGTTTGATTTCTATAATCAGTTTCAACTTCAATAAATTCAATCATTCCATACAAATTCAGAAAACAGAATTTAAATTCAGTCGTCTGCTGGAACAAATCTCATCACTTTCAATCTAAGTCATTTACACAAACACAAGATCTCAAGTCAAGACTTTAGAAACCTTTTCAAGTCATCAAAGCACAAGTCAAGTCCCAAGTCACCAGAACCCAAGTCAAGTCAAGTCTCAAGTTTTCTCTTCATGCATCAAGTCAAGACTCAAGCAATTACAACTGTGACTCGAGTCTGACTTGAGTCCAAGTCAAGTGACTCGAGTCCCCACCTCTGGCATCATGGGGCGGAAAAATAAATCTTTTCATTCTAGCGAGCCAATGCCATTACTGGAAAGATTTGTGGCTCAGAAATGAACATAATTCTGCACAGTCAGACTTTGTTGTCACTGAACTTTTATTTATTACATTATATCGTGGTTGTATAGAATCGTGAACCCCATATCGTGTATCGAATCGTATCGTGAGATAAGCATATCGTCCCATCACTACTCATAACATTTCCTTTCTTTCTTTCCAGTACAGTTCTTGGCCTCCAAGAGCACCTATAGTTGTTTGGGAATACCTGAAAAGGAAAAATCCACCCCAAAATCACTTAAATACTGTTAAAAACAGCTGTTGGTGATGTACTTTTCCATGGGTCCATTTTGTTGTTTGGCGGTGTATTTTTCTTATTTCCGTGGTTAACTGGTCAAACGTCAAGATTTGGTGTCAGTCCCTCAGAATCTAAGAGAACCTAAGAGTAAGGGCTTCTTTCTAGAGCCGCCATTTTGCACCAAGAGACGTTCAACAATCATACAGGGAGAATCCATCATAGAAGAGGAAGAGAGACCAATTTCTCCACCGACAGTAGCCTCAATAGACCAGAATACAATGCAGCCACAGCTTGCACCTTTGTGGATCTGTCATCGGTAGTGTGTGAAATCCGACGCCCACTTTAACAGCTATTTTGTAATTTGAACAACCGGGCACGGCACATCACATCACGGCATTGTTCTCCCTCCACTCTCACTTTGTCTTGACTGGAAAAAATGACTATGCTATCGCTCTGTCCACCAACTTGTATACAGCACAGAGAACCCCTTTCTGTGGAGGGTTGTTGAAGGGCAACATAGGAAATCATTAACTGAAGTAGAAGCAGACGAGGCAGGTTGAGGGAAAAGTAAATGACAACACTTCATCACAAAATAACTCCTGGAATGCGTCGAACATTTCAGATTGATGAGATCTAACGGCGTAAGAGTTTTCCCTCAAAAACCAACATCTGTGAGGTGTTTACCCCAGAGGCAGGATGATCAGTTACCTGCAGTGGACCACGACCGGTCCGGCGTCCGGAGGCGTCGAGGCCTTGACCCGCCGTAGGAAGGCCAGCAGGCCGGTAGCGTGGTACGGCACGCCGTGCTCGGGCCAGGAGGTGAAGTGGAACTGGCACACCTCGTGTTTGGCGGGGTAGCCTCTCTGCGAGAAACAATTAGACAGCCTCAATGAGATGCTATCACCGTGTGAACGGTTGGGAAGAGTGCCACAAATAGAAACCAATTAAGCCGTCAAGTGAAGAACTGCAATTTGAGAGAGTACGAGAGAGAGAAAGGCACCAGCGTCCTCGCGCAGATATGGAACAGTGGTGCTATGAAGGGAAGTTTCAGGTAAAAATAAAAGTGAGAGTGTGACTCACCCGCTCCATGGCGAAGGTGCGGACGGTGTACTCCGCCAATGTTTCTGTCTTCAGCAGCGTTATCTTAATGTCGCCGTAGAGCTCGCTGTCGTCAGGCCAATACTTACAGCACTTCATCTGGACAAATAAAAGAAAAAGGTCGGCTCCATAAAGGTTCACAGGTATACAGCTTCACTTGGCTTTGCCTTAACACTGGAAAGGTCAAACGCGCATTCCACTGGGCACCGAGGCTTTTTCCACACTCTTCAACACTATAAATGCAATGGTGTCCTCATATCATTTTAGAAATACAACTGTTGACATCAGAGTAAAATAGCTTTTTTTTTCAGAGGGAACTTTTTGGCATTTTGGTCCTTTTTGGAGGCACTTTCATTGAAATCGTTGGCAAATAAACACTCAATTTGTAGCATTTAAACTATATTTAAACTGGCAGCAGGCCTTACAGAAGAGGATGGTGCAGGTTTTTAAGACACTGGTTGTTTTATATTGCATTCTCTTCTACTGCTGGCTGCGTGGTGCCAACAGTTTCTACTGCTTCAGGCTGCACACTCGCTTGTGTTCTGATCAATGATCAGCTGATCAGCTCCATTTTTCTCGCCCACTGGAAAGAATCGCCCGGCCTTAGGCTCCTGTGAATCACCTACAGTAGCCCACGGGGGACAGTAGTCGCGTTCAAACATGAATATTTGACAAACCGATGAAAAAAACAGGCCGGAATACAAAAAGGGCAGTCCTATCGGGGGAATGTTTTGCCTCCTCATTTTGAATTTCACAGGCATTTTGTTAACGTTCAAGGGCGTTTTTGCCCCGAGCCCCCGGTAATTTCTGACCCTGGTTGACACTGATTTGGCTGTGTTGCTTGTGTTGCTATTATTCCAAAAATACATTTTCACAGCATGAGGTTTTATAGCCTTTGCGTATTAGGTTAGTAGATGTTTTTTGTAGGAAACAGACATCAAAAGCTTGCTTGGCCGTAGATCGGAGATCAGAAGTCTGGCCTTTCTAGTCTATATTGAGAGGATTCTACATATAACCATAGGCATCTGTTAACTTTAAATACTTTTGTGCTCAATACGAATGATATTATCTGGCAGGCTGTGCTACCTGCAGTGCTGATATAATATACTGTGCCAGAAGGGCTGGTTTATATTGCAACAGCAGCCTACAATATTCAACAGAGGCAGGACTAGGTATTGTGAATAGAACATAGGCTGGAGTGTCCTTCACGGGCCTTCATATACATCAAAGCTTTTCACCTTGGAGCCTGGCCACCAAAGAAACGGGTGATCACTCATGACCGGCCCGAGCCGGCCGCTCCCCCTCCCGCAACGCGGGAGCGAAGCAGCTCTTCCCACCTAATGACAAAGGCAGTTCTAGAAATACACACTCCCTCCATCCGTCTTCGCGCGCGGAGAGGAGAGGTCACGGGACGGAGGAGGGAAGACGGAGACACCTACCCTGCCCACCTCCACCAGCTTGGTGATCATGACGATACTGAAGCAGTTCTCCTGCCACACCATCCGCCAGAAGTCGTAGATCATCTCCTGCTTGGGACCTGTGGAGGAGGAGGAGGAGGTGATGTGTGGCAGAGGAGTGAGGGGGAAAAAACAGGCGAGAAGGTGGAGGAGCGGAAAGAGGAGGAGGACACGGAGGGTGGAGAGGCGAGCCATAAGTCAGAGCAAATAGCGGCAATAACCATCAATGTACAGGCGCTGTGTAATCCATGCCGGCGAATAGAGTAACAATGTGTCATTCGTGAACTATTGCCCGCGCTGTGTTCTCCTAATGCCGGGGAGAAATGTCATTTCAATACACCCACAAATCCTCAGCCATTGTGCAAACAAGGCCCTGCGTTGCCTGTGCGAGGCTGACACAAATCACACCCCCCCAGCAGCAGATGACACTTCCATTGATTTCATTACGCTATGGCGTTGATAATATCACAAGGTCCTCCTTCATATCGCCTCCTGCGCTGGATACGCTATGCCCTTTTAATGAACAAGATGTCGCTTCGTTTTTTTAGCTCCGCTTGACACCCACGCAGTTTGTTTAATAGGAATATTATCATGTCTCCTAGAACTGACCGAGATGACATTTTCAATGCAAGGTCGCCCCTCGTCGTCCCTGGCGGTGTGTTTGTCTATTGTGGGACGCGATTGCTTTTCGCTCTCGCTATAGTATGTTTTTGTTTTCTATTAAGATAAAAAAGCAACTCGTAGGCGTATAGGGGGGCTTTGATCCGCGTAGAAAGACGACAAGCACAATCGAATACAATCAGGCAGTACAGTGGCGCTTGTTTTTTAGCTTCCGCGCTTGTTTTAAAGAGGAGGAATCAAAAGGTAAGCGCTCGACGACGCACCCCAGGGCCGACGTGGCAAGGCCCCTGCGACGGCTGAGCAACACAATAGAAGGAGGAGGAGGATGAGGATGAGAAGGAGGAGGAACAACCTTGCTTGTCTTTTGAAAAAAATAACAGGGCAGCTGCAGAGCCTGACAACTGTTTTCCCTTTTTTACAGCAGCTAGAGCCCGGGCTTTACTGTTGTCGACCCAAGGTGAGCCGGCGCCAGCCTCTGTGGGTTTTAATGCGCCAAACGTGGGCAGGCTACTTTAACCGCTGCGTTCCCTCCTCTTCACGCCGGTTACTCACGGCTCTCTCCCTCTCCGTTTTTTTCCGCATGTATTAGCGATACCAGATGTTAATTTTTCAGCAGTGGCGGCGGCGGCAGAAGCCGGTAATGCGCCGCCAGAGGGACGGGCCAGTCAAGACGTAGAGACGGATGATGCTCGATCCTAGCAGCTAAGTGAATCTGTATGCGTAGTGCAACATGCTGCTCCTTTGGACTCGGGCTTTTCAGAGTGTGCTTGGCATTTCTCCTCCCCGTCCACCTCCCCCTCCCCCTCCTCCTCCCACACCCTCATCTCTGGACATAATAGAGAGTTAGCCTAGAGCACCTGCTGCCTCCTACAGAGCCACAGCTGCCTTAAGGCTCATCTAAGCTACAATGGATCAATCTCGCTTCGCCTCGGCCGCCGACCGGCAAGGGCTCGCGCGCATCTATATGCAAAGCATGTTTTTTTGTTCAGTGTAAGTATACAGTGCGAGTGTGTGTGTGTGTGTGTGAGAGATAGAGAGAGAGAGTGCGTACATACTGTACCTGAACCCAAGGATGGAAGTAATGAAGTACTCTCATTACTGTAACTGAGTCGCTTTTTAGCGTACTTGCACTTTTTTTCAGTATTTTTTGAAGTTTTACTTTACTGAAGGATTATACTTCTCCACATTTGAAATTGCATCCATGCAGATTTTGCAGGCTCTCCATGAGCATGAGAGACTGGCAATTGTGTTGAATGAATTGTGTTGATTCATGCTTTACTTATGTGCTTTCTTTTTTTAAAGTTTTTATGTATTTTTTAATTAAAAGAATCTCACATCCTTTGTCCCTCTCATCCTTTCCGTGTTGCACGGGAAAGATCACATGTAACCGTATTCTCTTTATCTTGCTCTTTCAATCTGAGTACATTTTAAATCGTTTTTCTTACACCCGTAATTTCACTTCTACTTGAAGCGAACATTTCAAGTGCTTCTAGTGGAGTAGCATATTGTGGCACTCTCTCCACCCTCGCCTGCGCCCCTTTATGCCCAAAGACAACAAAATGTGAAAGAGAGAGAGAAAGATTTTTTGGAGGTTACTTTCGCGAAGCGGTAGGACTGAGACCAAAGAGAACGACGGAGGGAAATCAGAGGGGGATTACGAATTGAAAAACATATTCACTGAATAAATAGGATCAGAGCCGGGAGAGAATAAAGGGAATGTCTTGCTATCTCTCTCTCTCTCTCCGTCTCTCTCTCTCTCTCTATCTCTGTGTGTGTGTGTGTCACTTGGGGAATGCAGCCTATATAGCGTATCAAACCGACATCAGAGAGATGGCGCACCACACATGCAGATGGCAGGGAGGAGAGACACAAAAGCGCGACTTCACAGAGAGCGACAGTCGGCGGTGTTACAGTGCAGATTGACTGACAGTCAATCGCTATGGGAACGTTTTCGACGGAGATGGAGGAAAGCGTTGTTTTTTTGTGGTAGAAATCCAGATGTGAGCGTGACGTAACGCCAGGTCCTGCGTTGTTTACACATTAATAATTCAAAAAGATAATTTAAATATTGTCAACGGGGGGGGGGGGGGTTGCTATGTAAAGAAACGCACAAAAACAAACGCTCAAAACAGTCCAACGCCACTATTTTTTTTATACATGACACTCACCTTGAGTGGCGATGAAGTGGTTCGATCGCTGGTACCCCTGCATGGAGTTGACAGACAGACAGAGAGGCAAGATGGAGGAGAAAAAAAAGAGAGGGAAGGGTGTTAATAATTACAAAATCACATTAGGAACCAAGACTCTGGGACCTCTAACTGTCATTTCACCCCTCCCCATTTTAAGCCGCAATTTTGCGGCTTAAAATGCACCGACATCTCCGATACAGCCGGGGACGCTCTAGACCAGTTCCGGGCACCGGTTTCTGTCTTGAACCGCGATGCACAGAGGAATGGCATTAATTCAAGTTTTTCCTCCGTCTGTTTCTGAGCCAGGTCATTACATGCAGGGTGTGAGAGAGAGAGAGAGAGAGAGAGAGAGAGAGAGAGGGAGAGAGAGAGAGAGAGAGAGAGAGCTGCATTTCAAAGGCCGACGGTGCTTTGCATGCAGCCAGGGCTTCTGATCAAAGGTAGATTGACAGTGAGCGATCTTTGGCTCTGGGAGTAATTCTACCTGAGTGACACTGACTGATCTGGCTGTCTCCTTCTCTGCTCAGCCTTGGCATTAGCGGCGTTATGATCCGGTGTGGCCTGGGTCTAGAAGGCTATCAGCGGCGCACTAGCCCCCCGCCGGGCGAAGAAGCCCCTTTGTGCCGGATGCAAAGCGGTGCGGCGAGATTCCTCGGATTAAGATTAGCGCCGCTCTCGTCGCTCTTGGGTAGAAGTGGTTCCAACCGGTGTATACGGTGTGCATGTGTACACAGACCCCCCCCACCCCCCCACCCCCTGACACACACACACATACAACGATACACACATACACTAGTCCACCAGGCAGGCATCACAAATTACATTCCATAACTGTCATGCCACAGAGGGGAGTTGAGATGGATGGCCATCGCTATGAGGGAGTGCAGCGACCCTCATTCCCATGAGCCTTTGTCGCTGAGCTTCCCCAGGCCGGGCCGGTTTCCTGTGTGTGTCACCTTGGCAACCGAATTTCCCGGCAGCAGGCAAGCAGGAGCACATCAAGCGATGTGAATCCGCGATGGATTCAGAAGGGGAAAAAAAGCAACAAATAAAAAACATGCATAGCCGTCCGAGACATGGGAAAGGCTTATGTATCCTATGGAGTAAAGACAAATAATAAATGTTTCTTGCAATTTTGACTTCCTCAGAATATGAACTGATACTAACAAACTGAAAATAACTGAAATTCTGAGTCTAAAATCTGACAAGACCACTATACGTCGCATTTAAAACACTTGATCTGACCTAGTCTAGTCTCTCCTCCACAGCAGCCTATCAGGGCCTGATCCTCGGCAGGTGAGCGCACGGCCGCGAATGAACGAGGAGAGAGGCCAGCGATGGCTTTGGGCGGGAAAAGGCTCAGCGGCTCAAAGCGGAGGAAAGAGGGGAAGGAGAAGTGTGCTGTTTGGAGGGAAGCCATGGAGGGGCTGGCAGGGTGAGAGCGAGAGACGATGGGGAAAGAGAAGAGAAGCAAGGTACTTACTTCCCTGTTTATCCGAATCTAAGAGATGCCAAAGGTTGAGAACGGGGGGGAGGGAAAACAGAGAGAGAGAGAAAAGAAGGGAAGGAGGGAAGGAAACAAGAGCTAGTTATTGTGATTAAAGACCAGGAAGAGAGGGTAATGAAATGGTTAGAGAGAGCAGACTGCACCGAGCCACCTGTGGAGAGAATAATGTTCAGTTTCTATGGGAAAAGCCAACTGAAAACTTTCTTTTTATAGCAAGTATAGTCACTCAGCCCCTTTTTTAACAAGCTCTCCTTCATGTTTTGTTCCCTCTGAACAGAGTGGGCGGTCCACTCACCTTTAACGTTTTTTCATCTTTATTTAGATTGAGTGAAAGTAGAGAGGGAGACAGCGGAGAGAAAGCGCTGGCAGAGTTTGATGCGCGGTGTTAATTACGTAGATGAAACTTTATCGATCCCCGGACATGTGTAGACACAGCGGCTCAGAAAATAAATGTTGTCATTTAATATATTTTATTGATTCGTCAAGGTGAAATTTTTCTCTGTGCGCCCGACAGAGATCACTTGTCATTCTGAAAAAAAAAAGTATTTTTCCTTGGATTTTCTGTTGATGCAGTTTGAGTTTCTGCAGGTGGCGCTCTCTTCTTTGTCTGTGAATTTTTCCCGAGAAAGAGCTACCAGACTCTGGATGTTTAGAACAGCAAATGTAAAAGCTTTCATAAACTGACTATAGGTTGAATCACTATTGCGCTTTATCAGTCAGTGATAGAGAGTAGTAAAACAGACATGCATTTATAGAAAAATGTCATGGATTATTACTTTACGTCTCACCATCCGCGGAAACAGTTATGTAAACCCCGTATGGAAGTGAGAGAGAGAGATGGAACTGCATTTCCTTTTAACCTTTGGAAAATGGCAACGGTCCATCTCTTCCAACCTTGGCCTCTTCCATGAATCATTTGGAATCATTTTACTGCGACGTGGCCGAGGGGTCCCGCCACAACACGTGGCCAGCGCTGTAGAGCGCTTAATGACGAAAAGGTCCTTGGAGCGCTCATCCTAATGGAGCCCTCCTAGAGCACTAAGGGGGATAAAGTGGCCAGGCACTACACTGTGAGCTTTGACGTTAAGCACTCTCCTTTAAACCACGTCCGCCCACACGTGCTGAGTCAGGCGTCCGCCACCACTCCGGCCCGCTCTGTCCGCTTTACGTTTCTTTTTGTCCTGACAGACAATAGTGAAACAAAAGCCGCGCGATCCTGCATTCAGGGAGCGTAACAGCTCGCATTAAACCCTGCTTGATTTTCAAAGCTCTTACTGAGCACTTGAGCGGGCGGCGCCAAAAATGGAGGTGAGATTGTTAAAAGAGGTTTTTACAGTCACCTTTACATGACCCGTGCTTTATGAGCGAGCGGTGGCGATCCCTGGCCTGGCCTGTATTCAAAGGGAAAAAAGCAGCTATCCTTCAGACACTGTAGGTCCATCTGACGCCAGAAGCTGCCAAGATAGGATCTGCACAGGAGCGCGAACCGCCGCCGGGACCAGAGAGGCGCCCCAAGATACCCACTCAAGCCGAACTGTAGGTGAGATCAAAATAACTGAGAGCAGATGAAAGGATCAGCCAAGTTATATTGGGTTACTATATCGATTACTGTGCGGTGTCGCCTTCGGAAAAAGCGCTTGGGTGAGTCATGAGGCGCGGCGCTCCGAGCTTATGGGCTCTTGCGGGATCTCTGGAGTCGCCGCGATGGAATCTCGCCTCAAAGCCCGTGTGTGCTCGCGCGGCTTAGATATAGTGCAGAGCTGAGCGGCGTAGTCACTAAATGACAATCCGGTCTGAGTAACAGAAGGGCTGACACGTGAGTCCAGATGTCCTCTGGTCAAGCAATGAGTCAAGCGCAACACTAAAGGAGGACTAGTGGGACCGGCTCTTAAGGCAGGAGCTGTAGGATCGGCAGAGAAGGAGGTGAAGAAGGAGGTGATGGAGCAGCAGGGGAAGGAAGACAAAATAGATAACGGGTGACTTACATCTATGTAGTTGGCATTGACATAATCAGAGCTCGGGTCCGCCAGCAGAGAGTGCAGCTTGACTCGATGGCGATCATCTGGAATGCACAAAAACAAAGGTTTTAGTGTTCATTGATGATGTAATTACTAGGGTTAGATGGCTGTATCACTTTGCCGATATATCGGGCCGATATTGGACTTCTAATAAAAATCAGTCAGTGTCAACGACTTCCAATATGATGGAGGTGAGGATATGATTTTACTCAGCAGCTTCAGGGGCAACAGTCTGTAAAACCTGTAATGAAACCTGCCTCACTCTGCCTTAAGTAGCTGCTGACCCACATAAAACAATTTCATTAGTCTGGGTTTCAGTGGAGAGTTTTAGTGTCCCATGATGGTCTGAATGCTGTTTCTGTTCTGCTTTTCCACCCTGACAAGAATGAAATTATAATAAAAAAACACTGAATTCTTGGAATTTTTGGCATATTATCAACATAAAATATCAGCTTTTGGCAGCTTCATTCCAAAATATCGGCATCAGCCCTCAATCATCCATATTGGTCGAACTCTAATAATTACATTATAACTAGGGTTAATGTTTTGTTACTGAAATTTTAATAGAATTAACAGCAACCCGTCAATGGTGAGTAACAATTATGATTGGGTTGCATTAGTGGTTTCATGAGATACATGCCGATGTCATTAAAAATGTAATTTACTTCTCACTGTGAGTAGAAAAGGCTACTTAATGTAAGGTGTACAGAAACCGACTGAAACACAGCCAAGTAATCATTGCGTCAAGTTTTCTTCCCTGTAAACTGTCTAAAATGTTGAAGTTGCTTCTTGGCTCCATATGCATTGTAGACAATCAAGTAGGATGAACTCACGGCTAAGTAAGCTGTCGTGCCTTCCTTTGGTCTTGTCCTTCTTTTTGCTGACATCCCAGCCGTCGAAAAAACTCTGAAAAGTAAAGCGAGCAATCACAAAAGAAGTTAAGACATTACGCGCAGAAGCAAGGACAATGCGCCTTTGATGCCTCCCGAAAAGCACAATGGAGCAACTTAGCTAATGCGTCGCCAAAGTGTTACCCTGAGGTTGTCTGAGTAACTTCACCATTACAGCATCTTGCCAAGTCATCAACAGACATCTGCCACAACATAGCGAGCGGAGACTGAGGCTGAGAGCTGACACACCGCGCTGAGAGATGGCTGCGGCCTTGAGAAAGGAGGAGGGAGCCCACCGGAGTCATTCTCATTCCAGACGCAGTGTGAAGCCCCGCCGCCTGAAGAACCCGCCGCTCTATAATACCTCAGTGTTAAAGTGCTAAATTTGTGACAGCTGTTTATGACACCCATCTAGCAAATCTGCTGGCGCGGGGAGACGAGTCATTGAATCTAAATCAACATTATGAGTGATGGAAGAGGAGGGGCGGCGGGGGGGGGGACAACAAAAAAACACCAATATGAGCTTCGCCGCGAATGCGCACAGGGCCCGGCTGAGTCGTGTCACATTCTGTCGCATGTTAAGTCGGCCTGATCCTCCCTTCTGCATCGGCGGGCACATTCCCGGCACTCGTACCGCAGCGAGCTAAGTCCCTCATCAGCGGCGCACCAATCCCCCCTGGGCGAAGGGGCCAAATTGGGCCCACCTGAGGCCCTGGACGAGCCAGGGAAAGCATGCTGATCAGGGGATTACATCTGCCACTGGATCCTATGCAGGTAATGCCTGATCTAATCCTGTTTAACAAGCCACCCTCGCCTGCCTCCGTCCGTCTCCCACTTTCCTTCAAGCCTCGCCGACACCCCGCTCACCTTCATACACCTTTGCTTTAATCAGAGTTACAGCCTTATCTCTCATCAGCTGCAGTCCACATGCTCAACGTGCAACGCTCATCGTCCCCCGTGATGACATCAAGGTGGGGCTATGGATTGGTCGCCGTTTGATTGTTCATTCGTCCGTCACGCATCGTATCTCAGGCGCCACTGATTGAATTTCGATGAAACTTGGTTAAATGATGCATCTAACCACTGCATTGAGGCATTTTTAAAATGACACTGATTGGTACATGTGGGGTGCTATATTGTTCATTAATTTGTCCATGTGTCACTGATCCGATTTTGACGAAACCTGAAATTATGCATATCATCACTATGTTCCAGCGTGTTCAGAATTCTGCATATTGGCCCAAGGTGGCCAATATGCCCAAGGCCCAAGGCTATGGATCGGTGTGTTTGTTCATCCATTCGTTCACTACTGATTGGATTTTGACGAAACTTTGGGAAATGATGCATCTCACCACTGCGTTATGGCATTTTTAAAATTAAACGGATTAGCCTAAGGAGAGCGCTACATCGTTCATTCCTTTGTCCATGTATCACAGATCGGATGTTGACGAAACTTGGAGCAATGATGCATCTCACCACTGCATCACTCGAGGGGGACGACACGTTTAGCGCTGCCTTGTTTATATAGTGGGTCTGTTTACTCAAAGTCAGATTCCAGATGTTGGCTTCCTAGTACAACACATACTCTGCCCACAACAAGCGCCTGTGCCATTCACAAACCCCCCACAATGCCTTGCAACAGGTCTGATCAATGGTAGCAGCACGACCCTGTGGGAAATAAGGGTTATGAAGTCTGACAGCAGTGTGCACGCTGATCCCCTTCATCTTGTTTATTTCTCCTGGCGATGGGGAGCCAGACTGAGGAGTGAAAAAGCGACCCATATATTGATTTTGGGGGGGGGAATTTGTTGGCCCCTCAGGGGATAGCTTAATGAATCGAAAAGTGCATCTGGATTCCTGCAGGTGGAGGTGCAAAAAAGACTTATCGCCACCGGCTGATGAGGAGGACTTGATATTAGAGTTCAAAGAAAGCTAAAAGAAGTTACTTTAAAAAGCCTAATTAGTCCGCACAGCGCCAGAAGTTCAGTGTATCTGCATTATCTCTGTAATGGAGATGAAATAAGAAAGCATTTAATTTCCTCCTCATGAATATTAAAAGCGTCCAGTTGAGGCTGCACAATGTAGACAGTAGTTGTCTGCAGTATTACAGAGACGGGGCTCTGTACACTAGCTCTACCTAAAAAACATAAAACAGCAATTCCTGAGCGATGCCTCTAATACATTTTTCATTTTTTCTTCTTTTTCTTTCCCAGTCGGAGGCAGGGTGGTCTAGTGCAGTGATTCTCAACCTTTTTCATATCAAGGACCCTAATGTAGCCCACATTAGGTCCATGGACCCCCATTTGATGATCATTTGATCGTCTCTTGAACCCAAATCTGAGAATATTTTTATTGTTAGATATGATTTTGTCCAGAATTCCATGACTATCTGTAGATCGGTAGAGAGATAACAGTGATCAAAACAGTCATTCTTCTACATTCTCTAATTGTGTTAACTGAAATAATGCTGAAGTTTAACAATTCATCAACTTGTTGTGGATCCCCTGGAACCCGCTCAAGGACCACCGGTGGTCCCCGGACCCCACGTTGAGAACCACTGGTCTAGAGGTTAGAGAGAGCGTCCCGCAAATGAAAAGTCACAGGTTTGAGCTGTGTGACTGGCATGTGTCCCGCTGAACTGACGCAATCCTGCTCAGTCGCTGTAGCTCGCTTTCGATGTGCAATCGCTGACACACAAATCCCACAGTCCTCAACTCCGCCCCCCCCCACCCCTTCTCTTTCCCCCTCTCACCTCGTACTCCTGTTTGAAGCCGTATCCCTCAGCAGTCTTCATCTGGTTGATGTGCTGGAGGAGGTCAGCCACCCGTACGGCCGGGTGGAGCTGACCCGTGTGATAAGGCGAGCTTTTCCTCCGACAGTGGCGGCGGGGCGAGCCGCCGAGCAGGCTGCTTGACTCGTTCACCGAGCTGCGCTGCTCATCTGGACACACACACACACACACACACACACACACACACACACATACAACCACAATGTTGGCAAACATTTCAAATCCGTAACGCTGACGTTCCGATGTTATGTACTAACCGACAAAGATACTGCTCTTTTTATTAATGTATGTCTCGACTCAGCCGAGTGAATAGTCTGGAGGGCAGCTCAAGGAAAAAAAGTCAGCATTTCTACAGAGACGTGACTGCTGACTGGCACTGCAGAATATTCAAACAGACAAGAGAGGCTTGCTGGAGATTTCTCTGTTGAGAGCGCCTCATGGTCTGGCAGGACCTTATTGGAGACATGCATGGAAGTAAACCTGGCTGAAGGTCAGGGAAGAAAAAGGAGCTTCGTCCCTCTAGACCCTTTCTCAGAGGATCCGCATGTTCTCGCCGTCTTACTTCGAGCGTTGCAGCCGTGGGCGTCCATGAAGGAGTGGGCCATCCTCTCGTCCTGCTGCAGGGTGCTCTGCTCCGTCATGCTGCAGTCCAGCGAGCTCAGCTTGCGGCTCTTCTCCTGCCGGTAGGACATGGCCGCCTTGTTGATGGCCACCTTCTTCCTACTGTAGAGATACAGGTGGAGGGGGGGGGGGGGGGGGGGGGGGGACAGGGAGCAATAATAGAAAGAGGACAGCAGAGAAGGGGGCAGAGTGAGAGAAAGACAGGCCAAGAGATAAGGAAGAAAGGCGGGTGGAGGGTGAGTGAGGAGATGAGAAATTGGACGGAGGGGAGAAAATAAGGGCTAAGATTGAAACTGGATGAGGGGGGAAAGTGAGATTTGGTGATAGCAGAGAGAGAGAGAGTTGGAAGGGTGGGGGTGGTGGCAGGTGGTGGTGGTGGTGGTAGGGAGGGGGGTGGGGGGGGTCTGTGCTAGAGGATGAGGTGGAGATAGCAATGCTCATTTCCACTCCTGGGCTACAGAGGGCAAGCAGGGGGGAAGATGGCATCAGGGCGTCAGGATGGAGGGTGGAGAGAGAAAGTAACTTACGGGTAGTAAGGGTAAGAATAGAAGTCCCTTCTGATTAGCATGAAGGAGGAGGAGAGGAGAGAGAGAGAGAGAGAGAGAGAGAGAGTGAGGAGAAAAAAGAGAGGTGACCATGGTTTATCAAGATGGCCATCAGAAAGACAAATGAAGATGCTCAGTGTGTTGGAATGTCACTAGCAAGCCATCGTGGAGCAGACGAGCAGGACTAAAACGTATGAATAGACAGGCAATCGCGAAACAACAATTTCTTGCAGCTAAATATAAACACGTCTGCTCTCTTTGCCCCCATGTGGCTGTCTAGTTCGCATTGTGCCGGCTAGATTGGCCCGCTGAATCTTATCAGTCACCCCCTTCTTCCAGACATCCCCATTCATTCTGCCTCTATTCTTCCTGAGCAAAACCCCCAGGGCGGTGGAGTTCTTCTCTCCAAAAAAGCAAAAACAACCTTCCTAACCAATTACTAGCCCATCCACTGGCACCTCACAGCTGCTCGCCTCATGTAATTGAGTGGGCAATGGAATAACATGCCCCTTGATGAAATATTTCACACTCAGATGAGTGTTCCACCATCACCCGGCGAGCGAAAGGAAGAATACACTGCAGGTGCAATCGACGACAGAGGTAATTTGCAGGTGGAAAGCAGCCAGCGATTCCAGTGCTACCAGACTGCATTTGAATTTTGGGTGTGTGCTCAGCCAACACGCAGACCTTGAAATTAAAAGATGAGATGAAACACAAAAGCTTGGCTGAGGCAACGGTGGGAGAGTTTAGGATTAATGCTCTACCATTTCACTAACTCTGGTTGTAATTCACTCTCATTGCCAAATGCTTTTCTCAATAGACCCTAGCTGCCAAAGTGGGATAGAGATAAATTTACTCCTCTGGATAGGCTACGTAGGAACAATACCAACTTAAGACTGCCGTTGCGGGACTTTAATAGGCTCTAACCCATTTTAATACCAATAGGTCAGCAGACACAAAGACACACACACACACAAACATTTTCACATCCGCTCACCCCTTCTTGACAACGATGACGATGGCCCCCAGAAGCAGGATGAGGACCACCAGACCGCCAGCGCAGGCCCCCAGGATCAACCCCATGTCCTCGGCATGCTGGGATACCTCCAGTGCCCGCTTGGAGTCTTTACAGGCAGCTACACACCATGACAGAGGGAGAGAGGAGGAGGAGGAGGAGGAGGAGAAGGAGGAGGAGGAAGACGCATCTGTGTGTTACTAAACAAGTCTGCCTGTGTGAATGCTGTGTGAATGGCTATAATTGCAAAAACATATGCGATTTACAATTGCTATGTGCAGCATTTTGACATCATGAAATCATTACCACATTAATTGTGAGACATTATTGTAATTATTGTAAACAAACAAGACCATCACTGAGAAGATTGGCAGCCTCTACCTGCCTCTACACTGCATTTTGCATTGAGGAGAGAACAGGAAGAGGGCGCTGTTCTTCCAGAGCAAATAGAGCTAAAGCTTTCAGTTTCTGGCAACGGCAGACGATGGAAGGAGTGAAAGACAGATGGAAAAATCGCTTCCAACGTGTTTATCCTCTTCAGTAAAGACAAATAAGCCAGAAAGGGGGTAAAATGTAAGTACCATAAAAGTGTGCTTCCCTGTAGTCCAAATGATCCCGGCTCGAGCTGCACAGTGATAATATCTTTATAAAACGTCTTACCCTACTGCTTTGTATACTGCAGCTCGCTCTCAAGTTTAATTTATGTAATATGAGATCAGTGATGGATACAAACAGGTTGGTGTTGTTGCAGATGGTAATGGAGCCTCCTAATCCTAGCATGGTTATTGTACTGCTCCGACAGCAGCGAGGACGAGTTATCAGTGTAAAGCAGCCCATTACCCTCCTCACTGTGGCATTATATCCACCTGGCTGATTCAAACAAGAGGGGAGGGAATGATCGTATACTGCTGGCTTTTTCAGATCTGGTTCTAGCTTATACTGGAGAACGCTTCCAGCTAAAGGAGTCGGCAGCCAAGTGTATTACCATGCGCGCTACATACTGTGCTGGAATGAAGAGCTCAGTAGACGGCATCTGAAAGGGCTGAAACACTATTTCTGTGTGATATTCCCAACTTAAGCATCTAGAAAGGAGAGCTGAACAAGTTTTGGCCCGGGAGAGACGAAGCTCGCCGGTTATCTCGCTGGATGGATGCGCTCCCTCATTCAAGCAGCTATTTTTCCATGGCAGCCTCCCACCCATATGTCACAGTCTCACTGCGTTTCTGTCCATATTCCCATCATAGCCAAGCCAAGAGCATGAAATCTCTCCCTCAATGAATCATCTGGGCGCCCTGTCGCGTTTCTCCAAAGGTGAAAAATTGCCATTAAGGAAGAATGAATTGGAGGAGCGCTATTACACTACTGGCAGCGTACTCTTCATTAACAAGCCATCGCGCTGATGAGAAAACAAATAAGGCGGGGAATAAAACAAAAGGCATGAAGATAGAATCGTTTATGGGACTTCAGGCCTGTCTCAAGCAGTTTGGCCGTACAATTGAATAGCACAACATCCCTGTATTTTCGCAAAGCCTGTGACGTTTCACGTGGGAGTTATTGCCTTTTGCCCAAATCTGAAAAGCCTTTACAGTGAGCTAGACTGCTGATTTTGGCTGCCTCAGCTGTGGATTGGTGGTGACTATACCTCCGGGCAGACGATACAGCCTGACAGACCTGCTGTAATCACACAAATCACGCTGGATGAGTCAGTCTGCTTTTAGACTCATATTTGGAAATAGGTTGTTATGGTAAATTTCACTGCACCGAACATCCAGCGGCGGTAATGCAGGAAAAGCCGCCGGGTGTGAGAGAGGTGCGGCGATGACAGTGTGGTGCATATTTGCTCTTCATTTCCTTCAATTACTCTGTAATTAATGGAATATTGTCTTTGTGTCAGCAGTGAGCCTTATCCTTTCATTATACACATAAACAATATACAGCTAAGTTGGCATGGCAATAAAGTATTGAATCTTGAGGGAAAGAAGACACATACATACATTCATTTTTGAAATGTCACAAAAACTAAAATGCAAATTAGGTGCATTTCTATCAGCTGGGTTGAAGTGAATAAAAAAGCTTCCAGCAGACAAATGGAAAGTCTTTCAAGAATTTGATTGATTGATCTTTGGCAAGTTGTCATTGTATTTTAGTGTCAGCTAATGCTGGCCATATTTCATGCTTTCATCTGAAGACAAAAACAAAGAAACGCACTTGGTAATAGTCTAATGCACCAACTAATGGCCATACAACCATATGGAGCAACAGCAGGTATGATATTTATGTAGATAGTGGTGGACAGATATTTTACACACATTTCAGCATGTCCAAATCCACTTTCGAACTCGTCGTTCCAAGCCTACGTCATTATTTATTTGAATTTAAATGCATTTGCATCACAATATCATATAATTTCTTTACCAACAAAAACGATATTGAGGAAATTTTACAGAATTTTGCCACTTCCAATCAGCTTTTCTAATTCGATACATCATACAGTAAATCAGAAAAATGGACTTGGATGGAAACCCAGCTACAGAGGCAGAGACAGAGTGAGAGAAAATGAAAACGGGACCTCTATGCCACCTCTGAGAGAAATGGAGTAACATCAACATGTCCTCTGAGCCCGCCACAGCCATACACACACACAACTAAAAAGATGGCTCCTATAAATATGCCGGCAACATGCCTCTTCTGCTTATGTGTCGCGCGAGCAGACAATAGCACGGCGAGACCCTTTGATGTCATCGTGCTTCAGATAAGAAAGGGAGAGTTCAGGGAGCGGAATCCAATTTAATAGCCCCCTTTCTCAAGAGTGCTACAAACTTCTCACATAATTCAGTAGGGAGAGGAAGGGAGAAAAACTCCAATTCACCCCTCCCCACACACACACATAGACCTCTCTCCCTCTGCCTCTCCCCTATTGTTTGAACTGAGAGGCTTCTATCTATCTCTCTCCCTCTCTCAAGCAAACACTCTTGGTCTCTTCCTCTCTGAGGAAAATAAAATGCATTCTGTATTTCAAAGCCACTGTAGCCCACGAGGGGCACGCCAAAATGTCAGTGTCAGTGATTCAAGAGAAAGAGAGTGCGAACATAGATGCATGTTTGCTTTCACCTTTCCTCTTGTGTCTCCTGTTGAGGGGAGCTTGGCGCAGGGCTTCCTCCCCGCAGCACCCAGAACAACACTAAGTCTATGTCAAATCCCCTAAGCGCCAGTCTGATCCAGGATAACTGTCGAAGTCTCTGACATGCACCCTGTGCCACGTATTTGACACCACTTGAATCAGAAACATTCCTGCAGCAGTTATGATTAACTGCAGAATCACAGTTTAACCCTATCTACATGCTACGTAGCATTCTTAAACATCATTATATATCATTATATAATATATACTTCAGATTAATTGTGATACCTTACTGTAAAGAAATGAGACCAATTGGCAGGCTCTATCTCACACCAGTGGCATTGTTAGTGCTAGCATTTCTCAAAATGAAGACCAAATATGGTTGACCATAACATACTCTGAGACCATTGTGAAAAATACATTGGTACTCAAGGATCGGTGCTTTCATGGTTTAGGTCCCATCTATTAGAAACAACCCCTTGCATCTTGGACTTGGACTTTGGTGTGCCACAAGGCTCCGCTCTGGGCCCGCTGCTATTCTCTATCTACATGCTACCTCTCGGTGAAATCATCCATAAATTTCCATAAATTTATTTTCATTGCTAAGAGTTAAGGTTGGGGGGGTGTCGTTTTCATTTATTGAATTCATAATGCAGGCGTTGTGACACCCTTTGAGACTGTAACTGTGATTAAGGGCCATACAAACCTGACTTCTCTGCGATGGTCTTGTTTGTTTACGGTAATTATACTAATGTCTCAGCATTAATGTGATAATTTATTAATGTTAAAATGATAAATGTAGTACCTATATATTTGAACAGGAGAAAATTGTTACCTTTGCGAGCTATCCGGATGCAGTTGATTCTGGTCTCCTGTGAGAAACAGGAAGGCGGAATTAATTCATTTGGCTGGGTAACATGAAGACACAATGATCAGAAGAAGAAAAAAAAACATGAAACACAGGGCAAGGTAATTACGAGTCAGACTCTCTCAATCCCCAATCTCTAAAACATACAACAGTGTAGGCGACCATGTGTGTCAAAGTCACCTAGCCCTTTGCTACGTGAGGGAAATAATTGCAATTTCCAAGTGGGTGACCTCTGCTCCCCTTCACCATGTGCGGTCCCTCACCCGGGTCGACTCATTGGCTCCCATTCCCCCAAAACAGCCACCCCTATCCCAGAGGTAGAGGGGCACATTATCAAATTAAGATTTAAAGATGTTAAATCAGGCTTTATGGGCAATTATGCTAATCTGTGCTCCGAGATTGGAGTCAGAAACCTTTCACCTAAAACGGTTGCCAAATTGCCTTTTTTTAATTGAAAATCTGTTTCAAGTGGATTCTCATCTCCCCTCATGTCTTACAGTGACAGATAAGTCATATTTACCCCCATCCGGGGGTTATTAAAGCACCTGCAGGTAATATGTCATGTGTCATCCCGTCCTCTGTCAAGGTGGCCTTGTGGCCTCTTGGCACAAAACCACCACACTGCACCGTAAAGGAGGTGTTTGATGCAACTGTGCCTTCCATCTTGTCAAGGAGGGAGATATAAATGGAAGCATCCCCATCCACATGCCAATATATCCAGTCAGTAAAAAGGGGGGATGAATGACAGGTAGCTCCAGATGATGAGTGATGATAGTGGGAGGCTGCATCGGGGTGCTGAAGGGGAAAATACCAGCAGGCTGGATGTAGAGCATCACGATATAGCCGCCCTGCTAATCCTTTCATTTTTAGCGTAATGGATAGCAGCAATCTAGAATTTCTAAAGAGCCAAGTGATTGGTGCAGACAACTGTGTGTGTGTGTGTAAGAGAGAGAGAGAGTTTGTTTTGTGTATTGTAAGGAACTGGCAGCACCAATCACGCATCTTTCAAGCCCCACTGAAGGCATATCTGCCAAAGCAATTACTGTTTCAATTCAATGGCAGCCCATGGTCCACAGTAAGCCTACATCTAATTTATCCAGGGTAATTGTCAAAATAATTTGTTTTTTTTTTCCCCCTCTCTCACTAAGCAGCCCACCTCTTCTGAAACAGGTATAGTTTAGAAAATTGATTGGAGATGAAAATGTTTGCAGGACAAAATAGAAAATCATCAACATGAATTGTAATAGTCTGTCTGTTCTGTCCTCTGACTTCTGTCAGAGCTCAAGGAGGAATTGCTATTCCAGTGGACCTGTTCGGTCTTGGGGGAGGACTCATCCCAAATGGACATCCTTGGTGTAAAAGGCTTACTGTTAACTCCAGATCAATAGGGAGAGATTTCAATCAAATAGCAGAGGCACACTGGACCTGGACCTTGACGTTCGCCCATGGCTGACTACTGCAATACTGGTCTTGCAAGCCCTGCAGGCCCACCCAGCAGCCTCTCCAGCAAAACACCCCGAGGAGCGCGTCTGCAGCCTCTGAGGCATGAGATATTATTGCCTAGATGAGAAGCTACAGGCAGCCAGACATAGGCAATTCTTCTCCATATGAGCCTAATGATTTAAACAGTGTTTACTTTGCGTTGCACCTGTGCACACTGCCCGGCACATTCCTTATTCATGCTTGAATCACTTTTCCACTTCCTCGAGGAGCTGCGATTTTTTTTCAAAGCCCCAGAAGGCAGTGTTTGCTTTTCCCCGAAGGAAAATATTCTTTAAGTTAAAAAGCTTGAATGCGAGGGAATTTAACAACGACAACATTACCTGAAGTGGCAAACAGAATTCAAGAGCACACGCTGCATTCTAGAAATAATTGGAATTATTAGAATTATCTTCTAAAAGCTGATTCATTTGCTTCACTTTGCTGGTGTGATGTTTGGGACTGGGCGGGGGCGGAGATAAAGAGAGTAGCCAGGGGTTTGCAGGGAGATAAAAGAAGCGCACTGTTTACATTTTCATTTTTTTTTTTGAGAGAGAGAGATGACGATGTACCAGCGGGACATAATTCACCCAAAGCCATTCTAAGTATGCATAAATAATACACACGTGTCACCACATTGGGTAACAGATAACGCCTTCTTTGTACAGCCATTCTTATTACGAGTTCCTCCTTGTTTTCAGTGCCTCTAGCGCGCTGCCTCCCGCCTCCTGACAAGCTCCGCACAAATCTAAATCGACTGTCAGGATTGCCGAGGCGTAAAAGCGGCGCTTTCGAAACGACAGCCTCGTCACGTAACGGTTCTCACCCCTCTGAAGTTGCTGGCGGCCTGGAAGTAGATGAGGTAGTTCTTGGTGGGGTCCAGAGGGCTGTTCCAGTAGCCGTTGTATGTGTGGTTGTCGCCCACGGTGAAGGGCGTGGCCTCGGGCAGGCTGCTGGGGGCCAGCTCGGCAGTGTAGTAGTGGGGAGCCCCTTTGGCCTGGGCCTCGCTGTGGGAGTTGGGCGTGGGGAAACAGTCCACGGTGCCCAGCTCCCTCCTCCTGACCCGCCGGGACCCGTCCTCTTCCACCACCACCACCTGGTATGCACTAGGGGAGAGCAGTGTCGCGGCTCATTACTCATAAAAGTAAAAAACTCATAATTTCAAAGGTACTTTACTTCCTACTCCCGCTACACGTTAACGTTGCTTTTCCGATTACGTCATCTCTTACCTTAAAAAATCACAATAACTAAAGTTACGTCTCCTATGAATTTAAGGTGGAGCCAAACATCGCTGTTGAGCCTTTCGCTCGATAAAAGCAAAGCTTCCAGCCGGAGAAATTAGACCTTTCTGCCATTTCTCAACTAAACCGGCTTCAGCTGAGAAGGCGATGACAAATGATCAAAAAACGAATCAGTGGATGGGGGCGGGATATAGGTTTTGGATAATTCAACTTACATTTTCTGTTGGGGTGGGGTGATTGATGACAAACAAAAAGAATTACCTATTTTATGATGGCTGTCATATTACTGAAATTGAAACTAATTAATTACAGTACTCTCTTACCTCACCCAACACTGGAGGAGAGCATGCTGTTTGTTTCGCCACACAATATGTTGCTTATTTCTTTGGACTTCACATTTACTTGGTAGTTACTATGACATTCATGCTTATACATCATCTATAATGGAAATCAATCAATTGAACCTTACAGTGATGACTCAAAGAACCATCCACAACATTTTCATATAAATAAATGTCAGTTTTGCCACCTTTTATCACAGATTCATACCATACAACAGTGATTCAACCTATAGCTGGGTCATAAGCTTTCACATTTTCTGTGAGGGCGTCCCTCTTTCCCGGGAAAAATCCTCCGCTGCACGGAAAGTGATGCGTTTTACGTTTATAGCAGCAACTACAGCGGTTTGTTTGGGATAAATTGAAGGCGGTAGAAGAAACATAAGAAGCTGCAGTCTATAGAGCATCTTTATTATTACAGTATGTTGGGCCAGTGCCTACACTGAATGCAAGAGTTGTCACCAAAATCAAGAAAAAACAAGAATTTTGCAGATTATCATTTAAAAATAAACATCTTGTAAAAGGTAAAAATATGACCTTATTAAATCACCTTTAAAAGGTAATTTAACACTGCTGATTTGGAACATTTCAGACATTCTTGAATGGCTCTTTACAGCGCCATAAAGGTTCTATGCGGCCATTTCAGCCTTTCTAAACTGGTTCTTTATAGCGCTGATGGGGTTCTGCTATGGTATAAGCCTAAAGAGCCATTTTCTGGTCCTCTAGAGAGCCCTTTCTGAGTGTAGCTATAAATGTCATGGTGTGGAAGAGCAGTGAATGAATGCTGGCGTAGGAGTGAACCCTGTATTAGTTGTACCTGACAGGAGCCCCTCTGCCCAGCGCCGGGCGCAGCAGCACAGTGATGGTGCTCTCCGACTCGCTCAGCGGAGAGGGAATGTCTTCATAGTCAAACACCGGGGCTGCAAGGGAGGAGAGGAGGAAAGAAAAGGAAAAAAATGTGGAGAGTTGAGAAGGAGAGCCAGGTGTAAGCTTGAAGGCAGAGGCAAAACAATGGAGCTGGTATAGAAGAAGAACAGAATATACAGTAAAGAACACAATATTTTGAGAAATGAGACAGAAGTATGGAAGTAACAAACCACATTTACTCTTGTTACTCTAATTGAGTAGCTTTTTTGTGTGTACCTGTTTTAACTGAGGTATTATCAGTGATGCAGTGGTAAATAAAAAGGCGAGTAACCTGCGACCTCCAGTCGGTGATGATCATAAGGCAAACATGCACCAATATCAAAAAAACTATTTTCAGAAATGCATTTTTTTCCCCCTTAAAACACCCTATCCTCAAATAACTTCCATCAGTTTGATACTACTTACTATGACGTATACAATGAATTTACACCATGGACAATAGGCTTGGGCTGATATTCGATATTATCGGATCGCGATATTTCCCGAGATATTGAATATTGCGGGATATACAGTATATAAAATTTGATGTAATTTGGAAGAAATACAATAAAACAGCCCCCCCCCCAAAAAAAAACAAAAAAACAGTGAACCCCCCCCTCCATCCCCCCGCGATAATATTGTATATCGCAATATTTTGGCGGGACAGTATTGTGATACTCAATTTTGGATATCCCCCAAGCCTAATGGATAAACTATTCCACATATGAAAAGGTGGGTGAACTGAGACTAGGTGGGTTTACCCTCCACTGCATCCCTGACTAATCTACATCACTGCATTCTAAATCACATCATCTTGCAGAGTTTTGTAACCTCTAACCATCACATAAGAAACAGGCCAATCCTAATGGTGCTGAATGAACTAACAGTCCAGTTCAAACCCGAAATCACATTTACTCAGGGAGATTCTAGAGTCAAATTTTATTTCGGTGCTTTTCCCACCCCTGCGTACAGCATATGCTATATTTATTCATTACCGGTCCGTATCCCTAGTGTACTGTACTGTACCGAGGCCTCCCACGCAGCGCCATTGACTGATGATGACTGGAACGGCGGCCAACCACAGAGAAAACAAGAGGCCCTTATAATATAATTAGGGCAGATCTCAAAGCTGCGCAACCTCAGCAGAGCTCGGGGGAACAATAAGGTTGAGTGTTCCCATCTTTGTTTACTATAGGGAGTGAATTAACTGGAGTGCGCAGTGAGGCAAATGGTTATCCTGGTAAAACAGATAAGCTGAAACAAAAAGACCTGGAAATAAAAAATGGGAGTGCTTCTGCTTTGGAGCCGCTTGTTGTAAAAAATCTGAACCTGTGAAGAGAAACAGAACACACACACACACACACTTGCGCACAACAGCTGAAGTGTGCCTTATACATAGGGGTGTCGAGTAGTATTCCAGCCACTGCATGTTAGGTGGTTAAATCCAGCATGCATTATGAAAAGACTAATAGTGCTACATTACAGATTCATGATTACTACCGACTCGGCGGAGGAGCCGGCTTTCCCGCTGGGCTTTTTTCTTTTTTTTTTTTTTGAAGGCAGAGCCAGGAGAACATGTGAAAGGTTGAATTCAATACCTTGACAGCAGCGTGCCCACCTACCTCCACTCTATTAAAACCAGTTGGAACAGGTACAAATAATAGGGAAGGAAATAGACCGCGTCGTTTTACGGGAGTGCGGAGTCACGACGTACGCACAAGGGGACGCTTGGGAGAGGGAGGTTGTGCACTGTTTGATCCAGCGCAGCCCACAGGGTTTTTATTGTTATTTGTTGATGTGTGTGTGTGTTGTGTGTGTGTGGGGGGGCATTACTCATTTTCATCACTCATATTTTCCAAGAGGGATTCAAACCGACGAACTTTCTGTCACAAGCCCACTTCTCTAACCTGGACAAAGCCATTTTCACCAGAACCATCCAAGTTGAACCTTTATAGTTCACTATAATTCAGGCCCCGCTGTTATTTAATTACATGCGAGGCTGAATGCTGTGTGGCTGTGGAAAAAAAAAAAAAAGAAAAAGAGAATTTGTAGAGTTTTAAAATATCCATGTCGTACAATCAAGTGCTGTTCAATAACAGGGAATCACGAGCCGCAATTTCGTGTTCGCTATTGTCTGTTAATGCTTTGCGTAAGCACACACCTTTTGTTGAGAAAAATGGGGGAGCGCTTTCTTTGAAGCACTGTGACTGAACAATGGCTGGAAAAAGAAAATTCAACATTAAACCTGAACAAATAGCTATGGGCTCAGCTGTGACTGTAAAGTAGAATGCAACTGGCATGAATCCACAGGTGCCAGGAGTATAGACTGATTTATCAGTTTGACAATATATGAGCTGATATTGGATATTTATTAAAAATCAGATCTGTTTGTTTAAGTGGATTTCTATTGTAGAATTGTAGAAGATCATGGCCTGACCAGCGATGATGAAGACTGAAGTTGGTCCCCGGGCGCTAAGCTAAGCTGCCCACTGCTCCTGGCTGCCCCCCAGAGGAAGGACATGCCTTGGATGGGTCAAATGCAGAGACTCAATTTCACCGACCACCGTCAGCGTGTGTGTGTGTGTGTGTGGTCGCTGCATGCAAGTGTTGTAGTGTGTTGTGTGACACAATAAAGACAAGCTTGCTTGTCCGGTTTCGTTTCGTTGAATTGATCAATACTACACTAGTTGTCTATGGGAAGCCCTTAACCTGAATTGATTAATGAGACATTTTGATCAGATTCCATACAAGTGTGCATGAATATGTTTTTTATTTTTGTTTCCCATGGTCTAAATATTATTTCAGCTGCTTTTCCAATCTGAATATTTGTATTTTTTTTCATGAAAATTGTCAAATTTAAAGATATTGAATATCGGCAGAAAAATACCAGCTACGGCAGCTTCAGTCCAAACAAAATATCAGATTTGGTATAGAACTCGTCAGTCCAACCCTTGCCAACAGTACCATGCAGAATCCAACCTTCCCCATCCCATCCCCCATTCTCTCTCTTTCACACACACACACACACACACACACACACACACACACACACACAGGTTGAAGCGCGGGGCCTCACCGGAGATGTTGGTGGTGATCTCGGTGAGGGCCGTCTGGCCGAACCCCTTGTTGGTGCGGGCGCGGACGGACACCAGGTAGGTGGTTCCCGGATGCAGGCCAGAGAACATGTGGTAGGTCTCGTTCCTCAGCTTGGACACCGTGCGGCGGGGGCCCGGCACGTTGATGCCCGGGTCGGACGATTCGATGCTCTGGTAGCTGATCTGGGAACGCGGAACAGAGACCATCGGATTCAAATATAAAGAGCTGCAATCAGAGTGAGGACAAGTTATGAACTGTCAGTTGGTTGATCAATGATGGCTGAACCTCTTCACCACCTCCATCCTTGCCAAGAAGAAGACACTTAGGTTCGAGGAGTTTACTGATGTAATGTTACATGATTTCTGGATGATGAAGACCTTCAAACTTTCAAAAATTCAAACAGTTATCTTTTGCTGCTGAAGTGCCAAAGCTTAGTGCAGCTTTAATATACTGAGCCAGATCTTGAATTGGATTAAGGTAACAGTAGCCAAATCCGTACACACATTCTTTGATATAAAACTTCATAATAAGCTTGTCAAATATGTACAATGTCTTGAGGGAACGCTTCGAAACTGCATCAAAGTGTCCGAGTGTGTGTCCACATTTGGCTACTGTTAGTTAGTATTCATTATTGTGCTGTATAGAGACTTCTATGCAGCTATAGGTTATTCTTCGCCCTACCTGAAAGAGCAAACTTCCACAGCATTTTATTTTAAGGTTCTCTCTCTCATGCGAAACTCTTAATCTTAGAACGACTGCAAGCGAGATGTCTGCAAACACCGCGGATCTAATAAATCTTATGCTGAAGTAAGTCACTGATAATCAGACTGTAGGTAAGTATTGTGTCACATCCTGACTTTAGAGAACACTTGGCCTGAATTCACACGCCGCATGCTGGAGCAGTTGATAAGGCAAAGCCAGATAAAACACAAATAGCCATGCACATGGTGATGTTGTGCACTGTCTGGCAGTGATTCGCCACTGCAGATGATCTGACAATATGAATGAAGAGCAGATGATAAGGATAACATGATTTTTTTTTTTTTTTACTGCAGTGTGCTTTAGTGTGAATACTAAGATCCATCCACTTAAGGGAGTCAGCCAGCCAAGTAGCCTCGGATGCTGCCTTCTCCTTTTCTTTCCTTTCCTCGCTCCATACATCCTTCCCTCCCTCACAAACCTTATTTCCTCTGCGCAAATTATTTTTTTTCACTTCACCGTCTCCTATTCTTCCTCATAGTAAGCTCCCCCTGTTCACTGCGCCGCACCTCACTCCTCCTCATCACGCTAAATTCATGACTTCTTGTCACCGGGTTTTACACCTGTCGGTCTGAATCTCTTACTCATATTAACTCTTGTAATTCTTTCTCTTTATTTCTTGTGTCGATGTCTCTGTCCATCCATCTGTCCAATGCACCTCGCTGCTGCGTTGCGACATTTCTAAATTACACTGATTGGTCTAAAATCAAAGCTCAAAACAAGGTGACACGTTTGTTACTGATTGGCCCAGAGGGGGACTGCATGATTCGTGGGGCATGAGATGACTGCTGTTCCCATTGTTTTCTTCCTTTTTCCTTATCTATAAACCTTTCAGTATCGTAACTCGATCTCTTTCTCCCTCTGGTTCTCTTTGTCTCAACAGGTTAAGTGTGATGTACGTCTCTTTTAACACCGCCTTTAAAACCGCCTTGATGTAGAGCCCTACTCATTCCACTCTCCCTGCCTGTATTTCCTCATTTCCCCTGCCTTTGTTTGTGGACTGAAAACATTGGCTAAGCTCGCCTCTGTTGACTTTTATTGAGAGCTTAATGCCAGAATGTGTTTTACCATCACGGCTCTTACATCTACTTACGGAAAAAGCTCCAAAGCTCATGCTACAGAGGTCTACGGTTGATATGGGGCTATCAATAATTAATTATAAACATTTAAAGTTGCCCCCTTGTGGAGGCATCTCTTAGGCAAATAAGTAATTATAATGGTTGTCCCCTATGTAATTACAGCCTGGAGTCTGTGGCTCAGCTTCATTACCATATGAACATGTACAGTAAATCCTATGAACTGTGAAAAGTGGGTCCTCCCCACTCGCGTGGCCGAGGCTCATGTGTGCTACCAGCGGCTGGGAAAACAAAAAAAGAATGCTTGGGGAAATCAAACAGGGGAAGCAGCATAGAAAACACTGAAGAGGACTATCTCTAAAGCATGCAGAGGAGACACCTCTTCCTTGATCTGAGTCATTATACTGAGGGAGGATGAATAAAATAGACGTTGGCAAGGGGAAAATAACATCCCACACCTGTAAGGGATTAGAGCGCGATGTGAAGGCAGCTGATCGCACTACTGTATCTTTGCGGCTGGTGGATTTTTTAGCATGACTAACAAGGTTTAGGTATCATACCTCATACTGAGTGATGAGGCCGTTGGGCTCCACGGGCTCCTCCCACTTGAGGAAGATCATGTCATCCAGCGGGGTGAAGGTCAGGGATTCTGGAGCGATGCCGCCAGGTACTGCAGCGGGAGAGAAAAACAGCCCTCTCAGAGACAAACACTCCACTCCGGACTCGAGTTAATGGACTCTTGTGCAGGCGTGCCAGGGGGTAAAAACCCCTTGGAAAGAGCGAAGAGGCAGAGGGCCGGAGAGGGATGGAGGAGGACGAAAGGGGAAACAGCGAGACAGTTTAGAGGGGAAGTGATGAAAGGGATCCGTGGACCGGCTTGCTACCGGGCCTCTGGATGAATTGAGATTCTGGCTGGTGGCCCCGAAGGCTTCTACTGCCTGATAACAGAGCACCATGTCTAGGAGGATGACAGTCTATTTTTCTTCTTTAGTGCCTTACTGACGAAAAAACGGAAAGTGAGCCTCCCTGTGAACTGCCTGAATACTTTGCTGCATTGCATTTGGCTTGATGAAGTGCATATTCTGAAAGGACTACACTAAGTTTTTGGGAGACTGGACTGTTGGTCAACTTCCCTTAAGTGATGAGAACAGACACCAAAATCACCCTTGTGTCCCTGGTAGACTGTTGGCTCCATGTGCTCCATGCTAACACTTTAGCATACGCTATGTTGAGCAATAGTAGGCTCCATGCTAACACTTCAGCATACACTATGTTATAATTTCTTCTGTCTTGTTGATACTTTTCCCAAATCCCTTAATTGTATAGATTTTTAAGCGTTGAAATCTCACAAGCTAGAGAAAAACCTTTCGGCTGCCCCAGAGCAGAAGTCTAACCCATCGCAGAAGACTATGTCGTCAAATTAAAAGTTCCCCAGAATACTACAGAGTCGTTCAATGGTAAGGTGTAACATTATAATGTGAAACCGCTCTCTAGTTTGATTATTTTGTACTCCCACCAAAATATCTGTTCATAGTTCCGCTTGATATATATTGTAATGTGAAACGAACTGGACCAATGCTATGTAACAACCTGGCAAACTCTGGGTCAGACTTTAAAAGGACTATTACAGTGTGAAAATGCCCTTAAATAATATGCAGCTAAGTCTGGCAGATTTATGTAGGAGATAGGAAAAATTTACACAAAACAGGAGTGCAGGCTGGAAAGTGAGTTTTGAAAGCCAGAAATCTCAGCTCCTGGCCAAGTAGTCTTTGAGTCACTGGTATTGATCAACAACCCCATCAACCCCTGCAGATGTATTATGGTTAATTTGCGCTATGGGGCAGTAAAACTTTTAATTATTGCCCCTTTAACTGCAAGGGCGGAAAGCTGGATCAAAAAGAGCAATACTCTAACTGCAGAATTGCAGATATTCTAATCAGTGGGTGTATCTCTCCCTCTCTCTTGCTCTCTCTCTTTCCCGAAGTGTGTGTGTTTTTCTGTGTGACAGAAGACTGACTGGTGTTACTCCATGTCAGCTCCATGCAATAACAAACCTCTCGGCCTGCCTGTTTGCCTTAGAAGCTGCAGCTGAGGTAGGCAGAGCACACTAGAGGCAAATCCTGCTGTATCCATGAATCCCTGACAGCCAAATCTGCTTCCTCCGTGCGCCACAGCCACAGCGTAAGCAAAGCATTACACCAATGTTTGGCTGTCGAGCCCAATAGGAAATGGGCATGAGAAACTGTCACCGGATGGAGCTCAATTACTGTAGTTGTGAGGGTGATGGTGGCTCTCCTTCTGACAGGGGGATTGGGGACTGTCAGACTGGCATTCAGTGGCTCAAGGGAAACTTTTCATTGGTGCTGACATTCCAAATATCATAGGTGAAAAAAAAGAAGCATGGCTTGTTTTTATGACACATAAGATTTGTGTTTTAAGTTGTCACTTCTAAACCAGTCAGAGCAAATGAACAGAATTGCAATATGATGCTGCATGCGGTTATGTTATTCCAGCAGGAAGCAAAAATAAAAAAATCCTTCAATATTTTCCATTTATTTCCTCCTGCCTAAAAGACAGCAATGTGCAGGTCCAGATAATTAAGAGCGCTCTCTGTTTTTTTCCATATCTCCTCCACTGCCTGCTATTTTCAAGTGCCGCTGTTAAATTGAGTGTAAAACCATATTACATTTTCAGCAAGACGGTGAAAAGTATGGGAAAGCCGTGCATTTTGAAGATTTGAGAAAAAAAAAAAAAAAAAAACGCTGCCAATTTCATATCACAATGTTCCATGCCCTCATTCCTTCTCACTTTCCATGCAGGGTCAAGAATGTCCGTGAGTGGCATTTCATTACATTGAAAAGTCCTGCTCGTTCTACATAAGAATGCGCATTTGACCTTCTGTTCTTCCAGTCCGTGGGAATTTGCATTAGAATGTGCTTAATCTGCTGATGTACACAGGAAAATATTAACACAAAGATAAGCAAAATCATTTTACCATTTTGCTATTGGCCACGGCCTTGCTGATTAATGTTTCATTGGGCTCCATTTAAAAGGCTGATCTTCTATTTAGTTACGCTGATCCAGCTTATTTTGTGAGTCAATATTTGTGTTTTTTTATTGGTACTAGATGACTACAGGCATGAATTTGTGTTAGCAGTGCACAATAATTATCTGAGCATGAAAGAGCGTGCATAGAGAACTGTAAAACAGAATTTAAAGCAGTTCTGAAGTGGTTTTTCCCAGTGACCAGTGCTGAGTAACTATGATAATAAAGAGCTGAAATGAATACATCCCTGTTGTCCATCGCTATAAAAGCAACAACTAAATGTCTTATTCCAGCAGACCGCGCATCCTGTTGTCCCAGTACACACTGAGTAACATGAAACCGCCCACTCACTGTCTTCCTCGGTCTGGAAGGTCACCTCTCGGCTCTCCTTCTTGCCCTCGGGGTTGGCCAGCGCCAGCCGGACGTGGACGGAGCGGAAGGGCGGCAGGTCCCGCAGGGTGAAGTGGGACGTGTTGCGCTCCACGGACAGGCACTCTCGGACGGTGGCGTTGTTCCCCCCGCTGCCCCCCGTCGGCGTGGAGTAGCGGTAGCACAGGGACAGGGAGTAGGTGTGGCAGCGGGTCAGGTTGTACCCCAGAGGCTCCCACTGGAGGGCCAGCTGCCGGGGCTGGATCTCGGTGGCCGTCAGCCCCCGCAAGGCACGCATGGGCTCTGAGCGGGACAGAGAGGCAGAGAAAAAAGAAAATGCAATCACATGGAGGGAGATAGAGGGGAGTAAAAAAAGAGGGAAAGAGGGTAAGAGATAGATAGAGAGGCAGAAACCCTGTAAGGTAGGGATGGGACAATATGCTTATCTCACGATACGATGCGATGCGATACCATACGATACGATACATGATACGGGATTCACGATTTGATACAACCACGATATGATGTAATAAATAAAAGTTCAATGACAACAAAGTGTGACTGTGCAGAATTATATGTGTGTTGTGTTTCACCCCTACATTTTGATTCATAACCATAACCCGACACCAGAATTTCATTTTGGCAAATAGAGAAAATCTACAGCATCTCAATTAGTGGGGATGGGATACACGTCTCTATTGCAGCCCCATTTTGAAATTAAGGCTGATAAGACAAGCATATTTTTACATAAAAACCTTTTCTAGTGGGCGTGCTCGTGGCTCAGTGGTCTAAGGCGCGTAACATGTCAATGTGACATCCTGGGTTTGAATCCGGCAGGACCTTTGTCGCATGTCATCCCTCTCTCTCCCGCCCAATCGGGGGAGACATTAAATATTGAAGCTTACTTTTCAAACTTGTTACAAGAGGTGACAGAGGGGTAAAAAAAGAAAAAAAACAGCCTAAAGAAGTAAGGGAACTTATACAACACAGCAATACAAACATCCCCCATCTCTCCTCCCTTTATTCCTAAAGTGAATGACATGAATCCGCACTAGACCGGAGCACTGTCCTGGCACGGCATGAGATGTGAGCCGATGAAGCCTAATTACCGCTGTCATGTGTGAAAGCCGTGATCGGACATCTCTCCGTCCCTGTCATGTGAAAATGTCCAGTTCCCGAGCGCGCGGAAGGTTATTTCTGTCCCGCAGCCCGGCCGGGATCTCCGAGCGCGCTGCTGAGGCATCAGATAACCGAGAGGAGGGCAGCTGCCCTCAGCGTGGCGTGGCGTGGCAGGCAGTCGAGGGCTGCTGACGGCTGGTTGGGGGGGGGAGCCAGACTTGTAGCCCTGCTGCTTCACTAAACATAGATAGGGAGCTGCTCCATAAATGAGCGAAGCAATGTCAAAAAGGAGACAAAAGTTCTGAGGGGATGGAGAGCGTCCTTGCCGCTCTGAAAGATCTTCGCTCTTCCCCAACAGGGTGAAACTTACATTTTTTGTTGACTGATATGTGTTTTGGAAGGCCGATATTGATGCAGATATTTTTGGATTGAAGCCGATAGCAGATATTTTGCGCAATAAGTGTATTGTTTCCCCCCGAATTTTGACCATGGGACACTAAAACTTTCATTAAAACTTTCCATCAAAACCCAGGATAATCATAATAATAACTAGATCAGATATATTTTCTAAAGAAAGTGTGATTGTGCTTGTTGAAAAAGCAACAATCTGACTTGAAGATAATTTGGAAGTCAATGAGTTGCATTAATAATTACATTGATTACATTTCTCCAATATGATACTTTAGAGATTACATTTAGATTCAATTTATGTGATCTGACTACTTTTAGATTACATTCAGATTAGATTTCTGTGATCAGAGTACTTTACGTTAGATTAGATTAGATTACGTCTAGTAATCAATTCAGTCTAAGGGTTTCCCACAGTCAACCAGTGTATTGATCACTCATACAGTAAATGCGTAATCAACGGTCTGCCACCAGAGACTCGCTGGCTGCTGGTTTTCTGCCGGAGACGCCATTACTCATCATCTGTCCTGTCCTGTCCAGTCCTCCACCAGTCCTGCCCCCGAACCGGCAGTCAACTTGATTAGACTAATCAGAGGGATTAGCCGGAGGCAGCAGGAAGTGGGGGAGCAGTACGAGGCTGGACTGGAGATGAGGAGGGGAAGCGATGAAGATGAATGAGGGGGGGAGGTTTCCCTCTGGGTCCGGCTGCAATTCATCTCGTCCTCCTCATCTTTTTAAAAGCCAGGTCAGGGAGCTGACGGAGAGGCCGGTCCCTATCACTAGGACGTTTGCTGGCATTATGATGGACTGTAAGCGCGTGGCTCTGACACTTAGGATTCTGCACCATATGGGTTTTTGAAGGCGATACTGATATTTTTGGATTGAGGCTTCCGATTCTGTTTGTGCCATTGTGTTGAATATCTTAAAATTTGACCTTGACGGCCCATCAGTGTGACTATTCTGATCATAGGTTTCACTCTCATCGCTGTCATCTCCCTATGTGCAGTGTAGACAGTAGGGATGGGATGATATGCTACGATACGATGTGATACGATACGATGTGATACGATACGATGTGATACGATACGATGTGATACAATACGATACAATATGATACAATACGATAGGATACGATGGGGTCGCGATTCGATACAATGTAATAAATACATTTTAGTGACAACAATGTCTGACTGCAGAATTATGTTTATTTCTGTGTCACAAATCTTTCTAACTATGGCATTGGCTGCTAGAATGTAAACAACTATTTAAAAATGTCATTATAAAGTGCAAATAATATAATTTGGATGGAGAGCTTGTGAAACTATGATGGGCAAGCTGTCTCATTTGTGATTACTACAGCAGAATAAAATCTTGCTGAAATACCATGATACGTATCGTCACATTTTTGTATTGCGATACATTGAATTTCAATATATTGTCCCATCCCTAGCAAACAGTTATACAATTCAATACTAAATCAGCAACTTCTCGCATTCCAGTCTTCCCATATGGGTCCCTGGGAAAGATCTTCTCAAATAAGAGGTCAATATGTGCCCATTCCATCCACGACATGAAGACGTTTGCAAACTGCTCTCCATGAACCATTTGTGGGTTAGCGCATCATCACTCTTTTAACATCTGAATCGGGCTTCCGCATTGATGCTCACCCTGGATCATGGCACAAGGGATCCTGCTACATCCTCCGTGTTGGCAAATGTAAAATGTTACAGACAAAGACAGACAAAGAAGAGGCTTTCTGTTTTTCACAAAAAAAAAGGCTCTCTGTGAGACACGAGGAAGACAAATTCATCCGGAGTTGCGTGTCACAGGGCCTCTGCTGTCTGCCTGCTTTCTCCCCGGGGATAAAGCTTCAGATCTGGGCGAGGGGAGTTGACAGGAGGTGGGCGGCTGGAAGACGCTGACAGCAGCGGATCAAAGAGCGTGGCAGGTGACGGGGACGTCACGCCGCCGACTTGACAAAACAGCAGGGTGCCTTTTTCACCCAGATGAACAGCACTGGGGCTAAAACATAGATGAGCGCCAGGCGGGAGACCCTGGCCTCTGCTCGCATTGTGCGCTTTGATAAAAAAAATGAGAAGCTCCCAGGGAAGAAAACACAGAAATAAAAGCTCATGTACCATGGTGCTGTAGTCTTTAAGGTCAGTGAGTCAGGGGTGAGATGCTTCACTCCTTTGCATCTGAATGCTACTGAACTACATGGCCCCTCTGTACCTGTATATCAAACTATACCAAACTACATCACGGTGTCTTGAAGCAGTATTATTGTCAAAGTCAAAGCTGTATTATTGTGAAAATGTAACTTTAACTATCAGTCTTCATGCCTTAGCTGCAGTTAAGATAACTCCCATAATCCCTGTCTCCTATGTAAGTGAATGTAGATTGCACACTTCTATGTTCTTATCATACACCGTTATATATAGCTAAATCTTTTTATGATGGTTAAACAACACATATACTGACATTTTACAATAAATTACATGGTTGAATAAGCAGTACCTCTATGTATGTAATATTCTATTCATAAACTCATAATTAATTAGGTCTATATGTCATTTCAGCAGATTGTAGTTTTAGTAACAAACATTTACCAGAGGCAGAGCTACTCTGGAGGCTGACATAATCTCATTGGTTGAGTTAAATCTCAGTGGGCGGAGCCAAATAAAATTTTAATTCAAAGTATAAATGGCAATGCCAGTTAGTAACAAGAGCTTTAGGCTTCATAATATTAGCTTCTTCCTCTCTTCTTGCCTTAGTTACTTAGCCAGGAAAACCGAGGTTCTTTGGCTCCACCCACTGAGGTTTAACTCAACCAGTGAGACTATTTCTGCCTCCAGAGCAGCTCTGCCTCCGACAAATATACTAAATACATATACTAAAACTCTAACATTGGCATGACTGCAATGTGGTACTGTACAGGATCTGTACATTTTCAATGACAGGATCAGTGTTTAAACCAATTCACCTGCACACTTGGTCCTGCTGGTCAGCGGGGGTCCGGGCGCCCCGGTGCCCCCCTCCCCGGGGCGGGTAAGCAGGACACTGATGCGGTACTCCGTGTCTGGCTCCAGATGCCAAACCTTATAGGTAAGGGAGCCCACACCGTGAGTCTCCGTCCAGGGCGACTGGCTGGCTCGGTACTGGATCTCCCGGCGGATGACCGGCCCGTCCCCCACGATGGAGTTGGTGTTAAGCTGGATGATCAGGTAGGTAGGCCCTGCCCGCAGGAGCTGAGGGGGTGCGATAGGCGTGGGGGGCACTGCAGAAGGGGTCAGAGAGAGGGTACTACTGCATATCATGCAATGTAATTCTGACGAGGTTATACCACAAAAGTAGGAATGGGACGATATATCGAAATTCAATATATCACAATACAAAAATGCGACGATATGTATCGTGGGGCAGAAAAATGAATTGCGATATTAGCTCCAGGTTATTCTGCTGTAGTAATCACAAATGAGACGCTTGACCATCACAATTTCACAAGCTCTCCATCCAAATTATATTATTTACACTTTGCAATTACATTTTTAAATTGTTGTTTACATTCTAGCGAGCCAATGCCATCGCTAGAAAGATTTGTGACTCAGAAATAAACATAATTCTGCAGGCAGACTTTGTTGTCATTGAACTTTTATTTATTACATCGTATCGTGGTTGTATTGAATCATGAACCCCATATCGTATCGAAGCATATCGTCCCATCCCTACCACAAAGCATAATGCAGTCCACTGTGTTCACATTGTGCACACGACTTCATAATGTTCCCCTTGTGATACTGTAGGTCATCAAAATGTATAATCAAATAAGAATAGATGAGTCAATTAGTTGCTTGTTTTGCCGTCGTTTATCAATGACATTGATTAAAAAAACATTAAAATCTGAATGAATATCTGTCCTTGAACAAAATACAAATCAAGGACAATCAAAGAAAGCCAAAACATTGCCAGCTTTCAGCTGAATGGCACCGAGTTAAGCGAACAAAAGAAAAGTCAAGGATTTCACCATTTTCATGTCTGTTTTTTTTTTCTTTTCTTTTTGTTTTACAATTTCAATAACATTATTTCTGCTCTGCTAGAGCTTTGCCTCATAAAAATCTTTTAATCACATCAGGACTGCGAGAGAGGCTCTTGAATGGAGCAAATTCTTAATTTTCACTCTAATGACGCTGAATAAGGGCTTATTTGCATGAATGATAGCATGACTAATTCTGTCCTCTCTCCATAAAAGAGCCCTGATGGATAATATGACCCTTATCAACCCAGCAAAAATCTAATTAATTCTACCAATGTTGATGGCAGGGAAAAAACATTTCTAGTTGTGTGTGTGTGTGTGTGTTGACTATATGGCAGATACATATAGTGAACACACCTGACTACATAGGAAGCTCTGGAAAATGATTTATTGGGTATATGAGAGGTTACAAGAGAGTTGTGGAGAAACAGAATAATGGCCAAATGGGTGTGGGAGGGAGACAGAAGTTTAATGGCTGGTTAACACTGGATCCAGGGCAATTTGTGTATTTGTGCATAATATTACATACAGTATATACCATATATGCATAAACGTTCTTTGCTCCATGTGGGAGTGTGTGGATTTAAAGTTTGAGGAGAGAGAGAGGAAGAATAGGGACATCCATGTGTGTGTATGTGTTTAGCTATTAGACTCCAAGTATATGGTGAAAGCAGTTGTGTGTGTGTGTGTGTGTGTGTGTGTGCCGCTTCTTATGCAAGCAGATTTGCATACTGTATGTCTATTGGGATATCGCTGAGGGAGTTACATACGGTCAGGGAGGACGTGGTATCATTGGATTTGCGTGTGTGTGTGTGTGTGTGTGCGACTGCATGTCAACGTGCTCGTCCATTTGCTTCAGTGTACATACCATGAGTGTGTGTGTGTGTGTGTGTGTGTGTGTGTGTGTGTGTGTGTGTGTGAGCTAAACAGCTCACGCCTCCCCAAAACCCCGCCGTACCTCTGACGATGAGTTCGCCGAAGTTGGAGACGGCGGCGCCCCTGGGGGACAGGGTGATGCAGCGGTAGAGGTCCTGCTCGCCGCGCTGCGCCTCCACCTGGAACGTCGCCATCAGCCGCTTGTGGCTCAGCCGCGACAGCGTGGACGTATCCAGCAGCACGCCGCTGCGCCGCTGACAGCCGCACAAAGAGGAAAAAACACAGCCGTGAGCACGCCGGCCCACACACCTGGTCATGTTTATCTCTAAAAAAAGTCTATCCGGGTGATTAAAAATGTGCAGAGGGGAGACAGAGAGACAAAGGAGGGTTGAAATTAGCTACGTGGGAGGGCGGGATAATAAATACGCGCTAAATGTCACCGCTAACAATGGCGCCTTCCCCCTTCTGAGGCTGGCGACGGTTGTTGTTTCCAACACAAGGCTCAGGCTGACACCTCCTCATCTTGCGCCATGCTAATGTGTCAGCGCTCCAGGCGTACAACTGGCAAGCGGCTCAACCCGGTGGAATGGCAAATCGGAGGCCGGCGCTCGGAGTGAGCCGTTCCAGGTGCAAGCGGCAATGTGTGCTGCTCACTCACGGAATAAGCAGAATATTATGTAAGCTGTCGCCCGCTCGCGCCTCTCACCCGTAAGTGGGTTTGACATGCGGATGTTTGAATTGGTTTAGCAGGAGAGAAAAGAAGCAGGCAGTGCATTTAGAACATAGGAAATTGGATGTACTGCGGCTGGGTAATACTCCCTGCAGGTATAGATTATTGCTCGTTTTTAAGTCGAGCTTCAGTATCAATACGGCCGCGCATCGGTCTCTTCCCCCGAGGAGATTTTCAATTAGATTACTACTTCTTTTTCCCTTTCAACACTTTTGTTTGCATTCATCTATATGCATTTGGGTCTATATGCATCTCTACAGCCGGCTCTTGATTCCATGCATCAGTCGCATCAAAATTGTATCCACCCCTTAAACTTTAAATCTACCAGCCTGCAGGCTTTTTAAAGTAAATAACTGATTGCATAAGCCAAGTCTGCCACCGCTCCCCCTGTCTGGCAGCGAGCCCCGCATCATATCGTAATTAAGAGTTTGTGTGATAATAATGAATTCAGGATCGGGCCAAGAACAAACGCGTCCGCGTTAAAGATCTAAATAGTATCCGAGATAGTAGTCTGCAATTTGGGCCAGAAGACACCGGAGGAAATGTGATACTAATTGATTAAGAAACATTATGCTAACAATTTGTTTGGACTAGCTAAATAGGGGAACGAGTTGAGGAGAGCCACTCCAGACTGGTCCAGAGAGGACCTCCGCAGCGCCAGGGAGATCAAAGAGAAGGCAGCAATTAGCACGCTCGCAGTGTTGACGATCAAACGGGCGCCCGACAACAAATGGAGAAACAGAAGGCAATAATGGTTTGTGATAAATCTCTATTTTCTGCCGTTACTAGTTGTTTTCACTCTTAATGAGAAAAGCGGGGAGGAGTTGGTTGAAAAGACAAGGCAATGAGGCTTTCCGTTGCTAATTCTTCTGGCAGAGCCGTCGAAGTCAAGTGCATCACGGCCCTACAGTCGAATTACAAAGGACGAGCCACATATTGTTTGTTTGTCTGCATCTCTGCATGTGCCGGTGTGTGAGTATGCGTCAACAGAAAATGACGGAATTCATAAAAACGGCTCCTGCGTGCGCCGACGATCTTCAAAGGCTTCGAATCGTGAAAAAAAAAGAAAAAAAAAAAGAGGATATGAAATAAAATCGGGGCGGAAACACAAGGGATGGATCACCCAGTATAGCGAGATCTCATTTGCAAAGCGCCTTCTCCCCGCTGCCGTCATTTCAAAAGCACTTAGATGTGCAGGCTTCAAGGACAGAGGAAGAGTGGAGGCATTCAGAGATGGATTTTTGAGGACTAATATTAGCTAACTAGGAAAAAAATTGAAAATATTTTCATTTTTGTGCGTGACGGAGACGACTTTAGGGGTTTGGTAAACTAAAAGCCGTCGCAATCAAAAGGCTACAAAATCCCAGGCGCACGCTTAATCATCTTCCCAACAGTCAAATGATTAATTTCCATGTGGCCACACAACGACTAAGAGAGACAAAATCAGTCGCAAACTTACTTCATTATTTAACAATATTAAATTATGATGACTGTGTCCGGCAGACAGGGTAATGGCTCCCGTTCCATTAAAGAACTACTACACATCATAAAGTCAGAGGAGGTGACTTTGGCCCTTCGTTATGGACGTTGGACATTTCTCTTTCTGGGATCTGCAGCCTAGTCGCAGACTGTCCCGTAACCAAGAAGTCTCAGGTTCAGTCCTCAACCACAGCCAAGTGTCCTTAAGAATGACACTTGAACCCCGACCTGTTCATGCAATGGCTCCTGTCCATTTACATGCACAGAGAACTCTATTCTTAACCTGACGTTTGGTTACTGTGATTACTGTGGCATGGAAACATCTTACTGCTTTCACTTTCGGGTTTTCGCCTGTCTGTGCAAACTCAGACTCGCACGGCATTATGGGAACATTTTGATGTCAACAAAATTACGATTAGGATGATTAGTTCTTTCCCCTGTATTAGAAGTAACCTACTCTTCAGTCGAACCTTTTTCATACTTTTTTGCTGGCGGACCATTTTATCTGTGGACAGGATGATTGTTAACTGGTTTATTCGTGGCAACTGGGAGACTCAATCGCAGGCTATCAAAGGTTCATGTAAACAGCTTGACCTGACTAAGAACTTAATGGGAGTATGGCCAGCAGCCATGCATGTACACATAACCATTGTAAGCTAAAATCTCTCTCTCTCTTACCCTTCCTATTGCTCTTTATTCTCCCGGTCCCCAATCCCCTCCTTTCATCCAGGTGCTGAGACACTGTCTTGTCACGCCTCACTGTTCAACCCCCCCCCCCCCCCCCCCAAAAGACAAAACAAAATAACACTCTCTCTCCCTCTCTCTATCTCGTCCTCACCTCCAGTAGGAAGGGTTCAGTCTCAGCAGTTTTGCCCGTGGCTACACACTGGAACGTGGCATTCTGCCCGGCGTTCACCTCCACGTCGCCCAGCCGAGAGAAATGAGGCACCTTGTCTGTAGAAGGAGGACACACACAGGCACACGTGCGCACGCACACACACACACACACACACACACACACACAGATACACTGGTGAACTTCTTGCACATCTGGAGCTCAGCATCAATGTCTAAATCTATTAAACACAGAGATGTGATGTGTAATTTATTCAACAGTGTACAGTACGTACACAAGCACACTGTCACGTACATGCATGCATGCATATACACAGTCATGTATGCACACACACACACATGCACACACACACACACGCACATATCTATCTTAACAAGTCGTTTAATCTTAAAAAAAAACAGCCATAAAATCTTCTTTTTGTTAAAACAAGTGAAAGTTTCTGCCAATGGGATGAGATAATCTCACAGATGCATATCAACCTGTAACCTTATTCTGCCTTGTTTCAATAGTAGAAAATTCCTAAAACAACCAAAGCTGCATTGGAACCAAGTGGAATTATCTCACCCCCCAAGTGCAGAATGTTTCACTTGTTTTAAGAAAATTGAGATTATAACACTGACTGACTAAAAGTCTTAAAATGGACGTGTTTTTTTTTCCAGCACGCACACATATTCCATTCAGTCTGACAGAGACAGACGCTCTTACACTTGCTAAGCTCAGAAAGAATTCTTGTTTTTCTGCAGTATCAAATGCTGTGATCTCCAGGCATTATACATCTTTTGAATCTCGAGTCTGAATATCTCTATCAAAAAAACACTAGTAAATCCTTATTCTGTGCTTTTATCCCAGCCTTTATGGCAGCTAAACAGGACCGCTCGTTATGATTGTCTGCTCTAATCCAACAGGATATGTAATGGCTGATGCTGAGATGCAAAACAAGGCTCATTTCACCAAATGACTCCATTGAACACTGTTCTTTGCTTAAACAAAGAAGTGCATAAGCGAAATGCCTGTGGGAATGCGTGTATTGGGTTTGTCAAATGAAGTACCCCCGCAGTCAGTCACACTACTCTTTGCCAAGATCGTTTTATGTAGAATAGCTTCACAATACCAGCATTGTATTCACTGTATGAATGCGTGTTACGCTACATGGTAGCCTACATAATGTAGTAGTAATACATCCGACTTGCCTTGTAACATGGTACCCAATGTATTGTCAGGTCTTTTCATAAAGCAATACGCCAACTGTTAAGTGATGAAAACATAGACACCAAAATCATCCACATGTTAGCTCCATGCTAACACTTTAGCATACACTATGTTGAGTGATAGTAGGCTCCATGCTAACACTTTAGCATACACTATGTTGAGTGATAGTAGGCTCCATGCTAACACTTTAGCATACACTATGTTGAGTGATAATAGGCTCCATGCTAACACTTTAGCAACATGCTAGCACTAGAGTATTATCTCAAAAGTTAAAAAAAAAAGAGAACTTGTAGCAGTTCTAAAGCTAAAGTAATTTTAAATGATACACTGCAACAAATCTCTATCTTAACAAGTAATTTTGTCTATTATTGAGTCCTACAATCCTAATTTTCTTCAAACAAGTGAAAAATTCTTCCAATGGGGTGAGATAATTTCACTTGTTTCCGATGCTGTTTCACTTATTTCATGAATTTTCTAGAAATGACTTAAGATGGAGACTTTTTGCAGTGTATAGCTAAGTCTGTCAGTTTTATGTAGGAGATATACAGTATACAGGCCATATAATAAAAACCACTTTTATTACTGAAAGGTCAGTCTTCTTACTTCGAATAATGCCAGTGTGCCTACCTATCACTCAACACAGTGTATGCTAAAGTGTTAGCATGAAGCATCAGAACCAAGGATCTACCAGGGACACAGATGATTTTGGTGTCTATAGTCTTCACTTAACGGGAAATGTGACTCAACATGCCAAAAAATCTGTATTTTTTTAAATGATGTGCAAGCTTGCTTTGAAAGCAGCTGGCTACAAACCGCCTACTCTGAAAACATTTCTTTCTCTGAACATTTTAAAGATACAGGACATGACATTGATTAAAAAAAAAATTAAGTTCATTCAGTTTTACTTACAGTTTTTCTTTGTTAAATGTAATTATATACTGAATTTGAGCTGTTTACATTTGGTATGCCCATAATTAGTTTGCCTTTGCACTGTAAAAGGCCCAGCATGTGATTTGGCATCTATTATTCTGTATGATGAGTCATACCAAGTCCATGATTTCCTTTCTCTGAAGTGATCATTCACTAAATGATACTAAATAAGGCAGTTTATATGTAAGTACCATTTGTTTCCTCTCTAGTTTTTTAGTCTGACCAAAGGCTGGCATGCATTATTCTCTGCCTATTCTATTGATTTTGATTTCTGGTTCAGCTCCATTGCCATGCTGTTGCCAGCTGGTCGGGCCATTATAAGCTCTGTTCTGTTCTATGATGTCAAGTGGAGCAAAATCAAAGATGCTATATGTAGGATTTTCTCAATATATCGCTCTGAAATGATGATATGTGCTACTGTAATGCTGGCAAAAATATCTAACTGTTGCTAACAAGCAGCAACTCCAATGATCTAATTTGGGAGTTCCTGGGTTTAACTCCCCATAAAATCTAAGAAAATCTCTCTGGGAGAGTGTTATGCTTAAAAAAAATGGGGATATTATGAAATATGTTAATCAAAAGCAGCTCACAGACTACAGCACTAACTGTGATGAATGCTTTATCACTTTATTCCCTGATTTTCTTTTCAGTTACTTTAGATAGAAAAACTGTAAGACTGCTATCAGCCTAATGTTTTTGTTTTTGCATTTTGCTTAACTTGAAGTGTTATCTTCAGCAATTTCACTAATGCCTTGCTTGGTTCAGTCTAATAGAATACATCTATATTGTATGTCTTAATACATGAAAACATTGCACTCAATCAACATCTGCTTCAACAACTAAGAGAGAGGGTCATGGGTTAATTTGCCTGATTAATTTGTGCTATGCTTTAGAAATGTTCTGAAAACACGTAGGCACTCCACTTCGCAATGACCTTCACTGTATCTCACAGTTCTCTTTGGGATAGATAGCATACCTTCCTAACCCTCCAACATATTGAGTTAAAACAGAGTTCAGTGGGCCCTCTCAGCCCTTCTACATTTGTATTTGGACTAGACTAATATGGGGTTTTGAACTGCCGCTAGCCTGTAAATTTATCCATTAACTAAAACTTTCTTTCCCTTTATTCACATGGTGGCCATATTTGATTTATAGAGATGAACAGAGCTAGAGGCCAAACTCACTTACTCAATAAGGCTACAACAACTGGATTTCAGGGAACCGCCATGTCGATCCACATAATGTTAGCTAATGTTAGCAGTCAGCTAACATTGGCTAACTAAATAGGTCAAATTGTGTAAATTGTAGCCAACAACTACTTTTAACAGTATTAGTTTTAACTGGCTAGTAGCTGTAGTAGTATGTTTGGCTTAGCTAGCAAAAAAACATAAAGTGATACTGCTACTAAAGATAATTGTTCACGCTGACAGCACAGGACCCTCACCTTCTCTGATTGATTGGCAATGACAGCTAACGCTAGCGCTTTTGCTCTCTTTACCTACACACAAAAACTGGTTAGCTTCATATTGGAAATTGGCTTTTCAGTGGATATTCATTATTCCACCTTCAATAATTTGCAAAGAAAACAAGTAAAACCATAGTGATGAATGTATTTGTAATAACTAGAAGAGGAAGAACAATTTACAACCACTGGTTTCAATATCTGGAATATCTGGAATATCTAAGAATATATCCACAGAATAGTCAATACCCAATATCAAGCTAACTTTACCTTGGTCATATACAGCTGAATGCAACAAATTCACGCCCCTTCTCTGGGGATTGTCCAAACACATTCTCGCCCTGTTGAAAAAAACCAAACAGCCTAGACCAGAGAGTGTCTGAGTTGGTTGGTGGAAACTGCTGGTCTTTTTCTGTCTGTCTGTCTTAGCTGGGCAGAGATGGTCTGATGCTGGTTATGGTGGTAAACGAGATGGCCTAGGCTGTTTTTTTTTTTTCAGCTGGGAGAGGGAAAGTGGCTACAACAAATAAATAAATTACAACAATTCATCACAAAATATCTCCTGGAATGCACTGAACATCACAGACTGATGATATTTAGCAGTGTAGGATTATCTGAGGGCGGAATTCTCCTTTAACAAGAATTCAGCAAATTTGGGATATAAATAACATGAAGCATCAGACTGCTGGGATAAACTACAACAACCATGGATGTTCCCTTCAATCCAGCAACTGTTGCCTTTGATCTGGACCTTCTCCACCTCTGCTCATCTCTCCACGATATCAAAGGATCATTTTGGCATGTATTTGAAACGTTTTGTCCAAAGACCAGTCAAGTTTGCCTCAAGTTGCAGGTTGTTGACTAAAATCCACCCACACTACACTGGAATGATTTTTCTGGTCAGACATCGGATATAAAATAATAATCATAAAAACATATTGACTGGCTGTGGTCAGGGAAGAACCTCCGTTATATCAGAGGTGGACAACACTGACTGGCTGATATCTTATTTTTAATAAAAAGTAAACATCAGCCTGATGTATCGGCAAACTGATACATCAGTCTAACACTAAGGGGGACATGGTGCGGTACTGCTGCTAGGACGAGTCGTGCGGTGACTCGTTTCCATCGGGACCGATGGGACAGACAGAATTTAATTCTGACGTTAACCTACACAGAGAGACAAGCCAGCACATCTGTCCACAAAACCCACACCTTTATGCTACGTTGCCATGGCAACAGACATCTGGCAGAGCATGGATGATAGAATTGGCATCTCGCATTTTACCCATCTCTCATTTGTCTCTTTTCCCTCCTCCCTTTCTCCCTCCAGTCCTTTTCATGCTCAATCTTTCCAATAAGTAGTGAAAGGCTTCTGCTGTAACTGATTTCCACAGGTGTCTTTCTCCCACAAAGCCTGAATAATTTCAAATGTATAAACCATGTATATAAAATATACCAATTAAAAGCAGTTCACAGAGGCTACAGAACTAGCGGCACTACCATTGTTCTGGTGCCTACTGGGGTATTTTGTGTGGAGAAAATTGCAAAAATTGTCTGTATTTACTATTAAGTCGAATATTTAGAATTCTACAAATGCAGGTTATTTAGGAAAAGCCATGGGAGGTCATTGCATTTACAATGAAATTTAAATTTACTTTTAAAAACACCCAGTGGTGTGGTGTGGCCGGTCTAGTCTTAATTAAAGCAGCAAAACATAAATAGAGGTAAGCTATTCCGAGTCTCAAATGTATTCCATCTGATTGAGATTGAGGTGGTTATTTAAATTAGTAATACCTCCTCTTATTCAGAGGATCTTCCTACTTTAATAAAGACTCCTTTTGACTGACGTGTTTAGAATGAAAACATGGACTCCAGAGGAAACGACACAAAATGTCAAGCAAGTTGGAATGCGAACAGAATAGACTTTGATTTGCATCTTTCCTGGGGGTTCAAACCATTATTCTTGCTGCCTGTGGGGAAATTTGTGCCAGCTTAGTCATGTTTACCTACGTGTGTGTGCGTGCGTGCGTGCGTGTGTGCGGGCGTGCGTGTGTGTGTGTGTGTGTGTGAATTTGTCTGTGTTTAAGGGTCGGTGAGGGCATGCTGGAGTACAAAATGATACGTGATCATGCACACGTATGCATTTATCTGTACTTAGGATTTGCTTGTGTCAAATGAGTGCATGTATGTGTGAATGAGTGCATGTCAGTGTGTGTGTGTTGTGCTTCTCGTGTTATGCGGGAACACACAGCGGCCCCTGGCAGGGACACGGTCTCCTAATGGGAGCACTGATTATTTAATGGGGATGGTGGGGGTCCGAGTGTCGCCATCTGCACCGGGGCCAAACCCAGCCTCAGTCGCATGCAGGGGGGCCATGGCAACGGCGCTACCCGGCAACCCATCCCAAATCACCATAGAAACGCGCGCCGCTCCACTGAGGATGGGGTGACGGAGGGTAAGTGGTAAAACTTTGAGATGAGCTCGGGTAAAAAAAAAAGGAAAAAAAAGAAAAAGAAGAAGAAGCCAAGCTGGTTTTAGAGCGGGTTCTGTCTCTTTCCCAATGAGGATTCAATGATTTATAACTTGAGGTCTGCCTGTTTTTTTAGCAGAGCCAGAAAAAGATATCTGAATTTCATGAGCCCATAAATGCCCCACATTATCATTCATTAACATTTTCCCACATTTATGCGGCTAAAAAACAATGTTACCCCTCTCAAAGAATGCCAGTGTATCTCTAAATGAATCACGTAGCTCTGAATCGATGACAGAATTGGGTTTTTGAAAGCAAATATCAATACCAATATTTTTGGATCGAAGCTGCTGATTTAAATTTGACAAATTTTATGGCAAAAATGTTAAGAAAATTGCCAGGATTCAGTGTTTCCCCCAGAATTTCATTTCTAGCAGGGTGGAAAAGCCTTTCAAACAGCAAAATTTTGCATTAGAATCAGTTCAGGTTAAGTTCTTCCCATAGACAACCAGTGTAGTATCGATCAATTCTACAATAAATATGTAATCAAACAAACTGCATCATATCAGAGGTGGACGACACTGACTGGCCGGTTTCTGATTCTTAATAAAAGGCCAGTATCGACGGATACATCAGTCTCGCCCTACTAATGACCATTGTGGCTCATTGTGGTTCCCTGTTCCGGGAAGTCGGCGGGGGTCGGCGCTACAGTGCTCACGGTGACCTCCATCTCCAGTCACTGCTCCTGTATCAGATTGAGCTTTGTGCCTGTAGTCCTGCAGCGCTAATAAGCTCGACGGCAGAAGGCCAAAGAAAAGATCTGGCACCGGCGGATACGAGATCCACGCGGAGCATGTGGGTGGGACTCCGGGGGGTGTAATGGTGAAATCTCTCAGAACATACTGCAACATTACGGACACTCACGGAGCCTCAACCCCCTCACGTCTTAAAGAGAAAAAAAAGGACTCGGAGAGGAGGATCAGAGAGCGACCACTAGCTGTCCTTTTCTGCCCCGTAACATCACATTAGCTTTGAAAGCGCCCGGCTGGGAAGCAGAGCCATCAGAGGAAAAGGTCAGGTGTTCGGCGAGGACAAAAGAGAAGCTTCCCGCTGCGTTATTGCGGCTCCGACGCTCGGACAGGTAGCCAAGGTACACGCGCCTCAGTCGCTCCCTGTCAGCGAGATTGCCTCTTAGTCTTCAATCGCCTCTGGGAAAGTGTCGAGCTTCCCGTCCCGGGCTTCCGTCGGTCCTGCCCGCCTCTTTCCCTAGGCTCAGTAAAGGTCAGTAAGTGTAGGCGGGGGTGGAGAGCCGGGTACTTACAGCAGGGGTAGTTGAGCAGCAGAATGTCGTCCAGAGCGACGTAGCCCTGTCGGTCTTCGGAGACGGTGGCTTCAAAGACAACCTGTGGAGAAAATGGACAAATTAAATAGAGGCCATTATAGCTTGAGTGGCAAATTGAATGAGAGAGAAGAGAACGAGGGGTTGGAGTTGCGGGTCTCAATCATCTAGCCGCCTCCGTTACTGCTAAACTTTTCACAAAGGTCAGTCCAGAACAACAGAGAGTGCACAGATGTTTCATGAATTTCATGCAATCAGAAGTTTAAAGGAAACTCTTAACTGCTGTTAAGAGCAATTGCTGATGTACCTTGCATTTCTGGGCTAATTTTGTTGTTTGATGTTTTTCTTATTATCGTGGATAAATGGCCACACCTGACATCACATCAAGATATTTCCAGCAGCTACAATGGAGTTTGATAGCAGAAAATGTTTCAGGATGTAAAACATCAGCGGTAAACGTCAGGTTTTGGTGTCAGTCCCTCAGAATCAAAGAGCGAGGGCTTCTTTCTAGAGCCGCCATTTTGCACCAAGAGACGTTCAACAATCATACAGGGAGAAATCCATCATAGAAGAGGAGAGAGACCAATTTCTCCACCCACAGCAGCCTCAATAGACCAGAATGCAATGCAGGCACAAGACATGATGTGTTTTGAATAAGGGGAGCGACTGTGATCATAGACACGTCCCAATGTTCACGAACTACTTTTCTTGTTCGCTATATTTACATGCCCAGACGCTCACATTTGATTGAAGGCAACAAGTTGGCGCCCCTCCTCTGGGGGTTGTCGAAAGGCATTCTGGGAAATATAGGAAATCACTAACTGAAGTAGAGCAGCCAAGACAGGCTGAGGGAAAGTGGGTACACCAAAAAAGTAAATTATAACACTTCATGACAAAATAATGCACTGGACTGCACTGAACATTATACATTGATGATATATAACAGTGGAGGAGTATCAGAGGGTGGATTTTGCCTTAGTCGCCTGATGAAAATGTAATTTCCTTAATATTTTATAGACATTAATCAGATGCAGATGAATATCAGTCACACAAATATGTCTGTTGATGGACCATGGGACACCAAAACTCTCCATTGAAACCAATACTACTACTACTACTACTACTACTACTACTATTCTGAACATTTTTGAATGGCCAATGTACTCCTCATGGTTCAGTGACCCTAAATCATCTCAAGTGTGAATATTACACATCACCTGAAAGTACATAACATCTACTTTTACCCATGAGTGTACACAATACTGAAGCTTACAGTCTTCAGATAATGACATCTGAGATCATCGCTCGCCTGAAAACCTAAAACACTTGAAATAAAACACTGAATATACTCAAACATTAGTAGACTTAAAGGTTTTGAGGTTATCTGATGACACGTAACTTCATTTTAAGGGTAACGAGTTCGATTTTAAGGAGATGTAGCTCTTCAAGCATCAACGTGCGCAACGCATAAATAAATCCTTCCCCTCTATTTCTGTACTGTCCCTTTTACCAATCCATACGGCAGCCTCAGGAGGCCTTAAACACAGCCTAAATAATCACTCACTCTTCCAAATGAGCCTGGCCCATGCGGAGCCTCAAAGCGAATCGGGACGCCTCCCAGAGAGCAACAAAGTGACTCTGGATCTCCAAGTAGTAATTTACAGTCAGCAGAGCTCAAACCATTCCCCTCCGCCGAGTGACTTTCCACTTTTTTTACTGCAGCGCGGCAAACTCTGAACTCAAGGTTTGAGTGCATTAACAGCCGCAGAGATGAAAGCTTTAATTCTAGACTACACCAGAAATATGTGTGTGTGTGTGTGTGCGTGTGTGTGTGTGTCATCCGGAGTGTTTCACCCACTCAAACAACCCGCTAGCCTCCTGCGCCAAAGCCTAGCTGCCTGTGCTCAGTCAGCCTGTGCTACCATGCACTCAGGCGGGCGATGCATTGCGATGTTGACAATACATCAGGCTTTAAGTGCCTGGGGCCAATCAATAGCACACAAGGCCTTGGCAGATGGATACAGACTACGGCTTTTCTTTCCACTAATTTATTTTTATTTTTCATTCTCATGTCGGGCCATTAGAGACGTCTGGCTGATTAACTCCTCAATTCATCACGCGTCGACGCGCCCACCGCCATCGATTCGCCCGGCTCCGCGCCTTGACCCATCATTAAGCTCCTCCGCATCTGCCCTCGCTTATAGAAAAGTGTGTTTGAGTACGACTGCGCCAGACAATGCGGGAAAAGCCCTGGCGTTGAATAGCGGAGTGCGCACCGATGGGAAAATCTTTTCTTTTTTTTTGTTTTTTTGTCAATCCGTACATACAAAGTAGGCCGCTGCAAATGAGACAATTTGCTCAGTGCGTAATATAAAGCAGATAGAGTGAACATAGAGTGGGAGCGGGATGTATGAAAAGATATATAGTATATAGGGAGAGAGAGAGAGAGAAAGGAGAGAGAGCGATGAGTGTGGGAAGAGATACTGGAGCAAGATCTGGCATGGGAGAAGGAGATAGAAAAGTGGAGGTGGAGGAGATGGGGTGGGGAGGGGAGGGGGGGGCGCTTAAGCCACATTGATATTGTTTGTCACGGTGGGGCCCGATAGCATCTTTAATATTTGATAGCAAAGTTCCCCCCTCGTTTCCAACACCCGCACAAGTAGGCGAGGAGGAAAATCTATTGCCGCAAACAATGCGGGAGGGGGGGGGGGGGGGGGGGGCGGATTTGTCCAATTGGATATATCTACAGTTCAAGGTGATGTCATTCTCCACCCTCCCTCTCAGCCTCCTTTCCTTTTGTTGCGGTGAGATGGGCGACAAAAAAGCAAACCGGGGGCCGTGATGGTGCGAGGCGCACACACACACTGCAACGCACGAATCGAGGTTGGGGTTTACTGAAACCGGCGGGGTGCCGTCTCCGAGGACGGAGGGCCGTGTCATCAAATCCGCCACCTTCCCCGCGCTAGGAGAGAGAGATGGAGGCGGTCGGACGGCAGCATTTGATGTAAAGAGCAGGCACGCATGCATTTTAATAGCAGCCTCCCCGCAGCATCGTGTTTGGCTCATAAAATTCAGGCACACACGTTTGATAGCATGGGGTAACAAAATCCCGCGCTACATCCCCCAGCATGTTCCCTCAGCCCTCAAAGGGAATACATAAAATCAACAGTGGTGACAGTAAAGGGATTGCAATAAAAACAGGATTTGCAGAGTAATTAATATTTCTGGCTTTTGGTTTTCATTATAGCACCGGGGGAATTATTTATGCGTGCGCACTAATGATGAAGCTTTCAATTTGCACGTACGACGCCATCGATCTCGGCCGCGAGTTTAATTAATTTAACGACGCGCGCGCAATCATTTGAGGAATGTGTTGAACAAAAATTGCAACAATGTTCCGTTAATTGATTTGTTGAGTTAGAATGAGACAAACACTATTGATCTGTATTGGCACTGTGGCAGTAAAACACCGGAATATATAAAACGCAATGGCGCTTGCCATCTTCTCCCCGCAGGCTGGAGGAATACAGTGAGGCATATTCCTACTGCACTGTGGCTGCTGGAATACAAGACACCATATGCTGAATATATTTTTTTGTCTGTGTGTGTGTGTGTGTGTGTGTGTGTGTGTGAGGTTTGAAAAGCCAAGGTCTCAGTAGCTGGAGGTAGTGGAGGGGAAACCCACTGAAAGTTTACTCCCACTTTTTTTTATCTGCAGCAATAGAGTTTATCCATCTTTTTAGACTAACATAAATCTTTAAGACCTAAATTCATCACATACAGCATAGAAAGCAGTATCCAAATGATGTAAGTTGTATAAAGTCTTATGAGAAAAGGAGTCTTATAAGGGAAAAAAAATGAAAAATTGATGTTTTTTTCTGAAAGTATAATTGATTTTTGTTTACATCGGTGGTAGCTTGCCTTATGATGACTGCCGACTGGAGGTCAAAGTTCACTCAATGTTTTATTTACCACTATATCACTGCCTGGATGAAATAGGGGGGTTGGTTAACAGGGGGAAAAAATAGCAATAGAAAAGGTAAGAAAGAGAGAGAGATAGGAAGGATAAGAGAGCGAGGACTAAATAGTGAGATGCACTGGGAATTAAGATAGCGAGATAAGGAGGACAAAGCGGTCAGGGAGTGAAGACGAAAAAAAAGTTAAAAGAAAAGGGAAAAGGAGAGTAGCTAGGGAGGGAGGGAGGAATGGTCTTGCTCTGGTCCACCTCACTAACCCATATTTCCTAAAACCCAAGATGAGAGAGAGAGAGAAAGAGAGAAGGAGAGAGAGAGAGAAAGAGAGACAGAGAGAAAGAGGAGCAGTTTGATCAATTTCTTCCTCTAGCCCTCTTAGTCATGACATACCTATACTTAGCTCGTTCAAGGAACTCAGATAATGAGTGATACAGTTGTGAGAGCTGAGCTGAACTCGACAAAGTATTTTTCAACATTAAAGAACGCTCAGAGAATATTACTGGTCTCACAACCCACAGGTAGTATGGACAGCATCAATTTACAATACAGCTTGAAGCCATGAAATTTCTGCTTAACTAGCAGAAACTACAGCTGAATGCAGCCTGCTCCCTCTGCCTCACATCTGTGTATGAATGTAATTAGGGTTATATAGGGTCAATATTAGTGTTTTATAAACCATCGGATATCGGCCAGTCAGTGTTGTCCATCTCCGATATGATGGACGTTCCTCCCTGACTACAGCTAGTGAATATGTTTTAAATATTGGCGCCTATGATCACTCAACATACTATATGCTAAAGCGTTAGCATGGAGCCTGCTATCACTCAACATATGCTAAAGTGTTAGCATGGAGCCTACTGTCACTCAACATAGTGTATGCTAAAGTGTTAGCATGGAGTCTACTGTCACTCAACATAGTGTATGCTAAAGTGATCTACCGGGAAATGCTGTTTCAGAGGCTTTTCCACCCTGACGAAATTATGAGGGAAACATTGAATTCTTGTATTTTTTGGCATGAAAATGTCCAAATTTACAGCAAAAAATGCTGAATATCAGCATCTTAAATACAAAACAGTCAGTATTGGCCTTCAAATCCTATATTGGTCAACCCTAAATGCAATAAGCCAACACCTTTGATCACTGTCCAACATATCTCTGTAGCAGTCTGTCTCCCCTGCAGGGGTGTTGATGATTGATGATTACTAGATTTTTTTGTTTTTTATCTCAACCACCACTACCAACCATCCGCCCACCTTCCCACCTACCCACCCACCCTCACACACACACACAGGCATGCACGCACACCCTCTCTCTCTCTCCTCCAAGCCCTCTGAAGTGGCAGTCCTCTGCCCGTTTGTAGCCGGCTGCTCCTCGGTGTCCCGCAGGGGACGATCTGTTGGCTGGGACTGCTGGACAGTGATCCTTATCGGCGGGATTGGACGAGTAGAGCCCTGCGGGGCCCGCGCTGGGCTTTGAGCCATCACAGTGAAAGTATAGGCGAGGAGAGGGCGAGTGTTCGAGGGCTACAGAAGAGGAGAGGAACATTGAAGAGGAAGCACTGAGCCTCACCTCAGGCTCAGTCCTGTCCCTCTTCACGCGCCTCCGTCCCCGTGGGGCCAGGATTTAAGCCTCCTCACTCATCTGTGCAGCTTTACCTCCTTCATTACCTGCTGCCGATCTTCCAGTTTTATAGGACAAATAAAACGGTCGGTCCTGTGCCTGCGTGCCCCGGCAGGGAAGACTTTAGAGAACAGAGAGAACAGCATCCTCTCTCCCACCGACACCACATTCAGGCAGCTCGGACACACATCACCCGGGTAGTAGATTACATTGCTTATGCGTCTGTCCGGATAGTAAACACTGCACCGCTGAGCAAACTCCCCGCCCGGGCCGACTTGTCTGATTGTACACCTCAGCTTTCCCGTATCGCCTTTCCCCCCTCTGAGAGCGCCCTCCCTCCTCCCCCCCTGCCTCCTCCACCTCCTACCTTCGCTACGGCGGCAGCCAAACTTCCAGCGTCTCGCTACAGAAAGGGAAGAAAATCATTACTTTAAATCAGTTTGGTTGTTTGCGAGACTCGCCCAGGACAGGAGCGCTGAGGATGGTAAAGCGCAGGCTGTCCTCATTGATCTGCGCAGCCCTCTAATCTCATTAACTGGCTCTTGATTTATTGAGATGGGGCCCAGAGCGCACCAAGGTTATGGAAGCAAACACTCGGCCCGCGCTCCCCCGCAACGAGGGTCACATGGAATTGAGGTCAATTGACTGCTCGGCAAGACCCACACTCCCACAATCCCTTACATCAGCCATTGCCTTCTCATTAACGCCTGTTTTGGGGTGGGAGGTGTGGGGGGGGAGGCGGGGTGGCAGGCTAGATGAGAAGAAAGAGAGCGCTAGAGGATAAATTATCGGCTGTAATGAGGTGAGGCAGGGCTGCATCCAGCCATCAGAATCCTACAAGCTGCACAATAGCGCTAATAATGCGGCACCAACAATACAGGCGTCAGACAAAGAAGTATTGATTACACTGCAGCACACAGGTAAATTGACCCATAAATAAAGATACAGCGCAAACACTTGTCCACTGCAATTATACACCTATTGAGCCCCTATGATATATGACACGGCTGCATGGGAAAATTGTTAGGTAAGATTCGGCTGATATGGGTCTCTGAAGGCTGATACCAGAGCCTCTGAAACCGCATTTAGACCATGGGACACTAAAACTCTCCATTGACAACCACAGTCTTCTACTGTTGGTCACTGAGCAGCAGTTGGGGGTTCAGTGCTCAAGGGCAGCTTGACAGCTTCCGTATCGATCAATTCCACAACAAATATGTAACTGATCAAACTATATGCTCTCACCTGGTATTCGCTGGGCCAGAAAGTGCTGACGGCGAGCTCCACCTGGTGCCACTGGCGGCCCTGGGAGCCCGAGATATTCCACACGGCGCTGCCCTTGGGGCCGCCGTTGACCCGGATGTAGACCTGCAGGTCCCCCGGACTGTGGCCGTCGCGGCTGTACAGGAAGTAGCTGAACTGGATGCAGTGGGTGTCGTTCTCGCTGAGCGGGCGCAGGAGCAACTGGGCCCGCTGCCCCGCGTAGTGCTGGGAGGAGTTGATCATCATGAAGGACCCTGGGGGAGAAGAGGGAGAGGTGTAAGCGGACTATGTACCGATTTTTGTGTGTACAAATATACAAAGTATTACTCAATTTACAGTCATTCATGCTGCCTAGTATTGGCTTATTATAAACCCATTACAGTTTTAAGTGCATCAATAGCATTTACTTATTCATTTTTTTTTTTTAAAGATTTATTTTAGGCAATTTATGCTTTATTTAACAGAGATAGTACGAGAGAGACAAGAAGGTATGGGAGAGAGAGAGAGGAGGACATGCAGCAAATGACCGCGGGCTGGATTCGAACCCAGGTCGCTACGGGAAGGACTGAGCCTTATATGGTACGCCCTCTACACGGTGATCCACCGGGGTGCCCTGTTTACTTATTCATTTGATCAAATTATGCACTGATCATTGTATAACAATCCTCAAATTAAAATGAATAGGTCTAACAATGATAAATGATGATAATAGAAAATAGGCTACGTAACAGGCTAGAGGACATAACTTCTTTTTTACCCTGTTTGAAAAGCTTATTGATAGACTCTCAAACAGCGTATTCAGAATAGGTTAACAGATAAAGAACAGAGTGGTAGGTTAGGCCTAATAAAACAGATCGATTTAACCTGCATAGCCAAGGCTACATCTGAACAAAAGATGCTGAAGAAGTGAAGAAGTTCAACATTTTCATATTTGTCCTCCTGCTGGAAAAGTTTTTATATTGTGGCAAAGCGCATGTATGGGTACTGTGACAGCTTCATCATGCTGATCTGAGCACTTCAGAGCTGGATTGACGCCAGTCCCAATACTACACACACTATGTGTGCAGCCCTACTTGTGTGTTTTCGTTATAGAACACAACATCAGTGGACAATTTATTTAAGTCTGCAGATGGAAGAAGAGAGTACAAAAACATAGTGACCTGAAATGAAAAAAATAACAAGACCGAACTCTGTGGATTTCACCTGGAACATCTCAACCCAAGATAGATATGTCATGTTAGTTTTCAACCACTGAAGAACACAAGCCTGTTTTGAAAAAAAAAAAAAGGGCCTGCCAGCAAAAGTTGACAGGTTCAAGGTTGTTATCCAAACTATCGGTGCGCTAGACTCTGGCTATTTGTCTGTATTTTGGTCTGCCTCTGCCTCTCCCTGCTAGAGCTCTCAGGGTTCACATCAGTCTGCTGCGCTGCCTCAGATCTGTCCTGTTCAAAGCTCCGGCGCCGCGTGTCAGATAGGACTTTCATTTTGGCTCTGAGGTTCACAGTCGCCGTCAGCTCTCTCATCCCAGCGGCGCGGCGGAGTTCGGCCGGCCGTGAGAAGAGTGCCGCGATGGAGAGAGCGAGAGAGATAGAGAGGGAAAACAAAGGGGGGGAGTTTTGCCTTTGACAGTGGCCTCCGCAGCACCCGGGCACCTCGACTTAAAGAAGCGGCCGCTGGAAACCGGTGAAGACGGGGGAGAGAAGAGGAATGGCAATGAGCTGTCTGCGTTTATTACCTTGGACTGGATCGAGTGGTTATGGGGGGGGGGGGCGGGGGGGAGATCGCGTAGCTCCGGCCCTAGAACTCTCCTAATCTCCCAATCATCATCATCGGATCGAGCCGTTTGATGTTGCCGTCGGGAGAGAGAACGCATGTTAATTGCGCACATAACCTTCACATCGAGGCTGGCCGAGATGGCCGGGGCGGACGGGCAAGACAGCGGTATCGTGGGTAGTGTAGTCGCCTAGGTAGTGCAGTTGAATGAGTGTGCAATCAGAGCCCTGCCTCCCGCCATTAATCATACTGACACGGTTATTAGGCCATAATGGCAACCAAGGGAATGCTTAAACCAGAGAGATGGCTGTAATACTCACACGCTGACATGCAGGACGCATATCAGCACACGCTCTCCCTCTCTCTCTCTCTCTCTCTCTCCCTCTCACACACACTCATTCACACACAGTTTACAACCACCCAAGTGGACTCAGTTCCAAATCCCGCCGACCTTCCCAGGAACTCCTCCTCCTAACTCCACCTCCATATCTTTCTCCTTCACCTCTTCCTCCACCTCTTCCTCCATCTCTTCCTCCACTACCTCATCCTCCACCAACTCCATCTCTTCCTCTTCTGTCTCCTCTTTTTCCTCTACCTCCTCCTCCACCTCATCCTCCACCTCTTCTTTTTCCTCCACCTCTTCTACCTCATCCTCCACCTCCTCCACCTCGTCTTTTTCCTCCACCTCCTCTACCTCATCCTCCACCTCCTCCTCTTTTTCCTCCACCCTCTCTACCTCATCCTCCACCTCCTCCTCTTTTTCCTCCACCCTCTCTACCTCCTCTACCTCATCCTCCACCTTGTCTTTTTCCTCCACCTCCTCTATCTCATCCTCCACCTCCTCTACCTCATTCTCCACCTCGTCTTTTTCCTCCACCTCCTCTACCTCATCCTCCACCTCATCCTCCACCTCCTCTACCTCATCCTCCACCTCTCCCTCCACCTCATCTTCCACCTCTTCCTCCTCCACCTCCTCCTCCCCCAGATTGTCCCCCAGTCTCTGAACACAATGTGTAAAGATGAGTGAGTGAGAACCTAACATGAATTGTAACAAAATCGGTATCCAACGAGTACAGATTGATGACAAGTTGATGCTTTCATATACAACAGTTCTCCATCTGTTTTCTGTTGCGTTTTGTTTTTTCGTTGTTGTTTTTACCAAGTGCAGGTAAAAACCTAGCAGCAAACAAACCGCGTGGAATAATTGTCATCAGGGATGCAAAACGGTACCCGGCCCCAAGAAGTAATTGCCATTCTAATTTTAGATGTGGCATGTCTCGTGTTTAAATGAAGTGTAACAATGCTGATAACAAACTGGAGACAATCTTTTATTTCTTGAATGTGCTCAGAAGAAATTCTTCCTCTGGGTGTAACTATTTATTTGGGTAAGGCAAATGTGAAGCAACTCAATTACAGCAAGTGTGGTTTGTGTTATCAAGTAATTTTCCATGTCTCACCCCTGATACATTCGCATCATTGGTATTCAAAAGCAAGTACATATCACTCAGAGTCTGGTTTAATATGTAGCCTGGGGTATGCCTGCTCATTCAGCAGCTCGACAGTCAGCTGCAAAGCAAGCCAGCTGAGAAATACAGAGAAACGTTTGATTCCTTTCATCATAAGCAATGACAGTCCCCAGCTTAAAAGAGAGAGAGAGAGAGAAAAAAAAACTATCTCTGGCAGGTCAAAAGCCGGGTCAGATCCGTGGACGACTCGGATGTAAAGAGATTGGAGATGCATGTCACAAAATCACCCAGTCCAGTGTCCAATACATCCCTCCGCTACGTCCGCCTTGACCCGAAAGCACGGACGAGACGTCAAACTGCCAGAAATATCCTGTGATAACAAGCGGCTGCCGTCCTTGGAGATCTCACTGTATTCTTGGAAAACATTGATTTTCCTCTTCCTCACCTGCTTGCAGGCGAAACCGGGCAAGCACTGGCTTAGCCCCCCTCGGCCCCCGCTACCGCTGCTTTGATGTGTGAAGACTCGGGGGGGCGGAGGGGCTCCACGGCTAAATTGCTTTTCTCCAGCTTTGAGCCGCCGGTCCCCCTCATTGTTTGAGAGCAAGTCCCCAACTGTCCTTGCGAGAGGGCTGCATTGGGAAAGCGGTGTGAGAGACCTGGTAGTAAAGACACACAGCCTCGGTTTCAGCGGTGCTGTTCTTTTCCTCTAGAGTGAGGGTGAAATTAGGCCTCTCCGCCCATTGTTGGATAGTGGGGGATTAAAATATGTTTAAGTAACTTGTATAGACTCTGAGGACTATTTGGAAAACCAGCTCAACGACAGTATCTCTGGTGCAAAGCATTTGGCCGTGAGAGAAAGTCTTCTAAAGATTCAGCTGAAGCCACCTAGTGGTCAAATCGGTGAACAAAAAGGGAGTCAACTGCTATTTCCAGATGGAGATCTGAGGCATGGAGTAGCATGACATAAATGATTGTTTTTTTATGAGCGAGTGTGAGAGAGGAGATGAGATCTACGGCTGAAGGTTAGCGTACTGGCACAAATTATACTGCAAATACCGCAAAACAGACCGCCATCTCTTTCCACTTTAGCTTGATGGAGTAAGTCAACATGATTGATGCAGTAATTAGCGGCCTGATAAAAATTTGCGATGATATTACCAGCTCTGATAACCTTACTCAAACATCCTTGAGGACACACGCACATGCGCAGACGTACACGTGCACATATAACCGCACACAACTTGCTGTTAAAAAACAGCCATTGCAGAGGAATTCTCCATAAATCCATAAAAGCTGATAAGGCTCCATCTATTTCCCCTGTGACCCTGCCAAGGGCGAGGGAACATGCATTAAGAGATTAGGGGACGGCCTCAGCTCCCTGAATTCATATCAGAATGTGGGGTGGGAACCTGAGTCATAGGTCTGCCCACTTTTATCACACTTACACTAAGAAAAACGGGAAGGAGAGGAAAGTGGGAGGGGAGGGGGCCGGGGAAATGCAGCAAGAAAGAGGGCGAGATAGCGAGGGCTTTTATCTTTATGTGTGTCTCCGCCATTTTTCGTAAGCTTTCCTCCGCTCCCATCAATAACGCTTTGTATAACTCAGGCAGCCCTGTTCTACACAATGACAAGACCATCTTTCCCCGGGAAAGGCCAAGCAAAACCTGATGCATTTTAATCAAATCTTTATCTAACATTTTCTATCTTCTTTTTTTTTTTCTCCCCTCTCCATGAATAAGAGTTAACAGTCCGGGTCCGTTTCTGGTCATGTTGATCTAGATTGTGTGATCGGTGAGAGCGAGCTAGACTATTTTCTTCTGCCCTCCTCCTGCCGGGCATCTGGAGAAGGTCATCCAAGATTTTCAATTTGGACTCTAAATTTGGTATTTCATTTCTTCATCTTCTTTCTTTCTTTTACTCTTTCTTGTCTGTTTTTTTTCCCCCCTGATATTGCAACCCGCAGCTATGCTGACCTCAGATGATATTGCGCTTACGAGAGGAGTGAAGGGCGGCCGTGGTCGATTGGGAGTGCACAGATTGGTCTCGCTGTTTGCTTCTCTTTGTATCTCTGGCTGTAGTCTGTGATCTGCTCGGGCTGGCAGGAACACTGGGGCTGGGCTTGTTTACCGGAGCCAAAAGGCAATGCAGATTTTGCCATTTACAAAGTGACACAGTGCTTACACCGTGCAAATGGGAAATCTGCAAACCAACACCAGCTGGTCATGAATGCGACATTGACAGAGCCTAAACTCCCCGCAAACAATGCGGGCCTGTCTGCCGCTGACAGCTAGAGCTAATGAATTCCCTAGGTGAGAGTCAAGAGCCCGACAGACAACCTGGAGACCGTTCAAAACAACAGAGTCATTACGGCGCTTCTCGGCCGCCGCCGCCGCCACCGCCACGATGCGCCGTGAAACATGTCAACCGTACGCGCTTTCATTGTTTATGCAAATGTCACATCGCATGTACAGTACTGGAGGAGGACCTGCTCCGCTGTTCCTGTTATGCTGCGCGATTACACACAGTGTGAGCGTGTACGCCTCCTGCTTCAAAACACACATACACGCATGTATTACTACCCTTATGAGGACCTTCATTGGCTACATTCATTCCCTAATCCCTAAGCCTAACCTTAAAGGACTTCTCCGAGTTTTTGGGGAGTTCGGCCCATTGGTCATCTTAACCAATATGTGTGATCGTTACCAAAATCATCTCACATCATGTCTAAAGCTTGACCCCTATTATAGGAATGGAATTTCCTTCTATTTATATACGACATTTTCAAAACTCCATCCCTTTTCCAGCCAGTTTCTCTCCAGTAATCACATCACATCTGGACTTGATGCTGATTGGCTCTGTCACTAAAGAATGACTGAAAACCGTCCAATCAGGCCAGTTTGCAGTATTTGAACTGGAAAGCCTCCACTCAGCAGGTTTACCTCATTTGAATTAGAGGAGCTGGCGTTTGTCGGCCAATCAGGGTCCAGTATTGTGACTGTTCTGCCTGTTAGAGAGTCTTCAGATTCATTTAATTTAACTAATTCAATACAACTTTTTTAAGCAACTTCATTTGCAAAACACCATGAAGAGCATTATTTTTTATCCTGAGCCATAGTAGATTCTAAAACAAAATCATGAAAAATGAATAATATGGGACCTTTAAGTAATCACAGACAATTGCCATTATTTATAGTATGAAGATAAACCTTTTAGTAATCAGAAGTAGGTATTGATTTTTATTCTGTGGGTTGATAACTTATGAAAACAACACCTCAACGTTCATCATTAGTGAAGTCCATTACAAATCAACAGTACAAAATAACTTAAACTATCTGGTGATTTATACATTTCACGATTTTATGTATGACAAGTTTGAAAGGCCATGTTGTTTTTCACTTCCAATGCAATTATCAACTATTGGCAATGATGGGCGCAACTCTTCCCCTGGCACCATTTTTGAGACATTTATTCCTGTAGCCTTTCAAATAAAAGTTGTAGAGAACCGGGAAGCTTTGAATGGCAGGAAACAACTTCTTGTCCATTTTGCACTCGCCAGGCAGATTGTCCATGGAACAAAATCAGATCAGTAGGGAAACCAACAGAAATCGGATTGGCTGTTGACAGCCGATGACCGCGGAGAGTTCAGCCAAGGCCAGCTTTTCTCGGCTGACAAGCTCACTGACCATCCACACATTGGCAGAGTTACCCTATTTGCTCAGCTCTATAAGAAATGAATGGACTTCTGGTGACTTGGCATGTCTTGACTTGATCGTCTAACCCTAACCTAACCCTAACCCTTACGTAACCCTAACCCTAACCTTAACCCTAAACCTGAACCCAAGTCCTAATCCTAAACCAACCCCTTGTAGAAGCGAGGGCGGATCTTTCTGTCTTCCGTGAGGACAATTGAGTACAATTGGTCCTCGTAAGTCTATAAATCCAAGAACATACACGCACACACACACTTATAAACTCAGACTCCATACCAAGTGACAGAGACATGAGTGGATGCGAGTGGACTCCGTCTCAGGATGCTGGGGAATCTTCTCGCCGGCAGAAATCAATAGTGCATTACCAGCCACCCAGCGACAACGCGTGGCCCGACAAGCCTCCCTCATACCACTACCGCCTCCCCGCCCCTCCGCTGCATCTTGATATATACCACCCGCCTTCTGCCTCTGCCTTCATCTGGCTCCTGTGATCTACTATTTGTTTCATCTCGGCATCCCGGAGGCCTTTTGGGGAGCTTGTGCTCTCTGCTCTCCATGCCAGTATTTCTCTGTGTCTCGCTGCCCTACTTCTCCTAGGTTTTCTCTGGTCATTTAGTAAACAGAGCATGCCACCTCCCAGCCCTGCTCCTCCTCCGCCGAAAAAAAGGCACGGGAGGCAGAGGGAAATATATAGGGGGTTTAGAGCGCTTCGATTGAAAAGTCTGGAGTCATAGGGATACATAACACCGTATATTTTCTTGCCGCACTTTGTTTTCCCTGCACACACTGGTTGTCGGGATGGTCGAGAGGTCTAAAGCGCCGGGGTTTCTAGGCGTGGATCTGAATCCCACTTCAACAAGCGTTTTTGATGCTAGCTGGCCGTTTCCCAATGATGCCAGACTTCCCATACACCCTATACTACTTAAGGTGTAATGTGGAATTTGTTTCTTTGCATACATACATATATGTCCACATTTCACCAGAGGGGTCACAGCACAGGGGTAGTCAGGCTCGGTGTATGGGTTCAGTGCTTGGCTCAAGGACACTTCAACAGGGACAGACATATTGGCTATCATTATCCCTAATGGATACGACAGTCTCGGTCTCTATATTCTCTACCAAACTACCCTAATATGAGAAAGAATGATGTATAAATAATATGCTGCCATCTAAAGTTAAAAGTGACGCATGGCTAAAAAATACAATATCAGAGCTGCAGCATGTGTAAAAACTTCTTTTGAAAATAATGTCTGTCTCGGACAGCTATATCATTGCTTTCTTGATAACTGCTAATGGATGTGTTTTTGAGGCTGAGGCGGTGGTCCTTCAGGGTAGAGAAAACATATCCTTCAAAAATAATGTGTCTATTTCAGACAGACATATTATCACTTTCTTGATAACTCCTAATGGGTGTGTCTCGACGCTGAAAATAGAATAACGCAAGCGGCCGTAATGGAATAGACTCTATCACAGTCGGGACCCTGAAATCTCTCAGACATCAAGTCTTCACAAAGAGGCAGAGGAAAAGAGTAGACTTACAGCATCCTGTAAGTGCAAGACACATTACACGAGGCAACAGGAGAACAAGTACTCAGGTAGAGTAACCTGAGGTAAGAGGAGGAAGAGGCCAATCGATAAAAACCAGGTCCTGCGGAGGATGACACGAGGAGCAGTCCCGAGTCCTCAGCTGTCCCTCTCCAAAAGATAGGCCGCTCCTGTGCTGCTTGGCAAAGGCAAACAAAACCTTCCATTCCCCCGAACCCCATCTCTTCTCGAGATAAGCCCATTTCTTGGCTGTATTTGCCCTTCGCTGATAGGACTGGGAGGACCGCGCGGGGCGGGTGGGAAGTTTGGGGCCAATAGCCCCAAAATCAGATTTTCATCAGTGGTGCAGTGCAGAGCTGCAGCAGCTGGGTGGATGAGAGGGAGGAGTGAGGGTGGGCGGTGGAGGGGGTATTGAGTCTGCCAGGCTGGATCATGGCCCGCTGCAGGTCCCACTCCCACCCAGCCCCCCTTGCCCACCTCCACACAGAGAGTGGGTGCGATAAGGCCCTATCAGTTACAGTCCTACTGGGTGCCAGCGGCGGATATGGAAAGGTAAAGTGCATCTGGAGGAGAGAGGCGGCCATCTGGTCCAGATCACCTTCAAGCTGCAGAGACAATGACCCTGTATTCAGTACCCCCCCACCACTACCACCCCCCACCCCCCCAAACACACACACACACACACACACACACACCCCTTAGCCCACTGACCCCAGCAACAACAGCCTACACTGCAAAGGCTTAGCGTGGGTGACAGAATGATGAAATGCTGGATGTGGGACGTGAGACAATAGGAGCAATTTCTCTGAATCTGACAGTAGGGTCGTTTGCCAGTATGGGTTTCTGAAGGCTGATACTGATATTTTTGGATTGTACAAGTATTCAGTGTTTCCCCAAGAATGTAATACTTGGCAGGGTTGAAAAGCTTCTGAAACAACATTTAGACTGTGGGACCCTAAACCTCTCCACTGAAACAATAATGATAGTGATAATAAATATTCATGCATACTTGTGTGGAATCTGATCAAAATGTCACCTCCCATTGACAACCAGTGTAGTATTGAACAATTATACAATGATCACGTATAAGTAAATACATGTATAATAAATAAATAAATAAATAATTGATCAAACTGCATCATATCGATCATATCAGAGGTGGATGACACTGACTGGCTGATATCAGATTTTTAATAAAAGGCCAATACAGTTCCCATATATCCATCTAACCCCACTTGACAGTGCCTTAATTTGGAAATTCATCAATTTATAACTAAAGATTAGATTAACAAGATACATTTTCACATCAATTATCTGAAACTGAATTAAAAAATGTAAAAAATGCCACATCAATGTGTAAGGAGACATGGCTGAGGGCTTCACTCAGGCAGTAGGGGGCACACTAAGGCTGGCCTGGAGCGCTCACTGAGGCCCTTCGAATAACAATGAACCTGTGTGTGCCCCTAATCGCACGCCAAAGCACATGGCACGCCGTTGGATTAAAAACAGGGTGGTTTAAATTTTAAATGTGTCACTGAAAGGGAAGCCGGTAGCTGATCTGGGCAAATCAAATCCCCCTTTGAGACTAAAGAAAACCAACCAACGGCCAAAACCAGCCACACACAAAGCCGGAGCTGTGAGTTGTTCAAAATCACCCACGCTCGAACCCGATTGGCCGCGCGGAGACTCCAAACCGGCCAATGGCGTGGCGCGGGATTCAAAAGAGCCAAACAAAAGGGCAGGCGTTACTTCGAGTTCATTTGCTTTCACCGACGCACGCTTTACTGTTGCTCATTCAAAAGTCATTGCTCTGCCACACACAACTGAAAGACGTTTGTAATCCCCGGGATCTTAATTCATATCCTGCGTGGCTGCAGTTTTAATGGTACAGCTTCCAGCAAATAAAGCCTTGGAAATTGAAATCAATAGTAATAAATCAGCATAATAAGCATCTCGGCTGAAGTTGGAGGGAAAACGCACGCTGTTCTCAAATCTATCATTTGACATTTATGAGCGGAACTCTTAATCCTCGGATCCCACTAACGGTGGGCGCAGAGACGTCCGACTGACTGCAAATCATGGCAGGAGAGCAGACGAATGTCCATAAAAGGGCTGCAAAACCTGACCCGGTGCCCACAGCAGCCCTAGGTCTGTAATTAGAAGTAAACGCAGAGATGAAAAACCCTAATGAAAGTCCACAGGGAAATATCCACACAAAGATACAGCAATTACATTCATTATTTCCCATACAAAAGGAGAGATTGCAGCCTGCACCGTGCAAGGTCGTGCACTGTTTTGTAAAATATGCTCTGCAGCGTAATTGCCGAGCGTGTTTCTACAGATAGCACACTGAGGGGAAAAATAACTTTTCAACATTGGTGCATGATCGGCCGTGCAACGACCGGCGCAGGCAGCCGGAGATGGCCTTCGCATCAGTATCATTACAGAGACTTGATTCGGGGCGACTGGGGTGGAACAATGGAAAACCCAGAGGCGTGAGTCTAGCCGGGGTAGTTCCTTGTCTCTTCTCCTTTACTGGCCTCCTGTGCAGCACACTGCAGATGAACTTAACGCCAACAGCCCCCTAGCGTACTCCCAAAATGCCATGCAAACAATAGCAGTGGTAGCGGCTGTTGCTGTTATAGTTGTGACAAGGCAGCAAGTGGCTGGAATTAAGAGGGGAGGGAGGGGGAATAAGTGTGTGTGCCTGTGTGTGTGTGTGTGTGTGTGTGTGTGTGTGTGGAGCGGTTCAAAGAGGGGGTCTGCCTTTGTTTGCCGGCTGTTGCTGTCCTATGGGGGAGTGACAAGGGGGTGGCAGGGGGACAAAGGGTCTCAACAGACTGGGAGCGAGGTGGCTGGTGACACACTAAATCCTCTCCAGCACACACACACACACACACACACACGCACGCACACACTCATGCACGCACATATATACACACGATCCCATGACAGCCCGAGCAGAGCGGAGGAAAAGGAGGGAAGAAACTGGAACTGGGTCAAAAATCCAATTAATCCATGACAGGAGAGAGAACATTTGGAAGCCACTCAGAGAGACAGAGGAGGAAACCACAAGAGATGGGAGACAATACACCGCTGCCCCCTGACCTGTGCGAGTGTGAATGGTGTGTGTGGTATGCGGCGAGGGTGTGTGTTTGTGCATGCATTGCGGATCAAGGTCAGGCTGTGTTTGTTATGCAGAGCGGAGCGCTGGTACTGTAGCTAATGTACTTGGACCGTTCTGAACATGGAGTGGCCTCCACTGGCATCCTCGCACAAAGCTTGGCAATTTTCCACATGCCCTTTTGATGTTCCCCGAAAGGATTATCAACTTTCCCAAATTCTGCATAAAGAGCAGCCTCCACTTTCTTTGTTTTTGTTTAACTTTATTGATTTCTCGGGAAACAGACAGGAGAGAAGGGCAAAGAAATGGCTGAGGAGTGTTATTTCCTACCTCGGCTCCACTTTCTACCGTTCTTCACTAATCCTTCCGCAGCTTTGCACAAATCCCTCCTCCTATGGGGTGCCATGACTGGGGAAGTTTGGAGGCTCTTACTACTAAGTGAAACTGGGGAAAGTGCATGTTTTGGTCCCCTGGGGGGCCCCGGGGATGTTAATGTGGGGCGAATGGGCTGAGCCAATGGGGTGACAGCAGGGATGTCAGCGGGGCTGCGGAGCAGTCACTACGGGTGCTGGGTGTCAGCCGGGAAGATAAATAATGTAATGCCTACGGGATGTAATAGCAGCCGTATGATTCAAGCCAGTGACACTCCTGGGGATTACACCATTCTAATGGAAGACAAATTCACAGCCGTCAGCCGCTGCTTCCAGAGTCAGCAGTCCACCAGAGATAGAGAGGAGGAGAGGAAGGAGGGAGGAGGGAGGAGAGGAGGGAGAGAAAGTTAAAGGAATCCACCAAGGCCTGTTGGGTCATCTTACCCGAACATGGCCACCAAAATCACCCATGTGTCCCTGGTAAATCACTGGCTCCATCACTCCACTATGTTGAGTGGGCTCCATGCTAACACTTTAGCATACACTATGTTCAGAGACAGGTGACTAGCATTATCCAAAGTAAGAAAACAGACCTTTTAGTAATAAAAACGTGTCAGTTATTTAATATATGGCCTGTAGATTCATACATTTAAAAAATGAAATATTATTAAATCAATATAGCTGAGTTCAAGAGATTTATTGCCATTTGCACAGGTACAGAACAGTACAGGTACATTGGAATTCTTGTGTGTAACTCACAGAGTCAGCTTTTAAAAACAGGCAAAGAAAGGCAATTAAAAAAGCAGCATAAAAAATAAATAATAGATGTGCGCAGGTTTATTTGTAGAACTATTTCAGGTGAGCAACCACTTACTCATCCCACTGTGCAATGATTTTTATCTGTCTGCCATCGCCCACCACCTTCACTTCCGATGGAAACAGGGAAATTAATCCTCAGTAGTTCCAAACAGAATGTTATTTTTGTATCATAATTTGTGAATATTTTTCCAATCTACACAACACTGCCAGAGTTAGTCACATATCATTTAAAATTACATACCATTTAGGCTCTTGAGTTGCTACAAGTTCTTGTTTTCTCACACTTTCGCTAGTCACCTACTATCACTCCACATAGTGTATGCTAAAGTGTTAGCATGGAGCCTATTACAGTTTATCACAATTGTTTACACACTAAAATGGGAACTGCGGACACAATCACTAAAACCTGAAACTCATGTATCAAATCCCTAAACCAAGTCTGCAAACCTACAAGCACATTTTCAGCTTTTCACTCAGTTTGCAATTCTCTATCACACTTTTTGCAAAACACTACACACAGTAATGTGTAGTTTTCTCTCATTATCTATATTAGGCACAACATTCAAAAACTAAAATCACATGTGTTCATTTGGAAGCACTGCCATCCCAAATGCTTAAATTCATTTATTTATTTAATTGTTCACTCAGAAATCAGAGCTTTAGCACTATAAAAAAGGCCACAGGTGAGCTCTCTTGTTTTTGAGAACAATGTTGCAGTGAGAGCTAGAGGAAGAGGAGTGACAGTAAGAGGAGGAAGAGGAGGACAGGGACAAAGAGGACAAGGAGAACAGTGTTCATGTGGTCGACATGGGTTGAGCATGAGGGAGGCTGGGCAGAGAGTCCAGACCGACCTGAGCTTCACTGCTGCTTCCATCATCCAGACATTCAGAAATGAGAACTGGCAAGTAGCCTATTCTCTACACCATGCTGCTGTTCTTTATACTGTAGTATAGTGTAGTAGTAGTAGTAGTAGTAGTAGTAGTAGTAGTAGTAGTAGTAGTAGTAGTAGTCCTACACATCAGTAGGCCTGTGCTACTCAATGACGGTTGGCCAATGTTACAGTAATGTGTCATTCCATATTGAAAAATAGAAATATTCTTGTACCCTAGCCAATCACATCATGTTTTTAGATCTTCTGCAGAACTGAGAGACGACTAGCCTGGTAAGACCATCCTGATCACATGACCTCACATTCTGTTTCGCTCCACGGATCAGTCTGGACTTCCAGCCGCCCACATCGATTTCCTGAAATTACAAAGTAACCGGGCCAATCAGGGACTGCGTCGTAGTTGATGACGTGAAATACAGGCCGCTGCTGGCAAAACAGTAATGGCGTCTCCCGAAGCAACGAGCGGTAACGTTAACGTTAGTAGAGTAAACACAGCCATAAGTGCAGTTATTGCAGAAATAGACTCAATAACAACAATTAAACAAGAACAAAAGTATGCACTAGCGGAGTTTCTCGGCGGAAAAGACGTTTTCGCCGTTCTTCCGACTGGATTTGAATTTGGATTCGCTGATTGGCTGAAGGAGTTTGTCTGTCAAGGCAAGTACTCCCGCCCACTGAAATCGATGTGGGCGGCTGGACGTCCAGACTGATCCGTGGAGCGAAACAGAATGTGAGGTCACGTGATCAGGATGGTCTTACCAGGCTAAGAGACGACCAGTCTGTGTAAACGCAGCTTTTTTTTTTTACAGAAAACCTTTTTTTCTGTTTTTTTCCTACTGCATTGTGTTTTGTATGTAGAACACTTCACATATCCAACACATTCAAGTGTTGAAATAAAGTATTTGTGATTAAAATAAAGTATTTTATATTACTGTACTGTAACAGTCTTTTACAACAGGCTACTATGCATGAATGTACCTCTGAACATGCAAAAGGCATAAGTCTACTGATGAGATATTCATAATAGTGTTTTCCGTTAAGCACATCAGTGTGTAGTCGGTTGTTAGGAAGATGTATTCATTTGATGGTTGTGTGTGTCATTTTACTGCAAAATAGCATTTTGAAAAGAGATAAAATGGTTTTGAATGCCGTGTTTCATTTTGCCAGTGATTTGTGGAGTTTTGCATTTTGTGTTAGTGGTTTTGTGTTTTGTGTTTAGAGTTTTGAGAAAATGAGCCCTAGTTTCAGAAAATGTGTGTAAGCAATTGTGAAAAACTGTATCACTCAATATAGTGTATGCTAAATTGTTAGCATGGAGCACCAGAGCCAATGATCTACAGCAGACATCAGGAGTAGAAAACCAGAAGGAGCCAGAGTCCTGCTGGTTTTCTACTCTCCCTGATAGTTACAGTTTTTCACAATTGCTTACACACATTTTCTGAAACTAGGGCTCATTTTCTCAAAACTCTAAACACAAAACACAAAACCACTAACACAAAATGCAAAACTCCACAAATCACTGGCAAAATGAAGCACTGCATTCAAAACCATTTTATCTCTTTTCAAAATGCTATTTTGCAGTAAAATGACACACACAACCTTCAAATGAATACATCTTTCTAACAACCGACTACATACTGATGTGCTTAACGGAAAACACTATTATGAATATCTCATCAGTAGACTTATTCCTTTTGCATTTTCAGAGTTAGACTTATGCACAGTAGCCTGTTGTAAAAGACTGTTACAGTATACAGTAATATAGTAACACACAAATACTTTATTTCAATCACAAATACTTTATTTCAACACTTGAATGTGTTGGATATGTGAAGTGTTCTACATACAAAACACAATGGAGTAGGATAAAAACAGAAAGAAAAAAAAAGCTTTTCTGTAAAAAAAATAATAATAATAATAATTGAAAAAGGATAAAAAATGAGGCTGCATCCTGCCTCCTGTTTGGGTCGGACAGCAGCTCATCTACATCACAAGCCATGTTCACACAGGTCGTCTCTCAGTTCTGCAGAAGATCTAAAAACATGATGTGATTGGTTAGGGTACAAGAATATTTCTATTTTTCAATATGAAATGACACATTACTGTAATATAGGCCAACCATCACTGAGTAGCACAGGCCTACTGATGTGTAGGACTACTACTACTACTACTACTACTACTACTACTACTACTACTACTACACTATACTACAGTATAAAGAACAGCAGCATGGTATAGACAGCTAGTGTAATAAGGTTGCTGAATGAGACCTGGGATACCAGGTAGCCTAAATGTAATCAACTACCAGGTAAAATAGAAAACCAGCAGGGCTCTGGCTCCTGAGGACCAGGATTGAGAACCACTGATCTCCAGGGACACATGGATGATTTTTGTGTCTATGTTCTCATCACTTCACAGTTAAGTTGACCAACAGGGACGATGGGATGATGGATGATGGGATAGGGATTGGTATAAGGATGATGGGAGAGGAAAAAGCTCTAGCGGGACAGAGGTGGAAGAGTGGGGAGAGATGAAAAGAAATGAGGAAATAAGAGGTGAGAGAAGCAGGAGGCAAGTAAAAAGACAGGGGAAAGACAATAAGAGAAGAGATGGCAGGTGGCTGGACAGAAGAAGAGAGGAGAGGGGAGAGATGAAAGACAGGGAGAATGGGAGAATAGAAGAAAAAAGAAAGAAAGAAAGAAAGAAAGAAAGAGAGAGAGAAACAAGAAAGAAAGAAAGAAAGAAAGAAAGACAGAAAGGAATAAAATATGAAAGAAAGGGGGAGGAAGGGAATGATGGACAAAATCTGATAAACATTATAAAGAAAGGGAAAGATGAAGAGGAGAGCAGATGGGTGAAGGAGAGGGAGGGAGGATAGATTAATCTGAAGAACAGAAAAAGATAAAGAGAGAGAGAGGGGTAGAGCGAGGCAGAAACAGAAAGAGAACAATGTGTGAAAAGGGTGAAACCTCCAGTGGCACCCATTTCTGGGGTCGTCTCTGCCTTAATCAAGGCTCTGAGGCACCCGCGGGTGCAGTGGGGCCCAGGAATGTGCTCCTGTAGTCTACAGAGGGGTGATCAATCAGAGCGTGTGGCCGCCACGCAGATGCTATGCCCTACTGTCGCTCACACATACACACACACACACACGCAGAAGGCGACAGTGATGAATTAGGAAACGCTCAGACTGTTTAGGAGTCGCCGACTCTCCTAATCTGCATAATAAACTGTCGCATGCTCTCATCTCACTTTGCTCCCCCTTCCTCTCCTTCCTGCCTCCGGTTTTCTCTTCTTTCAACTCAACCCCCACCCCCACCCCACCACCTCCCATCCCCTTTTACTCTCCCCCTACATCAACCTCCATCTATTGTGTTCCCCCAGACTGACTTGATTCACCTCTCTCAACCATCTCTGAAGAAATCAACTTTCTGCCGTTAAAGCCGCACTAGGTGACTTTGCACGCTGGCAGCAAGGGGTAACTGGCTGAAATGATTTGAACTTCACTACTCAGAAATACTCCAACATGATGGCAGTAAAGTTGTTTACCAACCTGGCTACCTGTCTATGATGCTGTATACCGAAGGAAACCAAAGAGACGAGAGAGGAAAAAGATCTAACGTTGGTGAGTCCAGATTTCTCTGGACGGAGCACTGCTCTCTGCTGTTGAGGAGACGCTTTTGTATTTCACTCTAAAGTTTCCATTTGTTTTCAGTTTGTCAATTCCTGTTCGCAGAGAAGATGTCCTGCCAGCAACCATACAAACACCAGAATGCAATTTGCTGCTTATCTACAGCATCTAAATTAATGGGAATGGGACACTCTCCTCTACTGCATCCCCACTTGCAGACTGAAAAGACGGGTGTATTTTTATATAAAAATCTCGCCTAGTGCAGCTTTAACAGTAACATCAAAATTAGGATGTGCCTTCGGTGGGTTCTTGGAATACTCGCGCTACGGCATTTCCATTTGTCCCCGCAAAGCAGAAAAAGTGCTGCTGTTCCCGTAGCGAGGAACCGGGGCACCTTGAAAATAATGAGATCCTGTTGGCAAGAAGACACTCTCTCATAACATCCCACTTGAGTTTTCTTGACATCCGACAAGGTCTAAAAACAACAAGCGCAACTCCTCAAGAGCAGATCGAGTGGGGAGGGAAGAGAGAAGACATAATATACACAAAGTTGTTCAACCACACATTGACAGCAGTCTTCGCAATAGCGGCTGTCGCGTCCCGAAAGCTCCCTTATCCGAAAGCTCTCGAGTGGTCAGATGATGACTTGTGACTTCAAGGGTAAAGCCAACTCGGCCTGATAAGGGGTGTATGTTTAATAGCCCGTCTTCCAGGGCAGTGAAAGATATGGACCGAGTCTCGCTGAGCAGAGAGACAATAACAGTATTCACCGAGATCTCAAACGGTTTCGTACCTTTCTGTCCTCGCAAACCCGACCTTAGCCCTCCTTGTGCTGTCGAAGGGACTGAGATGTATTCGTGAGCTGGATGTAGTGTCCGACTTCTTCGTTCATGTGCTTTTTGGTTGGAAATAAAAACAAATAGGTGATGTAGCAGTTGATTTATGTCTGGCTGCTTGTTTCTTTCAAAAAACACAAGGCTCATTGTCAAGTTTGAAGTGAGCAGTTATCAAGGCCACTATTCAATTACCAACTACGTCACAACTCGGACAATTTGTGTACCATCTAGAGTCCTGATATTTCAGTGCCCAACTTGGGGGGGGGGGGACGTTCAAGCGGTACTCTCCGATGGGAAAGTTGAATATCCCATAATCCCTACAGCACATGAATGCACAAAGAGAACAGAATTAACAGACTGGAAATGCTCCAATTCATATGGATCTCCTCTTTGAAGGACTACAGCCATTGTGCCCTTCGTGTAAAGTGCACCGCTGAGACACAATTCAAAATCAAGCCCACATCCAACAGCTCAGGTGTGGTTTTTATTATTTTTTGACATTTGCAGGGATGCAATCTAGGCAGCATCTTGTTTTATTTTTCCCATGATGAAATATATCCTTGTGCTCGGTGCTTGTATGCATTTTTTATTTGGAGGGCTTGGGCACAAAGAGCATTTGTAATAATGATGGTGTGTACTGCGGGAGGGCTGTGTACACCCAGTGTATTATAGACTCTATTAATCACAACCATGTTCTGCGCTCTGAACGCTGACAAAGCTCAAGTCTACTGCCAAGATGAAAAAACACCACCGTGATTGAACTGGGATAGAAAGCAAAAGCATGTTTGTTTCAATCTTCCAGAGGTTGAAGATTTTGAAAAAAAAAAAAAGTATAGGATAAATTCAAGATTCAGAAGATTACTTTGTTGGTGATGGATCAGTCATAGAGTGGTTATCCGACTTCAGCCTACTTCTCTTTATACAAATATAAAAACACATACTCACGCGCCCACACACAAGTGGGCTGCAACGTTATTATCAATCACAGTGGGCTGCGTGAAGTAATGGACTTGTCTTGTGAGATTACCACGACAGGCAGGGAATTTGCTTGGGATTTCACTCCCTATTACGGTCAATGGTTCCTTGAACATGGTGGGAATCCAGTGAAAATGAGATTTCTGCCCTTACCGTGTCCTTCACGTCTAACGTGCTTAACTCTACACATGACACATGAAACATCAACCACATACCTTACTAACCATGAAAGGTACTGTAAATATGGTTGGACCAGTATGGGTTTTTTAAGCCTGATAAAATACTGTTTTGTTTTGTTTTTTAACTGAAGCTGCCAATAGCCAATATTTTGTACCAATACTCAATATCTTGAAATCTGACAATTTTCATGCCAGAAAATTATAGATAATTACAAGGATTCAGTGTTTCCCACAGAATTTTACCCTTGGCAGGATGGAAAAGCCTCTGAAACAGCATTTAGACCATGGGACACTAAATCTCTCCATTGAAACCCAAGATAACAATAATAAAAATAAAACATGCATGCATGCATACCTGTGTGGAATCTGATCAAAATGTTGCATTCAAATTAATTCAGGTTAAGGTCTTCCCATAGACAACCAGTGTAATATTGATCAATTTCACATTAAATATGTAATCAATCAAACTACATCATATCCATCATATCAGAGGTGGACGACTGACTGAACGATATCAGATTTTTAATAAAAGGCCAACATCAGCCCAATATATCAGTCTAACCCTAATGGTAAGGTGTCTTAAGTTATTAGTATTAGTATTGACAATACCACACACACACACACACCTGATGATTACTTCTCCAAACAATGGCTGCAGCAGACTGCGTTAATTTTTTTGGACGTTTTCCCTCTTGTCAAGGGAAAGGCACGGTAAACCCTCCACTTTCATCTGTGCTTCCAGCCGACAGGTGCGAGAAACAAAAGCTCTGTGTTCACAGCTGTAGAGACGTACCTGCAGGCAGTGGGATCACACATTATGTTGTGAGATGAGAGCTTTGTCCCACCCAAACATACAGCCGCGTACGCTTCTGCATGCCCCTCTGCGGGTTTGGAGCTTTTTTTTTTACTTTCCCCCCCACACCTTCTTCTGATCTTTCTGGGTCCTCGCCCAACCGGGGGAAGAAGACGACGAACGCGACAAGGACCTGCGCAACTTTAATACTAATTCATTTTAGCACATGAGATATGGCTAATGCAGCATTCAAAGACCTCTTGAAGGCAAAAGTTACACGAAGAAAACTAATTCGATGCGCACAGCGCCGAGAGAAACTTTTCTCACTTTTAATTACTTTATCGCTCTCATTTTCTCTATCTATACAGTATTTTAGAGTGCACCAGAGAAAAGGGAGGAGATAGAGCAAGAGCTAGACAGCAAAAGAGAGAAAGGGAGAGGGTGGGGTGGGGGGGGTATGGGTGAGATGTGGACTTTCCTCACTCTCTGTCAGGTCCTGTCAGCTGGGCTTTTGAAGTGCCTGGGCCCGCAATCCCAGGGCGAGGGCGGTTACGGGCCGTGGAAAACAGGATTACACAACCCCCTCTCGTCCAATTAATTATCCGCCTGTTTGGGGAAATAAACCCTCCTTATCTCCGGCTGCCATCGCCGAGGAAGGCTGCACCCTTTTCTGATGGTTGGGGAGTTTCAAATCCAACTCCGCAGAATATCGGAGCGCGAGCTGAAGAACCCCACCGCTAACTACGGCATCGTCTAATCAGGGGGGATTGCTCCACATCCAATTAAACTGTAGAAATAAATCGGCGGGCGCAGATTCATCCACGCTATTGTTCAGAAGTGAAAATACGGGGTTTAATTGCTTTTGTGAACTATATCTCAGAACTTTGGAGATTTTCTGGAACATCTCTGCAGTACAGATGAAGTGGTGTGCCAGTCCAATCTGGGTGTTTCTTTTTTCAGCATGAGATTTTTTTGTGTTTTCCGCACACAGCAGCAGCTCTTTGCGGTCTCTCATCTCCTCGCGGACTGGAGAGGGAGCGAGGAAGCAAACATCTCTGCTTATCTGAGCCGAAGGCAATTCTCAAGGTCACGAACCTCTCTCCATTGTTTCACTCTGGCCTGGTGTAAAAAAACAGTGCACAGCAACAACGATAATACAACTAAGCCTGCAGCTCCGGCCAAAACATTGCACCAGTGTGGGCGGCCCAATCAAAGTCTCGCATTCTTCTTCTGTGGGAGTTGCAGCCCCCGGTTAAAGATAGCAGCCTGGAACAGCACATCCTCAAGTCTGGATTAGCCCTGCCAAGTGTAGATTCCCTCTCGCTCTCGCTCGCCCTTCCTCCGACGGCTGCTCCGGGAGTGCGTGTCAGTTCGTCTCAGCGTGAAGAAGATGCGCCGAGGGAAAAGCTTGAGACAACCCCCTTCCGCTATCGGAGCGCGGCGTAAGGAACCCTGAGGGTCCCAGGGGCGCGCCTCCCAGGATCGCTCGGAGTGGTCAGCGGGCCTCTCCGCTCATGGCTTCGCTTTGACAGGCACTGTGTGGTGATTCAAAGACAAGCGGTCAAGCAATTGCAAGGAGGAAGGCCGGGAATAATTGCAAAGTTGGCACAAGACTCAAGTTTTTTGCTCAAGTTTTGGATTCATAGAAAAGACTTCTCAAAGAGTTCTCTAGTGAAGTACCATGGTAGAAGACTTTTAATAATGAATCGCTATATATGTATACACAGTTTGAGCAGAAAAGGAAAAGGTCACCACCAGGGCAAGGTCCAGTAAACACTTCAGCAATACTCTTCAATAGAGAAAAATAAATAACGTCTTTCAATCCCCAGACACAGAGTTCTGACATTTCCTTGTTTTGACGCAAGTGGCTGACAGTAAAAGCATTTCCTTTTGACATCATCATCCTCCCCGCCAGCCTCCACTCCCGGCCCTTATCTACCACGTCGCTTCAGGTCTTCAAACGGCGAGAGTGTCGCCGATGTTTAGCGGCACCCATTTCAAAATTCTTAATCCTGCAAACTTTCAATTTCGCCGCGGATGAGAAGAGGAAGAAAGAGCGAGCGAGAAAGAACGAGTAAGCGAGAGATAGTGACAAGCGCTCGTCACTGGGCAGCAGGCTCGGAGAAGGAGAAGGAGAAGGAGAAGGAGAAGGAGAAGAAGAAGAAGCCAATTACCCGTGCGGGGAAGCCAACAGTGAGGAAGTGGCGAACCGGGCTGCCTGTTCTGCGTCCGATAACCCTCACCGTGTCATCCTTCTATGTCAAGCAGAATTTTATTTGCGGCTTGGAGGGAAATGACAGCCACCGCATATAGGCAACAACAACAACAACCTGCAGGCAAAGAGAGCCGGAAGCCACAGACGGAGACGAGAATTAAGAGAGTCAGGCCGCCACAGGGGCAATTGATACACAACACATGAGCTGAAAGGAAATGGAGTAGGGAGGAAATAGTAACGCAGAGGGAGGGATTCAACACATGCGCCTCACTGTTAGGAAGGAATGCGGTTGCAAACTGTTACGGACATTAAAAACTAGGGTTGGACCGATTATTGGTTTGCCGATGTAACGGAATGATATTGTCTTATGATGTTATCTTTTGTTGAAAATCAGAAATCAGCCAGGCGCCTCCGACATGATGAGTCTCATGCAGTTTGATTGACTACATTCTCATTCTTAATATTCTTATTCTTCTTATTATTATCCTGGATCTCAATGGAGACTTTTAGTGTCCCATGGTCTAAATGCTGTTCCAGCAGCTTTTCCACCCTGAAAAGTGTAGAGTTCCCAAAAGAGGCTCTGCCTATGCTCAATCCTCCTTTTCATTTAAAACCATAAAGGAATGGAACAAACTTCCCACTGACCTGAAAGTCTGTACAGATCTCCACACTTTCTCACGTAAAGCTAAGAAATGGATTGTAAATAACCAATCATGCCTACATTAGTCTACTACTTTGCTACTACTAATTTATTATTCAAAGTAGCATAATGTGATCTCACATATTGTGCAGTGTGTGTATGAAATGTGGTGATGTGACTAGATGTGATTTTTTGTACTTCAACATGTACTTTGTAATTTATTGTATTGTTTGTGCTGTATTTTATGTCGACCTGCCCTGGGACTGCAGATGGAAATTAGCAAATAGCTATAATCTGGTGCAAAGCATCTTTTCTCTTTTCTGAGATCAATGTTCTCTTTTGCACATGGTCCCTGACAAATAAACTTAATAAACTAAACTAAACTACTGAATGGTTGTAGTTCATGAGTAAAAAAGAGATAGCAAATATTTTCTTGGTATATTTACCTTATCAACAATGGCAGCAACTGCATATAATTAAATAATAAACTTCAGTAATATCAAGGTTCATTGGATTTATAAATTTAGGAAGTTTATTAGTGAATTCCTCCTGTTACCTTTGACCACAGTATAGCCCTTTAGACTAGAATTTCGACTCCTATCTATCCTATTTAGCATTTTAGCTGGCCTACATTCACTTCATATTAACTCTGCCCATGTATGCAGAAATTCCACTGAGGCCAATTGCCAGTGCAACATATATCACATCCTTGCTTATTTACCACAAGGCATCAGCCTGTTTTGTCCTCAAACCACTGTGGCCTCGCTAACTTTTTCACAAACTACGGAGGAGAACCTTTTAAATCAATAAAGGCAACTAAGGCAAACTATCGGGTCATTTTCTTTAAAATTTTCAGATTGGGATTTGGGATTTTGAGATTTTCAGGAACCGGGGACAGAGATCCTGCATGTGCTGGGTGGAAGGAGACAGGACGTCCAACACAGGAGTGCATGAGATCAAAAGCCCTTTCTTAAAGGTTTTGACTTGTGTGGAGCTGCATAGTTCCTGTGTATTCTCCTCAGCTCGCTGCGGAGCTCCAGAGGTTTTGATCTGGCAGGGAAATATCGCTTATTGTGCATTATTTAAATGGTCATTAGTCTCACAAGGCTTATCCTTCCTGCAAAAGGCTCTGGGCTTTCATTATTACATCAGTTATCAGCCCATTATATGCAAATGACTCATCCTAAGTCTGGAACCTATAATATATAATATATCAATTACACTGACAGGGAGCCGTTCGCAGTGGGGGGATATGGAAATATTTCCTAAAGATAGCCAGCCTGCATCTGGGGAGGAGGGTGAAGGGGGGGTGGGGGGGTTATCTTTAAATTTGACCGTTTCTTGCCAAAAAATGACAAGTAGTCAGTGTTTCCCGCAGAATTTTATTGTTGTCAGGGTGGAAAAGCCTCCGAAAAACAGCATTGAGACCAGCGTGGGACACTAAAACTCGACATGGACGACATTGACTGATGGATATCTGATTTTTAATAAAAGCCAAATATTGGCCCGATATATATCAGCAAACCAATTTATCAGTCTAAACTTCATTCCAGCTGTTAAAAACCTGAATACGAGAGCTTGGATACTGAAACACCTTATCCTGTTGACTGTGTTTTTTTCCGGTCTGCCTAAGTACTATTTCCAAGGTAATATTTGGAACATTTTCTTAATTTGTGTACACAGGGATGTTTGTGGTTGGGATATGAAGACGCACGTAAGCAGCTTATCCTGAATAAGACCTTGAATTGGGATATGAACTATTAGCCAGAACACTCTTGTGCATGTAAACTTAAGGAAACAAGAGGAGGACACTCTTAGTCACAAGCCTATATCCCAACAGCGGAGGCTGACTTTTGCTGTATAGCGCTCCATCTGCATTTACATTGTATACCTTAATCCAGAACAGTGTTGCCATAAATACACCTAGAGATGGAGGAAGAGGAAAAACATGTCAGCAGAGCACACTCACCCCTCCTCATAGATTCCTATCCAAGTCGTGTATTTTTAGATTGTCAGTGAACCAAATCCATGTTGTTTGTATATACCGGTACATATATGCATCTATTTAGAATTTTTGTTGGCCTGTATTAATGTTTGCCTTGTCGACTTTTACATCCCCGGCTGTCTCTGCTTGTCGACAGATTGTAAAATGGTGAGAGGGAATAACTTTGAAATACCAAAACGTGATTGGTACAGCGTTAATGGCAGTGGGTGAATCCGCAATCCCTAACAGCCTCACCATCACACGGAAAAAAAGTCATAGACTACAATCCCAAAAGAAAAGATTATTAGATGGAAGATTAATCCTGACTCAACGCAGACTAATGTATACGTGTCTGTCCGTGTGCGCATGCGCATAGCTGTGTGTGTATGTGTGAGTGAGTGTGTATAGCGATGTGAGTGTGAGAGAGAGAGATAGATAGAGCAGTCAACAGGGAGTATGAGCAGCGTAATAATAATCAGTGGTAGTAATAGAAAGGGGAAGCCACTGTGGAGCAGTGGGACCTGTTTGTAGCCTTGAGTCACTCACGGTGCAACGTGCTGTTAATACCAGGTATTAAAAGCTCAAGCAAACATTGAAGGGCACGGGCAAAGCTAATAAATAATGCAAATCCACTCTAAATGCCTTTCATAAACTGGAGAGGGCTTAGAGAGGGCGCTTGTGATTGACCCCCTTGTTAGCATAGACTCAGGAGGCACATCAGCGGGGACAAACACTAAAGTTAGGGTGAGACGCAAGGAATAGAGGGCTTCCAGGTGAAGTTAATGCCTCCTGTGGCGGCCATATTGGAGGTTTTCAGCTTTTGGGCAACAGTGGCTGTGAATGGCTGGTTGCGTTTCTAAATGTGCGACTTGTCCGTCTCAACAGGATTCAGTACACCTGGTTAATTTCTGTGCTGTTTCATCTGAGTGATTTTTTTGTCATGTTTTATGTCAGCTTGTTAGCTATAGTATCTGGTTAGCTATTACTGTCCGGTTGTGGAAACATCTGATTTGCACACTCGCTAACGTAGGAGCTAATAGGAGGCTAGCAGTCACATGTTAAATTCACAATGAAATGAAAAGGGATTTATTCACCTGGTTAGGTAATTCTCAATATCATAATATACCTTATTTAACCATAAATGCAAAAAAAAAATTACAATATTTTTTATATCAAAATCCAATTGATCTTACTTCCTGGGATTTTTTTTTTTTTTTTCTTCATTTTTAGTGGTTACTTCATGCTGTATCAGTAGACGTACATAGAAATTCCAACCAATAAAACCATCACAGGTTTGTGAACAATGCCTTCACTCCACGCATCATATAAAATTCACAACTTTCAAAGTGTCAGAGTGACAATGGTATGCGGTGAAAACCCTTTCCTTTTCCTAAGACACCATGGTTGTGTCCCGCTGGCTGGAACTGATTCATTTTGAAGAATCCAGAATTTGTGACAGCTCAAGCATTTTTTTTTCACTTTTTTTTTTTTAGCACTTTTGCACACTCCCTCCGTGTGTTAGGTTCTGCCCCAACATCTTTCAACTCTTTCAGCTGGAATTACGTCAAATTGTGTAAGCAAAACACCATCCAATGCCGTTTCCTTCTGACTTCAACGCTAATTGGCTGCTTTGCTAAATTAGCCTGCTGGCTAGTCAGCTAGCTAAACAACAAAGCCAAGGACCAAAGGAGTTAGGGCTGAAGACAAGACAGTTTCTGTGTCACAGTAACCTAAATTTGGAAACAAATCTTATGAGACTGTTCACTTTTACTTATAACATTACTGAATTGACCTACACCCACAGCATGACAAGCTTTTTCAGGTGCCTCACTTTTTCCTGCCCGGTCGGTATAAATTTAGGCATTATCTACACACAGCCAATTTTCCAGCAGACCTCCACGATGGAGCCAGCCATGGTTGATAGGAGATTTGTGACACAACCGCAAAAACCTCTATATACATGTTTCTTCAAAACTGTTTCTATGACAACTTTTCTGAAAAATTGCCCCCCTCCTATCCCCACCCCGCCCCCTCAGCCGCAATGTGCGTCAGTCACAAGAGGGTGTAAACACGACGCCGGCGTCCATCTTGACAGGGTGACTCAGACGGGCGAGAGCTGTCATCCCGTCGCCAGGCACAAACCGAGCGAGGCCTGTCACTGACAAAACGCTGCTCTCTCTCGCGCTCTAATGACACGGCCAGCCTCACACTGGCCTCTATTTACAGGCCTGTCATTAAAGTGATGTTAATTACAGAGGAACGGTCACATTATTATCATACCTGCTGTTGAGACGGAGCGAGCCCCTGTAGATGCAGAGGACATAATGGGGGCCCCTTCATCTAAAATGCCAACCCATGCCATTGATTGAACACAACAGGGCGTTGTATACGAAGAAAAAAAAAAAGCAGCGAGCACGCAATTAGGAGTCCTCACAGTTAAGAAAGAACTGTCAAAAGTGAAGGCTTGCAGTGCATTTCCGAGCCAAGCAGCCTAAGTGCAAGAATGATGAAGACTGATGAAGAAACATGGGGTGTGCGGTAACGTATTTATCCAAATTGGCACATTCTGTACATATGCTATATGTAAACTGAATATACAGTACTGTGCAAAAGTCTTAGGCACATGTAAAATAAAATCCATAAGATTTTGAAGAAGATGCTTTCAAAAACAATGAAATGAAAAGTTTCTAACTATAAAAAAAATTACTATAAAGAGCAGTCTACTGACACTAATGCAGAAAACAAATAAACATCTAAGACGCCACAAAACGCCACAACATTTTCTGTACAGATGTATGGACTTCTGTAGAGCTCATAATGTAAAAATGATGCACATTTGCACCTCATGTATAATTAATACATATATATATAATGTATAATATTGCTGTAAATTCCCATATCTGCTTCCTTCAGCTCGCATATCCCTCTCATTGTTACATACTGCATACTACTGATACTTTTCATAACGCTCCCACTGTTTCATACTGTATGCGATATAGATTTTTAATATTTTTATGACGGAATGTTGTTTGACACATATTTCATCTTTAGTAATCCATATGTACATCTGAAAGTAAATCCATATATGTAAGTAATTCATACTCTTTCCCCACATTTCCCACTCTTACAGTCTGCTTCAGCTGCAATGGTTAATATTCTATCTTACTGCTGTTTTTACGCCTTTCATTGCCTTTCCATTGTTTTTATCTCTCCATTCATGCGCTATTTTTGTGCTTATATTCTATTCTTTGTTTCCCGCCCCCCTGCTGAATCCTATTACTTTTGTCGCTGCGACGAGCCAATTTCCCCACAGGGATCAATAAAGTTTCATCTTACCTGTCTAAAGCTTTAGAATAAAATGAACTTATTTTAACCTTATTCTAGCTTTACAGCGTGCGCTTTCCCATTGGGACTATAAGTATAAAAAAAACCAAAAGATTCCTCTTCTCACACTTCCCTCACTAGATACAGTATTCAATCAAAAACCTCAAATCTCACAAAGGATTCAGGCGTCACACTTCCGTCTAATCCATTGAAAAATCTCGCCTATTGAACACGCTGATTATAGTGGTCAGCGAGAGTTCTCCAAAGACAATGGGGAATCAGACTCAGCCCGCCTAATCACATTTCTGTCTAGCCGCACAATAAGCCAATCAACGTGTGCCATCGCCATCGCCATCGGTCCCATCATCGCACTCACGGTCGATTCACCGCCTAACAACTTCCATTTTTACGACAGCTGACGCACAGAACGTATGGCGTCTTCGTTATCGCTCTCTTCTCCTCTGCGCCCGTAAATGTTGACCGCTCTCATTGTTTCTCCTGAGCTTTTATCATTTCGTGTGCTGCGGGAGGATAAGAAGAAGAGTAAAAGTTCCACATGAGAAGTTCTTCCCATTTTCAAACAGAATGATATATATATATATATATATATAAAAAAAAAAACACTATCACTTGCCTTCACCCTATCGCTCCTGAATCTGCCCTTGTGTTTGGACATGTCTGGTGTTTTTCCTCTTCTTCACTTCTTTTTTTTTTTATCTTTCCTCACTTCCCCGCTCCGTCCATGGGCTGCTCTTGGTGTTTAATTAGGGCTCACTCATCCAGACCCCCATACACTCACACACACACACACACACACACACACACGGTTTATGTCTTCACCCTTGACTTTCCCCCAGAGTCTGATAACAACAAGTGAAATCATTCTTCTGTAAAGTGTCCACTTGCCACAAACTCAGGAGAAGAGCCGGCGATCGCAGTGACAAGTACAAGTGTCACTTCCTCGAGAAAAAACACGCTCTCTCCCTCTCTCGTGTGAGACTGTTGTATTCAGCTGCTGTTTCTGCTCCATGATGGCTGTGACATCGATTATCACAGAGCTCTAGCTGCCTAGTAAAACACAGAATCCCTCTAATGACAGTCAATAACCTGCTACTTGTTCATGTAAATAAAGGTCCGCTTTTGCCGATTGATACCCTACAGCAGTGATTCAACCTATAGCCAGTTCATAAGCTTTTAGCAGCAACTACAGTGGTTTGTTTGGAATACATTTAAGATGGTAGAAGACATATAAGTCTACATTGAGTGTCTTTATTAATACAGTTATGTTGGGCCAGTGCCTACATGGAGTGCAAAACAACAAAGCAATGATAATGACAAAGCGATAATCCGTCAAGAATCTGACAGATTATCTCTTTAACCCCCAATCATAGAAAATGAATAATTGCATGTCTGATTGGTATTATCGTTAATGAACATCTCCTTTGGCAATAAAGAAAAAAAAAAGCTTTGAATTTGGAAAAAGAGAAATCGGGCCTTCCTGCACAGCCACAACAAAGACGCGCCGATGCAAATGAATGCAAGAAAAGTTATGGGATCAGGAGGAACTCCGCTCCCCGCTAATGTGCCATTTAAATGCAAAGAGTCATTCTGCCACCGCTAGTTAGTTTTTCTACTCTGGGGCCCGGATCATCAAAGCCAGCGGCGGTTCAGGAGAAAGCACCGCCTCGCGAACCGGCAGAGCGGAGACAGGCGAGAGGGCAGGGAGGGCGGAGGCAGGCGACGCCGTAAAACCCCGTTTGAAGTTCCGCCGAGCAAATGAGCATCATGTTCAAACCTCGAGAGGGACGTTTGGGGGGAGAAGCTCCTCAGAAGTCTCCTTAGCTTCGCTTAACACATGTTGCACCGGTGCTGGAGCAGCATTCACAGCATCAGACTTGTGTTGAAGCAAAGCGGATATTAATAATGAAATTTTTTTGCGAACCACGCGGCATTTGGGTTTTCTCTTTGTTTGAAATGGCACGGTTGTGTCTCTGAGGATTTCAGAAATTCTCTCCTGGACTACAGCATGTGTATTTCTATACCTTGATTTTGATTTAGGCCCAGTGGAAGATTTTACTGGATTTAAATAAACGTAACCTACAGAGGACAATCCACAAAAATGCACTAGAATCCACAAATATTCCATAACCCACAAACACTTCTTCACTTCAGGTTCTACAAATCCACCCAAGTTTACAGAACAACTGTGGATCATATGACATTTGCATTTTACTCTCATTTTGTTTCAGAATTTGTGTCCAGTGTGTCCCACAGGAGAGTGTGTAAAACCATCTGAAGCTCCAACCTTTTCTCATTTCTGATTGGTCCAAACACACAGTCTCTCCTGATTGGCTAGTTTCTCCACATTACATAAATTAGGAAGGAGAAGACAGTTGCATACTTAGGGATTCCTAAGGATTTCTGTGACTTTCTGCGTACAAATTAGGTAATTTTGCACACAAGTTATATTAACCACAGATCAGCCATTGACACTTGATTAAATTGTGATGAAATTCATTGATAGAGATCTCTTTTTATTTCGAAAATAAAGCAAATGATGTACATTTGATTTTAAAAAGCACACATTTTACACTAAATCCAATATAAAAAAAAATTTTTTTTGTAGTATCTAAACATAAATATCACTTTTACTGTTTGAAAAGCTGCAGAAACAGCCATGCAAAGAAATTACGTCTGCTCTCTGGAATCCTCAAACACTCCACCATGCCATTTCACAGCCCGCATTAAAACGCTGACAAGCCCGTTAAGAGAGTTAGGAGAAACAGTAGCATGAAAACTCTGGAAAGCTGAAGGGCGTAACATGTTCCTTTTTAGCTGCAATGTTTCATGTCATTGGTATTCCACTGGTCTGTGGGCGCAAATCAATACTATCGAGCTGTTGGTGCCCAATAAACTAAGCTGTTGTCTCAATTGCAGTCTCTTTAGCGGCTCTGAAAGAATTTAAAGCCCTTGGAAAAAATTCAAGGGAAGAAGTATATTTACAGTGGCATTTCACAAACCCGCCTGGAAAACGCTGGCCTTGCATATTCTTCCTATGCTACAGGATAAACGTTTTTGATTGACAGGATCTATTTCAGGAGAGGTGGATATAGAAATGTAACCGATAAAGCGGCTGAACTTATAACTGAGCTGAACGTATATTAGAACAATATCAGACTTTTTTTTTTTGCTTCGCGGGGAAAAAGTCCTTTCCAAAAGCCTGCATTGTGCATTTTCACAGTATGACATCAAATCAATTACCCAGCGCTATGCAATCAGGCAACGTAACGATTAGGACAATTACATGCGTAAGAGCGTATAAAAAGACCAGCTTAACAAGCAGGTTATAATCAACTATAATTCTATATTAATGCAGTATATCAATGAGATTATCGCCGCTTTGATCCCGGTCCTTCCACTAGCATGGTTGAGTAAACACTCTCACGTTACATGAATAATTGAATAACACTCATCTCTGATCAAGTGTTGGTTTGATACTGCCTGCCTTAAAGGGGCAATAAGTAAGATTTTTACTGTCCCCATAGCACAAAAAGGCCACACTCTATCTGCAGGGGGTTGATAAGGGTGTTGATCGATACCAATGGCTTAACGATTACTTGGCCAGGTGCTGAGATTTCTGAGACAAGCTCTATCGATGTTGTTGCAATTCCTTCTGATCGCCAATAGAGGTCACAGGTTGCTTAACGCCCTTATAAGCGGACCACAAAACAGGTGCTCAGGATGAAGGGATCTCACAGCTACACTATTAAATCTCCACCTCCTATCCGAGAGCGTCAGAGAGGAACATCCAAGGCATCCGAGCGTGCGTTCATCCCGTCGGAAAAAGCGACCTTTTCTAATGGATGGAGAGGAGATGAAAAGCGCCCCGTTTTGCGCTGCCGGCCCCCCGAGGAACACCAGGAAGTGTAATCAGCAGTGACCCGTGCCCGACTCCGCCAATCCCAGGGAGTTCGTTAACATACCCGATCTGCCTCCGGAGAGCTGTGCCTAGAACAGCGGAACAAGCGGCTTGATAACAGCGAATGAATTATGAAGGCCCGGACGTCTGTAGGGCTCCTTCCACGAATCGCCACAGTTTACCCGAGAACAGCAGCCTGTAATTGCATGCAGCGTTCGCACTTGGACACTCTCTCTGTGAGATGTGTGCTTGCACAGCAGTTCCCCGACAATAACAGACCGCTGTAAATAAACATATATGTAAAATATCGCGGCAGATTGAGAGCGAGGCCGCCCCGCCGACGCGCGACAAACTCACATAAATAGAAAAGCAGCAAGGGAGCGAATGTGGGAAAACAACCTGTCAGTAGTGGCATGATTGGAACCGAGTCGGAGGTAATAACGCTGTTTTGGCAGGAATTCACTGAAGAAACCTGGTGAGCAAGCCGACATAGGGTGCAAGTCCATTTCACCATACATTTAGTTTACATTTATGAATAAAGCATGTTTTTTGATTTTGGATTCCTGTGATTAGTAGTGAAAAAAGCCAGATTTCATTGGGGGAACATCCTGTGTTATATGGTCACCCAGATGCACTTTTAATTGTCTTATTTCATGACTGAGTCAACCTCTTATCATTTTTACATGAACTTGCCATTTCACATGAACAATTTGTTGCATCATCTCCATAAATTATGAGAGCAGATAATAAGAGGCTATTTACAGGGTAAGGAGAGGGATGAATGGGGGTTAAGTCTATAATAATAATCATAATAATAACAACCAATTCAAAATCTCCAACAATAATAATAATAAGATAAAATGACCAAAAGTCCCTTGGTCATTTTCTCTTTTCTTTTCACTGTTTCCTCGACTTTCCCAATCCTCCTTTCTCTTCTTGTTGCTTCCCAACAATCAACAGATAAGCACGATGACATAATCAAATCATGCATCTGAGTTCATTTTGCATGCTGTGCTAATGCTTCATTGAAACTGATAGCTTGAATACTGTGTTGTAAAATTGGACAATGTAAAATGTGAAGCAATTTCATCATCATTAGCCGCGTATGGTAGCTGAAGCCTCTCAGGGCTTAACATTTAGACAAGTGACACTTTTCACTTCCTCCGGTTTGTGCAGTCCCTGCTCCCTCTCCTCAGCCACTTGTCTGTCTGTGAAGTGATCAATAAATAAATCTTTCCCTTTGTGTCATCACCATTCAAAACTGCCCAATTAGCCCGCTTAGATTGCTCTGAAATTAGTTTTGTCTTGAATTAGACGTTCCCTCTGGTAATTGACAGCGGGCTGCACAAATAGTCACAGTTTGCAGTAAATTTGTTTTCATGAAATATGCCATTGTTCTATTCTGAACATGCACCGAGTTCCCCGTAATGAACAGTCTGAAAAATTCACAGCACAACACACACAAAAGCTGCAGCAAGCCTTGCTTACTCTTCATAGTAGACTGGCGGGTTATTCTAGGACTCATGGTTTCTGTGACAAGGCCAGTCTTGTTTACAGCTCCGCTTCTAGGCTAGATGCTCAATATCTTCACATGCCCTAGGTGGTATCTGGTCCATAGATGTTGATGTATATTTAGTTTGCATTTTACAAAATTCATAAGGCAAATGCCCGCTTCAATAAAATGACTGAACTGAATGACTGAATGCAAATGTCAGCAAAACAAAGAAAGAGAATTGATGATTTTCTGGCCATCAGACCGGCTCACTAAATCTAATAGTCAACTGTCTCTTGGAAATCACGGCTTGGCAGCGGCTCTGCTATTTACAGCTGGTTCCTTGGCAAAAGAATCATAAACACAGACCATTATTTACCCAGCAACATTTCCTATTCCATTAGCACATACACACCTCGTATTTCAGGCTGAATTGGAGCTCGAAGTGCGATCCATGACTCACCAGTCTAAATGATTGCTACAAAGACAGCGCGACACTTACTTAGCATTGCCTTAAATAGTCAACTGAGAACAGACGCTCTTTAGCAATACCCCTGCTTCATATTCACACGTGGTGGCTGCCCAGTACAACCACAGTCTTCTACTGGTGAACACTGCACTGCTCCACTGCAGCAGTTGTGGGTTAGATGCCTTGCTCAAGGCCACCTCAACTGTAGTTGTTAAGGGAGGGGAGAGTGCTACTCATTCACTTTCCCCACCCGCATTTTCCCAAATGTTCCAGGGATTCGAACCTTTGAGTCCCACCAACCCCTGGGCTACAGTCGCCCCTCAACATTGAACAAAGCTTCCAATTATTCATATAAAGAGTAACTAAACCCCAAACCCAAATCTGTGATGAAGCCTGACAGCTAATGGTAAAAAGTAGGGTACTGAACTGGCCATCCGCTATTGGCTGGTCTTTGGTACCAGGTGATGTCCCGAATTTCCCCTAGGGGATCAATAAAGTGCATCTTATCTTATGTCACCACCTGTTGTACTCTATATAAGGTGACATCACCTGGCACCAAAGATCAGCCAATAGCAGATGTCAATTTCAGTAGCATGCTTTTTACCATTTAATGTCAGATTCTACACAGATTTGGGTTTGGGGTTTAGTTACTCTTAAGTAGAGATTTCTTAAAAAACCAAACCAGTTTGTGTTCAGTCTGCACTGCTGTGCATTCTGGGCCACCGGCAGCCTTGACTGTGACCCATATTGAAGCCTACCTCGTAGAAGGTCAGGGGTCGGGTGTGGCCAATTGTAGGTCCTGATCAGCTGCCAGTCAAAGTCGTCCTCTTGGCCCTGCCGGTACTCACACAAGCTGGGGTCTGAGTCCTCATCAAAGGTACAGCCAGCTACAGAGGGGTAAGGAAAGAGCAGGGCATGTTACAATAATGGCAGACAAAAATACCTACAAAAAGTCTATAGCTATTAGTTGATTTCTTTGCCTAGTTCAATGGTAGTAGAGGAAAATTGGTGAAAGAAAGGGAATGCATGATAACCCTTATTAGAAGAAAGAGAGAAATGATTGCTCAGGTTCGAGCAAGTTACATCACCACAGGCCCACTGTAAATGCCTTAATACATCAAGTCCCGGAAAACCTTTCCAGCTAAAAGCGAAATTACGGCTAATGGTCGGCGCCAGGCGGTCAGCTTAGACTGCAATCCCATTCATTCCCTCAGAATCTACTGCCATTTGGTTCAATTAGCCCTGTGGTGTGAAAATGACACACCAGCCACAGGTCGCCCAGATAGCCGGAAATGATGGGAGAGTAAGCACAGGGGCTCTACAGCCGATGGAGGACAACGTTCAGCCCAGCTCTCAGCCTGTCAAGGTGACCCAACCCTGTCTGGCCTCTCACTGCGGGTTCACTGTAACCTCTCAGCTCCCATCATCACACAAACCATAGGATTTTAAAGCCACTAGGATCCTCAATTGTCAACCTACTGAAAAAAAAAAAATCAATTGTGTGTTCCTGTTTACTGAGTCAGAAAACACAATGCACTTCAGAAAACATGAAAATGAATAGTCTGGACTTGGGAGGACCAACTCATGGTCACTCAGTGGCTGTGTGAAAGAGAGAGATATTTCATCCATACAGTAACATGTCAGTTTGATACATGGACAGTACAGTATGTCCTTGGTTTAATCCCCTGTGCAGGCAGACTCTGTATTAATCTGAACAGTAGTTGTATATGTGGTTGATGAACCAAATGGGTCTCCTCAGGCTAAAAAGAAAGTGTGATTTGTACACATACACCAGCTGTGAAAACAGCAGAGGAAGACCCACAGCCAAGAGTGGCACAGGAAGAATGAGGAGGGATGCAGGGGAGCTCATTTATAAGACATAGAGCACAGCCCTCTCACATATACAGGCCTGTCACGAATCCACTGAACTGGCCATTGCTCAGTCTGGCCTTGGTTTGGAAGACAGGCCTAACGGCCTTCGTTCTAACTCCAAATGCCCTGAGCTGATTGTGGTCCCAGGACCCTCTTCACTAAGTGATCACATTAAGGCTTGGCAGCAGCGCTGCTGGTGTTAAAGAGCTACTCTGACTCCATGCCAGCCTCTGCTTAAGAGTATCCCGCCTGGGATACTCCCATCTCCCCCACTGTTGCTTTTTGTGTTTTGTTTAGAAGCTCCATCTGTTTCCTTTATTAATGTAGAGTAAGTTTTCAGTCTGAAAAAAATAACGTATGGCAGACACTCCGTTTGCGATAAACAACCAAGCCTGTTTCGCATCAGCTAATTTTGGACCACCACTTTCGCCATTCCTGCTGACAAACAAATATCACCAAAACCCCCCCACCACCCCACCTCCCCCCGTCCCAGCCCTCTTCCCCTCCGCCTCAAGCCAGCGGAGTGTTTCCGGGTGCGTAAGCAGATCAGAGTTTTAATTGCCTCCTGTGTGAGGGCTGGTTGTTGTGCTGTGCCGTGCCCGGTTATATGAGGATGAGAGGGGTGAGTGGTGGAGCAGGCCCCACGGTGAAGGCCTGCCTTACATGGAGAGCCCTCCAGCTCCAGGAAGAAATGTCACCATCAGACACGTTCCACTGATTCCCCTCATTAAGACTCATCCTTCCCAGCCTCCTTTGCTTTTAGCAGACACGTTCCTCTCAGTGCCCAAATGAGCTTCTCTGGCAGCAGGAGGGCAAGCCCATGTAATTAGAAAAGCCACGTGCATTGTGGTGAATTCTTAGTGGCGTGTGTGAGTGTGTTTCTGGGATTGTGCGTGTGAGCAGTGTGTGTGTGTGTGTGTGTGTGTGTGTGTGGAGGGGGGGGGGGGCTGTTGCTGTTTCGGTGTTTACTTAAAAATGATAAAAAATTATAATGAATCTGTCAATGCCACACAAGTTGAAGCGGTAATGAATGTGGGAATTAATTATTTGTGTTTATCACGACCGCGGACAATCTGCCCAACATGGGACCACGACTGCTCAAATTCCGACATAATAAGAACTTAAATGCGAGAGAAAGGAGCTTTTAGAATGGTAATTGCTTATCAGCGGAGATAGCACCGTTCACCACGGTCCCCGGGCAACGTGCCGCTGCAACAACACCTAGAGACGTGGCTAGCTTTTGGACGTGAGGGGCCCGAAATAACTTCAGTGAGCCCCTGTCACGGCTGACAGGCTCCTCAGCGAGAGAACAAAGGGGTATAAATAAATAAATGAGGGAGAATGAATCGCTCTCCACTTTGAAAGGTAGGTGAGGCAATTTGCTAAACAAGACCCCAGCTTGTCGGAGGCAACCGCGCCTCGGATGTTTTCCCGCTTTGATGCCAGCGTGCTATCTGCGCTATCTGCAGTTGTCCCCCCCGCCTCAACTTCCTCACAGTTCCTCAGCGCTTTCTTCTACCTGGCAAGGATGAATTCTTTACATGGCGAGGCTCGCTCCGCTCTTCCCTTAGCTGTGTTTGCGTTAGGCAGACAGAATGCCACGCAGCTCCTACCGTTACACTGATACAACCCGGTTAAAACCAGGGCTAGAGCGATATTCCGGCAGATGTGGAAATCGGATATCGGCCTGTCATGTCGTCCGCCTTCAATACGATGGAGGTTCCTCACCATAGGGAGTCTATGCAGACATATCGGTCTAAGTCTAATTGTAAAGCGGCGTTTTGATCAGATTCCACACAAGTACGCATGACAATGTCAACAGTCTGTAAAACCTGCAATGAAACCAGCCTATTTTAGTGTCCCATGATGGTCTAAATGCTGTTTCAGAGGCTTTTCCACCCTGACAAGAATAAAATTCTGTGCGAAACACTGAATATTTGTCTTTTGTTTTGTATTTTTTTGCATGAAAATTGTCAAATTTAAAGATATCAACTATCAGCAGTGTCAATCCAAAAATATCAGTAATGGTATGGGCCTGTATTGGTGTAACCCTAGCTAAAACAGCTTTCTTCAAAACGGTAGGAAAAAGCATCAAAACTACATTTCGACAATCCAGTAAACCGCCTGCTCTGCCATGGCTTTAAGCCATTAAGTGATGCCTTCAGGAACCAGCCAGTGGTTTAATACCTTCTAGTGTGTGTGTGTGTGTGTGTGTGTTGGGGGGGGGGGGCATTAATTGAATCCTATTAGTAGTGTTTGGGCAGGATCAAAGTCATGCACTAGCAGGAAGAGTGTAACTCTGCTGCACAATGTGCCTGTTAGGCAGCCAGAGGAGGCCCTGGAGGGAGATTAATGGACAAAGGTGTAGGCCCAGCTAAAGTGCTTGTGATGGACCCCGGGTATGCGCTGTCCAGCCTGGCCTGCTTTTACAGTGAACACCACTAACCTGACTAATAGCCTACACACCGGGCACATCATAAATACATGGTGATGGAGAGGGAGGGGGGGGGGGGGGGAGACACAAGCCTCTTATATAGCATTTATCCTGGAGAGGCAGAAATAAATTAGAGGGGCGAGACAGAAACCGTGGGCTGGTGTTGAAGGGCCCTCAAACAGAAGAAGGAGAGAGAAAGCGCAAAGACAGCGAGGGGCGGAGACGATGAGGACGAATCACAGACGGCGCAGAGCATGTAAAAACCGAGAGGATTTGTGGAAAAACAGCAGGATTCTTCAGAAGGATATGTAAAGCGCCAAAGAGGTAATCAAAGACGTCCGGGATGAGGACAGTTCTCTATTGATCGCACTGTTCCACGGCAGTCCTCAGATGGATTTAAAGCATCTGTATCGAGATTTAACAAGGACTCTCGTTCGCAATTACTCTTGCGAGGGTAACAGTGAGTACACACTGAAGGGCAGAGTGACGACTGATACGCCGGATATAAATCCCTGTTAGAATGAGCGCTCCATGGATGGGTGCCAGTCTGAGAGATTTGTAGAACACGAACTGTAAATTGCCTAACTTAAACACCCGCAAAGAAGATCTATATCAGGACTTGCTCTCTGCCCAAGATCATGTTAATTGCTATCTTTTTTTTTTTTACTTACATGTTTAAAGGGAAAAGACACCCTTATTTCTCTACTTAGAGTTGACTTCCAAAGAATATAGGAATAACACTACTGCCTATAGGGATGGGATGATATATTAAAAACTTGCCCATCACAATTTCACAAGCTCTCCATCCATATTATATTATTTGCACTTTGTAATGACATTTTTAAATTGTTGTTTACATTCTAGCAAGCCAATGACATCGCTAGAAAGATTTGTGTCTCAGAAATAAACAGAATTCTGCAGTCATTGAATTTTTATTTATTTCATCATATCGTGGTTGCATTGAATTGTGAACCCCATATCGTGTATCGTATTGTATTGTATCGTATCATATCGTATCGTGAGATAAGCATATCGTCCCATCCCTACTACTGCCTGTGAATTTTTTACTTTATGTGGATTTTTACTTCAAACTTAGCTCCATTTTTGTCACTAACCGTGCCTTCCTTGTTGAAAAGTCTGAATAAAATTTGACTGGATGAAACCTGACCAAAATCTCACACTCTGCTGATAAGGCAGTTCTATCTGTTAAAGAGGCATTTCTCCTCAGGCAAGCCGCCTCATATTGTGTAACCAGCAGCACAGCTCTGCTGGCACTCCTTTAATCAGAGCTTCTAAGATATAGCAGCTCTTTTGGGACCGTGGATCCAGGATGTTCTGCTGCTTCTCTTGTTTGGTTTGAGATAAAGCGCCATTGCTGCGTGATTTGCATTTAAGCGAGTGCGGGCAATGCATCAGCCCTGACAAGTTTACTTATTGAGAGGAGGGACTGGGGGGGGGGGGACTGTCGGGGGAGAGACACAGCCATGCAGCTCATCAATACTGAGCCAGCAGCAGAATCATCCTACCGCCACTTCTTCCAAGACCATTAATAACAGCCACGGTTCCCACTATATTCCCTTCTATATTTCCAGAAGCCCTACCAAGAAGGAGGACAGCTAGAGGAGGGAAAACAGTTTGAGGAAAAGAGGAGGGTGAAGAGGGAAAAAGGGAAATAGGAAAAAACAGAAAGAGTATGTTGGTTTTTATTAAACACAAACAACACTCTTGGTAGAGTTTAGGGCACAACTGATACCGATATTTTTAGAATGAAGTCGGCAATAAGTGTAATAAGTGTTTCCCCACAGAATTTTATTCTTGTCAGCCTCCAAAATGATGGTATGTGGTGACCTGCAAAGGTCTAAATTGCGTAGGCGTCCTGCCAATGCATCACTGATTGATCTGCAATGATGCACTAAAGTACATGTTGTTCCTTTTTTCTATGAGTTGAATGACTATGAATGGCTATGAATTCCCTTGGATATGCAGAGTGACTCATTGCAGCAGCAGACTAAATTGATCAATCGAAATGCTGTTCAATTCCTATTCACACATTGGTCACTTCACCTATAGGCAGAGTCACTACACCTGTGGACAATCTATAAAGACACTGTCAGTCTATTGCTCTCTATGCTCTGAGGAAGACATAGTCGAAATGTGTAAGCATTGCTCTGCAAAATAAATAAACATTGAAATTTCAATGTTAGCAGCTCTTTACAGCAGGATGACCCAACACACCTACTCAATGGTTGGGAAAAGTCTGCCTTTAAATGAAGAATTAATTTACAAAAAGCATTATTGAACAATTAAATTAATAATTAAAATGAAACGTGCAAAGACAATCAAATTTAAGGTGGACGACACTGTCTGGGCCTAACATATACGTATACTGAGATTCATATATACTGTCACATTTACCTCCATAACGATAAATTAAATGATCATTTGTTTATTTTTATAAACTCGGTGCAGAAAGACTACATTCACCATTAGCGTTATAAATATAAAAATAATGCTTTTATTTTGAAGGTAAACCCACCTTACTCTTATTCTTATTCTTATTCTTTCTAGCCGATTCTACACTCGCTCTGCTACTTTGAAGCGACTCTCAGTTTAACTGAAGCAACACAAATGAAACCTTTATGCAAAGTTGGCTATCTGACAAATGTATTTACTGAACATAGCGACATGTAGAAAATTTGGTTGGTTTTAGTAAATTTTCTGTATATTGCCCCTGACACATAATAAAAGGCCAATATGGGTTCAATATATCATCCAACCGATATATCGGTCTAACCCCAGCAGAATTCAATCACCGGTCTGACTCCACAGTAAATGAAAAAGTACACGAGGAGGGCTACAGTAGCTCGTTTAATTGCGACTGCCAACTGTGATAACCTGCGTGAGTGAACAGATTGTGTACTGTATATGGGAAGAGATAGATCAAAATCCATTTTGCCGGAGCCACAGCCCCAGTCATTTATCACGATGGTACAGGGGTTCGACTGTAGATATCCATGTATGTTGTGACTGATGAGCTGAACTGCTGAGCTCTCATGACCTTTACAAGAAAGTGGATGTAGAGTAAATGGTCCAGCAGTGGCTATATGGTTGTCCAACCTCAGACAAAACTGCTCATTACTCTCCATAACACGAATAATCGAAGCTGCCCCTATGTTTCTTAGATATATTTATTCACATCCCTCACCCTTCATATCCCTCATACTCCTCTCTTCCCAGCTCTTTCCCTCCTATCTCTGTCTTCTTCTGAAAACCTGAACCCGCCCTGACTCAGGGGCCCGGGCAGGAACGAGGAGGAACACACAGGGTGGCAAATGGTAAAATCTAATTTCCCTCTAACTGTATGCTGCACCATTCGCGCTGCGAGTTGGGAGCGTATGGCAAGATTGGCACTGCAGGGCATATGCTGTTGTGTGAAATTGTTTCATTACTGGTCCACAATGGTTCCAGTCCCTACTCGCAACTCAGCCCCATCGCGGGAAAATCCCAGTCGCTGGGTTCGACTGATATGGGATTTTGAAGGCTGATACTGCTGCCAGTGTTTTTGACTGAAGCTGCCAATGGCTGATGAGTTTTGCAGATATTGGCTGTCTTTAAATGGCAATAAGTGAGAACTTTCGTGCATATACTTGTGTGGAATCTGATCAAAATGCTGCATTAGAATCAATTCAGGTCTTCCCATTGACAACCAGTGTGATATTGATCAATTCTACCAGAAATATGTAATCAATCCAACTGCATCATATCCATCATATCAGAGGTAGACCACACTGTCTGTCAGATATCCAATATTTAATAAAAGGCCAACATCGGCCTGATATATCACCAAACTAATAAATTGGTCTAACCCTACCAGTACTGCAGCACAGAGGAACTGGTGCATGCATAGCAAGAGTAAAGGGGGTGAAAGACAGATAGTGAGTTACCGGGGCAGGGAAATGGTTGCAATCTGGCTCTAAAACTATTCTACTCTCTGTCAAAAAAAACACGTCAAGAGGATATATAAATTATATCTGCCAACAATTTATTTTGGTGGAGGAGAGAGTCACGAAGCAGCCGGACAAAGCAGATACTTTTCATTAGAGAAGGCTCTTTCCTTTCATTTCTCATTTAATCTTTCCATTTCCCCCCTCCACAGAGACATCAATTACAGGGCTCCATCTCCTGCAATCTGAAGCCGCTCTCTAAAACCTATCGGAACTGCTTAACCAGTTAATGCTATTGTTAGGGATGCCATGAAGAGAGGGGCGCATGAATGGAGGCTGATGAATAAAAACAGACCTTGTCCGACGAGGCTCAAAATCAGACTAATTAAGAAGACGACGGGCTTTTCTTCCGCACCTGCATTACTGCGGTGGGTCTCTTCACTGATAGAGAAAGGGAGGAAAATGACAGATACACTCAACTACTGTTACATATGAAAATTTAATCAAGAGTGCTGGAGGAGACACTTTTTCCCTTCATGTGGAAAGCTGCTTTAAGTGGTTATGTCAAGTCTTTTTTGTCCCCCGCAACAGAGGAATATTCATTTAAGGGCTGACCTAAATGCATTACTTGAAAGCTTTATATCTCTATTTAGCGATGATAAATTCATATTGGAAGCTAATACCGTCCTCCGCCCTTAAATTGTTCCTTGCCAGTGAGATGGTACATACATTTTTACAACGAATGGCCTTTTAAAGCTATAATTATTTTATGTAACGGTGTGACAAGATCTGAACTCAAACAACATATTTGATCCGAAAGTCTTCAAATATAAAGTCCTCAAAAAGCCCTTGTCTGTTTTTTTTGCAGTTATGGTAATGGTGTGCATTGATTTACACAACATGCATGATTGCATGATGTCACAACAACCAAACACCCGACGGCTTCCATGTCGATTTCCATACAATCAAATGGTAAAAATAAACACTCGGAATTGCTTGAAGCAGACTGAACTCAGTCATGTGGAAACACAAACTAGGGAACAACTGTATCGCAGCAGGACTGATGGTGATGGTTATTCCTTCATGGCATTTTCTGTGGGCTATTCTGCCTGCCGCGCCGGGCGCAGAATATGTTTTGCACTGGGGGACTGGGATTCGCCGCGGGTGGCCTCTGCAGTGCCTGCTCCGCCGCAGATACAGAGAGCCCAGCAAGACGCGCTTTATTTCTTTTATTCATTTATTTATGTATTTATTTGGGGGAAGGGGGGGCTGGGTGCAACTAGGGGAGGGAAAGGTGCGTGGAATACCAAGTGACCAGATGCAGGGATTTGGATGACAACCCCCCCAACCACCCCATCTGAGTTCCGCAGTCCCCAACCGTTGCTCTAGCCCTTCCCTTGGGTGCTATGCACAGCTGCAGGGGCCTGACCTCCATTACTGAGACAGGGACCTCACTGCACAACCCCCCCCAACACACACACACACACACACACACACCCCGCACCCCACCACCACCACCACCACTCCTACCCCTTGGCTAAGAAATACACTCAGTATCCACGCAAACAGCTTCCTCCTCTACTCAGTGAGTCGGGCAGGGCTGTTTCTCAAGACCACCTTAATCGAGTCCCAGTCAATGCCAAGACCAGGTCCAAAGGTGGTTGAGACCATGTCGAGACCGAGACCGGAGCAAATCGAGTCCTGTTCAAGACCAAAATGAACAGTGTCCGTGTCTTCCGACAGGCAAAAATAATGCTTAAGGAGTTTCTTAAGGATCTAGAGATGTAGATCTATCTGCAGGAGCTCTGCACTAGACCCCAGACATTACACAAGCCTCTACAGGTGAAATCACTTAAATTGTTTGTAGTGCTGGGGAGAAAATAAACCAAACATCAGTATAATTACCAATTTTTTAAATATGTTTAAACAGGCCAAGAGCAAGACAAGTCTGAGTCAAAATAATAATAAGTCCAAGATGCCAAAAAATTCTCAAGAAAAAAAGTCTCAAGAACGAACTTGAGTACTACAGCCCTGGAATCATGTAAAATTAAAGCAGTATAGCAAGTATAAAGTGTGCAGACAGGGTGGAGAGGTTCAGTTACTGTTTGACTAAAAGTTAGAATAGGTGAGATGCTGATTTAAGTGAGTATGATGGTTGGTACCAGACGCACTGGTTCCATCATTTCAGAAATGGACCTGGGATTAGTCCTGGGATTTTAGCACTACAGTGTCTAGAGTCCATGAATCCATGGACCCATCCTGCCTGGTGGCAACAGGTGGTATAATCATGTGTGGAATGTTTCCTTGGCATTCATTAGACCCTGTAGTACCAATGGCGCATCGTTTGAATGCCACAGATTACCAAAACATTGCTGCTGACTCGCTGCATCCCCTCATGGCCACACAGTCTAGCCTTTTTCAAATGGAAACTTTCAGGAGGAAAATGCTCCATCATCTAAGATGGTTCCAGGAACACGACAGCGACTTTAGTTCAGTCCAGATCTCAACCCATTAGAGACCTCTGGGATGAGGTGGAACAGGATGTTCGCAGCACAAATGCGCCGCAGCAAAATCTACAGGACCTGAGTGACACTATCAAGTCGGCATGGACCAAGATCCCTGTGGTACATTTCCCGCACCTTGTTGAAGTCAGGCCTTGAAGAAGTCATGCTGTTCTAGAGGTAAAAGAGTGTCCTACCTGGTACTAGCTAGGTGTACCTAATAAAGTAGATAATGAGCATATACAAAAACAATGCCACCTTGGAGCCAATTGTCGAAAAAGTAAAATGAAATGCACAAGTCCAAGTTCAGCTCCTATCATAACAACTCCTAAATACCAGCATGCACGTACACACACATACACATAAACAGTATGCTAAACCCACTTAATAGGGCACCATAACCACAGCGATGAGAGCCCCCTTCTGAGAGAGATCAGTGCTCCCCGGAGAGAGTCGCACTGTCTTTGCTTCGACTTAATTACAGCTCACACCTCCCCTCTCACACTGCAGAGAGAGAGAGAAGAGAGGGCTTTGATTCAGATGCCCTGTGGAACACTTGATCCTTTCCTTCCGGTGGCATCATTTACTCCCTTTTCTAAGCAGTCTTCTTCTTCGGCTGCTCTTTTTTTTCTCTACCTCCTCATCTTCCCCCGACCAAGGAAGCGTAGGCACGAGGAAACATCAAACTTTCTAGTAGTAGTTACCATTCAGATGCATATACCATTGCAAACCATACCAGCTATAAGACCCGATATACAATGTGCTGAAGTGGTATTCAGTAACAAGAGGCTTCACACCACATCAAAGCAGCGGTTCTTCAGTTTGGACCACCTAAGTGCGATGCAATAGCGCCGTATAGATTAAAACGATCACTCACAATAAGAGGCTTAGCCATGAGAGTGCTGTCTATTACTTTGATATAGTATAATTGCCCAAATGTCCACAAACGTGACATAATTGCACTTAATTATTTTAATATACTTTTCTGAGCCGCTTAATTGCAGCACATGGAGAAATAATGCCTGCAGTTATTTACAGTAATCACAGAAAGAAAGAAAGAAAGAAAGAAAGAAAGAAAGAAAGAGCTTTTGTTTGTATTATTTCATTATTTCTATTATCATTTGAACTGATTAAAAGAAGGCCAATATTCATTCCCTTGAAAAGCCTCGCTCTCTCTTTCTCTCTCTCATAACACACACAAACGCATACAGTGTGCGAGACGATAAACATACATGAATATACAGTACATCCAGACTGCGCATGAATATTCATACGACTACACTTCATATTTATAAACAGCCATACCATCTGCATACTGTCGCCTTAATGAAAAACAAATATCGCTCAATCTTGGCAGCAGTGTTTGTTCCTGGTTCTCCTTTACTTTAGCATTAACAATGGAGCAAAGCAAACAATTTGTATAGCATGACATTTCACCGAGGCAAAAAATGTTCTATTCAACGCGAGGAGGCGTCCCGCACAGCTAAAAGCCTTGTGAAGCAACTCCGACAAACAACTGGCGAGAAGCAAGAGAGGTTGAAAGGTCAAGGCTTGACGGTTGAACAGAACAGGGAAGGTCAGGCTGTGGAGCGTGCATACTGTTATTCATCTGGCCGGCCGTAGCATACGCAGGTCCCATAGAGAAAGAGAGAGGTGTGTAAAATGAAAGCATGAAACCCCACCATCACAGGTCCAATAGATCAGAGGCCTGATGCAATTCCTACAAATGGGAAAATATTGAATTTACTAGAAGAGGCTTGTAGCAACTGATGTAATAAGTGACGGATAATGTAATATTTGGTCAGAATGTAATATAGAGGCCGGTGACATATGATGATGCCGGTGGTGTGGTGTGGCTGGGTGTAAATGCTTCAAAATATAAGCCTAGATGGCAGCAGTGTTCTTGCAGGTTTGTGAAAAGTAGGCCCAGCGGTCTTATAGAGGGGTTTCAGGTGTGACACCCCCTCTGGCAGCCATATTGGAGGTCCTCAGCTGGGCTACAGTGGCTGTGAACACCTGGTTGCATTTCGAAACATCTGTCTCAACACAATTGAATATGGTTAATGTGCTGTTTTTGACTCAGAACTCATTTAGCCACTACAACTGATTGACTTTGTGTTAGCATGTTAGCTAGCTAGCCATAGCATCTGGTTAGATAACCATCACTGTCTATTTTACACACTAGCTAATGTATCTCGTAGAAGATAGGAGTTGCATGTTAACATTAATATTGTTTGCTTTGCTAAATTAGCCTGCTGGCTAGTTAGCTAGCTAACAATGACAAAAAAAAACAGCCATTTCTTTAGGTTAGCTGACGTGACTCTCCTTCAGTTGTCACATTTGGAAAAAAAAACTACCAGATTATTCATTTTTACTTGTAACATTATTGAATTGACTTGCATCCACACCACAACAATCTTCTTCAGGCTTCTTCTCTTTTTTTCACTGGGTTGTTAGTTTTATTTGCATACTGCCAATTCTCCAGTGGACCTCCATGTTGCCAGCCGTGGTTGCTAGATTTGTGACACAACTGCAAAGCCTCTGATACACTGTAATACACAGTAAGTAGCTAATTTCACTGTAAATACTTCATCATTTCAATATTGTGAATTTCAGTATCATTATCCTAAATTAAAGATGTGTTTGGGCTGAACAAGAGAAAATCCTCCCATCAGTGATGCATGAGAGGTTTTGCCCATACAACCCTGCGGTCGGGAATGACCAATGGCAGAAATGGCAAAATTGGAAAATAAATATTTTATACAGAAGACATTTACACTTTTTGTGGAAAAAGTTTTGCCTTTCTCATCCCTTTGGTATCTTTGGTATAAAGCATCAGGGACCAGCTGGGTTGGTAAACATAAGTTTGCTGTGTGCAGTTTACTGACATGACGTTGCATTTCTGGGTATTGAAAATTCAGTCAAAATTCAGTTACCTCTCATAGTCATTTGGGACCAATAACGTGCAAAAATTGCACAGTGCAGCTTTAATTATCACTGACCTGTAGCAACAGATCTATGTTAATTACTGGTAAATACATCTGAATTTTTTACAAAATTACACTTGAATTATTCAATACTCTCTATCCCCTTTACTGTTTCCTTCTGGATAGCATTACCAGCACTTTTTACGCTTCACTGATTACAGCCCTTCACAAGGCAACAGCCACACAAATATGTAACCGCTGAGCCGGGGCACGGACAGCGCCTCATGGGACGCCGCACCAAAAACAACGGTGGGCAAGGAGGCGAGACGAGTGCGTCTGAGATACAGAGCCTTGTGGTGGGGCCTGTAATTACCGCTGCCGGGTGCCCGCTTTGACTTGCACTCTTGTGTCGGGTGGGCCGGCCTTGACACCTTCACGCCGGCCCTCGGTAACCTCAATGGCACTACAATGTCAGCCCTGCCCCTCCGCCGGCACACCGCACCGCTCGCCCCGACGATGATAACCCGCTTCACGGGGCAGTATAAGCTGATAATTAGGTGCTTAACCACGGCCATACAGAAGTACAGATCTGATATGTAGGCCTGTTGAGTCACTGGGGAGGAGTTAAAAGACTGTAGAGCAAGGGTAAAGAATTACAAGGGCTGGGAATTTGTGCTGCATGTTAATAGTGGCTAATATAGAGGCCAGTACCCAACTGCCCACACTGGCCATCTGGGCCGAGCAAGAGGGCAACTGGGACTCCATAGAGGTTAAGTAGAGTCTGTTTGAGTGTGTTCACAGGTATACGCATGTGTGTGAGTGTGTGCAGTGCACAATCCACATGGGCATATGTGCAAGCATGCGCAGAAGCTTATGTGTCTGTCTTCGGAGCATTAACCAAGGAATGAAAGTTTATGATGTGGTAATATCCATTATGACACTTAAGCCGCTGTTCAGATAATATTTTAATGCTCTCTATCTATCACTCCAGCTAGACCGCTGAGGCCCCCTGACAGCTTAGATCCCATCCTCATTTAGCATTCACACTCTCTGTAACAGCTGCCAATATTTTACAAGAACCGGCATACAGGCCGGGTCACAGAGCAAACACATCAGCTTGTTCTTCATTTAGCACCACTTGGCATCTGGCCTCTTACAGTGAACACATCCGCACCGCGAGCTGCGAGAAAAGCGGGAAACGGAGATAAATATAATACAAGCAAACGTCAAATTGATCTTCATTGAGAACGCATACACCCAGTCAAATCCTCTAATTGCATAGTCTTTGGTTGCGGAGCCAAGTGTGTGTGTCTGTGTGTGTATGTGTGTGTTGGTGTGGGTGTGTGCACTAGGGGTTAGACCAATATGGGTTTTCAAAGGCCTATACTGATATTTTTGGATTGAAGCTGCTAATAGCCAATATTTTGTGCTGATTAAATATCTTTGAATGTGAATAATTAGTCAAATCAAATAATTAGTCAAATAATCTAATAATCTAATAATTAGTATTCATCATTTAGACCATCATGGGACACTAAAACTCTCCATTGAAACCCAGGATCATGAAATTCTTTTAGGGTTAGCAGTTCCTTAAGGCAGGGTCAACCCCCCCCCCCAAAAAAAAAAAATAAAAACACACACACACACACACATACCTGTTCAATGGTAGGGGAAACTCTGGGATACGCTACTGCCTTTAAATGAAAAATGTATTTACAATAAAACAAGGTTAAAGAATTAAATGGAAAATTGAAAGTTTTACAGCTTGCCACTCCTGAAACAGTTGAGTAAAATACTCCCACAACACACTAGCACTACACAGACATATCGATCTAACTCTAGTGTGTGTGTGTGCGTGTGTCCCTTCAAGGTGAGGCAGTGGGCACCTTGCCAGCAGCTACCCTCTGCGGGTAGTGTAAGAAAAGATGGGGGGTATCAACGCGTCCATATGTCTTGCCTTGCTCATGCTGGCGGTGTCAGGGGGCAGGAAGTAGAAAGTGCCCTCCTCCCATTAAGCATCTTCTGACGGGGCTTCAGACCGGCTCTGGGGCCTCACGCCGCATTCCTGTCGTATCGAATTTACAGTAAATACGAGCCGTCCTAAAACTCTTCGCATGAACCTACTAGGTGTAATTACGAGTGGGACATGTGGGAATGCTTTGCGGGCGCCGGTATCCCCCTCTTGGTTACATGAATTGCGGATGCGTGTCAACACAGGCGGCAAAACATGAAAGCCAATCCGCCGATGTCGGCAGTCCAAGGCAATAAAAGTCAAAATGATCAGTTATATTCACGCTAATGCAATCGACTGTACTTAGAAAAAGCGAGCAATATCTGCTGCAGTTTATTTATGGTTGATTTTGAGGCAGAACTCCCCATCATTTTCCATCCTACCTATCGATTCTGAAATCACAATCTAGCTACTTACGTATAATACAGTCTTATAGGGCCAATGGACAGTCCAAAAATCAACCCTAAAAGCTCTCCATCCAAATTATATTATTGTCACTTGACAATGACATTTTTAAATTGTTTACATTCTAGCAGCCAATGTCATCGCTAGAAAGATTTGTGGCTCAGAAATAAACAGAATTCTGCACAGTCACACTTTGTTGTCACTGAACTTTTATTCATTACATTGTATCATGGTTGTATTGAATCATAAACCTCATATCTCATATCGAATCGCATAAGAGAAGCATATCGTGCCATCCCTACAATTGACCTTACGATCGGCATGGAAGTTAAAAGTTGTAGCAACGAGACGCCATCCTGTTTTCCGCTTCTTCCGACATGATGTGAACGCAGCATCAGAGCGGGATCGGGGGGGAACTCGAGAGCCGCCGGGCCCGGCAGCAGATGGCCTCAGCCAGGCAGCGGTGCGCAGAGCGGCGGCAGGAAGGACCCTCAAAGCCCAGCAGAGCGCTCATGGGTGATAATGACCACCGGCTCTCTGTGTCGCAGTCGTAGCGGCGCGCGTAGAAGTGTGTATCGCAGCGGGAGGAGAGCCAGGAGTGCTGAACCATGGAGGAAATGAGCCAGGGTGAGGGGGAATTGGGGAGCTGTCAATCTGGCCTTGATCCTGGCTCTCACACCACTAACTCCCAGGCCTCCCACCACTCCTACCACCCCTGGGTCCGCTTAATCACCACATGGAGGCATATTACTGATCTTTACATTTTCCTTCAAGTGCAGTTCACTCCCTCGCTTCCCTCTTTTTCTCTTCCCCACTTTCATCTCCCTTATCAGGCCCCGGCTCTCCCTCTTCCCTCTCTGCCTCAACTCTCTCTCTCATCTCGGAGTGAACTCTAACAAAAAAAGCAAAGCCAGCGTGTGTTTGTGTGTGTGTGTGTGTGTGTCCGCCACATGCGCCCCTATAAAGAGAAGGGGGGGTTATTTGTATTTGTGAGCGAAACACCAGACACAATGGAGAAGAAACAAGCACGCTCGGAGGAGAGCGGCTTTTGATAATCTTGGAGTGCAATGAAAAAGAGCATTAGCAGAAAGTCTCCGAGGGGCTAATCAGCCAGAAGCCCCCTCAGCACCGGTTCCACAGAAGCCACTGACCGCTTTCTTGGCTTCATTCAAAAGCGAATGGTTTGAAAAAAAAGAAAAAAAGTGGGTTTGTACTTCTGGAGTCCGCACAAATGAGCATGAAAGGAGAACAAGGAAATGTTTACTTTATCATGGAGGACAGACTTTCCCGCGCACCTCTCACATCTGATGCCGATGTTTGTGCAAGTGAAAAAATACTTTGTACTTCCATTGCGCCCGCTAAAGAAGCAATAACATAAAGCGCCGCGCGAGATAAACATTAGCCTCCGGGGCGGTTCTTTACATATTCCGGATAAATATTGCTTCTTTTTTTTTCCCATATCGGAACAATCTGTCTTTGCGAAATTGTTTTCAAAAAAGCAATCATTAGGCGCTCTCCTCCCTAGGCTCCTATTAAATGACACGAAATGGCAGGATTTAATGAGTGCAGGGGGAGAAAGGACTCAAGCAGTCGCACCTGCTGCAAATAGAAATGCACATACGTGCGTTTGTGCGCAGCATCCCCAATATGGCGACATTGAGTTTCTAGACATTATTGTCCAAACATGAAGTGTTCTTGAGTATTTCCCACTAGGCCCAAATGTCATCGTATTGCTGATTGTTACAGTATGTGGATCTGTGGGCTTCCACTGGCTCTCATTAAAACCAAAATGCTATACATGCATTTTGACTTTTAATAAGTCCCCCAATCCCTTTACCTTCATCCCAGCAATCATTTTGCAAGACTAGGCATGCATTATTTTCTAAACAGTGGATATTTCATTTCAGAATGCAACTTCATATGATCAGATTTGGTGGTTTTGACATGAAAGTGGGCGGGGCTAGCGTCATCTTTGACAAAAAACTTTGGACATATTTGCAAACTTGCTGATTGTTATTTGCTTTGCACTAAGAGTGATCGAATTGATACATACTGTATGCATGTATCCATTAAAGTGAATACGAGCACATTTTTGTCTTTCTCTTTGTCTCATATTGTTATATACTGCATACATACTGATATTTGTATGTTAATATGTCTTAATAGGTTCTGCTGCTACTGATACTACTGCTGCTATTTTGCTGGAATGCTGGGTTTTTTTTTGCCTCATCTGCTCTATTCTTATTTATATTCTATTTTTCCTTTGCTGTATCCTATTACTATTTGCTGCTGCAATGGCCAAATTGCAAACTGTAAGTCACTGCTTTGGAAAGTAAAGGAATGAAGCAGATATTTTGAGAAAAAAATGGGTAGAGGATGAGATAAGATAAAATGAAACTAACAATCCCTGTGGGGGAATTCGGTCGTAAAAAAAAGAATAGTAAAAAAATAGTAAAAGGATGCAACAAAGAAAAATAGAATAGCAAAAAGAATAGAGCAAATGGGTTGGATTTAAACATAATGTCATCAACAATTCCAATGTATCCAAAACATATTATGTAGAAATGTATGAGTGAAAAGTATGAAAAATATGAGTTACAGCATTATGACAGTAGTAACAGTAGCAGAACATACTGAGACCAAGAAAAAAATGAATGGAAAATATGAGAAAATAATGTGGCATGAAATAAGTGACAATATGCATGCAAACTATAACAAATGAGAAAGAATGCAAACATCTGACGGAAAAAAATGTTAATTTACAGCATATATGGTGAAAAATGTGCATCATATTCACATAAACAGTCTACAGAAGGTCATACATACAGTATGTACACCTTATCAGATACATTCAATTTACACAAGCAGATATCATGCACACCACTGCAGATTTGCATGTGTGTATTATTATCTGTTCACTTCATCAAACCCACCAGATGGAGAGACAATATGTGCCGAAAAATAACAACATGTGAGACAAATGTAGTGTATATTGCTGCAGGAGGAGGAGGTGGGAGCGAAAGAGAAACAACTTTATTTAGATTTATCGTCTGCACTGGTGATAAACACTACCCAAGGCCATCGCACACACACACACACACACACACACACACACACACACAGAGACAGGAAGAGCGGAGTGTGAAGGTATGACAGACTGGAGAGGTGCTCCAGAGAGCTGCGACAGGAAGACTGGAGTGAGCTCGAGAGGCGAGAGACTGTCTAAAGTGAGAAACAGGAAAGAGGAGAAGAGGGGAAGTGCGGGAAAGAGAAGAGACACGGTGATGCTGCGTTCACGTCAGGTGGGAATAACCAAGTTCATTTGTAGCCGTCTAGATGCCATGATTTAAGTTTTCTGCAGACTTGGGTCGCTCCCGATCCGTTTTTTTTCACACTTATCACTTATTAAAGATGATTTATGTGATGACGATCAAATGATTTTGTTGATCCTTAGTAGTATTTACATCTGAAAGCTGAGGTGAACAGTATTTTCTACAGTATTTACCACCTGAAAGCTGAGTGAACAGTATTTTCTAGTAGTATTTACATCTGAAAGCTGAGGTGAACAGTATTTTCTACAGTATTTACCACCTGAAAGCTGAGTGAACAGTATTTTCTAGTAGTTTTTACATCTGAAAGCTGAGGTGAACAGTATTTTCTAGTAGTTTTTACATCTGAAAGCTGAGTGAACAGTATTTTCTAGTAGTTTTTACATCTGAAAGCTGAGTGAACAGTATTTTCTAGTAGTATTTACCATCTGAAAGCTGAGTGAACAGTATTTTCTAGTAGTTTTTACATCTGAAAGCTGAGTGAACAGTATTTTCTAGTAGTTTTTACATCTGAAAGCTGAGTGAACAGTATTTTCTAGTAGTTTTTACATCTGAGAGCTGAGTGAACAGTATTTTCTAGCAGTATTTACCATCTGAAAGCTGAGGTGAACAGTATTTTCTAGTAGTATTTACCATCTGAAAGCTGAGTGAACAGTATTTTCTAGTAGTTTTTACATCTGAGAGCTGAGTGAACAGTATTTTCTAGTAGTTTTTACATCTGAGAGCTGAGTGAACAGTATTTTCTAGTAGTTTTTACATCTGAGAGCTGAGTGAACAGTATTTTCTAGTAGTATTTACCATCTGAAAGCTGAGTGAACAGTATTTTCTAGTAGTTTTTACATCTGAGAGCTGAGTGAACAGTATTTTCTAGTAGTATTTACCATCTGAAAGCTGAGTGAACAGTATTTTCTAGTAGTTTTTACATCTGAGAGCTGAGTGAACAGTATTTTCTAGCAGTATTTACCATCTGAAAGCTGAGGTGAACAGTATTTTCTAGTAGTATTTACCATCTGAAAGCTGAGTGAACAGTATTTTCTAGTAGTTTTTACATCTGAGAGCTGAGTGAACAGTATTTTCTAGCAATATTTACCATCTGAAAGCTGAGGTGAACAGTATTTTCTAGTAGTATTTACCATCTGAAAGCTTAAGTGAACAGCATTTACAAGTAGGAATCTCATATCTATCGATTTACCCTCAATGCGCATCACTTTTAAAAAAAACAACATCAGTCACATAGAGCATTTCCTGGGAGTGCACACTGCCCCTAGTGGAGGAGAGGCGTCATTGCCGGCTGCTCCTCATCACCGCAGCATTCTTCTCCATCACAAGTGGTAATTAGTTTGTATGTGGAGTGGAGGATGAAAAAAAAACAACACAACACCACCCACATGACGATGCAGGTGTTTGCTTCTTAGGGCTTATTTGCATTTGCATCGCTGTCATTTCAGCTGAGATTCTCCGCGGCACCTCATCATATGGGGGGAGGCTTGGCAGGATGGAGGAGCGGAGGGACGGCCTCGGATGATTCGGCCCCCCCTCTGTGCCTCCAAACGGTCTCTAATTACCTCCATTTACCCCCCGCAAACCCCTAAAAGCCCCGCGAAGCCCCCGCCCCCCCTCTTTCCTATCTCAACTGTACACCGACGTGTCTAGACCCCCCCCCCCTCAACCCCCCACCCTCAGCCCCCTCACCCCTAACCCCTGCCGCCCTCTCTCTCTCCCCGGGTTTCGTCAACCGGCAGCGGCTCATCAGAACGGAAATGAGAACCGAAAATTACAGGAAAAGAGCGGAGCGAGGACGAGTGCCTGAAACGCCGGGGGAAAAAAAAAAGAGTGATGAAATCTCCGATGTTTTTCACGCAACGATGTGTCACATCTTTGTGTACAAAAGGTAATTTACTCTGAGTGGAGCAGCAGGCGCCTGAGATTTAGGGAGTACACAATTTCACCAGGTAGGGCTGGGAGGAGGCAATGGGCCTTTTGATGTGCTCTGCTCTGACGTTTATGGAGAGCAATTTGAAAAAGCAGCACTCATTCAAACAGACAGATGGACACACACACACACACACACACACACACACACACACACACACACACGCACTTGCGCTCCCATAAGTGTGGAAATGCATGCTAAAGAGCAAGAGCACGCGCTGCAGAGTGGCATATATGTGCGCATCCTCGCCCAGACAAGATGTGCACACGCTTAAACCTTCTCAGAGAGCTGTGAAAATACCCAGCAGCAAACACACAAACACTGGAATACCTTGACGCCTAATATATACAGTGAGCTCCACAGCTTCTGGGACCGCAGCACACCGCTGGATGCTTTAGTGCCATACACTTATTCGGGCAGAGAAAGGTGGAAAGGCGCGATAAAGACGTTGGCACCCTGACATGGTACCCCATGTGCAAACTGGGCCGTTGTTCTTTAACTAATGATCTGATTGATTTGTTAAAATGCTTAAAATGGTTTCAAATTGAAGCACAATCTACAGCACTTAAGCCTTGCAGTTATTGTGTCATTTCATGTCCGGAGTAATCACAGTGCAGAGGCAAAACGTGAAAGAGCCATTTCTGTCCAAACACTGAAGGAGCTCAATGGAACCTATGTGAGACGGGTTTAGAGTGCTCACAGTGGGTTCATTAGAGTAAGAATCCGTAGCATTTTCTTAGTAATAAATGTCCATTTTGCTACTCTCTATGCCTGATTGCTAGAACACAACAGTGATTCAACCTATATCCAGTTCATGAAAGCTTTTACATTTGCTGTTCTAAACACCCGGAGTCTGGTGTCTGCATAGGAAGTGATGCGTTTTACATTTCTGGTTTCTTTGGAATCAATAGAAGAAGAACTGGGTAGTTAGCATGAGCAGCAATAGCCACCATGGCTGAACAGACAAAGAAAAGAGCGCTACCTACAGAAACTCAAACTTCATTGACAGAAAATCCAAGGACAAAGTCACAGTGCAGAAACACCACAGCAATGAGCATTTAGCACCAAAGATGGAGACAAAAGAAATAAAACACCACAGCAATGACAAAAAAAAAGCACCAAAGAGGAAGACAACTAGGATCTTGAGGATTACCACTTTAAGAGGTGTACATCTTCATAAATGTAACTAGGCAGCAGCGTGTGAGGCAGAAAGATGTTCAGAGCTGAGTGGTTAGTGACTGAAAATCACCAGTCCAATTATGGAAGCCCTGCATGCTTTGTACCCGCAAACAATAAGCGAAGCACAAGCATAAAAGTGGCTTAACTCAAGCGTTTGTCTCAGCCAGACAGGTTGACATTAGCAGAGGGAGATTGAGTCTCAGGCAGCTGAAGATTCGAAAAACAAATGACAGCTAGAATCTCCATTGCAGCTCGATGTTGCCTCTCAATTCAGCGTAGCCATCTGTGCCTATCTTAAAACTCCACGCTTCCCTGCACAATGGAGTTGCTCTTTCATAAGTTAGGTCTTCCCTTGAAAAAAAACACAAGTGCCAGGGCAGACTAATATGACACTTTGTTTGCCCAAGCAATCGAGACAGCCTCTGTCTGCGGAATAGATTGCCAAATCTCCGGATCGAGCCGAGGGAAGCCAGCCTCCAATCCTTCCCTATCTCACATCTGAGGCCATTAGCCGTCACCGGAAAAAATCGGTAGCGGCTTCTTTCAAATCCCTGCGGTTCATGAAATATTCACCTGTTACAGACGGCAAGGTGGCTGGGCGCCGAGAGGTTATTTAAGGCCGGGGACAGAGAGACCCCCCTGGGGGCCCGTGGGTGCACAAAGTCACGCGGCCTCAATTAATCTCTGTCGGCACTTGGACAATGTGACCTATACCTGTCCCTCTTCACGATGGGGTTTAATGGGAGTAGGTGGCTTTGACTTGGCCGCCATCATCCACTCAATTTATGGATCTCCTATGGGGGGGACTGCTGTGCTGAGCCTGAGGGTGGAGCGAATTATTGATTTAACATTCAGAAATACAGGCATTTATTCAGCCATTTATGGAGTTAGTTTACAAGTCTATCACTCTCCCGCCTCCGTGTGCGGTCCTCCGCCGGTGCGGATCGGCGGGAGAGCTGAAATAACGTCTGAAATAATTGAATATCCTGAAACCTCTCTTTATCTCTCAAAACAGGCACGTATGCACTCCCGACCGGTTAAGTATTAGGTTGATCTGGCGTGCGGCACTCGCTGCCCACCTTCATTAGAGAGGCCCGCTAAGCAGCGAGAAGAACGCAAATAAACAAGATCAAGGAATGAGGTCAATGAATTAAGTGCAGCCCCTGTCATGCCTGCATTGTCTAATGCTGTCTGAAGACATTCAGCTTAGGCCTTTGCCTTTGCAAAAACAACACAACAGGGACAACCCCGTCCCACCCGCCCACCCCCCGCCCACGCACATTAACACACACGCACGCACACACACACACACACACACACAGAGCCCTTATAGCCCACCAGTATAAGCAGTGTCGATTTCCTATGGTGAAGTAATGAATGTTTTTTTGTGCCTGTGGAAGGCGGATGTGTTATCTAATGCAGCCAACACGAGGACCCCTGGGACCTCGCTGGAAACTTTGTGAAGGAGAAACAGAGGACATTTTGGGCCATAATGATGTGTCCCGGTGTTTGGTACCAAGACAAACAATGTCCCTTTTTTTTTCAAATGGAGATACAATGCGCGGTGGAATTAAATCATGTTTGTCACTTGAAGAAAGCCTTGGACATGATCACATCCCACTAATGGCCTGCCTGTGGAAAAGGCCACAAGGCAGGCGGCATAACGATGTCAAAAAAACAAAAAACAGAAGCAACACAAAGCGCCTCACTCAAAAATGTCTGCGGACTGCATCATTATCTCTGGGTCTCTCTCTCTCTCTCTCTAGCTGCCTTGCTGGAGGTTGTGCCCGCTGTCTCTGGTGGCATCGTGGAGCTATGCCACCCGCAAAGGGCGAACCGCATGACCGGGCCTTGCTGGCTAACACTTCACCTCACGTTAGCATCACAGCAAGATGCGAGCGAGAGGCTGAGATGCCCCGCACAAGGCCAAGGTCTATGCGGTACCCCGGCAAAATGTTCCGGTATGTGGCTACGTCTTTTTGCGCTTGTTTGTCAGTGTTTGAGTGTGTATTAAGGAGAGAGAGAGAGGGAGAGGGAGAGGGCGAGAGGGAGAGAGATGCCGGGACGTGCAGGTTTTATAAAACAGACAGTGGATTCTGCGTGTGTGTGTTTTCTAATCCACTTATGTTTGCACCCTTAGGCGATCGCAGAGTGAAGTTCCAGAAGGGAGCATTGCATTAGGCTAACCTGCCAGCTAATGCTTTATTCAGAGATAAAGCCCCGGCACAACAAAATGAATCACTGACTCTCTCGGAGAGATGAAACACGTAAATACATCTGGTCCAAATGAGGTGCTCTAAATGGGATTATTCTCCTTTGTCGAAATCTTGAAATCGGCAGGTTCTGGGGGTTTGGGGTGGGGTTGGGGGGATATGAAAGGAGATGAATTTGGCTGAAGGCTGTCCAGTAGTTGTCTCCCCTCCAAAGCCAGAGACGATGCAGGACTGTCAGAGCCTGAGGGCAAATTAACTAGCTGCTAACCGCTCCATCTGGCTCCATGCCCCCAAGGGTCGGGAGATCCTAAGAGTTGTGCATTGTGCAAGCCTCCCAGAAATGATTCATACTCGCCACTGGGTCTCCGAGGTGATTTATGGCACTTCCTCACTCCGGTGACACCAGCCGTGCAGCCCATTTGAAGACAGACAGCGTCTTTGTCTGTCCTGATTAGGGGGAGAATAATTCATCGCCGACTCGACGGACACGGGTGTCACCTCTGAGAGCCGTCCAATCTCAGCGTTCGGCGGGCCGGCGGAGTCTTTGTCTGTAGCCTGCGGTCATGCTGCTGGACTTTTCTGTGTTTGTGTTTGTGTGTATGTGCTTGCAAGTATGTGTGTGTGTGGGTGTGTGTGTGTGTGTGAGTGTGTGGCTAAGCTTGTCACGTAAGCGAAGTCAGACTGGCAATGCCTGCACTTCCAGAATCCACATCCCTTGGAACCAAAGTTGAGAAATGAAGGTCAGTGCTCAGTGCTGGACGATGTTCCTACAGTTTAGGGAGCTAGATCTGTGTTTGGGTGCCCACATAGGGTTGACACAGGTCAAAGGTCGATTAATGTTGGACAGAGAGGAGCACAGCCTCCTGAATTATGCAGTTACATCCTATTTTACGATCTATTAGTATGGAAGCAGTATGTTTCCTGCCCATCAAATGTGCCCACTTAGATGTCTGAGCTCCCGTTGGATCCGTCTAGAGGTGACGAGGTCTTCTGAGTGGGAGTCCATGGAGAAATCTCAGTCGTTTGCCCCAGGTGAACATTATCAGATCCACCTGTCATTGTTGAATGGGAGTGAGGCAGGGGACACATGAAGCTAAGAGGAGCTCAGTCTGGCGATAGGGATATAAAGCTTTCTTCAACCCTCAGGCTAGATTCTCTAGTAGGGCTAAAGTGGATTTCTGAGGAGAATTAGGGACTCTTAATCTTCTTTGTCACTGTTCCACAGAACTCTGCCAGGAGACAATGACTTTATTTCAGAAAGAAAAGGCACTGATTTTCCACATTAAATTCAATAATGACACTGCATGGTTTAATTATTTTGTACCCTAAATAACAGGAAAATGAGCTACTGTCAAAGCCGGCAAAGCCTCGTTGTGAACCAGCGCATAAGGACGAAGGTTCTTACAGTCCTGCAGTGCATGCCTGTAAAAATGTCAGTTTGATTTAAGTAGACAGCTCGGTCTACTTACAGCAGATTCTTTAATCTAACATTTATAAAACATGGCCAACGGCTCCTGCAGCCACAATCATGGCTGCTCCACGTCCCAACATACATTACCCTTTCTCACTCTTATTACCCTCTAAGTATATGGGTATAGTCGGCATTTATAAGCATGCTCACAGTCTCTTAGTACAGTCTGTTGCAGGTGCTGTGTCGCAGCACTGATTAGCATGTAGCGCTAGGTGGGTGTCTTGGAGACGGACCTAGCCGCAGCCCATGGGGAATGAATGGATGCGGTCTCCAGTAATCCCGGATCATCCGGGCTTGATTGAGGTAAGAGCCAGCCCTGTCTCCGTGCATCGCCCGTCCTGTTTAGCTACCCGGGCACATTAATGCCAGTCATGCATGGGAAACAATCAGGGCCCGCGGACCTAATCCTTAACCCAAACTGTGTAAATAACTCAGCACCGCTCAGAGAGGGGTAACAGCAGTAAAGTCACATACAAAATGCGGGAAGTACAATTTTGGCATTGGTGTCTCCTGGCGCTCGGCTAATGCCGCTTTCCGTATTGCAGCAACGGCTACTGGAAAACACTGAAAGTGCGTCGGCGAAGGTGGCTTCTTCGAAATGATCCGATTAATGCAAACAGCACAGAGCGTATGTATGTGTGTGTGAGTGAGTGTGTGTGTGTGTGTACATATTGCTTGGGTGCGTGCATGTTTGTGGGCGTCTGTACTTTTTCCCACTCTGTCAGCACTCCGGTTTGACAGAGAGCTGTAAGTGAAAGGACAGGCAATATTACTGGCTGTTTGTTTGGCGCGTTTCCCCCTGTCGCTCTGTCACTCTGGCTCAGCATCAGAGCCTCTGACTGAGATGCTCTGACGGCTCCTCTGTCACATCAGCAGCGCGGCAGGAAGGCTGACTGATGGCCAGGACAGGCAAGAGGTGCAGGCTGGTGGGTGGGTAGCAGCGAGCAGCAATAAGCATGTGTGTTTCTCTGTGTGTCTGCCTTGTGTGCAAGCATTAGAAAGCACAGAAAGAAAGAGAAAATGTGTGTGTGTGCACGTAGGGAGGTGGGGGGGGGGGTGTGTGTGTGAGAGGGAGGAAGAAAGCGAGAGCATGCCTTCAACTGTTCCTGTTTGTGTTTTCCTCTCTGGCTCGTAGTTCTGAGGCTTCGTGCTGCTTGGATCTATGCGGCATGCTGGAGATTCAGCCAGTTTTTGCCCAGCAATTCACCCCCCCCCCCTCCTCTCCAACGTGGTCCAGGCTGCTGGAGTGGAGGGTGGTCGGCCAGGCCCACCGCCACCGATCAATAACTACAAACACACTTCTAATGAGCGGCAGATCCTCAAGGAGGCCTGGCGGGCTGAGGGCCTCGCGTGGGAAACAGCAGCGCTACCAGTCGACTCCGGCTTCATGTGTTATTCACACAGCCGGGGCATTTTGCACCGCAGGGTGGCCAAGTTTTTGTCCGTGAAAAAGAGCATGCTGTGGTTTCCAAAACGCGCCGTACACGTTACGCCTTAAAGCTGCGTTGAGTAATCTGACTTCCATCGACCTCTACTGGCGACCAGTAGGAATTGCAGCATCGAAGTTGTATACAAACAATAAAGTCACACTGTCACAATAGAGAGGAGGAAGCTAGCTAATTAGAGCAGAGGGATTGAGAGTGTCTTGAAACTCCAGTTTTTGTTCCAAAACAAGGAATGGGGCAGAAAGTGGGTTGTGAAAGCCAGAAATCTCAGCAGCTGGCCAAGAAATCATTGGATCATTGGTATTGATCACCAACCCTATCAACTCCCAGCAGATATATTATGGTCATTTTGTGCTATGGTGCAGTAAAAATCTGTCTGATTGCTCATTTAATGTATTCCTGTGATTTGCGCACATAGGTCTTTTTCCTCGAGAGTGAAATAAAGGGTGCACATGTAGTGTAATTCATACATGTTAGTAATCCATACCACCAGCATACCTTTAGAGAACCCCACTGTTTGCACACTATTGCGTTATAGTTGTTTTTTTTTTCACTGCTTATTTTTACATTCTATTTGTCTGTTTTTCCTGCTGAGTCATATTACTTTCACCGCAGCAACAAACTAATTTCCCCACGGGGATCATTAAAGTTTTATCCTATCTTATCAAATTCAATACAGAAGCAGTCAGTAGACGCGAGAAACTCTAATGCAAATTTGAGCGATGCGTGCAAGATGGAGCGAATGTGTCGTCCAACTGAGATCCTGGCAAGCACTGAGCAAACGCTGAGCCGCGCGTTCATTCTATATTAGGCAAACAATCGTTCCAAAGACTACTATCTGTCGTTCCGCTTTGGAATGAGGTTTCCGTCAGAGGTCCAAGAGGTGTGTACTTTGTCATGCTGGTAGCATAAACACGCATTGCATACGGACGTACGGATACAGGCACGTACACACACACGTACACACATAAGCACCCTCTAAGACTCATCTAAGAAGACAGGGAGAAAAGTAAGCCCTGAGGATAATGGGCAGACAGCACTGTGTGTCTTCTCTCATTTTGGGCGGTAAGGGAAGAAATGAGAGTTAAGACACTCAGGAGACACATTCTTCAAGTAGACAGATCGCTTCTACAAATACACCCCGGTCCCCTGCGGAGGAGCACATCCCTCCCGAGAAGAAGCCTCTCTAAAGATATTCCTTCGGAAAATTTACTAGAACATCAGAGGGGAGAAGGGGTGGGGGGTGGAGTGAGGAGAGGGGGGGGGGGCACAACCACCACCCCCATATACCTGTTTTTACCTTAGAGCATCGACTAGAATAAACCCTCACGTTGTGCCTCAAAAGCAACAGGCGGCGCTCGACGTTGCAGCAGCATCTTGGGATGTCTCTCAGCATGGGCAGCCTACTTAGCGGCGAGCAACGCATCCCTCCAGACCCTTGAGGATGATTATAATTAGAGCCTATTGTATGTGAGTCATTGAGAAAGTGGGTAATTTATTTGCGAGAGAAATGATATGCCAACTATCGGCCGGCAGTGCACAGCTTCTTTTTCTTCATACTGGTGCTCCTTTTAATAAAAACACTGATCATTGGTTTGTTAATGATGCTTCAATGGCTGCTTGTGCAATTTTTAAGCATTTCTGGGGGGGGGGGGGGAAGCTGCTGCTAGAGACTAACTACCATCAATTTTCTCATTTTCCACTCGCTACTCAACAAAGTCTATGATCTGCTGTGATTATCGTCCTTTTGAGCAATTATCTGAAACTCGGCAATCAGCAGTAGGTTACGTGAAACATGCATAGATTATATAGAATGGTATTCTATGATAAATGCAGTTTTGTGACTTTTCCTGGCTCTTCCGACTAATCAATCGTATTCATAGTTCTGGGTCATCGCAATCATGCCTATTTGTCTTGTGTTATAGGCTGACGTAATCAAGCCCATAGCACAGAGCGAAGCCCTTCTGGTGTAACCTGCAGAGTCAGGTTAAAGAGTGAAGTAGGTAGGGTAGGAAATCGTTGTCAAAAACAGCCCAGGTTGCCAGATTGCTTTTATTGCATTGGTCAGGTGAAGTAGACCAAATGGACCAAAGACTTGTGCTGAGTTCAGGTCATATTGGAAGAAGCAGAAGAACGGGATGACATCTCCACTGGCATGTGTTAGCGTCATGTAGGGTTTGACTTATACGGGTCTTTGAAGGCCGATATTTCTATATTTTTGGGGTGAAGCTGCTGATTGCTGATATTTTGTGCCAATACTCAACATTAGCAAAGGGACGATATGCTTAACTCACGATACGATACGATACGATACTGGGTTCACGATTCAAAACAACCATGATACCATGTACCAAGTATGACATTACCTAGTGCAAATAATATAATTTGGATGGAGAGCTTGTGAAACTGTGATGGTCAAGCCGTCTCATTGGTGATTACTACAGCAGAACAAAATGAAGCTAATATCGCGATTCATTTTTCTGCCCCACGATACGTATTGTCACATGTTTGTATTGCGGTATATTGAATTCCGATATATTGTCCCATCCCTATCAATATCTGACATCAGTCCAATATATCAGTCTAACTGTAGCTACATGTTACACCTGCAGAGCCTGGAGATGAGAGATCGGGTCCACAGATCATCAATCAGACCCGAGTCGTGAATCTTCTTTGCGTCTGCTCCAAGGTCATCCCGTACAGTTCTGGAAAACTCTTGACTCCGGCAACACAGTCCTCGAGTCCGTCCATTCATCATCAGTAACCCTGGAGAGGTCCGGCAGACAGGCCCGTTCAGCCGTTCCCTATGAAAGGCACCGCCACACGGAGCCGCCGCATCGGGTTTATATTTAAGACGGACTTTTAGTGCGCTGTGCTACTTGGAGGCCGTCACTTTAGCCGAGATGTCCCAGAAAACTAGCTGAGCTCATCCCCCCAAGTCACAAGAGGCGTCGTTAACCGAACTCCCGCACATAGACAGGCACAGTTACAGTAGACACACACACACACGGACACACACGCGCACCGCTCTTTGTCTCCCACACCTGGTTTACAAAAATGAAGTGTCTCCCTTGGGTGTTTGGAAGTCATGAAAGAAGGCCGTTGACGGGAGAAGGGGCCAGGAAAATAAATAGATTGCGCTCCCTTTCTCTCTTTCTCTCTCTCTGTGAGTATGTACAGCAAGTCAGCGGGGATATTTTCACACAGGGAATAATGCAGTACCAGTTTAAAAGTGTCTGCGGGCCGGTTTTGACTTCGTATCAACTGAGCGGCGTAATAAAAAAGGCAAATCAAATGTGATTCCTGCAATATCTTGACAAATGAGCTGCTCTTACTGGGAAGCAATGGCCTCTAAAATGGGCCTCGTGCCGTATCGCACGTTAATGAGAACCAGTTGTCTCCCTTTAGTGTGACTTCCCTCTCTCTCTCTCTCTCTATCTCTCGCTCTCTCTCTTAGTTCCACAGACGGAGCTCCGCCACAGGGACCATGCAGCTGCAGACAGTGGCTCTGCTGTGTTCAAACACTGGACAACAGGCTCTCTATCCTTCACACAGGCGCTGATTAGCCCTCTCATCTTTCCCCTCCTCTCTTCCTCTCCTAATCTCCCGCTCTCCTCCCTCATTCTTCCTCCAGTCTGCGGCAAAGGAACTGACAAGAGATTGTTACTGTGGCGTTGCAAACTTTCTGCTCCGTCATTCCTTCCTTCATCTGGTACTTTTTTCCATCATTGTGTTCTTTGTCCCTTTAGCTCTCTCCCTCTCTCTCTCTCTCTCTCACTCACTTTCTGCATCTCTCTCTCTCCGTCCATCCCTCCATCCCCGTCTCCTGTGGACTCTGATAATGAGAGTATACGGTTTTGCTTCCCTGCTCTCGTTTCCTCCGCGAGTGCATGCTGCTTTCGTCGTTGCGATAGGGGGTTTAAATCCTCCAGCGCGGCCCGCCGGCACCGCTGCAGCTACCCACTGGGCCGGAATAAATCCGGGAGCCGCCGGTCTCGCCTCTGAATGGGCCCACGCCCCTGAAACCGAGCCCAGGACAAAACACCCCCCCTCCCCCCCCAACACACACACTGCATCAATCCAACAGCAATGAACCCAAAAGCCTTCCTCTGGGGAGGTTCAGCTTCCCTCCCTCCCCACCCTACCCTGCCTTCACAAAGGATGATTTCAGCTGCCTAATCAGCTAGAAAAAACCCGTGCCCTCCTCCTAGTTCCTGCTACAGCCGCCGCCACCGCCTTCTCCTCCTCCTCCTCCTCCTCCTCCTCCTGCTTCTCCTCCACCACCGCCACGCGAATTTCACATGCCAGTGATTTTGTTTTTCATAACACGGGAGGGTGAGGGCGATTGCTCCGAATAGCATTTTCTCCCAAGCATATTTGAAATGTCAACATCATTAAGACCAACTGTCAAAGTTAGTGACAGTGAAAGGGGCCCCTACCTAGCCATTATAACCTCACACCAAGTCTTTAAAAAAAAACTCCGGGAGAAATGTTTTTCTGTAACCGCACAACAGGCTTAGATCCCCGGCCCACATCTGCAAGGGCTCAAACACCTGTGGTAAAAGATCTCAGAACCAGGCAATTACTGGCCATTTTTATTCATGCCCCCGGCTAGGTCAAAGCCCACACACACACCCACGCACTCACCGAGTCCTGTTTCTTTGCCTCTCCCCATGCAGAGAGCAAGGCGGAGGTAGGGCAGAGCACACAGCCCTAGTGCCCTCTGGCAAACTCCCTCCCTTTACCAGAATCCCACGAGCCGTTCTTGTCTTGTGCCAGCAGAAGTTGGAGGTCAGTCCTGACTCAGGCTTCCACCGGCCTTGTCAGCTCCACAGAGCCACGGCTTCATATCTCTGACTACTGGGAGGTTGGTGTGGGTTGGGGAGGGAGGGGGGGGGGGGGGGGGGGGGGTTCAAAGCTGGGCAAGCCACAGGAGGGAGCTACCCCAGCAGCAAATACCAACACATATGGATAACATAAGGTTGGGCCTCAAACTAGGGTTAGACTGATATTGGTCTTTTATTAAAAATCAGACATCAGCCAGCCAGTGTGGTCCACCTCTGACATGATGGATATGAGATGTGTTTGATTATACATTTATTGTAGAATTGATCAATGCTATACTGGTTATCTATGGGAAGAACTTAGTAGTAGTAGGAGCAGTAGTAGCAGTAGTAGTAGTAGTAGTACTATAGTGGTAGTACTAGTGGTGGTAGTAGCAGTAGTAGTAGTAACAGTGGTAGTATCAGTAGTAGCAGTAGCAGCAGTAGTAGTAGTAGTAGTGGTAGCAGTAGTAGTAGTAGCATCAGTAGTAGTAGCAGTAGTAGCAGTAGCAGTAGTAGCGGTAGCAGTAGTAGCGGTAGTAGTAACAGTAGCAGTAGTAGTAGTAGCAGTAGTAGCAGTAGTAGTAACGGTAGTAGTAGCAGTAGCAGTAGTAGTAGTAGCAGTAGTAGCAGTGGTAGTAGTAGTAGTATTCTCCGATCTCAAATGGGAGTTTATGTTCTAAATGCTGTTTCAGGCAAGAGTAAAATTCTTGGCACAAAATATCAGTATCGGCCTTCAAAAACTTGGTCCAACCCTACCTTAAATCCCTTTCGCTGACTTATAAAACCTGAAAATAGATTTTACTGTTTGAACACACGTGAGTGTTAGAGTTGTGTGTACTTTTTACTCTGCACAAGCATGTGTCTCTGTCACCGTCGGCGTGCCTGTGCGTGCTTTCTCATGCGGCTGCGAAGTGAAGTGTTGTTGCAGGTTATTCTTACAGCGGTGCTGCAGTAAGCAGTCCTGTAGGTGAGGAATCCAAGCGTGCCTCCAGCCCAATTAAGCACAAACAAATCAAGTAAATTAGGCAGGAGACCGCTGAGGCAAGGCTTTACTGTAAGCTACCCCAAAAAACTACCCGGGATAAGAGCAGCCCGTCCAGCCGTGATCCACTGGTGGCCGCTGGAGTCCGTAACCCCCCCCCCCCCCCCCCCCCCGCTCCCCTCATACTGTGCCCAGCCAACCGGCCACGCTAAACCTTGTATTAATGATCCCGCTAATGCTCTCTCTCTCTCACCTCTCTCCTCTCTTGATCACCCAGAGTGGCACTGTAATCCCTCTCCAGCGGATTCTTAATTAAACATGGAGAACACACGGGGCCCAAGACGGTGCCCGGGCGGAGGGGAGAACGGCGGAAAAAAGGGAGACTCGCACTGGTGTCGGACTGGGGCGAGGAGCTTGTTATTCCACCTCTCTTCCTTTTTGCGGAAGACAGAACGAAAAGGAGCCGTCACTCTTGACAGTAACCCTAATCCGTGCCCCCAATTAAATGCTCCACCCTCCCTAAACGCACTCATGCATATACACCGCACACACACACACAGATAAACTGGGGCGAATGCAAGACACATACTGTTTGAGTCAACTGTTATTGTCCTGGGATGCAGCTTCTAAAATCAGGATTTGACCGACTCTATTAACATTAAGTTAGCACACTCTCTGGAAAGCGGAGAACTCTCTCTCTCTCTCTCTCTCTCTCTCTCTCTCTCTCTCTCTCTCTATGATTGGCAGGTTTAATTAACGGCAGGTCTTCCGGTCTAGCAGAAAGTGGGTGACAGAGTTGGCAAATGGTAGGGGGAAGTAGTGTGAGTGTGTGTGTGTGTGTGTTTGGGGGGGGGGGGGGGGGGTGTTGGGTTGCTAAAATGGAGATATGAAAACAATACATAACCTACTTTCCTGTGCATATAATTAGAGATGTCTGGGACTCGGTACTGAACCCGGTGGGCGTGGCTGCAGGGATTCAGGCGGAGGCAATTTATGTGGGAAGCGTCCCTGCGGAGCGACAATGACAAACATGTCGTATGTCGGTCTCCAGCCCACCACTAACCACCTCCGCTGCCGCTCTAGCCCTCCCTGCACTTAAGTAATAGGCTGACATGCGAGCGCTATCTATTTGTTAAGTACATGACATGCAATATGAATAGGAAAGAACGAAGGACGGGGATGAGTAAATCTCTGACAAGTTCTTGTGCGTCCCTGCCTCGTGTTTCATGAAGGTAACAAGGCTCCTGCGGTAATGAATAATAGGGTTAGACCGATATATGGCTTTGCCGATATTTCCCCTTTATTAAAAATCAATGTCAATGCCGTCTGTATGATGGAGGGTGAGTATTTTACTCAGCGGTTTCAGGGTGTCTGAAAAACCTGCAAAGAAACACCCTGCCTTAAGGAGCTGCTAACCCACCTAAAAGAATGTCAATAGTATGGCTTTTAATGGAGAGTTTTAGTGTCCCATGATGGTCTAAATGCAGTTTCAGTCAGAGGCTTTTCTACCCCGAGAAGAACACAATTCTGAGGGAAATGGTCAAATTATATTGGCAAAATATTAGTATCAGCCATCAAAAACCCTTAAATCTCTTTCACTGACTTATGAAATCTTAAAAGAACTTTACCTGTTTGGATTTCTTTGTAATCTTTTGGCATGAAATTGGTCAAATTGAAAAAATATCTGGCAATAACACCGGCACAAAGCACTGTCAATCAGCAACTTCAATCCAAAAATATCGCTATCGGCCTTCAAAGACCCATATTGGTTTAACCCCAGGGAGTAACCCACATTTCCTACACAGAGTCTAGTGCCACTGCTTCCCCTGCGCAAGAGAGATCTCTTCAGTTTCATAATGCATTACCACTGGCAAGGAGCTTCTACATGAAACGGAGAACGGGGGGGGAGAAAAAAGCAACCAGTGCAGTGATTGAGTTCGCAAGCTTTCCGCTGCTCTCATCACTTTTCTAGGTCAATGTACAGGAGTCTGTGTTTAACCGGCTCACAAACAACATATGTCAACCGGCGCCTCACTACGCAAGGGCAAACAAAAGTAGACCTGTTATTAATGTCTACTCAGGTCATCCCTGCATCATCATCATCATCCCTCCGGCGTCTGGGTCGGCCTCATCATCCTCTCATCCCCCGTCATTATGGTGTATCGCCGACCCCGGCCACGACACCATCTGCTCGGACTCTATTGACGCTGAGATTAGGGGCGGGGGGGGGGGGGGCGGTTGTAGGCCAGGAGGGCACAGGGACACACATGTTGGATGGCCTGATCCGGAAGACGACTCCTTCGCTAACCCGGCCTTTACTTTCACCTCGGGGGGATGAGACGGCGGGGAAGGGGGGGGGGAGAGATGAAAGGTGACACAAGGAGTTGCGGCAGAGAGTGAAAAAACACACCAAGACAGCCTCCCACCAGCTGATCTCCATGCTGTTTCCACCAATGTAATCGATACCCCCTCCCAACCCCTTGGTACTTCACACGCACTCCCCTCTTCTCTCACTTCTCTCCGTCTCTCTCTCTTTCTCCACCCAACACCTAAGATGCTGATCCTACACTCGCGTGTTCTTGCTTATTGAATCAATGATTCAGGGCCTCCTGTAACAGCAAGCGTATATATATAAAAAATAAAAAACCTACAACATCACGCTCCGGGCCCCGGTGGAGATACATCTCATAAAACAGAATGAGGTTTTTTTTTTTTTTTTTTAGAGGTGTACACTTGCAATCATCCTTGCCCGGGCTAACGCGCTCCTCCATGAATGCAAAAATGCAGCAGGTTGCCGGTGGCTCGGTCATTCCCATGCGGGAGATGATCCGCCGGCTCCTCGCTCATGAATGTAAGCCTTTGCGTTTATCAGTCTGAGTTCAGAGGCCACGGGGGCTCCAACCTCTGTTGCAGCTACTGACGGAGGCGGCGTTTGGAAGGCAAACACAGCAGATGCCGGCCCAGGTGCTATTGCCTCTTATAGCTGCCAAAATACCCCCCCCCCCCCCCGTCTGAATCCACGCCAAGGTGGCCCCGCCGAACAGCGTATAAGGCAGAAGGAAGCGAGAGAGGGGGAGAAAAAAAAAAAAGGCAAGAAGCAAACTTTAGACTTGTGAACTGACAAAAAATGGGCATGCCAAGTAATTTTCAAAAGAGGCAGAGGAAGGAGGAAGGACAGATGGGTCGAGGTACAAGGGTTTTTTTGAGGGGAGGGGGTGGGGGTGGGGGGTTAGGGGTCCCCACTGGGATCGCCCACACTGAAAATGTTTATTAGTTTAATTTTATCCTTTATTTATCCGAGGAGAGTCGACTGAGCGGCAGTCTCTCTTCCAACGTCCTCCTTGATATTCACAGTTCCACACATTCAAACTGGAAGCTGCCCAGTGTGACCACAGTCTTCTACTGGTGGTCACTGAGCAGTAGGCTCAATTTAGTATCGCGATACTTTTTCCTGCCAAAATATCGCGATATACAATATTATCGGCACTCGGGGGGGGGGGGGGTGTTTTATTTCTGCTTCTGGTGTTTTATTTCTTTATTTCTTTTCATCAAATTTGATCTTACTATGCAAGCATTGGAGGAAATAATGGCCATTTGGTGTAATTTGCTCATTCCTGCTATTTACAGGAAAATGTAACCCACTTGAAGTCAAATGACACATTTTTCACTACCACTATGATTATTTTTGTTTTCTTACTATTCTAGCACTAGTAGATTATAGGTTTATACGTTTAAAAGCTTGCACAATTGTGATCTAAGCAACACATGGTGCCTGGGCTGATATTCGATATTGCAGAAAATATCGTGATATTTTGTGAATATCGTGATATTTTCTGCAATATCGAATTCGATATTATCAAGGGGCAGCTTGACAGCAGTTGTTGAGGGAGGAGAGAATGTTACTCCTTCACTTCCTCCACCCACGTTTTCCCCTGGATTCAAACTGGCAACCTTCCGGCCAAAAGCACCGCTTCTCTAACCTCTGGGCCACTGACGACTTCATGCATACATTACACTGCAAGGCGCTTTGGAAAAAAGGGGCAAAATTGGCTCACGCTCAAGTTTCCTTCGAGAAGGAGGGAGGGGTAGAGGAGGTGAAGGAAGAAGCTGTTGATGAAGACGTCCTGCAGGGAGAGCAGACACACAGGTGTTGCTGTTCACGCTGCATAACCTCCCCTGCTGTGCACAGGAGGGTCACCACCGCTGACCTTGGAAGGGAGGGGGGGGGGGGGGAGCCACCGCAGTGCCCTTGTTCACTCAGTTGAGGGACACGACATATTCTTTTTTTTTTTTTTTTTCCTTACAAGTTTCCCTTCAACTTTTAATATCTCCTGTGCGCCACAGGGACACTCGGAGGCCCACAGGTTTGATAACTTTAAACGCCTACTTTTTAAAGTGTAATATCTACAGCTACCCAGGGACCGCGCACCCCGGGTCTCGCTTCGTATCACTGAGATGTTTCTGTTTTTTTTTTCTTCCTTTAAATCTTACCAGAATGGATGGTTAGATACGAGGAGTGAGTTTGTAGTTCAGCAGTTAATCTAACGCAAGTTTATCTGCGCTAGACTGATGACCTTCCACATTAGTGACACTGGGGACTTTGGGGTAAACATACTGTGGAGTTGGAGAGGGAAAACGCTGGGAGATAAAGAGGTGGAGGAGAGACGGAGGAGGAGGGAGGGAGGGAGGCAGACTTGAAAAGAAATAGCTTTTGGCATAATGCAATTATTTACCCCAAAGCCGCAGAAGGGAAGGGAAGCGAGAGGAATGCTATTCCCGCAGTTTGGCCCCAGATGTCATCTCAATCTGAAGTGACACTTGCTGACAGCGCTGCCAAAAATCATCATGCGGCTGAACTTTGACCCCGTCTGCCGAAGCTGTTGCTCCGGCTGTGGCGTGCCGCAGCATTAATAGAGCGACAGTCGCCGTCACAAACCTGCACGCGCCTGTCATCCCTCACACATGACAGGTCCGACCACAGCTTCCATGGCCGAGGAACGGCTCGGACAATTGGCTGAGCCGGCGAGTGTAAACATACTGTCGGCGGAGCGGCGGAAACGATAGAGGAATATTCATAAAGATTATTCATGGCTCGCTGTCAGCGGCAGTGACAAATCTGGGAGGTAATAGCAGCGGCGGCGGCGGCTGACGGAGAGCAGGGCCGGACTAAATGGACAGGCAGCCATCACAGCAGAACAGAAATGCTCCCGCATATCTCAGCTCAGTCCCCGTCTCATCCATAATAAACAAGCCCGCATTCAGCGCTACGGCCAACAGGATTCAGCATCATCAATCCCACCTGCCGCTCTAAACAAGTTGGTAATCTCAGTGGTGACAGCAATGATTTCAATACCACAGGGTAAATTATCCTTTAAAAGGAAAAATCCACCCTTGAATACTCACACACTGTTATATTTCATCAGTTTTGTGAATGTTCACTGCATTCCAGGAGCTAGTTTGTGTTGTAATTTACTTTTTTGGTGCACACCTGCCTTGACTACTTCTACTTCGGTTAGTGAAGTACTGCATTTCCTATGTTTCCCAGAATGCTCTTCAACCCTTACTCAAAACATTGTAACATTGTAGCTGCATTTTAATGTAATATTTGCATATTACAATGGTTCTCAATCAGGATCCAGAGTACTGCTGGTTTTCTATCCAACCAGGTAGTTAACTGCATTCACCTTAAGTCCCAGGTGTAAATCAGTCCCTGATTAGATGGCTAGAATGAAAACCAGCAGGAGTCTGAGTACTGAGGAGTGGGATTGAGAACCATTGCATTCTGGTCTATTGAGGCTACTTTTGGTGGAGAAATTGGTCTCTCTCCTCTTCTACGATGGATTTCTCCCTGTATGATTGTTGAAAAATTGCAAAATGGTGGCTCTAGAAAGAAGCCCTCGCTCTTTGATTCTGAGGGACTGACACCAAAATCTGATGGTAACCGTTGATATTTTAGAAAGCTGAAACATTCTGCTATTAAACTCCATTGTAGCTGCTGGAAATATCTCAGTAAAATGACATCATCTACGTTTGGCCAGTTATCTATGGGAATAAGAAAAATACAGCAAACAACAACATGGACCCCATAGCTGTTTTTTTTAAGTGTTAAAGTGTTTTATGGTGGATTTCTTTTAGGTTTATTCCTTTGGATGTGACAAGATAAGTGTTTTTGTCTGACTTGAGGATGTTTAGAAAAATAAGAGACACCATTCTGACATGAAGTAGACACCCAGGGTCTTCTGAGCCACATCTATTATTGCCGCTGCTATTACTTGACCGCAATTGCGTAAGCTGCCTATGCGGCTGCTTTCAAAAGCATCATCCTCACACTCTCTCACCGCTCTGTGGAGAATGCGAGACGTGATGCGTGGCAGTCAGTGTGTTCTCAGGATGAAACAGAAACTGTAGTTTGAAAAGTCTGGACACTCTCAGCTCCCAGTCCTTTTGTTGCCACAGCAGCAGCAAGTGGAGGCCAGCCAATCATCTGGGACCTGATGTTCATTCATTTAGCAGCACTCTGCATGCCAGCAACAGTTGATTTTTCAGCTGATGTGTTCCTGCTGCAGTGAATCTATTCATCTCAGCAACTACTGTTTTCATATATAGCATGTTGGAATAAGACAAGATAGTGTAAGAGATGACATGAGTCACCGAGGGAGGAGTAATGATGTGTCTGGCAATTACAAAGCTAGCAAGTCGCTTCTTTAAGGAAACCCAAGTTGAATACCAATGTTGGCATTTGTCGTTTGCCACTAAGTGAGGATGTCTAAAACTGAGCAAATTAACTGAAGTGTCTAAACATGTTAAGTGACCCGCTTGACAGGCAGCGTAGTGCCTGCTGGCGCAACTCCATCTGCCCGGTAACGATTTGTTGTGGCTGAGGGAAGAAGGCAACACGTTTGCAACACCTGGAGAAGCAAAGTCGGTCCCGCTTTCTCTCCACCGAGAAGCCCCGTGGGTCCAGGCCAAGACGATCTGGCAACGCTGTCAGCTCCATTAACGGCATGCGGCGGTGACAGGTAGCGGCAGCCCGGGTGGATTAATGTCATGGACATATTGCACCGGGCGATAATGCTCTAGGACGGTCTGATTGCTACCACAACCACCGACCAAGACGTGGTTTTCAACACAGTCCGCTCAGTCCTTTAAAATGTTGAAGATGAATAGTATACTTTAATCTAGAGTTCAAGCAATATGGATTTTGGAAGGTCGATACCGATGTTTTTTGACTGGAGTCAGCAATGTTCATGTTCAGTATCTTTAAATTTTCATGCCCAAAAAAGCAAAGTGTTTCCCACAGAATTGTATTCTTGTCAGGGTGGAAAAGCCTCTGAAACAGCATTTGGACCATCATGGGACACTAAAACTCTCCATTGAAACCCAGACTAATGAAATTTAGCTGCTCTTTAAGGCAGGGTGACCCACCTCACCTATTCAATGGCAGGAGAACCTCTGGGATTCATTAGGCCTTTAAATGAGGAATTCATTGACAGAAAACACACCTGAACAATTAAATGAATAAATAAATTGCGCTGAGAAAATATCATTTCATATCAGGTTTTTCTGTATCTGTGGTCAGGGAGGAACCACCATCATATCATGACTGGCCGATATCAGATATTTAATAAAAGGCCAGTATATCAGTCTAACCCTACTTTGAACTGAAGGCAGCATTTCATCAGTTTGTAAAACTATAGGCCTTCCTTCTGGTCTGTCTTTTCACTGCGTCTGTGTTTTTACCCGGAGACGTGGCACACTGCTGGACCAGACGGCGCTGCTACTCAACCTAGACAGGGACAATAAAGCCTGTTGGAGGCGACATCGCATTTCACCAACAGCCAGTTCAGCTCCCACGGAGAAAATAGACTTGAGCAGCGAAACACCGACTGCCGCGCCCCAGACTCATCCCTTGGTGATAAGAGGAAATCATTTCTAGATAAACAGAAGTAATCACGCCGCGGTTATATACAAAAGCATTGAAGTTCGCCGAGTCTCCCGGCTATTGACAGAGCCGAAAACTTCGGAAGGCCGCTGAAGTCTCCGACGTCGATGATTAAAAGTAAATTTCATAACTTTTTAATTCCGTCGAACGCTTTCACACATTTGCTAACGCCACATTGCCAATAAAAATCTCAGTGACGAACGGAATAACTAGCTGGGGACGAACAGCCGAGGCAATTAAAATAGCTCAAAAGCCATCAAAGTAGTGGAATAGGAAAGGAAAGGCCTTATTGATTCATACCTCAGCCGGGCCGCTTTGCTCTTAGAGACTCAATCAGTGCGGCTGCTTGGCTGATAGACTGAGCATGCCCGTGCGTTTGATGCTGACCCATCCATTTAGACCGCAGAGAAAAAGGCTCTTCGGTGCATTGACCGTTTGGAGAGAGCAGTATATGCAATCCATCTAACGCCGCTATGCTAATCAGACAGATGTTGACTAAAACGTGGGTTGTGATTTATCATTTCAAATTGTTCATTTTTATTCATTTGGAGCTTAATTGCACCCATTTCTCTTCAGCCAAACAGACAATAACATTAACTAATAAAAGCTGCATTGTTTGCTGCGTTGCTCTTGAAGAGATATACATTTTGGCAAAGACTTCTCCCATAGTTTGTGACACTATGTGAACTGAGTTAATGCTGATAGATTTCAGTGAGGTTTTTTTTTTTCAAAGTGGGTGTAGAGACAACCCTTGTTCCTTTAGTATCTCATTATCATGTACTGCAATTACAAAGCACACTCATTTTCTTGAACCACTAGCAGCCATTATGCCATGCGTGACTGTTCTATTAAAGAGACTCTTGTCTTATTTCCCACAGAACAACCACATTTCATCACTGCCTTTGTGCGTGTGTCTGCATACGCTCCATGTTCTCCATCCACAGCCTTGCTTTAACCCCAGGAGAGCTGCGCGTCGGGGCTATTTTCTGTCGGACTAACATCGAGCCGGATCCGCGCCACCACACACACCCCGGAAAGCCCACCCTTCTCTCAGATCAGCACCCATTTCTGTGTGGTCTTTTCACTCACCAGGCACCAATCTCGGTGTGTTTCGAGAGCGGGAGACGCGGGTTCATTCCAGCTCCCGGGATGAAATTACCTTCTTGCTCTGACTCATCTGAGCCCCGGCGAACGGAGGGTGGGGGGTGGTGGGGCGGGTGCACCTATCTGACACACCGGGTTTCACCCCCCGACAAATCGACTCAGTCACACACTCTGCAGGTGAAACTATGGACCTGGGGTAAGAGAGACCTCCGGTATGTGTGCCAGTGCGGTCACATACAGACATTATAGGAACAAGGAAAGGGCTTCCACTTTGACACTTTGGCATATTTTCGAAAAACGACAACAACACTGGAGGTGAGGGTATCGTTGTAGGCGACTTCGCACGTTGGCGGCCCCGCATGGCAGCAAGAGGCAACTGTCGCAAAACTGTTGGAACTGCAATACCCAGAACTCCTGTACGGTGAGGTCAGTAAACTGGACGCAACACGCTCATGTGATGCTTCATACCAAAGGGAACCAAAGGGACAAGAGAGGAGAAAGATCTAACGATGGACTCAAGATTTCCCGCCACTGACCATACCCAACACCAGAATTGAACTTGAGCAAACAGGGTGAATCTACTGCGTCTCAGCCAGCGGGGAATGGGGCGCTCTTCTCTGCTGCAGCCCCTCTTTGCGATTTAGACCGATACGACAGGTGTATTTTTACATCAAAATCTTGGCTATAGTGCAGCAGCTGCAACTTGAAGAGCCAACTTGACCCTGGAGTGCGGGGAGGGGCTCAGCGGACGTCTGTTCGGCAACTGCTCTTGGTGGCCGTGTAACACAAACCCACTCCCAGAGTATTTATATCGCATCAACAGCATTCGCACGAGTTCCCAAACATTCTTGAGATGAGCCAACGCTTTTTTTCACTCCATACAACTTGACTGGGTGTGACCAGAGGCAATTTCGTTTCAATTATATTCCACGATGGAAGCCATGCATTTCTCACAAGGCAAGGTTTCAGGCCTCAAACTGACGCAAACTGCTTCAGCCATTCAAACGCTCAACTAGCCACAGGCAAAGTACAGGGGATTTTAACTCCTGAAGTTAGAGTCTATGGATTTGCAGGTATCACTGCCAAAAATACCCAGATTTCCCTCTCTGAGAACAATTTAAAACTATCTGTCTATCTATATCCATTATACAGTCTGACTGAATGCACATGCAGGATATTTGGATCAGCTACCGATGTTGATATTTGGGGCACAACACTGACATTAATAATTCATCTGTATTGCTTTGTTACAGCAGGAGACATGCTCTTGCACTGTTCACTGAAGATTTTACTCTCAAGTGGCTCTCAGGGGTGATTTTGTTACATGTGAACTACTCAACCAAATGATTTAATGTCACAATCAAAATTATGAAAGAGGCCTAGTATGTTCCATCAGTCATATTAACATGCAGGCAAGTTAGTAGGCATTTTCTTATAAATCAGCAATAATAAATCAATGCAGGATCACTTAGAAAATCTTAGAAAATCACTAAGATATAGAGACTATACATTAGAAAAGGACATTGTATTGTCACCTACTGTAGCCTAAACACAGACATAGAGAGACAATGAGACAGACAGACAGACAGACAGACAGATAGAGAGAGAGAGAGTTTGCAGCATTCAAATAAGCCAGAGAGAGAGACAGACAGATAAAATAAAGAGAGAGGGACAGAGAGATAGAGAGGGAGAAAATAAAGAGAGAGAGAGAGAGAGAGAGAGAGAGAGAGAGAGAGAGAGAGAGAGAGAGAGAGAGAGAGAGAGAGTTTGCAGCATTCAAATAAGCCAATCCGATCTCATTTTCAAGCCCCCTCTTCATTTTTGGGGTTTTTTACTTTGCAGTCGCCCTGATCTCGAGAGGAAATCTCCTTGGATTCTATGACAATGGAAGGCTCCAGTCATGTAATACAATGACATTACAGGGACAGAACAATTCCAATTTCCCTGGCCCCCCTTGTTGTAATATTACACTGTCTGCACTTGAGGAAAAGTACACTCCCATTGAACCTGCCCTGTGGCCAGACTCTGACACCAGACAGCTACACAAAAACCCCCAAGCCAACTTTCCAAGTCTCGATGAGTCTAGCCTGTGCAGAAAGAGCCGAAATACACTCTAGCATCAACTTTAACCGAGAGCTGCATTAACACACTGACATGACACCCGACATTCACACTCGCATTGCACTTTACATTCCCATCATCTGTCACTCGGTGTATCCAAGTGCGCACCATGCGTCTCAGGAGCCAAGACAAGAATATTGTGTTGTTGTTATTGTTTTTTGGGTTTTTTTTTTACCTGTTGGCCCTTCCATACTGTCGGCGTAGATCCTGACGGCCAGCATCAGTAGCAGTGCTGCTGAATACATGTTGGCAATAAGAAGTAAAGTCCAGCTCGTGGCTCGGAGGAAGAAAATCCTAGAGGAAACTCCAGCGGCAGCGGCGGCAGGACTGGAGAGAAGTTGTGCGCTCAACTCCCATTCATCGCTTGAATCCCGCTGCCTGCTCCCTCCACAGCCTGCACGGGGAGCATCTGATCTACAGCTAAAGCGTTCAAAAAAAAAAAAGAGGCTTTTTTTCCTCGCAACGGCTCCCACTACTTTTTCGCACTGTCAGGCAGGCGGGAGGGACGCGTGAGTGCGGGCTTGCGGCGCCTCCATGTGGCGGCAGGCGGCAGCCGGATCACTCTGCAGCTGGCACAATGCAGCATCAGTTCACTAAACCCCAACTAAGCCACGGCAAAGTCCCCGCGTCTAATATCGTTTGCCAGCAAAACTTCCAAATCTGCTTATGTATTTAGACTAAAGTGCAGCAGTGACTGATGACTGGCAAGATATTATCATTTGGTCAGTGTGAGAAATTTTTAGACGTAGATCAACAAACTATCAGCTTAGAGGGAACATTGGTCCTGAATGCTGCCTGATGAGATTTCTTTTTTTTTTTTTTTTTTTTTTTTTTTAAGATTCCCAATAGATTTCTGGTGATTTTTGCTCAATCTTTGCTTTCCATTATAATGATAAAAACATTAAGATCATATTTGGACTCACTTTAAGGGATGGAGGATGCCTAATCAACATCCATGCTTGCAGCTAATTCATTTATTATTAAACTGATACAGGCCTGCCCTGGTTGTTTAAGCATTTAACACACAATGGGTCACCCTGCTTTGGGACAGCAGGGTGGCAAAAAAGACCTCAACTCAAGACTTACTGTGCATCACCTTTACACCGGCAATGCTTTAAAATTCACCTGTATTCCAAGAGAATACAATATGGGTAAGGTTGTAGCACTCGAGTCCGAGTGGACTTGGACTTGTCTTGGTCTCAGCTACTAGCCTACTGGATTTTGACTCAACTTTTTCCCCACCTATCTAAAAAGTGAAAAAATGGTTCTATGCATTAATTAGTTGGATGTTGAAGGGTCTAGTGCAGATAGATCTACAGTATATCTCTATTCATCCTTACCAAACTCCTTAAGCATTATTTTTTCATTTGGAAAGACATGCACACTGTTTGGTCTTGGTCTTGAATAGGACTCCATTTGCTCTGGTCTCGGTCTTGACTTGGTCTCGACCCCCTTTGGACCCGGTCTTGACTCGAACTCCACCGAACCTGGTCTTGGTATTGACTCGGACTTGACTAAGATGGTTTTGCACCCTGGCAATGTGAATGGCTCACCAGAAATATAACGACACACATCTTTCCTCCATTAACAATTCAATCAAGACACAGATTACTGTGTCTATGTCTGTGCAGGATACTCATACTGCAGGCCTTACATTCTCCACAGGTCATTTTATTTTTTAAAATGCCAGAGAACACACAGTAGAGTTTGGGTGTTGGTGAATAAATAGCTCTACACACCCTGTAGTGGTCACCCAGGCCATTGTTTCTAAAATTATCAACACGCTGCAGAGTGAAGGGGAGGGCCGACTCGCTCCCATACCTGTTAAATTTGCGCTGTGACCCGAATCCACTTGGCCGTGGCTCCAAATGGCACCGAGCCATCCCGCTGCTCACTACTGGACTACCGGCTGCTTCAGGACAGGATGAACTGGATCAAGACTCTTTATCACCACCTTACTGTGAAATATTGATTTGCTGGCCTAGGGGCTTTTACTTGTGTCAGGGAACTTTTTTTGGGGGGGGGGGCTATAATAATCCGATGGGCATTTTTTAAACTATTGGGAGAGGTTGATATAGTGGTGTCAGTGATGCAGTGGTCCACATGCCCTTCAAATCTAATAACGTCCCTCCGCGCTTACATTATGAGCTTGCTCGTGAAGTAGTTATATTGCATGTTACATAACCAATTAATTTGCCTGTGATATCAATTCTGCTACATTTCTTGTCAGCTGTAGCCAGTGATGAAGTGGAAAATATAAAGAAGGCAAAACTCGTCCAGTTGATGATCATCATGAGGCAAACAACCACAAAAATCAGTTTTATTTAAGCATCAATTTATGCTTTTTCCACTTTAAAAGACAATATTTTCATATAACTTAGATCAGTTTGATACTACTGACTATGATGCATAATGTAAATTGATCTCATAAGGATTTATGCCAGCCTGAGAAAGGGGAGTAAACTCTAATCAACAAATAAAAAAGTGGGTAAACTAACTTTAGGTGGGTTTACCTTCACTACATCCCTGATTGGTTTACTGCAGAGCGTACTGGTACAGTGCTATGGTTGTGGGGCTGTTTACTTCCATGAATGCCGTGCTGGGGTTAACTGGATGTGAGCCCATGGCTGCAGGTGCATGTGTTGCATTCGGGGGTGTAAAGTTGAGTTAATATGAGCAGAATGGTAAACGAAGGCTTGCAGCGTGCGCTCTGTGCGAGCGGCCGCCGCGCTGCTGCAGTGGCACTTTTGCCAATGCTTGAGTCAGGCCTTTAGCGGCGGTTTTATTATCTGCAGTGTGTTCTGTATACAAGCAGCTCACTAGATATATGTCACAGGTCAGCTTGAGGTCTCCGCTACTTCATAATTCATCAGAGCAGCGCGGCTAACCTCCGTTCGTTAGTGATGAATCGTCTTGCATAGATCAGATCGCCTGGTATTTTAGCGTAAACACAGACTGTTTTTCATATTATGGGTGTCTGCCGCAGGGTAAAACAATCAGAGTGGATGTTGTTACCCTAGGTTATACCCAGGGATTTTTATTTTGACCTGCATGCATACATTTTTTTTTTGATAGACTTGAATTGGCATTGGGAACTCATCATAAATACCTTTTTTCATGCATTTGAATGTTTTGGTCCCTCATTTTTCAAAGCCATTACAATGCGCTGCAAGAAATGATGGCCTCAATTATGCAAGCATTGAGTATTCAGCGCAGTTATGTGTGCACCTGTTTTCAGGGACTAGTGTGGGAGGGATAAACCAATCCAAATGCCTGGGGTTGTAGGAATGCAGAAAAGTAAAGTTTGGAGAGTTAACTATGGCCACTAATCCAAGACTGTTTGTGCAGTCTGGTCACAGTCTTCATCGGCTAACTGTAGCCAGATATACCGGTATCTCTTTCCCAAGAAATCAAGAAAGGAAGAACAAAATTCAGCTACTCCAAGAGGCTGAGAGAAAGACTTTATTGGTACAGAAAAAACAACAGAAAGCCTCCATCAGGGTTACATGACAAAGAGGCAATGCATCTTAAAAGCTACAATATGCAATTTTTCACCTTGAGGTAAGAAGTGCATTGTTAGTCCCGCCCTCTTCCCCCTCAGCTGGTCAACACCTGTCACTCATCTCAATGAGCTGTCATCTAGCCTGACCCTGCATTCAAGTGGTGTTGGATTTATGGTCTGAACGAGTTTCCGACTAAGAAGTGCCACATGAACACATTATTATGTCGGATGATCAAGTCGGAGAAATCAGGATTGTAGATGCAGCACGAATTGGCCGAGTTGTATGTAATCGCTCTTTTCAGCATGGCTGAACAGAGCACAGAGTCATATGTGAACGCAAGAAATTTCATATAATAAAGCCGAAAATGAGCCTCAAGTACAAATTTGAAAGACATGAACATTCCTTGATGTGCTACGGCATTTAATTTCCTGTGGTATTTACATTCATAATCCCCTGAAATAGCCAAAGATTGCGTGCTAGCTAGGCTATTGCTAGCTCGATTGCTAACATTAGAAGGCTGCAAAGTGTGTAAACAGTTGAGGAAACATTCTCCAATTTTTCGACCAACTTGGAGAAAAGTATGATCCGACATCACTTGAATGCAGGGTGCGGTTGAGCTAACTGGCATCCGTAAAGCCTCCACAGGAGTTGAAGAAGCGGACGGTGAATGCAGCATCTGCAATTAAAAAAGTAATGCTGATGTTCACTGTGCTTCTGAATGGGTTTTGTTTGCTACACCTTTAGCTATGCTTTACTTTGGTTTTTTACTGCTTTCTACTACTGTTGTTGTAGTTATGTTACTTATGCTGTGGCCACTAGCTTCACCTTGATAGCCACAACCCAACTCACTGCTCACTGAAAAGCCAATTTAGGGCTTTTAGGCATGAACACACAGGGTCACAGACAGACACAGACTGATGATTTAGATAAGATAAGATTTAGATGAGATATTGTCCTTATTTATTGTTATTTTAATGTGAAAAAGTTGCATATTGCAGCTTTAAATACTTTCCAAATGGCCACTTGTGTCAATATGGCTGTCTAAGTAGACTTTGACCAATCAGAAGAAAAGTCACATTAATGTCTTACAATGAAGCTTTAAACCTACTACATATAAGGACGCACACACACAATATGTCTCTCCCATATATGCAAAAATAATCCATAATCCATACGAGAATCTTCCTTTCTAGCGTTTTCTAGTTTTGTGTACCTTGGTTGTAAGGCAAGCTAGCAACAGTTTTGTATTTGTTGTGAAGGTTTTCCTGGAAATCAAGAACAAGTAAGGCTGGTGAAAAAACACAAAGAGAGGAAAGTAGTGGGTGTTTAGACAGGTTCACATGTAGCCCATTAGGTACAACACTGGAACAATTATGCTAAATACATATCATGATATTAATTTCAGGAGCAGTAAGTGGGAAGTATTGATTTAACAAAGCATTTTTATTATTTGCTGGTTTTGCTGACCTGTCTGACAGGTTAATGAACTAAATGTAAAATAGCACAGTCTGAGCAGCTTTCCTCACAATCCATACTGATTATCAATCTGGGAGAGAATTCAGGGTGTTCTGTAATATGATGAAATATGGTCAACAATTCTGACAACAGATGAAATCAAACATGACATCTAGAAAACAACTTCATTTTATTCATTCATTCCATATTAATGGTTTGTCAAGTAAAGCACGAAAAGCTCCAAACATAACTAATAAATAAGCTGAGCTGACCTTTCACATAAAATCACTTGTTTAGATCATGAGCAAGAAAATATAAATTAAAAAAGTGGTAAAGTTTTCATTTACCACTTTTCATTTTTTAGAGCAGACCGTTCCAGAGCCAAAACACAAAGCTTAAAAAGCATTTTTAGGTCAGTTAGAATGGCAAACAGCCCACTCAGTAATCTCTTGTATTGAACCAACAGTGTAATTATGGAGCATTTTGTAGACAGTGTTTTATTTCACACACATCAATTTTCCAATAAACCTGAGTTAGGTAAGGGGGCAATTTAATCAGTGTCAAAAGGAAAAATAAAACTGCCCTGTTAGGAGAGAAAACATGTGGGTGGTAATCAAATGTTAGCTACCTTGTATCTAACAAGCACTCAGGTGGAGGGGAGGGTGGGGAGGGGGCAATTGGAGTGAGTGGAACTACCTTTAAAAAAACAAAGTGCTGTGGCAGCACAGTGTGGTTGGAACAAAGAGTTCCAACCACAAAGAATCAGCGAACAAAATATTGAATTCCTGAGCCACTACAGTTAGAAAATCACCGAGCTACTTCCTGGTTTGTGGATGTAGAGCGCACCATGCCTCCAGTTGGTTGATGCTTGTGTAAACTCGCATAGCAAAACGGAGGTCTGGAGAAGTTCTCGTCATAAAATGTTGGATAACGAGACCTTGTGGAGCCAGAGGCAACCATTCGATTGGCTCAGAGTTTGAAACACATGAAACGCCCCAGAAACTTTTTTTTCTGTCCATTTTTTTTGTTTAGTTATGCTAACGATAAAAACGGATGAAAACTTCAACTTAAGACTTGCTTCTGTTTTGTCAGAAGTATGTTCTCGACATCAAACTGAGCTGTAAAGAAGCCTGTACAGCTTCTTAGCTCCAAAATAGGGATGTATTGGCGTGTTTACCAAAAGGCTATGATAAAAGTTTGATTTATCAAACCTGGCCGACAGCCTGAGATGCATTACATGGGAGAGAGAGATGTATCGTTTTAGTAGTCTGTCCTCTCACGTCAGCAATGGTGAACAGGTAGCCGTTCTAAAGGCCAAAGGGATTGACGCTGCATAATGCCGGTCAAAGTTCAGAGGAAGACGAGTGGAGAATGTTGTCTTTGGGACTAGTTGCTAGTAGGGCAACACACAGGTGAGTACCGGCGCCATGCTCCGTCCTAGCGCACTTTTGTTGGTTTGAGCATCTCTGCCCTTTTCAACTGTTCTGCTTGAATTTCTCCGGACCTCTGTTTGTTTTACACATGAGAGATTAATGCTTGTGTGACCTAGCAAAGGTTAGCAAAACTAGCCTCGGCCCACTCCTGTGTTTTTGAATGCAGAAATCTCCACAGCGCATGCGCCGGCTGCTCACTTTGTTTCACTCACTACTATTCAGGAACCTCTGCTGATATTTACTAGTCATACCGGTATTATGCTTCAGTAACACATGTATTGCATTTTTTGCACGTGTATTGTATTTTTTCGCACAACTTTGTCAGGCCACAATCATTACAGCTGCAATCGTATCAAAAGTAGCTTCATGTTTTGTTTTGCCAGAGATATTCTAAAATGGAGGAGATTCACCACTCTTTACCACTGTTTACTTTCCTTGTTACGTCTGGATTATGAGCGCTACCTGGCACAGTAAGTGTATATGAGTAAAAAATGATTAGGTGTGAATGGGGCTACATAGCTAAAGCTTTTTGCAGACTGTGTGTTTTTGACCGTTTTTTGCATTCACTTTATGTCAGATTGGGCAATTGGAGAGAGGTAAAGTCTTGATTGTCAGCCATACTGTAGGCTATATTGCGGCCGTTCCATGGATCGGCTGTGCTTGACCTTGTCCCACTGAAGCAGAGACTGCTAGCCATCTTTGAAGATGAAAGATTTTTCCTAGATGGGAAAAAATTGTCTGGGACAACAGTCTGCATATACCTTAAGCCTATTCATGTGAATATGCAGCTATCAGATGTTTTTGTGGTTTTGAAATGAATTAAGTTCCAACATCTCCTAATACCATAGTTTTCATGACCACTTATTGACAATTTTCAGATATATTTTTTCCTGACACATCTTCACTATGGTCCATATTCTGGTCCTCCATAGTTCTGGTCCTCCATACCTATGCACACGTCCACGCACAGAGCTCAGCATGTTGCCATACACATGTCAAAACACTTCTAATTATGAAAAGGCAAGAGAGAATGTAGCTTGTGAGAACAGAATAATGAGAAATCAGCTATTTCAAGACCTGAAATCCCACATTGCACCACAACCAGGGATATAGAGGAGGGTAAACCTACTTAAAGTCCTTATTATTTGCGTAATAGAGCTTAGTTCGTTTAGTTTTTAGGCTGACATAAAAGCTTATGAGCTAAATTTATAGCATACATCATAGTAGGTAGTATCAAACTAATGGAAGTTATATGTGGAAAGGGTCTAGGGAAAAACTGAAACTATAATAGATTTTTGTTCATACTGGTAGTTGTTTGCATTAATGATCACCACAGGTCATAGTTTACCCACCTTTATATTTACCACTTCATCACTGGCTACAACTGACAAGAAAAACAGCAGAATTAATGTCACCAGCATATGAATTAATTACACAATACGTAATATAGCTACTTTTGCTCGCAGGAAATCTCATAATGTAAGCACGGGGGAAGTGATTACATTTTAAGGGCACGCTGGGAGCAGGCCACCTCCAACATTCAGCAACATTCCGCCGCTGTGAGTCAGCGCGTAAGGAAAGGGAGGAAAAAAAAGGAAAAAAAAAACAGCCAAAAGCAAAAGCTGCAGATGTCAGAAGAAAAGTACAATGACAGTCCAAAACAAAGAGAGGCAGAAGTTTTTTGCGGGGAGGTGAAGCGACAGCGGGGGCAGTATCAGCAGCAGTCGCCGCGGAATACTGATAGGGGACATGTTGCCAGAGCTGCGAGGCTCCGCTGCCCCGGCCTCAACCCACACACACACACACACCACACCCCCATCCGCAATTGGGGGGGCTGGATAAGGGGCTGAAGCGAAGGGCCGCGTCATGCATCTCAATGCAAACCAGGCGCGTCGGCCTGTCAGCCCCGAAGAGCCGTCTCTCTTCCCCCGCTGACACCCGTGCAGCCCAGCCGGTTCAACACTCGTCAGCATTTATTTTCATAAGCGGAGGAACGGCGAGCTGTCACAGTCTGGGCAAGAGCACCACCCAGATTTCCCCCTTTCCACACACACACACACACACACACACACACACAGACTCACAGGCAGTCACCCTGACACTCACTAATGCACACAGACACTCGCGCGCACACACACACACCGGACAGCTAAGTTCCTCTGAAAGTTTACCACCTGCATTGTCTCGGCAAAGCTACAAGCACACTCGCTCGCACACACAAGCTTTGGAAAGTTCGTACATAAAAGGCTTCAAATGTCAGATGTTCACCTCAATCATCCGCAGACGGAGGATTAACAGCTTAAAAACTCTTTATCCCCAAGGAGATGGCTGACTTTTAGTCCTCTATCAGCCCCGGCGCAGCTCAGTATGAGGAGGTGAGGCCACAGTCTTTCACCTGCCACGCCGCACTGGATATTTTCTTTATTTTCACTGTTTTCTTCCCCGCACTTCCACGGGCGTAATTGTGGCATGAGATGGTACTTTGAGCCAGGGCTGTTCTCATCAGCGCTGAGCAATTACATATGCCCCTAGGGGTGCCGATAAAAACACACGCTGAGAATGAACTCTGCGGCGCCAGGTGATGGCGGGAGGCTACAGCGGGCCCATATTAAACAGAGCCGGGCAACGGCGTGGTGGAGGTGAATACAGATCACTCCAATACAGCACAAGCAGCCCAGACAAACCCCAGCAACCAGACAGCTCCCCGGTTCCACACTGGGTTTTGTCAGGCCGCTGACCTGTGAAAGGAACTAGCCTCCATCTCCCTCGCCTTATTATAGCGGGCCAGCCAGATTGATTGAATAGCCTCACTAAAAATATCAGGTCCTTTTCGGTGTTTTGGGTTGTTTTTTGTTCGTTTTTTGTGCATGTGTGTGTGTTTGGGGGGTGGGGGGTACTTTCATGTTTATCTTTGTTTTAAAATTTCACTTACTTAAAGAGTAACTAAACCAAACCCAAATCTGTGGTGAAGCCTGACACCTAATGGTGAAAAGTAGGGTACTGAACTGGCCTTCTGCTATTGGCTGATCTTTGGTGCCAGGTGATGTCACCCTCTATAGAGTACAACAGGTGGTGACATCACTTGGCACCAAAGACCAGCCAAAAGATTTGGATTCTGGGGTTTAGTTACTCTTTAAAGCTGCACTAGGCAACTTTGCACTTTGGCGGCCCCATGTGGCAGCGAGTGATAACCGCTTACATTTTTGCAAGTTTGAAGGACTTCATTACCCAGAAATCATGTAAGGTGACATCAGTGCAAAGGTGGTGAAGAGGTCCAACTTTCTCTGGATGGAGCGCTCATTTGCTGTTGTTTAGCGGACAACTTTGTATTTTATTTTGAAATTTTGATTCGTCACCTGACACCAGAATTTCATTTGGTGTACAAGTGTATTTTTACATAAATCTTGACTAGTGCAGCTTTGATATGTTGCACTGCTGTTATTTTGCACACACCCATAATGCTGTAATTCATATTTTTTCATCCTTTTCATTCATACATCTATACATGACACATTATCAAAGCATTGAAATTGTCATTTGTGTTATGTTTAATACCCCCATTTGCTAAAATTTTTCTTATATTTGTTTTTTCTTAGCTATATCCTATTAGGGTTAAGGTTATTCGCTGCTGCAACGTCCCACTTTGCTCACGGGGATCAATACAGTTTCATCTCATCTTTTGGAAAACATGTAAAATTGATTTTACTGAAGCTGTTTTATTTGACAAGACATAAAAAACTGTGATGTACTAGCTGAAATAACACCTTTGCCGTTTGCAATTTGAGGGCATGCTGTAATTAGCAGTTGTGATTCAGTTAGCAGCTGCACGGTGACTAAGCAGAAGTCATATAAAACAGAAATCATATGCGCGCGCACACACACACACACACACACACACACAGGAATAAAACTTCTCACCCCTCAAACTCAACCTTACAGCACCTCTGACTGGCAGAACACCACTTTGACTGCAACTCCATGTTTCTCCCTATAATCTCTCTTCTTCTTCTTCTTCTTCTCTCCCCTACTCTCTATCTAGTGTTTCTGTCTTATCTTGCACCACAGCGTGCACAAAGTTAACTTATCTTATTTAATTTTAAATGGGAAGTCCCACTCTATGGAGTGATAACACTTTATCTCTGGCTTTTTAACGAGAGGGAAAGAGACAGACAAGCCATGGCTCTTTTCAAATCCTCATCTTCCCCGCTCATCAATTTTCTCCACTTATGCATCCCACAATAGCAGTCATCAATTTATGAAAATGTTCAGCTCCTGGGACTCCTCTCTCTCTCTCTCTCTGTCTCTCTACTGCTCTCGCCCCCTCAGTCCTTGAAATTTATACCCAGAATAACTGTCCATCACCATAACAGCACATCCACACTGCCTCTTCATATCCTTAGGCTCTTTAAACAGTTCTTATACAGTATGTGGCTCATTTACGCCTGTGTGCTTCATCCCTGCTACTTCCCAAAGCAGAGGTTTATTTTAATTTATTCTATCCTCTCCAGTTTATTTTGCGAGCCTGATATATTTCCTCATGTTCACACGGAGGCAAATAAATATCTGCATGTGCTAACGTCAAAATCAAAAAAAAAAAAAATCAAAGACATTATTTAACATTGCAAGAAATAAACCGAAGAGCATTCAGTGTCCTTAAAAACCTCAATTCACTTTACTGCGTTGACATTGAGATTTGTTGAAACAGTTTAAAACTTTCATGCAAAATACATTCAGTTCACACATGTGTTCATTTGGAAGCACTGCCATCCCAAATGCTTAAATTCATTTATTTATTTAATTGTTCACTCAGAAATCAGAGCTTTAGCACTATAAAAAAGGCCACAGGTGAGCTCTCTTGTTTTTGAGAACAATGTTGCAGTGAGAGCTAGAGGAAGAGGAGTGACAGTAAGAGGAGGAAGAGGAGGACAGGGACAAAGAGGACAAGGAGAACAGTGTTCATGTGGTCGACATGGGTTGAGCATGAGGGAGGCTGGGCAGAGAGTCCAGACCGACCTGAGCTTCACTGCTGCTTCCATCATCCAGACATTCAGAAATGAGAACTGGCAAGTAGCCTATTCTCTACACCATGCTGCTGTTCTTTATACTGAAGTATAGTGTAGTAGTAGTAGTAGTAGTAGTAGTAGTAGTAGTAGTAGTAGTAGTAGTAGTCCTACACATCAGTAGGCCTGTGCTACTCAGTGATGGTTGGCCTATGTTACAGTAATGTGTCATTTCATATTGAAAAATAGAAATATTCTTGTACCCTAACCAATCACATCATGTTTTTAGATCTTCTGCAGAACTGAGAGACGACCTGTATGAACATGGCTTGTGATGTAGATGAGGTGCTATCCGACACAAACAGGAGGCAGGATGCATTTTTTTTTTTTTTATCCTTTTTCAATTTTTATTTATTTATTTATTTTTTTTACAGAAAAGCCTTTTTTCTGTTTTTATCCTACTGCATTGTGTTTTGTATGTAGAACACTTCACACATCCAACACGTTCAAGTGTTGAAATAAAGTATTTGTGATTGAAATAAAGTATTTGTGTGTTACTATATTACTGTATACTGTAACAGTCTTTTACAACAGGCTACTGTGCATAAGTCTAACTCTGAAAATGCAAAAGGCATAAGCCTACTGATGAAATATTCATAATAGTGTTTTCCAGTGCTTCATTTTGCCAGTGATTTGTGGAGTTTTGCATTTTGTGTTAGTGGTTTTGTGTTTGGTGTTTAGAGTTTTGAGAAAATTAGCCCTAGTTTCAGAAATTGTGTGTAAGCAATTGTGAAAAACTGTAATACATAGGCTGCATACTGCTCACAGTTTTTTCTGATTGCTTAGGCACTATCTTTGAAACTATAGGCTATTTTTGCAAAACTCTACACACTAACCACAAAACCTTACACCAAACCAGCAAAACGTACGTTACTACATGTATGACAAAACTTTACAGTATTGCAAACTGCTATGCCCTACACACAGAAAAAGCAAAAGCCACAAGTGTTTTTCATTTATACTATCAGTGCGTAGTTGGTGCTTCGTGTGTTTATTCAAATGATGGTTTGTGTGTACTGTATTGACGCAAAAACACAATTGTTTAAAAGAGTTTGAAGAGTTTTGCAAGAATTGTTTGCTTTTGCAAGAGATGTATAATGTTTTGCTGGTTTGGTGTAAGGTTTTGTGGTTAGTGTGTAGAGTTTGGCAAAAATAGCCTATAGTTTCAAAGATAGCGCCTAAGCAATCAGAAAAAACTGTAATCAGGAAGGTAGGAGGAGAAAGGAACAAAATGGCCCCAATGTTGCCATGGTAAGTGCATCAGCATCAGCATCATCTTGTGATGCTGTTTGTATGGAAGTGTATACATGTCAGTGCATCATAGGCCTATGAGGGCACAGGGTCATCGCCACCCAGTAGGCTACTGTACACTTGGGTAAGTCGGGGTGAGAGAGGAAGCTATTTGAGGACAGCGCAGGAGTCTGACTGTGTAACACCTTAGCGCTGAAGAGCGAAGCAAAAAAAAAAAGAAATACATGAAAAGCGACGGCATGGCTGAGGGAAATGATTTATGGTGATGCAGAGCTGCAGCAGGTCTCTCCAACAGTGTGGCTGGCTGTCTCGCGCCGAGATAAGAGGAGGCAGATAGGATGCTTCCCTGACAGACAAGGTGACGATCCGGGGCCCCGACGCTCGCCAATCGCTCCTCGCTGCGTGTAAACAAGAACGCCGCTATCTCTCCCCGCTGAATGATGGGGTTCACACCTCTGTCCATCAGCCCGGCTCGCCTAATCCCTCACAGGGCCTCTCCCTCCTCCCCGTCCGCTTGTCAGGGTCCGACGGGGGAAGTCGCACCTCCTGTCGCCGGCGGATGCCAAACGTGGCTGGCGGAGTGCGGAGACGGGGTGGCGAGGGGGGGGACCGGGGACCGCCACAGTTGTATCAGTCGCCTTCACAGCCTCGGTTGCCCAAAAATCAGACAGGGTCGACAATCCGCTTTGTCTGGCCTGTAAACACAGCAGTCTTCAGAGCTGACAGTCCCTTCAGGCGAGACTGTGCGGATTCACTGGCATGATGGCTTGTATTAGCCCACCATCAGTTTGCCAATATCAGAGGTGGGGACTCGAGTCACAATTGTAATTACTTGAGACTTGACTTGGGTTCTGGTGACTCGGGACTTGACTTTGACTTGCTTTGATGACTTGAAAAGGTTTCTAAAGTCTTGACTTGAGATCTTGTGTTTGTGTAAATGACTTAGATTGAAAGTGATGAGATTTGTTCCAGCAGACGACTGAATTTAAATTCTGTTTTCTCAATTTGTATGGAATGATTGAATTTATTGAAGTTGAAACTGATTATAGAAATCAAACTCATGATGCTCTTATCAAGTTTTTATCCTATTAAAACCATATTGCATTGAAAAGTCCTAGATATTTAGTTTTCTTTAAGATATTAAATTGATACTGGACTCTTGATTTGTTCTGACTTGACTTGGTGTTCTACATTTAGACTTGAGACTGACTTGGGACTCGAGCAAAGATGACTTGGTCGCACCTCTGGCCAATAAACAGGGTTAATAAAAATTGGATATCAGTCTTTTGGCAGCAGGTTTTTCAATTTCAATTGATAAGATGGGTGTATTTTTACATAAAAAATCTTGCCTTGTGAAGCTTTAAGGAGCTGCCAACCCTCCAAATAGAACTGTATTTATCTGGGTTATAATGAAAAGTTCTTGTGTCCCTTGGTTTAAATGCTGTTTCAGAAGCTTTTCCACCCTGACAAGAATACAGAACTGGAGAAAACATTGATTCCTTGTCCTTTTTTTGGAATTGTTTGGCATGAAAATGGTCAAAATTGAAGTTACTGAATATCAGCACAAAACATCAGCTACTGGCAGCTTCAAAAACCCATGTTGGTCTAACCCTGGTTCTTAGTTCTTGGCAATGAACATGAACTTTGCAATCATAGCTGATAATGGCACTTTCACATTGCATAATGAGAAAGGTAATTCTTAAGGAAACTCACTGTGATGGACTTCACTGGCAGGCTATATTAATATAACCAACATGTATTGAATAAATGAGTATACAACCTATAAGTGCAGGTGAATTCCAGGACTCTTTTTAGAATGTAAAAGTACCCTTGCCCTGAGAAACTTCAAAGACATGACGTGTTCAAACGTGTTGAAACCCAACACATGCTCTGTTACACTGTGAATTTATTTTCAAGTCGAGCATTTTCTAATCTGCTGGTATATCACACTATGATGACAGTGGCTGTTTTCGAGCTGTTTTTCCTCCTCTGATGCTATAGATAGAAGACAAGAAGCTTTCTGCCTGTGAGATATAGCGTCTACGAGAAGTCACACTCATGTATCTATTCTAGGCTAGACCTCGTATAGCCAAGGCGACGCAACATGTCAACCGCATTGGCCTCTCTTTCAAAAGCCTCCCAACCCCTCGGGAGTCTTTCAGGCGCTTCTGACATGTAACCGATGCTGCTGTTGCCCTGTTTTCTTTGTCCCGGGCAGAACATGTGAGGAAACTCAATCCACAACCTATGGAACACCTCTGTAATTCACTCGGACAACAAATCCTCCCCTCCAACACCTGACAATGACCTTCGCGGTTTGGTTTCTCAACCCCAATCGCCCTGACCTGGCCCCCAGCGGCTTCAGATCCAGCCGGCGGAATTGGGATAGTTAGCTTTTACACTCAAATACAACCGGTTCATCTGGGTCTCCGTTTCAGCCTCCCCGGTTTGTACACACTATATGCCTGTTTTGCTTATGTATCCCAAATCCTCATACCCTTCCATCATACAGCCTGTCTGGGAGCGTTAGGGACGGCAAGAAGAGGGAAATGTAATAACCAGTGAGCCCCGGTGCCCCGTCAGCACGGCTCAGCCCCCGGAGAGGCATGCCCATCATGGACACCACCCATGACAGCACAGATTACACAGCATACTGCAATAAGCCTGACAGATGGAGACTCTGAGATTAAGGCAGCCCAGGCAGATGATTTCTACCATCTATTAATGCAGCAGCTACCCTCACTCCTACTCCCAGCCCGGAGTGAGATGAGCACCTAGCACACTCTGGTGGCGAAACACCGACACAACCATTTACTAATTCACTTCTTTTTTTTTTTTTTTATTCGAGATATTTAAACACATTACAAAGTCAGTATGCAAATACCCTCATTTGTTAAATTCAATTCTTGAGAATGCATAAGTATTGAACAGGTCCTTGTTGATGTTATTCATAACCAGGATCATAAATTAAAAGATGTTTGCATGTCTCTTGCACCTGAAACAACAGAGAAGCCTGTTTCTTATGGTTAGAAACTAATAAATATGACACTAGCTTACAACTGTAAAATATAGGCATACTAGGTTTGACATTAATATATATACATTTATATATATATATATATATATATATATATTGTGACTTAAACAATCAGTCCAGTAGCTTACACTACCTATGATACTGAGATAAAACAATAACCTTATGTAAAATGATACCAATAAAGAAAAATCAGAGAGCAAAGAAGAAAGTGAAAAAAATCGTCCCTCCATAATGGAGTTTGTAAAATGAAATCCGAGACAGTGAAACCACCTTGACGATAAGTGCACAAGCTATGCAATTCTTCCAGTGAGTGGAGTTCAATCTATATTTTCTTTCAGTCGTGTTCCATTTAGCTAAGCACAGAACAAAAACCTGCACAGGAGGGAGAGTGTGGCAAGTTTATTTCTAAAGAAATGTTCAGGGACTAGGCATTGTTGCAAACATCTTCCTGTAATCCTAAAAGGACATCACACAGTGCAAAAAAACAATATTACAGCTCGGATGCGACACTACAACACAATAGACAGTGCAATTAATCCCAACCTCAAGTGACAGCAACACTATTAGTGCTAGTGAGTCCGATCAGCAGTAGAGGGCTAAAGCCATGACTGAAAGCCAGCTGGTATTGACCTGGCCCAGACAGTAAGAGGATGTGAAGTGACACATCATCAGCACCATAAAAGCCCTGCATCTATATGACTTCAAATTAATAGTGCATTCTGTTGGCCTTGGGTTGCTTGTGAAGGTTTTCTTACAAATTAATTACAAAACAAATATAAGCATATATGCTTGGCTGCGGTGCCTCTTTGTTTTCATAAAAATATCAGTGAAACAAGAATGACATGTACAGACACCCCAATAAAAGGAAAATGGCTACTCTAATGCTTGGTGTTAGGCCAAGGCAGTTCATCGTGGATTTGAAAATTCCGTGTATTTACAATTTCACAAGTCCGTGATAGCGCAGCGCACGAGTCCATCCCTGCTCTTGCGGATAAAAAGGGAGATCTGTCTCATTTGACCTTGTTTTCTTCCTGAGTGTTTTCTTCAATCACCACTATCTGTACACCTGATAACTGCCCATTGGAGTCCAGCTGCAGTCCCTGAACCCCCTCAGTCTGAGCCTCCTGCATTTGGACCTGTGTCTCTTCCCCCTCTGTAGCCATTGTCATCTCCATCCCGCTCTGGACCACCATGGTGGCCCCGTCTCGGCACGACTCCCCGGTCAGCTGCAGCTCCATCACTCCCACCGCCTGCTCCACCGAGGCAGGGTTGATCTCGATGACCGTGTGCTCCTGGCCAGCCTCCACCTCGCCCTGCATCACCTCCTGCTGCAACAGCATGGTGCCGTCCACCACCTGGCCCTCCATGGGCACTAACTCAGTGCCGCCGGCCTGCTGGGTCAGGCGGACCAGCTCCATGGGGCTCACCATCGTACCCAGCTGGCCGGAGTCCTGCAAGGCGGTGGCGCCCACCAGCGTTAGGCCCGAGGACGGGTGCAGCGTGATGGTGTCCGTCTTACCGTCTCCGGCCACCATGTAGCGGGTGAAGAGCTGCGAGCCGGCGGGGAGCAGAGTGACCGTGTTGGACGACTGGGCCAGGGAGGTCATGGGCAGGCCCGCCACGGTGAACGGCTGGCCCACGGAGGACAGCGAAATGGGGGAGAGGACGGTGAACTGCTGGGGCTGCAGGGTGGCCTGCTGGTTGATGGAGGAGGTCAGGAGGGTGGTTGTGGAGGCAGGCCTCTGGAGGCGCGGCCGCTTGGTCTGCCGCTTGGCAGGAGTTTTGTTTTTGGCGGGCTGTGGGCTGGAAAGCAGAGCTCGCACCTGCTGCTGCTTCTTCTGCTCCTCCAACTGCACCTCCAGATCTAGACACAGCAGAGAGCACAGCAGGAAGAACTGAAAACCAGGGCTGGCCAATACATTGCAGATATAATGTTTCACTTTTATATAAAACCCACTCCTGTAGGTGGCACTCTAGAGATCCTTTCACTGCAGCCTTGAAAAGTACGGAGGCCCCACTTGAGTCTAGTTTTGCAAAGCCATAGCTACAGTAGCTAACACCAGTTGACTGACTGACCTGAATGTGGCTCCTTCCTCATGAACAGTCTTGTGCAGTGGGGAAAATAACTGGCTTCCTTACACAACAAGTTTATTCCAGTCCCAGTATTCAGTTTAGATTATGGCTGTTTCACCTCATCTCTTCTGTGGATATATTAGGTTTCTTTCTGCAGTCAGCTAGACTAGACTGAGCTATACGTTCGAGTTGGGTCATTGATCCACTGAACAATTAACCTTATTTTTTGCATATATCGATAATGGCCAAGTTCACAATAATCTAAAGATATGTTTTTCCTAATTTTCTTAATTTAGTGGACAAATACTTAAGCGGACTGATCAATCAATTGTATTGCGACACCCTTGACAATACCAGCCCTAGAGAAAACCAATGCAAACTGAAGTTTTAGCACATTTCCATTTTTGCATGCAACAATTCAAAATTCAAGCAGTAACGGGAATTGAACCTTGATCTGCTCTGTACTCACTGGCGAGGGTGCTGAGGATTTGCTGCTGGCTGGGATCTGTTTGCTGCCTTCTCTTCTCCAGGATCTTCTTGACTGAATCAAGCAGGCCGAACACTTGGGCGAGGTTACTGAGCACCGCCACCTCTACCAGACAGGAATCTGGGATCAGTGTGGCAATCAATCAAATGGTCACTCAGTCGGTCAGAAAGGAAGACGAAACTCGGCTACTCTTGGAGGCCAATGGATGTTCTAAAAAATGTCTTTACTGCTACAGAAAAACGAACTCATCAATGCGGTAACCCTGATAAAGGCTTTTCGCTGTTGTTTTGTCTGTATCAATAAAGACCTTTATTTTAGATCATCCATCAGCCTTCAGAGCAGCTGTATCTGTTCTTCCTTTCTACTTTTATCTAGTTCATGCACATTGGTTATAAGGCAAGGTAGCGACAGTTTTGTTTTTCTTGTTCACTCAGTCAGGCGGCAAATAAAGCAATCACATGCAATCATGCAGTCCGTCAATTAATCCATTCGCGACACAGTCAATCAATCTAACAAACCCCAAGCCACGGTCTAAGTTATGATCTGTATTAATGATGCTTGTCAGGATTCCCAGCAGCCAGTGTGTCTGTGTCAGTGTTGTTACGCACCAGCATCCTGCATGGCAGTCGACTCCCTGCGGTGCTGCACCCCGTTCAGCAGCTCCAGCAGCTCGCTGCTGATGTTGGTCACCACTTCACCTAGCAGGCCCACGTCGGCGATGCCCTTCCAGAAGTTCAGCGTCTCCTCTGTGGCCACACAGACAACAGACAGTTAGTGTGTGTATATCTATACTAAAGTGTGACCGATATGGGTTTTCGAAGGCCAAGACCGACACAGATAGTTTTGGATTGTAACTGCTGAAAGCTGATATTTTGTGCCCATATACAGTATCTATATAGTCCACAAAGATTGTGAGATTGTGGAAATATTCAGGGTTTTCCCCAAAATTTTATTCTTGTCAGGGTGGAAAAGTTTCTGAAACATTTAGACCATAGGACACTAAAAATCTCCACTGAAACCCAGGATACTACTACTACTGCTACTGCTACTACTATTAATAATAATAATAATAATAATAATAATGATACATCCATGCATACTTGTGCAATATCTGATCAAAATGTTGCATTAGAATCTACTCATGTTAAGGTCTTCTCATAGACAACCAGTGTAGTATTGATCAATTCTACAATAAATATGCAATCAAGCTGCATCATATCCAATTTTTAATAAAAGGGCAATATCAGCCCCATATATCAGTCTAACTCTAATACATACATGTACAGACAGCTATCAAAGAATGTGTAATATAGTGTGATAACCCAGTTTTCATGAAATATCATTAAATGAAATAACTCACTGTAGAATTGCCTCACTCTGCCTCTAGTATAATACGGTCAAGTAAATTTCACTCCATGCCTATACTTCTCACCTGAAAGACTGATTCCAGTAGGCTAAATATAAGCTGTTTTCCACCACCTACATGCCCAACAATATTAACATCCAGGTCCTTTCTAGCATCTAATTTTCTCTCTGCAAAAATGCTTCCAGTGATTTATTAATTTGCAGCCTGGCAATCTGTATATGGGCGAATGGATCCAATTAAAATAAAAGGTGATGGTAACTGTTTAATCGAGGCGTTTTCGACCCAGAGGCAGTGGGTTATGATTAAGGTTCGACCGATATGCGCATGAAATCTCATATTTAATAAAAGGCCAGTATCGATCTATCAGTCTAACCCCAGCTACTGTGCAGTACTGTCATGGGCGCCGTTACGACACATGTAATTACAGCGAACAGTCCCTGTTCTCTCTGACCTGAGATCTCGCTAGTTTCCTTCTTGTCTATAGACTCCAGTGTGGTCGAGCTCCAGTCCACCTTCCCGGTCAGAACCTCCTGTCTGTCGTCTCCCACCGGAGCGCCGTTACCCAGAACCACCTGAGCTGCAATTCAGACAGGAGACACAGACATCATGCTTAAAACAGGGACACAACTTCTACTAGAACGCATGAAAAATAATTCTAGGGTTCGACCGATATGGGATTTTGAAAGCTGATACCAATATTTTTGCATTGAAGCTACTGAAAATTCAATATCTTTGAATTTGCATGGCAGCAAATTACAAGCAGAATTTAGACCATGGGACACTAAAACCCTCCAGGATAAGACTGCTAAAAATATTCATGCATACTTTTATGGAATCTGATCAAAATGTCACATTAGAATCAATGCAAGTTAAAGGCTTCCCATAGACAACCAAGTGTAGTATTGATCAATCCTATGATAAATGAATCAAACAAACTGCATCATATTCATCATATTGGAAGTGGCTGATTCTTAATGAAAGGCCCAATATCTCACCTTGAGAGGAGGTGGGTGTGGTCAGCCCGCTGCCGTCGGGGGGGAATCGCGTGTTGTTGATTAGAAGGTCGAACTTGGTGCTGCGACACGTGTTGGTACACAGGGTGCTGTGCTGGTAGAAGTCGAGCTGACCCGAATCCATCATTTTTCTGGAGGGGAGAGATGAGGGAGGGCAGCAAATAGTCAAATGCAGGAGGGGAAAAAAAGAGATTTTGAGGCAGATCAGAGACAGCACTTGCTGTTTCCATATTTATGATGCAGTGAGAGTGAGGAAAAGAAACGTGACAGCAGCATTGTAGTACAAAAAACTTGTTTCAAGAGGGTGAAAGGCCTCGTTTCCACCTGGCATTAATGTGCGTCTTGTATCCTGATTGTGTCTACAAATGATTTTCCTCTCATAATGTTAACATCCTTTAAAATGGACAGTAAACACCTCATCTCACTATCTCCCCATCAATAAGTATCCATTCCTGACAATCCATTTTTGATAAGTATGTCACTGTCTGAGCTGCCTGTCACCTATTTAATTTAGGTCTGTTTTCTGGTTGGCTATGTAAGCTTTATTTCCGTTTATGTACAGTAGTTGGTAATATGGATTGGAGACACTTTGCATTTAGACTTTGTTGTTAATGTGGTCAAATGTGTCTCTAACCACCTACAGCTGTGGTTTGGGTGGTTGGATCTGCAATGTGAATCTCCGCTAAGGGAGTTCCCAAGTTGCCGATGAAATGCTTGGCAGAAGTTGCAGCGACACAGGACATCACCAAGGGTCTTGTTAGCAAAGCTGTGCTCTAACCACCAGTCATTCTTGCCAAGTAATAGCAGAGCTAGGCTTAGCAAAGATTTGCCTAGGGTAGCACATAAGAAGATTCCTTAATCCTCCATACAGCGTAGGCTTTTCATTTTTGTTAGAATTAATGCAAATATAAGACTTTTTTGTTGTTAATTGCTGTACACTGGAATGTTTAATTATCATATTGAAATGTTTTTTTAATCCAACACAGGAATGACTTAGAGCTGTACTGGAATGGCAACTATTTTAATTATATTCATTCATTAGTCAAAATTTGTCATCTTTATACGTGACATCCACACATTTGCTAGATGAAGAAATAAATTCTGTCTTGCTACAGAAGAGGGCCACAGGGTGCCATGTCTTATCATGCTATATGTCAGACGCTCATAAACACATATGTACATGTCATAACTGGGTTGAAATAACCTAGTAAGCTACTTTGATTATGAGAAACCTGGGTAAGATGTCTGGCTTACTCCAATATTAAACTGGTAATGGCATGGAAACATCTTACTTCTTTCAGTTTTGGCTTTCACCGTCTGTGCAAACTCAGACTCGCACAGCATTATGGGAACATTTTGGTTACTATTGGGATCATCATTTCTATTCCCAGCACTAGAAGTAAGCTGCTATTGCTCAGTCAAAGAAAGAAAGGGAATATTCTGTTAACTGCTTTATTCATGGCAACAGGGAGACTCTTGCAGGCATCAAAGTTTCGTGTAAACAACTTAACCTGAATAGGACCTAAACCAGAGTATGGCCAATAGCCAGGTCACCATGTGCATATACATGTAGCCAATGCCTCTGCTTTTCCACGGAATTGCTAATCTAACTACAACTGAACGGCTACATCTGCACACGTAGACAGTGAGCGCCAGACAGATAAACTAATTAAATAACTAATATAATGTAATAATTACTCATGTGCCTTCAGGACAATACAGTGATGAAGACTAGGGAGGCTATAGAGCGAGGGGAAATGATGGTGAATAATTTAAAAAGTGATGTAATTATTTCAGTAATAAAGACGGGCAACAGGAAATAAGACAGGAGATGACACAGGATAGCAAAGTTTGGACTGAAAAGACAGGCGATGCACAAAAAGTGGACTGCCTTCATCTAATATCCTAACACTAATTTCACTTGTCTGGCACAGTTACAACTGTAATTGCATGAAGTGCAACAACTGATTTGTGTGCAGGATTTGCCCATACAAATAGTATGGGTCGTATTTCTGGGTATTAATAGTTACCTCTCCCTGTCATTTGGAGCTGCCAGTGTTCAAAGTTGCTTAGAGCAGCTTTAATATCAGGCTATGACAATGAACAAACATTGCAGGCTATTTAAATGAATTGCCACATTTATGACCAGTCCCACAGATTTTATGTGTCCGACATCTGTATTTATACTTGTTTTAAATGAAATGCACTTAAACAAGCCATTTTCAACACTGGGAATTGGAATTATTTACTTGTCCCAAGTCAAACCAAATCCTATGAAATCTATAATGCTATATCTATTCGGATCAACTGGACTGTTTTGACTTTTGACCAGTTGTTGTACACAGTGAACCAGACAGGATTTGGCACAAAAGGCCCACAGTTGAGGCCACATCAGGAATACAAGGATCTGTTTTTCGTTTAAAATGACCCAGATAAGCACTTAACCTGATTATGAGAAACCTGTATAAGACAGTTGGGATATCTGTCCACCGTTTATTTAATAGCTCCGTTTTCTGAATATTCGCTTTATTCATGTATGCAGGAACACTTGTGCGTTGGAGCCCAGATATGAGCTCTTTTCCAGAATGCTTTATGTGTATCATGCATTCACTGTTACCACCAGTCAAAGAGATTAGAGGTTTCACCAGAAGTCAGGAGTCATTACATCTAGTTTGCGGGTCAGAAATGATGGAATAATGTCTTTCGAGTTCACTCACATAGCTACACAGAATATTTATGACTATGATCATATTCATGATGTATGAGTTCCCATTTCCCTGCTTGTTACGTCAGCCCACCAGGTCCACCCAGCAGCGATAAATATGTATGAGCTTGTATGCAGACTGTGATGACTAATTATAATACCGAGCGGTGCGAACACTTAGCACTTTGAATATTTAAATACGGCTTTTGGCTCCGTATCCAAGGGCGAGTCTCCTCACCTTAGCATGACTCCGCCCATCCTGATGGCTCTCTTCCAGTCTTTCAGGGTGGCTTTTCCAGAAATGTGCACAAACTGCTTGGGGCTGATCAGCTGGTCTTCATACTAACAGGGAGAATATTGTAAGCAGCCACAGTGAGTTCAGACCGCTGCAAATGCCACAGCGTAAAGGATAAAACTCCAGACACAAGTGGTAAAATGAGAATCATTCCTCTGATGCAGAATAGGGTTAGACCGATATGCTGGTTTGTCGATATTGGCCTTCATTATTATGGGTTTCAATGGAGAGTTTTAGTGTCCCATGATGGTCTAAATGCTGTTTCAGAGGCTTTTCCACCCTGACAAGAATACAATTCTGGGGGAAACGCTGAATTTAGGATTTTTTGGGAATGAAAATGGTTAAATTTGTATAAATATCAGCTAGCAGTAGCTTCAATCCAAAAACATATCAGCCTTCAAAAACCTGTATCAGTCCAACTCCAATGCAAAAGAAAAATGTTCTTCTCTGTGGAGTGTAAAATGAGAAATACAAACCTTCACACATTTTACATTGATTCCTGGGCACACAAATTTCTTGACCAGCAACACCGCTTTACTCTCGCCACATGTTATCGGATAGCCGAGCTCGACCTCCTCCCCGTCAACTGCAGTGTGTTCTAAAGGAATGAAAAGATACACACACACACACCGTTTTAACATGAGAGGTGGCTGGAGGGAAAATGCAAAGAGAAAGAGATAAGACTTCATATTGGTACACAATCTGAAAACTTAATGTATCTCCTAAGATGTCCAAGTGTCATTTTGACTGCTTCTTACCTGGATGTGCTTCAACAGCCATGACAGCTGCATCTGTTTCCCCTGACTCATCTCTGAAAAGAAACACCATGCATTTTCACAATTCTTCTTATCGGCAAACAAGGGTGCTATGCCACATAAAGGGGGGTGGACAGAAAATAACAGAAAAACCTAATTATATATGAATATCCGGTATCTAATAAGTAGTAAGACCACCCTTTGCCTCTGCCTTTGTATTTGTGATTTTATTTAAAAGTTTAAAGTCCTTTTTCACATGGTGTCCATATGTCATATTACTGAATTGAACTGTAATCTCTCTCAATTTGCATCCTAGCCTACATCTACAATGTAAATGAGGCTGACCCTGGCGTCAGTACCTACCCTGTGGTGATGGGCTGTAGCTGCAGGATGACCTGGGTCTTATTGGGGTCATCGGGGTCACCATCACCCTCGGCCTTCACCATCACCACCTCCCCCATGGACACCGTGACCTCCTCAGTGGTCGCCATCAAACTCACAGTAAACTAGAGAGGGAGGCAGCTTTTATTATAACAGCTTTCCAACAGTTTATTCATCTGAAAGAAGACAGAGCAAAAAAAAGACTTGATTTGCACGTTTATTTTACAGGCAGTTGGCCCAGCAGGTCACTTGAAGACCTTAAGATGTGTGACTACAAGTTTCTGCCAATTAAATTTAGGGCTTAAAACCCCTTTTTAATTTCAGTTCAAAATAAAAGACCAATTTCACCCCAAATATTAAATTCAAACTCCAAAACTGAACCACATTCAATACCTTTTTTTAAAGCCATGGATTTGGATAGGCCTAATTCCATTTAAAACATTTTAAAATCTGTTTAATGATCTGCAGACACCCTATGTTACCAACATACTGATGCACCATGTACATCTCAGCCTTAACTTAGGTCATCTGAGGACAAGCACCTCTATCTGCTTTGGGCGGTTTGATATCCCCAATACGGCTCATTCCCTCTTGTATGGAAAGAACGTCACCCCAAATTCCATTCGGAAATCTGTTAATTTAATGCTACATTGCTTATGGGTCAACGATGCATCCCTCGTAAAACATGACTTAACACCTTTTACGAATTATTAGCATCCCCTCTTCAATTCGGCATACATCAGCTACACCAAACAGCACTTGTTTCAATAAAATTTATACTTTTAGAAAAGCATCGCCTTATTCCCACATTCTATTTCCATCAAAACTAGCGGCTGAGAACGATAGCGAGCGATGTGAACCAATACACAAAGTTGCTATTTTATTTAAATAAATAGCTGTTTGGTGGATCAGTTATATGCCGAATATACCACAATACCCTAACAATTCGTTAAAGGTCTTAAGTCGTGTTCTGTCACGTATATGCCTTTGCCGATAAGCAGGGTGACATTAAATGTTCAGATTTCTGACTGGATTTGGCGTGCTGTTCAACCCACACAAGAGAGCGGATATCGACGCTAAAGAAAACCGCAGTTGTCTGCTTTGGGGGGGAGGCTGACTGACATGGGGTTAGTTCAACCGCCCACAGTTATGTTCAGAGGCTGGAGCTAACCGAGTGTGTTCTACTGCAGCTAAGACACTTTGCCAAAGTTAACCGAGTAAGCACGACACGCAGTGGGCAGCTGACTGCCTTTCGCTGTTGGGATTGACTACTAGACAGACTAGGCTTGGCGGTAGCCATTACGGCCAATGGAAGGGCGTAACATTACTGTGTGGGGAAATTGAACAATATAGTCAACTATACTGCCAGCGACGGCCAAAGCTTTGCATTTACAGCGTGACGGTTACGTGCCGCTTGTCTGTGAACCGTACGTCCCTTCGTAACTCTGCATTTTAACTCTCCGCTCCCCCTCAAAATGACGTCTCCCTGTGCGGCGGCACGTACAGCAAACAACGGCACGGCGACGGCGTTGCCCCGCCATTCTGCAGGAGCCTGGCTGGCTGTACCCCCTCCGAAAAATGCCTACGTCCCACGGCTAAAACTACCGTTTCTATCATAGAAGCGGCTGACATTTCTCAACAAAGCATATTTATAACCACACAGTTATAAACTGATGTCTGCTTACCGTTTTATGAGGCGAAACACATCCCTATATTGTGAAGAGCTGCGGCGCATGCGCACTTCGCTGAAATAGCTTTACTTCCTGCTAAACAGCGCTCACCTTGTTTCCACACTCATGTAAAACCCAACTGTCAAAATTTCACTACAACTCTTATTTATTTTAATGATCTGAAATGTGTTATTAATTAGAAATCTAAGAGGACTTCTATATTTTATATTCATAGTGATGCCCCTCTGTATGTGCATATGTTTGATATGTATTGCTAAGGTTTTTCATGATTGAAATATTGACATTGTAATGTAATGACATATATACATTTTCAATACACTCTTGAAAAAGTTTTCAGACTCAAGCATACAGCAGTACCAGTGTCAGTCTAAGGCAAAGCTCTGGGAAGCGGTTCTAGCTCCAAAGCATAAAAGTAAAGGCATTACGAGGTTACAAAGATATTCGAAGCATTGAAATAGCTTGAAATTTCTGAGCAAATCTTGCAGGTGTTCAGTGTACATGTGTAAATGCTCTACTCTATAACCCTAATTTTCAGTTTAAACACCGTTAGCTGGGTAGTTGCATACACCTTCAGTTACAAACTTACAAACGTACAAATGTAGGTTCAACTCAGTTGACCCACCTTTTTAGCCTGACATACATTTTAATGATGTGAATTCAGTGTGCACGTCATGGTAAGTGATGGTGTGACGGCAAGTCAATAGAAATTATATGTGAATCGAGTCTTTTAAAGGGCGAAAATGATAACGGTTTGATAATGATAATCATTTTTCATTCAACACGTTATTGGGGCGCCAGGATAAACGATCACTAGCAGCCCCGACTTTCAAAAATTATGCTTCCGAAATCTCTTGATGTCGATTCCGCAAGAGGAGTGGATATCCCCACCCCTCCTGTGCCAAACATAGCAGAAGCCCTTTTTAACGGTGTAGCTAGCCATCCCACGTCCTGGCCTTAGGGAAGACGCACCACACTTAGAGGTTTAAGAACTCTTTAAAGTTCTCTGCATAAGAGTATTGCGTTAACGGCTTTATAATATACATGTGTAACAATCTACCAGTTCAAGAATTGACTAATTTAGACGATTAACCCCCGATAATTACACATATTTATCTGTGCAGTTTTGACCAACGTAAAGCATGATGGGTAAAAAAAGGTGGGGCAACCTCATTCGGTTGATGTTCATTGGTTGCTATGCGCGTGTCCAACGAGTGCTGCGTTCAAGGCATGTGGGAAAACCAAGGGTACTGCCTGAAAAACTGGAGTTCATGTTTTATAGCCAAACGTTGCAATGTAAAACACAAACCAAAAATTCAGCAAGTAGTTGTGTTCTGCCATAACAATTTATGAGTTGTGATCGCGATGACTTACATTGTTGGAGCAATGCCCACACCTTCCTTGTTGGTGACGTCAGAAGTCGGAACCCTGAGATTCCAAGTAGTATTTATAATAGATAATATAATACTTCCATTGTATTTTCCGACTGAAAACAAAGGTGAACATTATTTAAGTAGTATTAATGACCTGATTGCTGACGTGAACGGTATTTACAAATAGTGAGCTTGTATCTCCTGTTTTTCCCATCAGAAGAATGAATAATGCAATATTCAAGCAATATTCCAAGGTACTAAATCTAATCTGGCCTGATTTAACACTGTTTTGAATGAACGATGATATAGCAGGCTTGGCTTGGCCACTGGTTAACAGTCCCAAATCTTTATCTTGCTCATATAAAATAAATGAATGAAATAAAATAAAGAACCAATCTAGGTCATCATGATCCTTCATCAGTCTATCAGAGGAGGGCGCCAAACCCTCGCTAAAAAAAAAGACCACCAATCCAAACATTATGCATTGGACATCTATTTATTTTATTTTTTTAACCAATCAATAAAATCACACCAACGAAAAGGGGGTTATTATCCCTTGTACATAATATATAAAATAAATAACATGTATTCAAGAAAGCTGTGAAATGTGACCATGGGGATCAGAAGCTGTACAGTTTTGTGCTAAAGAATGTCCTGTTGGCCTAAAAGCTGCTGCTGTTGTCTGGTCCAGAAGCCCATATATATCATCATCATCATCATCATCATCATCATCATCATCATCAATCATCATCATCAATATCACCACCACCACACAGGATGTTCACTATTTATTCATCTAAAGAGTGTCAGATTACAAATGTTTCTTAAATTTTTAAGTATTTCTAATTATCTGTATCACCAGTGGCTTCTACTGTCGGTTGATGAGAAATAAGATCATGTCTCCCTGTAGAGTCAATCCCTCTGATATTCCAACATCATCGACTTGGTTGCTACAGAGAGCAATTTCTCCTTCTCTGTGATTGAGTCTCACCGTTCCAGCTTCACATCAAGCAGCGCGACGTCCCCTGTTCAAAATATACAGTGCTCAGGAATGGGAAGCATGCACCGAAGAACAGTTTGATTACAGCACAGCGTTATATTACAGATTAAAACAAATGTATACAAATGAACCCTGTTTAGATGACAGACACAACTGAGATAGGTAGATTGAGTGACACAATCAGATTGGCTGTCAAGATAGTGAAGTTTGCCAAATGAAATGGTATTCAATATACAGCACTTCATGTCAGGACAATTCAAGACAAAACAAGTGGATTATTTTTATGTTCCTCAATCCCAGGCAAGGACATGTAGCTAGTTTGAAAGGCCTACAATGAAGACCTCGACTTCACTCAGAACATGAAATGGAGACATGATTGTCATACATGTAAATGAATCACCAGAGCAAGCTGGGGGAAAAAACAGTGTTGTATCTAAACCTTGTTATGTATAAATACAGATGGTTTATAAATCAAGCTGAATTGAGCTATCCTTAATCTTACTCTGATAAAAAATAATATAAAAATGTTGTTTCTTTAGACCAAGCTGACTTCACAGGTCGTACCAGTCTGAATCTGTACAGAAAAGTAAGAAAACAAATCTTTAAATGGATGGCTGCGAATGCGTCGCTCTGCTTCCAAGCCCTGGTTTAGGATACATTCCTTACATAAGCTGCAACTCTATCTACACATTGAATCGCCCCTATAGCTTTCGGCGACTCAAACAGAAATGTCACTGAGTTGGGTCAGCCGAACTCGTAAAGTAAAAGCTGCAGAATGCATAATCTCTGTCCCACCGTGTGCAGTGGGGGGTTGTTTTGGTGAGATGCTGGTGGGTGAAAGGTGAGTGAATGGGGGGTGAGGTGAGTTCCCAGGTAAAGTGTGCTGTAGTCTACTGTATAGTGACTTGACAGCTATGCGACACTGAACTTCTGTTACAAATAACAGCTGGGTTCAGGGGTTCAAACAGGCAAATCAAAGATGGCCTATATATCTATACCAGAATTGTCAATTCAAATCAATGGCATTTCTACATTTGGAAGCCATGTGTACATGTGATGTGTGATGTCACTTTCTATAGATTACAACAGGTTGTGACATCATATGGCACCAAAGATCAGCCAATAGCAGATGGCAATTTCAGTAGCATGCTTTTTATTATTAGATTGTATTATTAGATTAGACTCTTTAAAGATGGTATTACTGCTACGTTCCATTCAAAGTCGGAAGTCAGTGATTCCAAGTTGGTAGACCATGAGATTTAATTTCTTTGCCAAACATAAAATTCTGTTCCCCATGCAGCAGCTAATACTATGTCAATGATATTTGGCAACCGTAGCTAGCTAGTTAGCATAGCATTTTAGCAACCGCAAGTGCTTACATTTTAAATGTATATGTTTAACTGTTTATCACGTAGTTGTTTTGATAGATTTAAGGTCATGCATTGCTGTGTATTTTGAAGATTATAAACCTGTGAAAAGTAATGTTGTGTATGTCACCATGTTAGCGTGACGTCAGAAAACTGCATCTTGGGTTGAGAAATGCGGGTTTCCTACTTGGAATTCTGACTTAAAGGGCTATTCCATTGCATTTTTTCTAGTAAGAAGTTGGAATTTCCAACATTCTGACATTTCTGGAAAGCAGCATAAACCCACAAAAGCTGCACACACATCCATGCCAATGGACTTGAGGAGTTGGCATCAAACATTAGCTCTAGTCTGAAAGGAATATTATTTGTGGCAAATGAGCTTTGAAAGAGAGAGCCAGCTGTTAGGCTGAGCTACAAGGAGCAGCAGGCGGTGCTGTGATCACTTCAAACCCAAACTTCCTTTTGTTCTCAAATATATTTGTACTCATGCCAAAAAAAGTCAGTGAAGGTCTGATGGCTGAGAAATGAACTGTCTCTGATACACTTGATCTCTTGTTCCTGTTACGGATGAGACATCCAGTGCTATAATACAAATACCTAAATGGGACTAGCTACCTTAATTACAATGGTCTATCTTTAGGTATACACCTTAACTAAAAATAATAGATATATTTCTTTTACAAAAACATTACTCATCTATTCACAAAATGATCGAAAGTTTAAGTCATTTTGGCATAAGTGCACATACAGATTACAGTAGCGGGAGGAGCACATTGATTTACTATCATGGTGACACATATAGTGTATAGAGTGCACTGTGTCTGTGCACACTGTCAATTAAATATCTTTCAGTGACCTTTTAGATTGGAATTCAATAGATTTGACTATCCTATACATTATGTACAGTCACAAAAGATTGCAGGCAAAGCATCGCACAAACTAAGCTTGACAGGTAGAAACCCACAATGGTGCCCTATGAAATGGAAGTGATGCCAGACCACAGCAATGTGTTGCCCACGAGTCTATCTGGGCCTTCTTAGTACTCAGTCAGTAGTCCAATAACTCTGGGTGTGAAAAGGAGTATTGGCTACCCTCTAAGCCCCAAGGCCTGATCCCCTTTGCAACATGCCTTTCTGTGTCTTCTGAACCCAACTCGGCCCAAAGCAGCTCGGCCGATGCTACACTGCAAGGATTTTAGTATGCACAACAGGCAGAGAGGCTCATAGGGTACACATCAGGATGTACGCCCCATCAGAAGAGTTCCCAGTTCTCAGTAGAGCCGACACAGAGAGGGCAGGCTACACGACGCACAAGGTGAAGGCGGGTGACGGATGGCGGTATCACAGGGCACGGGGCCTCGTTTCGGACGGTGACGCGGGTTTCAATGGGACATCTGTGAGACGAGGTGAGCTGTTTGCGGGACGGTGTCGGACGCGCGGACGAGGGGCCGGGCTCAGTCAGCAGTGGCAGCCCTTCTCGGCGGAGGCGGCGGCCACCTCCTCCTCCTCGTCGGCCGGGTAGAGGACCTTGGCGGTGAGGCCGCTCTTCACGCCGTCCCAGCCGTCCCGGGTGACAATCTCGCCCATCTTCATCAGCTCATAGATGTCCCTGGTCAGCAGCTCGAAGGCCCGGTCCACGTTGCTGTTGCACTTGGCCGAGGTCTCCACGTAGCGGATGCCCAGCTCGGCCGCCAGCTGCTCCGCCTCGTCCCGGGTCACCTTGCGGTCCTTGTTCAGGTCGCTCTTGTGCCCGATGAGGATGTAGACCATGTGGTGGGGCAGGATGTGCTCGCTCACCTCCTTGTGCCACTCCCTCACGTGTTCAAAGGTCTTGCGGTTGGTCAGATCGAACACCAGCAGCCCGCCCACAGAGTTACGGTAATATGAGGTTGTGATGGACCTGTTGGGTAGACAGATTCATGACAGGTTAGTAATTTCCAACTAAATCACCTTGGACGATAAACTTTGATGAACACACCACCACCATTCATAAACGCCACCAAGCAGAGGCTTTCTACCAATAAGATCATTGGACTGTCCACTCTCAACCTCTCAGACCTCACACGGGTAAAGCCCTCACTATAGCACATGACCCTCAACCCATGTTTCCTCTCCTCCAGCTGCAGACGACCCTCTTCACAATGACCCTCAACACACTGCCTCAATAACATCATGGACTACTTTTGACAAAAAATGTCTTTGTATATCTCTATTGCCAATACGTCTATGTGTCTGGAGTTGCTGTTCTCTATTGATGTTCATATTCCTGTCCTTTAGTGTTTACATGAGCAGGCTGTAAAAACAAATTAGATAAATACAATAAAGTCACTTAAAACCAGGGGCAGACTTAGTAATTTAGGGGCCCTAGACAAAGGCAAGCATGGGGCCCCCTGAATCTCAACTCCCTTGCTTTTGAATCCATCCTTTCTGCATATAAACGTGGGTAGCTTTGCTTATTTTATTTTTTACTTCTCTCTCAGCTACTGATGCAGTAGCAAGGAAAATTAGCTTAAAGTCAAGTGGCAAAATCACACTAGAAGTGGAATAGCCCGCTATAACATGACTGAGTAGAGGGGGTGACCATGAGTCAAGATTGGAGTAATTTATTGTAACAAAAATGGGATGTTTTTCAATGAATACATTTCTTCAAATTGAAAAATAGTCCTCTGGCTGCCGGGGCCCAAGGCAGTACCTACCTTTGCCTAATGGTAAAACCGCCCCTGCTTAGATCCAATTCACTAATAGACATGGCAAGCATCGCATGGATACACAGAGCATACATGTACCCATGAGTGCACACTGTGGTTTGAATGGCATCCCTGCACTCATAAAACATAAAGCCTTGATGATTGTTTTCACAAACACTTGTTATGCAGTTACATCCAGACCTGTTGAAACAGACGTGGAAGACTAATGCTTGAAGAAAAAACAATCTTAGAAGCGTGGGGCTTCAAAAGGAAAAGCAGATCTAACAGCAGATCCACTTCTCCAGACAGGGAAGCGCTTTAAACGAATTCATCTGTGACAACAGGGGCATGAAACAGAACAACCACTGAGGGATGAAGGAGGACACAAGCAACAGGGATACTGAATGCGAAAAAAAAGGATCTGTAATTGTCATCCCTGTGTTGTGACTGTACAGTAGGATAGGCTTATCCCAGGGAATAAAACGAGGTTGACCATCATCCGTGAATGAATGCAATGATGATGCGCCCCGATTTGGAGTCTTTTCATACTAGGCCAGGCCAGAAATGTAGATGTAGGCCTGTCCATGTTATCTTGACTCATTTCCCCCACTGTCTACACACAGTACATTATTATTCGCATTGCAGCCGGAGAAGAAATAGGCCTACCCTGTGTTTTATTTACAGCCGTTAATTTGAAAATAACAGTCAAATACGGCTGCCAAACCAACAAGGCCTCTCCATTATTTAACGACCAGGCTAGTCGGTGAGGAATCATCAATACATTTATTTTAGTGACAGAGCTATTTAAGGTTTATTTTCCCATTCTCACCTGAATCGCTCCTGTCCGGCCGTGTCCCAGAGCTGCAGCTTGATTTTCACGCCTGGCTCGATGTCAAGCGAACGGGCATAAAAATCTACACCGACCGTCGGATCCGCCACATCGCTGTATATCCCGTCTGTGAAGCGCTTCAGCAGCGACGATTTTCCCACCGTCGAATCCCCGAGCAAGATGATTCTGAACTGGTATTGCCACAAAATATCCATGGCATGACTAGAGGGAGCTCCGGTATGGTGTATGTGAAACAAAGCCCCGCATGCACCGTGTTTACATGAAGCCCCTGCCCCGCTGTCTGTCTCTGCCCGCTGCTGCTGCCTTGCCTTCTGCTCAGGAAGAGACAGGGAGGCGAACCGGAGCGATACGCTGACTGACTGACTGCTGCAATCATGTGATAGATTTACCTATGCTCTACTACACGGGATGTTAAAACTATAAACCTGCAGCAATGAATGGGGCAATTGTATGTTATGAGAGAGAGAGAGAGAGAGAGAGAGAGAGAGAGAGAGAGAGAGAGAGAGAGAGAGAGAGATAAGCCTTATTGGGATTTTAAACTGCCCCCCTTAAGAAAACAGGAATTCAGCCCATATAAGCTGTAACTTACAGATAAGTCCACTGATTAGTTATTGCAATTGAAATGGGCTGTCAAAATTGATCCGAAATCCATTCAGGCAGGCCTATGCATGTAGGAAGGGTTTTTTCTTTCGACACTGTGTGAAATTCTAGCCATGGCTTCTTGCATGCTTAGTAAATTGGCGTCAAGGCCATAGTAGAGCAATATCTCACAGCTATATTTTATTTTTAGTGTGACAGTCTGCAATGCTGTTATCTCAGAGATATAACCGACGGGTCAATAGTTATAAGCAGGCTGCTGTCCGTGGTTCTGAAGTAGGTTTAAGAGACGTTAGTAGAAAAAATGTCGTTTCAGTTTCAACTATTTCTTCCCTCTGGATGAAATATTTCTTTCTCCCTTTCAATCTCAGGCTCGCTCTTTGTCTTTGCAAAATAGTGGATTATGTAAAATGTTGATATCTCTGTTTGTATTTGTCTTAATGTCTGTCTCTGAAGTGACAAAAAGCCACAAGCCTGCCTAAAAGGCACATGGAACTACAAATCCCATCATGCAAGTCGTCCATGTGACCTATAGGGGCCAATCAGAAGGCTGCTGGACGACGCTGGTGTATATAACCGCACAGGACCCACTTTTCCGCCTCTTCGTCTTCCAGTCAGCCATGAGAAGTTAGCTGGACCAAGCTACAATATCGGTAAGGCTTCATCTACTATTTGAAAAAATGTAGTTATAAGCGGAAGTGTCTTGTTTTCTGGCATAGAAGCTACTTAAACATGAATGTGAACATTGCTAGAGTAAGCTTTAGCGTTAATGTGTTACTTAAGATTGAAGTTGGCTAGCGTTAACGTTGAGTCATTTGGTTGGTCCAGAGAACGCAAAATGCGGTACTAAAGCATGAAACGCAAAGCATATGTTTTCCCAAATTCAGACCAAGTAAACTGCTGGGTTTTTGAATGGAAGGCGAGACCTATCGAGGCTACATTACTTGGTAGCTTAATGCGCGTGAACCACGTGGCTTGGTCCTTATAAAACCTTATCCCTTCAAATGCTCACATTAACACAATGTATATCACATCAACAAAACAACTTTTTAATTTACGGGCGGTAGTTGTGTGCCGAGAAAGTGGCTGGTATCTGTAACTCCTTAGCAACGTGTATTAAGTTGAGTACGAGGCCTGTGCTAAAGCTGTTAGCCACGCAATTTCTTCCCGAAGCCATCATAGATCAGATGCCTTCACGTGCACCTCGTAAGCTCGTACTTTCGAGTTTGGGCTTGGTAGATAGAGTTGTGGCGCATTAAGTGCTTTTAATCTTAATTTATTAATGTACCCTGTGACATAAGTAGCTCGGTAGCCGTTTAATGACTGACATTTCCAGTCATATTTACCACTTTGCTGAGTACATGTGCACTGAACTGGTAATAAAAATGTATGCAGCACTTAGGGCGCAAGACCTTGCACTTAAGACCGTGTGGGTTTGTTTTATTTTTATTTTTTTGTCTCTCTCCAGGTTCAACCAGTAATCTGAGAGGGATGTCTATCCTTTTGCCATGGACACTGGTGCAGAAAGCAGGCAAGTCACCCACAGTACTTCATGCTGGATAGCTGCCATTTCACAGGCTCCTATCGAAGCCGTTCATGCTCTTCTGTAGCAGTGGGCGGTCAACAGGATGCCGAGATGAACACTTTCACCGACGGTCGCTGTTCAGTTCTAAAGTAACTGTTTTCAGCAACATTTTGGGGAAGGACACTCAGGACTGAAAGTTTATAGGATCACGATTAATCAACCATACTGATCAATAAGACAAGCTAACTATCCGATGTACTTGACTAAACATTTTCTCCATCTCTCTGCAGGTGTTGGTTAACGTTGAAGATGGAGGAGAAAAACCAGTAAAAATGAGCACATCAAGCGCAGGTAATTACTTTTTCTACAACTTGGATCCAACAATCCTGGCTGTGATGACACACTTGCCCTCACTGAGAGATCGGTCTCGATAATGAGAACACCTTAGTACTCATATTTTTCTGAGCCACACTTGATTTAAAATTAAGCTGTGAAGATGTCATTTGCAGATTTAAAAAATGTACAAACTGTGCTCCCTATAGGTGATCCTCGTGCATGACCAAGGACTAACGCTGAATGAGGACGGTTTCCTGTATGTTGAGGTAAGTCTGAGTCTTGCCTTTCTCTTAACAGATGTTTAAGTTGTGTAATCTAGATTTTTCTCTCCATCTTCTGAAATATAAAAGTGCTTTTGAGTCCAAATGGCAGCATGCTATCCTAAGGACCTGGGCTCTGTTTGTAGCCCAAGGTTCTCCAAATGCATGCAAGAAAAAGGGGCAGTCTTTGACTGTTGTGGCCCCTCTTTGCCATTTGCAGCCACTCAACTGTCCTACAATTGCATAGATTGAACAGAGCAATAACCTTATGCAATTACCACTTGGCACTGGTGTTTCATATTTCTAATGGGATTTATCCCACAGGCATCGATCTGCAGATGCACTACCATTCCAATGTCCTGGGACCCAATGGTGCACCCTCCTCTGGTCATTTTTAAGGTATGCAACATGCCATAATTATCATTCTTTCACCTTGTTTCTGATCCATGATGAGTACTTATTTACAATGTGGACTGTTGGATGAAGCTTGCGGATATGGGACTGAGATCAGCTGTTCCCTAATGTGTTTTTAGAAGGTCCTTGAACTGCACTAAATGGCGTTCTCCTTCTCAGGTCCAGCAACAGTCTTGCTGAGGAGCCCAAGCAAGTGGAGCGCTAACACCGGCCAGTGTCTGGGTTCCTGTGGGTGAACAGCCGCAGCATGGCCGTCCGGAAAGTTGCACCATTTGAATGCTTGTGATTTAGAAAAGATTCACTTGAGTTTTTAGCCCCAAGACAGCAGGGCTCTAAGGATTGCAGTGTCGGTCGCTGTTCACCACTTTATGGTCATGTGGGTAAAGTGTCTCAGGGAGTTAGATTGCAGGCTCTCAATGGGGAAACCGTTTATTCCCAGCAGGGACCCTTCAACAAAATTCAGTGTTGCAGGGTAACTGCTAAACATGAGGGTTTCTGTATTCTGCATTCAAGTTTTGTACAGTTGGAGTAAATTGTGGTGTTGAGCTTACACATTTTTCATGTCACTCATATTGATGCCTAAAGTCAAAATGTAAATGGCTGATTGTATGTTACATCTCTCTAGCAAAAACCATCTGACATTTATAAAATAAAGCTTTATTGACACTCAACTTGTATCTGTTTCAAATTGTGTTCATTTCAAGTCTGAATAGCTTCTGACTATATTGAGTATTAGCCCTTACACTTCAGAGGAAACTTGACAATAACTGGTGTTGAAATCCCTTTATTTGAATTTTGCAAAATTAAGGTTTACATATTTCATACTTGATAGGAAAATGAAAGACACATAACCCTTAGAACTGCTGCAGGAGTAAACTCGATAATGTAGCAGTCACCATTTACAATGACATAAGGCAAATTCTACTTGTAGAAGTGGGTATGAATTTAATACAGTAGTGTACCTGTACACCAAGCAGCTGTCACAATGCATAGTAATTCCTGACCCCGCCCCATAGTGTAGGCAGATTTCAGCACACAAGACAAACCATTCTGTAACTTAAAGGATAACTTTGGTATTTTTCAACCTGGACCCTATTTCCCCATCTTTGTGTGTTTAAGTGACTAAAGGGGACAACAATTTTTGATTTTTGGTCCAGTATTGAGCGAGATCGCATCGCCGGCAGCCGCGAAACGGGCTGCAATGTAATCCGACGGGGCAAATCGCACCGTCAATGTACGTCCACTAAAAGTGCTTGTTTTTGCCACTGACAGGCTCAGATTGTTATGAGTGTCTGACAACATTATGGATTATTATCGTTTTTCTTTACCTTTCGCTTGATCCGGTCTGTGTGTAACCAAGTCTCACGAGAGTTGAGTTGTTGCAGGAAGTTACACACAGACCGGATCAAGCGAAAGGTAAATATAAACGATAATAATCCATAATGTCAGACACTCATAACAATCTGAGCCTGTCACTGGCAAAAACAAGCACTTTTAGTGGTCGTACATTGACAGTGCGATTTGCCCCGTCGGATTACATTGCAGCTCGTTTCGCGGCTGCCGGCGATGCGATCTCGCTCAATACTGGACCAATTTCAAAAATTGTTGTCCCCATTAGTTACGTAGACACAAAAAGTTGGGAAAATAGGGTCCAGGTTGAAAAATACCGAAGTTACCCTTTAAACTAGTAGTACTTCCCAGGACTACAAAACGACCCGAGTGACAGTTCATTGGCGGCTGCCTGCGGTCACAGGAGCACTGAAGGAAAGTCGTTATTTTATAATAGCATAAAAAAAACTCAACGTTCAACTCTTGTCAGAGATCATCCATAGTCCTCTTCTCCTGCAAGATTGTAGAAACAAATGCATTATTGATAATGACGAGTGGAGAATATCAATATAAAATTCTGCAATACAGCCTACGACCTGAAACATGCTGATATAATACTGTATATATTTGAAGACGGAAGGTTTGCCTCACCTTTTACAGAAGTCATTCCTGTGAGATAGAAGGCAATTTCAAATCCGATATTTCAGAGTCTGGGCTACTGCTGCCACTCCGATCGCTGTAGGTGTCCCTGTGACAGAACATAATGATAAATCTCTGGCCTGATGCCATTCTGCATACTCTTTTTGTGCATGGATGAAATCAATTTGTGCTCTAACATAAAGTGATGCTGCCTGCTTACCGTGGAGACAGGCGGCAGCCCTTCTGTAAGTAGCTCTGCAGCTTCCCGGCGGAGGCCAGCAGCAACCCGAGGTAGGGGGGTGATGGTTTGATGGGGCGAGAGGTGAACTCTGGGTGGTACTGCACCCCAACGAAATATGGATGATCTGACAAGAGAATGTTGGATTAAAAAACACTAAAAATACACAAAAACGTTCTTGGGGCATCCATCCACACTAGGGGTTTTACATACTTGGTTTTATGTAGTAAGTGTTTTTAATATATACACTTTGTATTTGTACACTGTTTTTCTGCAAATTCTATTTCATGCAGAGTGTCTGAGTATCTGATTAAAAAATAAAAAGATATTGGCCAGTTAGTGTGGTCCACCTCTGATATGATGGATATGTTGTAGTTTGATTGATTACATATTTATTGTATGACTGATCAATACTACACTGGTTGTCTATGTGAAGACCGTAACCTGATTTGATACTAATGCAAGATTTTGACTGTATTCCACACAAGTATGCATGAATATGTTATCATCATCCTGAGTTTCAATGGAGAGTTTTAGTGTCCCATGGTCTAAATGCTGTTTCAGAGGCTTTTCCACTCTGACAACAATAACATTTTCGATTAAACATTGAATACTTGTGATTATTTTAGCAAAAATATGGTGATATTTAAAGATATGTCTGCTACTGGCAGCTTCTAATACCAGTATCGACCTTCAAGAAACCACATCGGTAAAACCGTCAGCAAAACTAATTCCCCGCTCCTTCTCACGTACCATCCAGCTCTATGATTTCCATTCTTTCCCCCTCCACATCGTGACCTACGAAGCGGAAGCCCTGGTTTTCGAAGTGACTCGTCAGCTCAGGATTGACCTGGGCGAGGACAGACAAAGCTCAACGAAAAGAATACAAATACTCCTACTGCACTGTCAACATGCTGGTTTACGCTGATGATGCACTGATAAGATAACAAACCTCAAATCGATGTCTGTGCCTTTCATCGACGTATTCTGCGTCTCCGTAAAGCTTGCCTGGAATGCAACACGACCAGGGAAGGATGAGCGAAGGGTGGAGCACATGAAATGGTGTAAAAGTGATCAATTAATAATTCCTTTTACTTACGTAATACACTGGTGTTGCTCTTAAAAATGGTCCGCCTCTTTCCCAGCCTCATCGTCCCGCCCATGTGCCCGGGGTTGTGCTCTGGCATATCGATCACCTGCCAAGGTTAAAATATGAGAATCTTGATATTGATGGACTTTGTCGCTTACGTCACAACTGGATCATTTCTGCATTTTAGAAAGCTTACCACAGGATGCTTTGATTCTGGGTCGAATTCAGTGGAGTTGGCATCTAGGAAAGCGCAAAACAAAGGCAAAGACATGCAGTCAGTTATATTTGTATGCAATCAACAGTCGCTGGTAGGCACTTGTACCAATTGAATGGATCCAAAAGAAATGAGGAAATTCAGAGTTTGAATCAATGGAACACGCAATACGTGCATTGCATTTTGCCACAGGGAAGCATTAATATTACCATTCCAGCCTAGCGTGTCCCTGGCAAATTCGCATACGGCCAACTGCATTCCAAGACACACCCCTGCAGAAACATTAAAGTCAGTGAAACAGTGTAGATAATGACTAATAGATAATAACTGAGATAATAGATAATGCCCGAATTTAAATTTTTGGGTGGACTATTCCTTTAAATAGGCCTGTGTAGTGATATGATGTTAAATATAGTGTGATCATGGATATCATGACACCCATCTTGTACCTAGAAAGGGTTTCTTCTGTTTCCTAGCCCAGTTGATGGCATGGATCTTGCCTTCAGTTCCTCTGACGCCAAACCCTCCCGGAACCAGGATGCCACTATGGATGGAGGAAAACACTTTTTAGATGAAACTGTCCCTTTAACACTTTGACCAGGCTGTTGTTAGACCCCCCCCCCCCCCCCCCAATGGCGAGGGCCGAGTACTCACTCAGCGCTGCAGAGTTTCTGCCATGCCTCGTGGTATTTCACTGGTTCGTCCTGCATAGTGTTAGGCTCCAGATCAGCAGAGTCTATATACTGAGGAAGAGGAAGAGAACAAGTTGAGGTGGGAGGTATGAAGACAGAGGTGCGAGGTTTGCTGCATCTAGTACATCTAGTGTCACTCATATCATTCTACTAGCCAAAAACGAGACATTAATTCAAATGGTGATCACAAGCAGTGTGACGAGCGTGGGTTTAACAATGCTGTGTGCGTACCATGATCTCCAACTTGTGGCTAATGGCGAGGGCCGAGTGCTCCAGGGCCTTAATGACAGAGGCATAGGAGTCGGACAGCTTGGTGTACTTCCCAACCAGCGCGATAGAGCAATGCTCTAGGAGTCTGTCTGACCTGGGAACACACACACACACACACATATTAATATACTATTTAAAAAAGGGGGGGATTGGGGGTGTCTTGAAATTCCAGTGGATGGGGAGCTTAGGAAAATTAGTTTAGAAAGCCAGAAATCACAGCAGCTGGCCAAGTAATCATAATCATATTTTGAAATTTGATTTCCATTTCAGTTTAGTTTCAGTTAGCTAGTTTGGGGTTCATTTTTATTTTATTTCAGTTAGTTTTGGAGGCAGATTTTTAGTTTCCGTCCAGTTTTTTTTTTAATCTTTATTTCAGTTTCCTAAAATGTTTTGTCATGCCTAGATTTAGTTTCGGTTAACTACAATATCCATGAGTCATTGGTATTGACCAATAACCCTATCAACCGCCACGATACTGTATATTATGGTCATTTTGTACTATGGGACAGTCAAAATCTGCTCCCTTTAACATCAGTGTGGTGAATGGAAATCATTTTCACGTCCCCAGGCACCCGGGGCTCGCCTACCTGTCAGACATCTCCTTCCACTTGGTCAGCATCTTCCTGGGCCGGGTCTCTATGGGCATGTTGAGCCGCCGACTGAGGTATCCCACCACCCCCTGGTCCTCCAGCAGCAGCGGGACTCTGTAGATGGACGAGACGTCGTGCACGCAGATGACCTGGGACGAGACAAAATCACTGAGTGTTGAGCGGCTGAGGGACTCGCTGCTCTGCTTCCTTAAAGATGACGCGACTGGTGCGGTTCGGTGACGTACCTGTTCAGGTTCTACGTGGCAGAACATGGAGATCTTTTCCTTGACGGAGTTCTCCAGAGTGGTGGTACAGCGACACATGATCTGGGAAATCGGGTCATCGCAGCAGAATACAGCAAATGGGGGAATATTAAAGGATATTAAAGCTCTACAATGAAGCAAGTGAGGAAATTTTCAACACAATCATTTGCCATGACGGCAAAAACTAGGAAAATAAGGCCCAGGTTGAAAATAACCGGAATTACCCTTTAGACATAAATGACAATTTCAACGTGTCAATAACATATTAATTAGAAACTTATGAATGAAAAGTAGGAAAAAATACTATTTGCAGCATTATGAGGGTGTGCAACAATCATAGCAGATCACAAAGAAAAAATGAAGAAAGAAAAATATGCACTAAATACATTTAATGCATTATGAAATAAGTGAAAAGGTCACAGTCAATAGGGAATACAAACAAACAAGCAGTAAAATAGCATTTATAGATAAGCATGTATTTTAATGACTCACCAGATCGGGGGACAACCCCAGTCCTCTCAGCTCTCTGACACTGTTCTGCGTTGGCTTGGACTTCTGCTCTCCTGTCGCACTGGGCTGCATGTGGCCAAGGAAAAATCAAGCACATTAAAGTGACTGTATAGAGCCTGCTAACCTACTGTCCATGCATCTGCAACATCTAACTTACGAGACAAATAGACAATAAAATTCCCTTAGAATGAAAAAATTCAGCTGCCCCTGCAGAGTCATGCATGCAATCCTGTAACCCTGCAGCTGAAACGCATTTGTTTTTATTGACTATTATTGTAGCAAAACGCCTGAGAAATTGCATGTTGGAATTTACACTCAGACAATATTCAGTTCTAAATTTGAATTCACAGAAGAGATTTACAAATGTGCAATTCAATATCTGAGTGAATGGAATAGAAGCTTACAGCCCTGTGGCAACTGCGTGACCAATCAGAAGAGACGTTTAAAGCAGCTGTATGTTCCTGGCGATCTAAACACATAGTTTTCATCATACAAACCTCAATTTTGTCCAGTTATCCTCCTTATGGTTCCCAGCGAGGTTTGCTTTATCACCTTTAACTAGTTACAAGACACTTATATTGGATTTGGTTAGTTAACAATTGGCAGGCTACCAGACCGATGTGTCCCGTTCTCTTGCCAATGTTAATGTTGCCTCATTTATCAGCAAACGATACACACATTGTAGATGTAGCGCACCACTTAAAACCGTTTAGGTGTCTCCTTGCAGGTCTGCAAATCACTTTGGCTACAAGTGTTCTGGAGCATTTGCTGCAAAAGTGATTTTCAGACCTATGTGGCATCTGAAAGTTACTTTGAGCAAATATATTACAAGTTTGCAGCTTCTATTGCATTCATCTAAATATTGAATAGCACATTTGTAAATCACTTTAGGACACAGATGTATCAATATCTTCTGAGTATAAGTTCCAACATGCAAATTGTCAGGTGTTTTGCTTCAATAACACCTTCATAGGATGGAAGCTCCATCGCAGGCCCACTTTGTGATTTAGGCTGATACGACAGGTGTATTTGTACATAAAAATTTAGCCTACTGCAGCTTTACAGCTTTGTCAATTGTTGTCCAAGAGCAGCTGGATTTTTGCTTTTGCTTCTATTTGATTCATGCACCATGTAAGAGCTACAAGGCCCTTAGATGAGCACAGGGAGGCCTGAAGCTTTTGGTGTCTTACCTGTGGTATGAGGCTGACGTGAATGTTACAGAAGTTCTCTCGCTTCACCTTAAACTGGAATTGCCTGAAGGCCTCGATGAAAGGCATGCTCTCGATGTCTCCGACTGTGCCTCCTAACTGTGAACAGGCACAAAGTCATAAACATTAACAGAGTAACAATAATGATATTGAATACACAAGACGGCATGGATTCTGTGCCATATATGTCAGTCGTTCTTAGAAAACGGCATGTGATGAGACTCCCAAGAGTTATTCTGTACCCACTGAGTTACACAGGACCACCTTCATAGTCTCACCTCTATTACGCAGACTTGAGGTTCTACATCATCGTCATCGACGGGTATTCTGGCCTGTTTCACCACCCATTCCTGGATGGCATCTGTAATATGTGGCACCACTGGAATGACAAAGGAGACGGAGAAAAACACAAGACGGCTATTAATTCCTCATTCCATTATCTCCATAGGGCGACACCACACCTTCTTCAAAACTGATGGCAGCAGCAGCAGTAGTTTACCTTGCACTGTCTTGCCCAGGTAGTCTCCCCTCCTCTCCTTGTTGATGACCGACTGATAGATCTTGCCGGTGGTCAGGTTGTTGTCTCTGGTTAGCCGGATGTCCAGGAAGCGTTCGTAGTTCCCCAGATCCAGGTCCACCTCGCCCCCGTCGTCCAGCACAAACACTTCACCTGGACGGGCAAATGCAACGCAAACGTTACACATACAGGACATGCAACTGTCTAATGTGGCAAACAATGATCATTTCTGATGATACAGAGACAATCCCTTGACGTACCGTGCTCATAGGGTGAAAACGTGCCAGCGTCTATATTGATGTATGGGTCAATCTTGATGGCAGTCACATGCAAGCCGCATGACTTGAGGATAGTGCCCACACTGCTTGCAATGATGCCTTTGCCGATGCCTGAGATGACTCCTCCAGTAACCAGGATGTACTTCATCATAGTGCTCTGGTATGTAGAGACAGAAAGGTTAGGGTTAGTAACACCAATAGGACTGAGGTTATGATGAGCCCTCCTCAATGTTCCTACAGTCCAGTGTCTGAACTGCACAGAGAAATACTGATGGAGTGATCATTTCAGCAGCTTACTTGACTCTTATCTAATAGTAATTTAGGCAACTATTAGAAAGAAACAATTCAGATTGGGCTTTAGTTGACAATCAGGGCAGGAAATTTAATTTTTTCATTCAGCAACAAAGTGACTGACGGGTTTTAAAATTCAGCCAGTTTCACAATTTTACCAACCAAATGGTATTTGTCAATGGCTGGTTGTCTGCCAAATAACGCTGGTACATGCTGTTCTCTCGAGAGATGGAGAGAACGGCACGTATGGAGAGAAAGTCACACCAACCCTCATTCAAAAATCTGAACCTTGCTTATCGGCAAAGCCACATAACTGGTAGAACACGACTTACGAGAGTTTACGAATCGTTAGGGTCCTCTGACATATTCGGCATATAGAAAACTCAACAAGCAGAATTTTTTTCCAATACATTTTAACTTTTAGAAATGCTTCTCGCCGCTCGTTGCCGACATCCGCGGTGTATTTAGGGTCTTAGAACATAGTCGGGAAAAGGGCCAACTGATTCTAAAAGTTACATTTTTATTGGCAAAAGTGCAGCCTAGAGTATTGGTTTATGCCGAATTGAAGAATGGCTCCCAATCATTCAGTCAAAATTTACCAACATCTGTCTAGTGGAAAGTGTTTTCTATCATTTACAAAACACACCGGTTTCACATGGAGGCATGGTGCATTTGGAGCGCTCGTTTAACAAGACAACATAGGCCGACTGAGGGGAAATTCCTAATTCAGTTAAGACCCCACGCGTTAGCATACCGCCCGTCCAGGTTACCACAGGCTATAAAGTAAGCGAGACCAAAGTAATGCCGCCGGCGCGGTTACCCTTCAGCTAGCTGTTTGTAACAATGTCACTGTGTGAAAATAATTATACCAAAAGCACAAAATCAAAGCATCTGATATTGTTTGCCGTTCAAAGCGGACAAAACTGCCATGCCATCTTTAAACACAGAGTTACAAGCTCTCTATTTCTAACAGCGGCACCAAGCTAGCTACAGAAGCCCAGAGTAATACCGGAAGTTTGATTTCGCATTCAAAATAACAGCGACATTTTTAAGTATTGGGTGTGCCAAACAACAAATGTTGTATCGAAATGGTCACGGTAATTACTGGAATGTTAATGTAACGAAACCATTGTTGAAAAATTAGACACGAATTACACTACATTCATTGTATACGATGCATGGTATTTCAATAAGGGTTTTATTTTGGAAAAACATAACCGGAAGTGCAGTTGCTTTATTCTGGCTAACTTGACATTCTGCAATTTGGGCTAGGTAGCTAGCTAGCAGCCTCTCTGTGTACAGCATCAAATTTAAACTCACCAAAATATCCCTTTCCAAAGCTGCTTCTCACAGCAGATTGTCAATGACGAAAACTGTTGACAAGATATTTTACAAGCGATTAAACTTCGGTTCAAATACTCTTGCTACTGTGCTCTCCTAACATCCAGCCATCCACGCATTCCCCCTACACGTGTATGGACCACAACTCACTTCTGGTTGCACGACATCATTCATTACAATTTACACATACGCAAAACACTACGCTACCTTCAGGTACTCCTCGTAAACTGTAACCTCAGGATGCTGCATTCATGTTTAATGGAACAACCATCGGAACGACTTGACAGTTCAAAGCGACGACTTAAACGCTGGCTTACACAATACAACTTTGATATGATGAAATGATGATAAAAGCCCAATTCACGATTTTCAATACAGAACTCCAACACCATGTAAAGCCAGCCTGTTTTCATGTGTTCAAATTTTAAGCTGTCAAGACGCCATGATCAAAGGTTTCTGTAGGTTGCTCCTGAATAAATGTTGAACTGTTTAACCACAGTGATACATCTGACAAACAAACATTGCTATGCCAACGACAAATCCACGAAGTAATTGTGTCCTTCCATGGCATTTTAAGAGTTGTGATCACAAAATGGTTTATGCAATGAAAGTCAGGAAGTCAGAAAAATCAGGGTCCATCGCCAAACCCCAAGTTCCTAGGAAGAATTTACCATCTTAAAGCTGGGTGAACAGTATTTTCTAGTAGTATTTACCATCTGAAAGCTGTGATGAATGTTCTTCAAGTAGGAAACTTGAATCTACCATCTTTCCCATATGACGCAAATGCAGTCTCATTGCTTTTGGTGTGAAATAATAAAAGAATAAACCCTGTGACAAAAGTCGTTTTTTGCTGGCTGTTGTTTTATTTTCGAAATCAAGCAGCACAGAGCTACTTTGCATTGCACCAGCAGAATGAAGAGGAGAAAATGTACATCAGGCATCTAATTCATTTATTGAATTGATTTATTAGCCAAAACATGCTGTATACATTCAACATGTCTTTACACAGCTTACAGTGTAAGAATGCACAAAAATGCGTGACAACTAAAAGTTGAACATAGTTTGAAAAAAAGAAACATACAACAATTCTAATCATTTACATAAGGTAAGATAAAATGAAACTTTAATAATCCATCTGGGTTGTTACAGCAGCAAAAAGTAACAGCAGAGAAAAATAGATTATAAATAAGAACAGAGAAAATGGGGTGTATTAAACAAAACACAGCCAACAATTTGCATATTAGAACATAATAGAAACATAAGAGTGAAAAACATGAAATATATGAAATTACAGCATATATGCAGGTATACAACAGCATGTATTAATACATGTATGCAGAGTATGCCCAAAAAATGATTGTATTTCCGACAGCACTTGAAGGCAGCAACACAAGAGGTGCGTGCCATTTTTATTACAGCAGGTGGCGCTCTTGCTTTACCTTGGCTTTTACTTGTAGGTTACTGAGTAGACTGAAAAAAAAGAAGAAGAAATAAATATAGCATTTTCTTCATGCATGAAGGCTTTGAGATGGATAAAGAAGAATAACATGATTGTATTAGATGACTTATCAAGTATTTTGCATTGTATCTTTCACATCCTATTGCCAAGTCACAGAGAATAATGTGAAAATTGGTTCATTTCTTTCATTTTCTTTTAAAATTGTCTTTTGACGTTTTTCATTTACATTTTAGGCATCTGGAGCGACTTACTATGAGTGCAACAACAGTATAAGCTGATCCTAGATCACCACCATTACAAGCAACCCATACAAAGGAGTGCAAGTGTCAAGACTATTACTGTGTCTAGAGTGACCATGTAGGACAGTGCTGGGAAACAAACTGAGTGGGCAGAGACACTGAGATGTTTTCCTGCGGGGTTTCAACACACAGGTTCCTCTTTCTGCCCCTAACACAACACAACACAACACTCTCTGCTGCTCTGCTCCATATAATAAATGGCCGTGGTCCAAAGTGGTTAGTTACAATGCACTGTGGAAAGGTCAATGGTCCTGTGATGTGGATGGCAGTATATTATCCTCATTGTGCTCACTGAAATATGAAGTCCAGACAGGGAGCGCTGCAGTCTCCATTATGTCAGTCTGCTACTCCCCGCTCATTCAAATTAGACAACAAGACGTCCACTTGCTGCTGTTTCGATCATCTGCCGTGGGGTTCAATGGGTGCACTGTGTGTGGGTGAGAGCTAGCACTGCAAATTAAAGTAAAAAAAATAGATGGGAGTGAGTGACTGATGGCTGACTCAGAGACAGATAACTGTTTGCGGAGCGGACCGATGCTCCTGTGCAACGCGACGATGCCACTTGTGAGCGTCTCTGGAACACAGCGCTTAATGAGAGAGTTTTAATTCATTTTTGACCGGAGCTCTGATTGAATTAAACTCCCACAGAAGGGCTGGATCCCCTCCTCGCCACAAGCCATTTCCTCCGATTAGAGATGGGAAGAGGAGCAGCAGGCGGAGGGAGAGAGAGAAAGAGAGAGAGAGAGAGAGAGAGAGAGAGAGAGAGAGGCCAGTTGGAAAGGCACAATCTTAGATGGAGCTGACTGTTGTTCTTCCATTCATTTTAAGGCAATATATATGCAATTCCATCTGCTTCTGCTGGTAGTGCTGGTGCAACTTGTGGTCTTCCCAAATGTCCTGTATTGTACATTTTGATAACACAACACAGTGTTTGTTGGGTTTGTGTCGAAACATATTGCATGTCATGTGAAAACCCTTGGAACATCAGTTTTAGTGATTTTTATTTTTAACATCATTTGCGGGATTCCGTGGTTCCTCTATGTGTTGAGAAAATGGGACAACCCCATTTCAAAACCCCATTGGATCAATTCCAAAATGCATGGCGGTCAATCAGGAAACAAGGCTGTGTTTTCGGAGTTCCTGAAAAGCTGACATTTGGGAAATATGAGGATTTCACCCTACAGTGTTAATACGCACAGTGTACATGTTAAAGTCACATCTGTTCCACCATGACTGCAGTTCATGAAAGCTTTCACATTTGCTGTTCTAAACACCTGGTATCTGGTAGCTCTTTCCTTGGAAAAATCCTTGTTTTACATTTCCAGTTTGTTTGGAATAAATTAGAAGCCAAAGTCGACATCATTCCCGCCCGGCTCTGGCTCACTCCTGTTTATTCCAGTACATTGCAGATTACTTGATATATAAGCAAACTACAAACCGTACACTTCCCATTCTGATGTCACAGACCGAAGTGGTATTTATTCCTCGGCCTGATTTCGGTGGAATTCAGTCGATAGGACTTACATCCGTTCGATACAAACAAGGCACAGCGCAGTGGGGAGCTTTCCATGACCCCAGCAGCATTAACTGTGGTGAAAATCACTACAAATCAGGCCATGTTGAAGAGTTTAGTCAATATCAGGGGCGGCTAAGCCAGAGCCAGCATGAGGGAGAAAGTTTACAAAGTCTAGTGTACACTATCACGCACCAGAAAAAGGCACAAAAATCTTGGTACGGGTCAGGGTGGAAAACCCTCTGAAACAGCATTTAGACCATCATGGGACACTAAAACTCTCCATTGAAACACATAGTAATTAAATTTTTTAAGGGTTTCATTGAACATTTCCACCCCTGAAGCTATTGAGTTAAAACATCTCCACCATTTCGGAGATGGGCAACATTGCCTGGCCAAATTCCAATAAAAAATACATATCAGTCTAATATATTGTCAAACGGATACATCAATCTAATCACATTGTCTAATCCATCACATTGCAAGTGTGTGGTTGGAGCCTCATCCCGCTGATCCACCAGGAAACATGCATTTGGGTCTGACTGGGGCTTTAAATCCTAACAACACTGGGGTTAAACCGTGCGCAGGCTCCTTACTGCTGAGGATTGCCTTGACATGCGAGTGTGTGAGCTGTGAAGGGGGATGGGCACATTACTTTGTCTTACACCATGGTGATGATGTCTCTCTCTCTCTCACACTATCCCCTATGCTGCTCCCAGACTCTCTTTAGGATTAGACCATATATGCAGGTTTTCCACTATATGGGGCTGTTATTGGCCTTTTATTAAATATGAGATATCAGCCTGTCATGTCATCAACCTCTGATATGATGGAGGTTCCTCCCTGACCACAGCTAAATAAAAACAGTCTGTAAAAACCGCAATGAAATTTGATTTTCTTTGCCCGTTTTATTTATTAATTTAATTGTTCAGTCATGTTTTTTGCGAATTAATTCTTCATTTAAAGGCAGCAGTGTATTCCAGAGTTTCTCTACCACTGAATAGGTGAGGTGGGTCACCCCGCCTTAAAGGGAAGGTTCAGTGATATTAGAGGCCTCTCCTATTTATCACTAACCATGTCCACCTTTATAACATTCAAATTTTTCTTAAATCAGAGATGTTGTCTCTGAGAAATCAACACCAGTCTCCTGTTAGCATTTGTTAGCAATGCTAGCGCAAGTCAATGGGGTCCCATTCAAGTTCTTTGAACAAGTTCTAGCACATATTCTTGCTATTACTACAGCTATGGAAGTATATGGAATGGCTTGCATGTGATTTTAAGAGTTATGGCTTCATACCCCATTGACTTGTGCTAGCACTGCTAACAAATGATAAGGAGGTGGGTAGGCTATTTCACAGAAATGCAAGCTCTAATGTAAAAACTTTTGGAACATTCTAAGAGCGGGCTTGATTAGTGATTAATAGGGTAGGCTTATAAAATCGCTGAACCTTCCCTTTAAAGAGCTGCCAACCCTTTAAGAATTGCATGATCCTGGATTTCAATGGAGACTTTTAGTGTCCCATGATGGTCTAAATGCTGTTTCACAGGCTTTCCCACCCTGACTTGGGGAAAACACTGAATACGTGTCATTTTTGGCATGACAATGGCCACATTTTAAGACACTGACTATTGGCCTTACGCCTCACGCACATTCTCCATCTGCTAAATGCTACAGGGCGCGCAAGAGCCGTCGAGTGCCTCGGCAGAGATGTAGCCGAGATGTAATTGAGCATGTTTCTATCGCAGAAACATGAACCCACACTGTACAGCGGTGCTGGAGCCGATGTCGTCGTCAGGTTTGGTGCTCGCTCGGGCCCCGCTCCTCCGCCGCCACTTTTATCTCATTTAATTATGCTGAGAGGATGACATTCGAGCAGGGTTTTTTTTTTGTACACGCTGAGATATCGCTCTGTCGTTTGGGAACATCAGCGGGCACGCCATGACCCCCCCGCCATCCCTCCCCTCCCCTTCCCACAGCAATACACAGACTCATCTCTCCATCTTCCCCCTTTCATTCATTGGTTAATTACATTACCCATCTCTCCCCTGGCCTCGGCAGTGTGTGCGGAACAGCTGGGGTTGTTCCTGGAGCACAGATACTGGGAAGCATAAATCAAAAACCCCTCCTGCCGCCATTGATTGAGACAGAGAAGGGAAGGGCAATGGCTCCCCTCGTCTTCCTCCTCTCCTCTCTTTAGGACCTCGTTCATGCAAATAGAACCGTCCGAAGGCGGAGAGGGAGTTCGAGTGTGTCCACATTGTCCTTGGTTTCGTTATTCGTATCTGAACGCGGCCGCAAGTGAAACGTCCGCGTCCACATTCCCGCCCGGTGACAGATTGTGTTTTTTCCCATTTGGGTTTTTCCAACTGTCCTGACCATGACCATGCTGAACGCCCCAAAGCTGCTCGTCCTCTTGTTGTGCAGCTGGCGAGGGGGAGGCTGCAAGGATATCAGTTCAACTAGAAAAACTGGAGTCCTCCACACCCTGCTACCGCCCTGGATGAGACAGCTGAAGGAGAAAACACTAGCATTCGACCAGTAAGGTCGATTTGATACAGATATTTTTGGATTGAGGCAGCCAATAGCCCATTGTTTGTGCCGATATTCAATATCTTTAAAGCAATATTCCACTTAGTTTTAACATGGGGGTTATTTGGCACTTGACCACCATGACAACCAGAATATAAACTACTCACCAAGATTGGATGCAGCTGGACGAGTTTGTAGCATTCAGATTTTTACTTCCCATTCATTTGAATAGGCTGAAAACTGACATTTAGCACGTTGGTGAACAAATTCAACAACATATCCAACTTTAAAGACAATAAAGCATCCTGGGTCCGTCCTCTTTTTGCATTTTTATTCTTGGTTTACACTAAAATTAGTATTTAAAAATAAAAGTAGATCCGGTCTCCCAAACAGGAACTATCTCTCCTAAATGGTATCCCTCCGCTATGTTCTCTTCTGTTAATAAATATGCTATTTGGCAAAATTATGTTAGAAAACATTGGACCCACAGTCAATTGAAAATCACAGCAGCAGGATCTGTTGTTGAATCTGTTCACGAATGTGTTAAATGTCAGTTTTCCATGGTCTTGAATGAATGGGAAGTAAAAATCTGGGGCCGGATTCACCAATGTGTTCTTACAGTAAGATAGATCTTAAGAAATGACATGAGGAAATTTTAGGAAATTCTTAAGAAGGCTCTTAAGTGCAATTCCTCAATATTTTCTTAGTAACAGTCTCATTTCTTATGAATTTCTTTCATTTTCCTACTTAAGAACTTCTCAAAAGGGCCTGAATTAATTCTGGTTAATAAACTTTAGGCTTACTACCATTGAGGCTAGGAGACAAGGTTAGGAGGCAATCCAAAGTGTTTCCATAGGGCAAAATTAGGGCAACTAGAGCAAAGATTTAAACATTGGTTGCTGTTGGTAACTGTAAAATTTGCTAGCTTATTTTCAATAAACATGAGACAGAGGCCTACTTGGCCCTACACCAAATAAAGCTTTACAATAAATGTTAATCTTAATGTTAGGTGTAGGGGAACTTATGAAGACTTTGAACTATAACCTACTTGTCTAAAATGTGTTTAAATATATGATATTAGAGGCTTACCTTTTCACTGTAGGAATTTTAAGACAGGTGAAGGGCTGTCTTAAAGTTAAGAAAAAAATCAAGAACAAATTTGAGAACTTTCATTTCAAGAATACCATTTATTCATAAGTTTTTTCTTAGGAAGAAACAAGAAGAAAGTTAAGAAAATATATAAGAACTGTTTTTGAGAATAGCATTTTTTTTCTTAATAAGACTAAAGTTAAGAAAAAAATGCCATTTGAGAAGATTTTTATTCGTGAATCCGGCCCCTGAACGCTACAAACTTGTCCAGCTGCATCCGATCTTGGTGATTAGTTTATATTCTGGTTTTCATGGTGGTCAAGTGCCGAATAACTCCCATGTTAAAACTAAGTGGAATATTGCTTTAAATTACACTATTTTCGAAAATATTCCGAAAACGTACAAGCATTAAGTGTTTCCCCCAGAATTTTAGTACCATCCTGATATATTGGCAAGCCCTAACCCCAGAAAATACATCACCACCCTCAGGCAAACACTATGGAAGTATTTGTGGATATAAAATTTTGTGTTATTTTCCGCCACGAAACCCATTTGACCTTGGCATGTAGTATAACAACAGAGAATCAGAGAAGACGCTCACTTTTCCCAGTTTGGTAGCATATTTCATATTTTTTCCCAAGTGGGCTGGTATGTTTTTTTTCCTCAAAGAAGCAGATGTGTGGCTAAGTTTTAACAGCTGGCCTAGTGACCTTCTTGGATATGTTGGCTAGTACATGATTGGAGTGCGGTGCACCACAGCTGTTTCATTTGCCATCTTTAGTGGCTAGGAGTGATGCAGACTAATCCCATTCAAACCAATTCTAACATCCATCTGGTCGGATGGCCTCCAGTTGTTCTTGTGTTTTATTTATGTTTAAGTAAACCGTTACAGTCCCAAAGCGTCCACATATTTAAATTGTGCCTTTGGAACTTTGAATGTGGAACGACCTGCCTGAGGAGGTTAGGCTGGCTAAATCAGTAGCATCTTTTTTCACCTCCTGCAACTCACTTTTATGGAGTGAATTTTAATTGTTTTTGAAATCATGTTTGTTGTTAACTTTTGTAGTTTCTTACCTTGCTTTCATAGGTAGCAGTAGTAGTAGTAGGACTACCAGTAGTAGCAGTAGTAGCGGTAGTAGCGGTAGTAGTAGTAGTAATAGTAGTGGCAGTAGTAATAGCAGTAGTAGTAGTAGCAGTAGTAGTAGTAATAGTAGCAGTAGTAGTAACAGTAGTAGAGGTAGTAGTAGTAATAATAGTAGTGCCAGTAGTAGTAGCAGTAGTAGTAATAGTAGTAATAGTAGTAGTAGTAGTAGTAATAGTAGTAACAGTAGTAGTAGTAGTAGTAGCAGTAGTAGTAATAGTAGTAGTAGTAGTAGTAGTAGTAATAGTAGTAACAGTAGTAGTAGTAGTAGTAGTAGTAGCAGTAGTAATAGTAGCAATAGTAGTAGTGGTAGTAGTAGTAGTAATAGTAATAGTAGTAGTAGTAGCAGTAGTAATAGTAGTAATAGTAGTAATAGTAGTAGTAGTAGTAATAGTAGGAGTAATAGTAGTAGTAGTAGCAGTAGTAATAGTAGTAATAGTCGTAGTAGTAGTAGTAGTAGTAATAGTAATAGTAGCAGTAGTAATAGTAGTAATAGTAGTAGTAGTAGTAATAGTAGGAGTAATAGTAGTAGTAGTAACAGTAGTAATAGTAGTAATAGTCATAGTAGTAGTAGTAGTAGTAGTAGTAATAGTAATAGTAGTAGTAGTAGCAGTAGTAATAGTAGTAATAGTAGTAATAGTAGTAGTAGTAGTAGTAATAGTAATAGTAGTAGTAGTAGCAGTAGTAATAGTAGTAATAGTAGTAATAGTAGTAGTAGTAGTAGTAGTAATAGTAATAGTAGTAGTAGTAGCAGTAGTAATAGTAGTAATAGTAGTAGTAGTAGTAGTAGTAGTAGTAATAGTAATAGTAGTAGTAGTAGCAGTAGTAATAGTAGTAATAGTAGTAGTTGTAGTAGTAGTAGTAGTAATAGTAATAGTAGCAGTAGTAGCAGTAGTAATAGTAGTAATAGTAGTAATAGTAGTAGTAGTAGTAGTAGTAGTAATTGCATTAGCAGTTACAGTGTTGGTAGTAGTATTATTAGTAGTAAACATTTTGCACATTGTAACTTGCTCTCCTTCCAGTTCCAGTCCTTGCAGCTCCCCAGCTGGGATGTTTTCCAGTGAGTAACAGGCCTGTGGTCACATGGCCGGGTGGCCGGGGGGGGGGCGGGGGGGGGGGGCGGGGGAGCAGGGAAGGGAAACAGAGGGGAAAATCACATGTTCCCAGGAATGTCAGGCTCTGTTGTGAGCGAGCAGTAGGAAGCTCACAGCCATCAGCATGAAAACAGCGGAGGAGCCGAGCTAATCTCGGATGGATTTGGACAGGCCTTGTTTCAGGATTGGTTACCCTCGCTTAACAAGGGAGCAGCCAAGTGGCTACAGCAATAAACAGGTAGTAAAAGTAACGGTGTCAATGAAATGGTTAATCAGCGGTTTATTTGAATCAGAATTACATTTCACATGTGGGGGCAGGGGGGTGGTAGTGTGAAGTAGGGAACAATATGGATGGTTATATATATGGGTTTTTGAAAGTCGATAACAATACCAATATTTTTGGGTTAATGCTGCTAATATCCGATATTTTGTGGGTTATTTAGGATAACCCAGGATGATCATAATAATAAAATTTAAATTATTTAATTAATGAAAATGATAAAATTATGCTGATGAAACAAAGAAAATAGTATGTTTATCAATAAAAAAGTGGGAGACAGGACTTTGATAAAGCAGATTCTGCCAATACATAAAAAAGGAGTCTCGCACTTTTTTAGCCTATTCACAATTATTGGTAAACATACTATTTGCTGTGTTCCATATGCATACATTTCCTCCGATTGGATTTCGTTGTTACACCTGTTCAAACTGAAAGGTTTAATAAACATAAAGAAAGAGATTCGCTTAACCACATACTGTATATACAGTATATTGCCAGAATCTGCTTTGTTCGCTGCCTTTTTTGTGCTAGAAGTGTGATTTTCAGACCTGTTCCTCCATACAATGGCAGTGAATGGAGAGAGAAGAAAACGCAATTCTCCAATTGCCTCTCACAGAGCCTCGGAGCAACAGATTACAGGGAATCGCCGATTTTGGGGTTATATCATGTCCAGGATGCTACACAACTCAAGGTACCACCAAAGTTCGACATCACTTTAAAAAGCTGTTTTCCAGTGTTTGGGATAATTGCTGATAGGAGTAGGAGAGGTCCCTGACCGCTTCACTGCATCCATTAAAGCCACGTTAGGCCCCGATATGCTGTAGTTTGCCTTCAGCCTGTACAGATCCAGCTGTAAACCACACGGTGTACAGAGGAGCCAAACCACGACTCTGTGATCTCCATATAGAACTGGACCACTGTTGCCTCTGGCTGGCTGAAATTCCCTGTAGTAACCGCAGGAAGAAAATCCTAATTGACAATTTTACACCAGATCCTCCCCTCCTCCCTTATTCATTTCCTATCATTAGCTCATGATGGGCTTTAACTGTATTCCATCGCTTTATTAAAATTACTCACACATTTTCTCCTCTTCCCCTATCGCCGTTAACCCCCACCCCCCCCACCCCACCCCACCCCCCACACACACACCCTTCCCCCGCTGCGCTTCAAGTGCCCTTGCCATGCTAGTCTTTGAGGAGCACGGTGAATTGGTTGTATAATTGTCTGTTACGTAACAGAGTGAATTAGGCAGGAGATATGTTTAAAATGAGGGCACAGATTGGTGGCGGCGAAGAATACTGTGTTCTAGCTTTTGCCTCGCAGAACAAAGGGGGAGGAGAATTAGTCTGTACATGTGTGTGTGTGTGTCTCTGTGTGTGTGTGTGTGCACGATAACAACAGGGAGGGATGGAGAGGGAAAGACAGAAACAGAGAAAACTGGTGGACAACAGAGGGATAGATGCGTAGGCATGGCGTAACAGCATGAGTCACAACTGAACTGACGGACATGTGGCTTGAATCCTAAGAAGCCCCCCCCATACTGAAAATCTACTGTATATCTCAAATCTGTCATGCTAAACCATTTAAAAGTATAGTAATCTGCAAGATCGCCAAGTCTCCATCTTTGTGTTTCTGCACTGCACTTCCCAGAGATCACCTGTCAATCAAACAGTGTGGGCGGAGCTTGGATTTTCTGTTGATGCAGTTTGAGTTTCTGTAGGTGGCGCTCTTCTCTCTGTCTATTCAGCCATGGCGGCTATCGCTGCTCATGCTAACTACCCAGTTTCTTCTTCTTCTGTTTATTCCAAACAAACCGTAAACGTAAAACGCATCACTTCCTGCGTGGCAGGAGAGACCTACCAGACACCAGGTGTTTAGAACAGCTAATGTAAAAGCTTTCATGAACTGGATATAGGTTGAATCACTATTGTGTTGTATCAAAAACGGACATTTATTAATATGAAAATGTCACGCATTATTACTTTAAATTTAAGATAAATGGCCATCAAAAGTGATTGTGATTAACGTATTCTGTGCATGTGCTGTGAGACAAAACTCTGAGGCATACAGTATGTTGTGAGTAGTATTGTCAATACGTACAACAGAGGACACAGTGCACAGTGCAATATTGCGACGGGAGAGCAGCAAAACGCACATTTATTTATATGAACACGTCACAGATTATTACTTTAACACCCCGCCGAGGAACAGCTCACATTTGATTGCATTTTCTGTCAAATATGAGTCATAAAAGCGCATAAAAATAGCACATATGACAAGAGTCGTAAAACGATACAAGGATTTTTAGTTGTAATTTGCTGATGGGGGGTGGGGGGGGTGGGGGGGGGGGGTTGAGGGAAGGTTAGGCTATTTCATCCCGACCGTACAGTGATTGCAAGGCCATAGGGGACAAGCAGTAAGGGCTCTCGACAGTCTAATCAGCGGCGAGCGTTGGTTTTTGTCACACAGCACAGCTCAGCGGAGAAGCACACTGATGAATAAAGGAATTGTGTTGATTTCTCTCAAAAGAAACACCTCGCAACGCAAGTCCTGTGTGTTTTCGGTTGCGTGGCTCAGACGTGTCACCAGATGTTGACTCATCTGTGCCGCTTCTGGCCGCCGCGGCCGGGGGGAAACGATGACGACGACGGCGCTGCCGATCCGTTGTTGTGAATGAACCCAGGGACCGACCGAGGCGGTGACCTCAAAGAGAGGCGGCCGTCTTCGCTCCGAAAAAGTCAGGAATGTGGAGAATGTTTCATCTCCGCAGCAGCGCCTGAGAAAACAGCCGACGGAGGGAGATGAGAGGCGAGTGGAGAGAGGTGAGGGTTGCAGATTAGGGTTTAGACTGATATGTGTTTTGGGAAGCCGATACTGATCCGGTAGTTTTTGGATTGATAGCCCCTTCTTTTGTGCCAAAATTCAAAAACTGTAAATCATGTAACAATAACCGTGCTGTTCCCCGTGAATTATGCAATCCCCCTCTAGGCCAATCAGTAACAAATGCGTCACCTTGTGAGACAGGAATAACTGAAGACCTTTTGAAATGTACGATCATTCACAGATTACAAGAAAATATAAAAGAAGAAGTGATAGTATACAAGTGTGCAGGAAAGGCCAAGGAGATTCAGAAGAGTTTATCATGTGGTTTACAGCTGTGTTGCAAGAAATCAGATTGTGCAAACCAAAAGGAGGCAAACAAATAAGCAATACTTGTAGTACTCCCTTATTTCTACTGTCTGACTAGCATAGAGGTGTCATCTTGTATATCAGAGGACAGGCAGCTTAATGCTTCCTTGTAGCTGGTCTGGTTTTAATGATTATGTAGTTAAATTTGGGTGGGAAAAGTTAACCGGGAGCTAAAAACAACAAATTATACAAATGTGAATAAGGTCAAAGTTTTAGTGGAACAATGCAAATGTGTGGCAACATATTAATTGACTGTACAAATGATGCAGTCACCACTTAGACCAATCAGTAAATAAATGAAAAAGCCTCAGGGGGGAAAACTAGTTTTAAAGAACCTGAAAATGGTGGAAAATCCAATATGGGGTACATTGATGGTCCTGGAGGCAAATCTGTAGAGCAAAGATCGCTGGATATGTGGACCAAAGTTCATGTCATTCAAACTTTTGGTGTGGGCGATATGACTTTTTTTTTCTAAAATTGCCCACACCAGACATAAGCAGCATTCACTGCTTTCGTTTTCAACACTATGTATAATGAATGTCTTACCTGATGTATCTCTGCTGGTATAAATGGGAAATTACACCCAACCAATGTTTGAGGGAAAAGAATCATACTATGCTTGTTGCAGATATTGTGCATGATGGACAGACAGACAAATAGAGACCAATTCATAGTCCCCCCATCATGAAATCCAAAACATTACAAAGATTCAGTGTCCAGTGTCTCTCAGAATTGTATTTTTGTCAGGGTGGAAAAGCCTCTGAAACAGCATATAGACCGCATGGGACACTAAAACTCTGCATTAAAACCCAGACTAATGAAATTCTTTTAAGTGGGTTAGAGCCTCCTTAAAGAAATACACCAGGTTTTTGTGTCCCCAGCAGATCATCATCTGGTGCTCCATGCTAACACTTCAGCATATACTATGTTGAGTGACAGTCGGCATCGAGTGGTCCTGTCCACCATGGTGAGGAGGTAAGTGAAACCGTGGGAGGGGGGAAGGGGGCCCACCAGGTCCACGTTGACGTGGTCGAACCTCCTTTCGGGCACCGGGAACTGCACCAGGGGGGCTTTGGTGTGGCGGTGCACTTTAGAGCGCTGCAGGTGCCAGCCCAGTCTCTCACGTCTTTCTTGAGCCCGTGCCAGACGAACCTGGCCGCCACCAACTTTATAGATGGCTTTTCGCCCAGGTGGGAGAGGCCATGGACGGCATCGAACACACACCGTCTCCACCCAGAGGGAACGACGGGCCGGGGCTGACCCAAGGAGACGTCGCACAGGAGTGTGGTGCCGGCGTCGGCGAAAACCACGTCCTCCAGCTGCAGCCCTGTGACAGCCGTCCTGTAAGCCTGCACGTCTGGGTCGGCGGCCTGATCAGCTGCCATGCGAGCGTAGTCAAGTCCCAAGTGAATGGCCCCCACGATGGCCCGGGAGAGGCAGTCGGCGACGAGGTTGGTTTTGCCAGCGACATGCCATATGACCGTGGTGAACTCCGAAATGTAGGAGAGCTGCCGCTGTTGGCGGGCGGACCACGGTTCGGCCACCTTAGCCATGGCGAATGTCAGCGGTTTGTGGTCCACAAAAGCCGGGAACTGGCGGCCCTCCAGCAGGAAACGGAAATGTCGAATGGCGAGGAAGAGGCCGAGGAGCTCCCGATCGAAGGTGCTGTACTTCCGTTCACTGGGGCATAACTTGCGGCTGAAGAAAGCGAGCGGTTGCCAGGCACCGCCCAGCCACTGCTCGTGCACCACGCCGACGGCATAATCCGAAGCGTCCGTGGTAATGGCGATCGGGGCCGTGGGAGACGGGTGCCGCCGTTTTGGGGACGTCCAGCGGGTGGACAGGCACCTGGTGGTATCCACGAACGAGGTCCACTTTGGAAAAGATGACTTTCCCCGCCAGGTGGGCGGAAAAGTCCTGGATGTGCGGAACCGGGTAGCGGTCCGGCGTCGACACGTTGTTGAGACGGCGGTAATCGCCGCACGGGCGCCACCTGCCGTTGGGCTTCGGGGCGATGTGGAGGGGTGAAGCCCACGGGCTGTTGGAGCGGCGAATGATGCCGAGGCGCTCCGTCCTGGCAATGGCCTCGACCCGGCCAAGCCGGGCGTAGACCGGGGGGCCGGTGGTGGCGATGTCCGCCGAAACACAGCGCCATGTACCTCGTGCCGTAGGTGCGGATGGGGCTGCCATTAGCGGCTACCATGAACAGCAGCCTGCCTGCTCGGCCAACGCTCAGGGCCACTACTGAGCGCCGGCCCTGGCATTTCCCGCCACGCCGAAGTTGCATGGCGATCGGCCCTGCTTGGCTTTGGGCCCAAACTTTGCGTGGTAAAAACACAGGCCGGGGTCCTGCTGCCGACGAGGAGCTGTTGCTACGGCGGCGACCGTTGTGCCTCCAGGCAGTGGTGAAAGAGCTGGGGCAGGAAGCAGCGCGGCCGCGCAGTGTTGTTGACCAGCCAGGAAAAATGTATCAGCCTCCCCGGCCAGAGCACGGCAGTCAGTGATGGCGGTGTTGGCCAGGGCAGCCCGTACCTGGGAAGGCAGCTGTCACAGGAACAGGTGGACGAAGAGGAAATCGGGTTTGTGCCCACCCAGGAGATCCAGCATCCTGTCCATGAGCTCAGACGGCTTGCTGTCGCCGAGGCCTTGCAGAGAGAAGAGCCGGCTAGCCCGCTTGGCGTTGGAAAGTTCAAAAGCTCTCAACAGGTGGGCTTTGAGTGTCTCATATTTATCCTGCAGCGGGGGAGTTTTGAGGAGGTTCACCACTCGGGATGCAGTTGAACTCCCGAGGGCCGACACCACATAAAAGTATCTTGTGGCGTCCGTGGTGATTTCCCGAAGCGTGAACTGCGCTTCCGTCTGGGCGAACCAGGTAGTTTGAGGGAAACTGCGTTAGTCGCCATGTTAGTGAAGAGTTGTCACTGGAAACGTCCAGCAGACAAACGTCGGGGTCACCAGTGTAGAAGTGGCAGGAAAGTTGAGACAGACAACTTCTCTCGTTGACTACATCAACTCGTGTGTCATTTATTTTAACCACAGAGCAAAACAATTTACTTCGCGCTCAAAAACACAACATACGTCGAGCAGACGTCAGACTTTCTTAAAGGGACCGCGTCTCCTTAACCCCAAGAAGCACACAATATAACTGCGTGTGTTAAACATACCCAAACCACAGATTATGGTGAATGTCTATAGAGTCCGCTACAGTAGAGTAGTAGAGTTGACTAATAGGACAATCTCCCAAAAACTTGTGTAGGCTATTCCTTAAAGGCAGGGTGAGGCAGGTTTCATTGCAGACTGTTGAGTAAAATCCTCCCACTCCACACTGGAATGAGTTCTGTGGTCAGACATCTGAAATAAAAGAATAATATTGAAACATATTCACTAGCTGTGGTCAGGGAGGAACCGCCATCATACTGGACAACACAGACTGTTCTGATTTTTGATTTTTGATAAAAGGCCAATATCGACCAGCTGTACCACCAAACTGATATATCGGTCTAACCCCTCTACAGTTATCTATGTCCTGTGTCCACCTTGTTTGTGTTCCGAGACAGTAACAAGTCGTACCCCGCCCCGCCCCCCCCCCCCCCCCCCCAACCCCCAGCATAGTCCTGAGGAACAAAATGTCTCATGCTAACTGAACACAAGGCTGATAAGGCCCTGGATCTGTGTGCGAAGAAATTCATTCCTCTGGTCTATTACTCCTCCAGCTTCAAAACAAATTCCTGTAAATCCCGGTGTCATCGCAGTTAAATGGCAAACAAGCACCCAGCGTGTAGTCAGCAGACCAGACACACACTCATGAGGCCCCGCCTGGGGAACTCAGTATCATCTATTAACTTCTTAAACTCATTTTTATAGACTTGCTTTTCTGTAATTGTTTAAAATTTTGTAATTTAATCTTGTGTTGTTTCTTATTTTCCTTATTTTCCCAGCTTTCCATAGTAAAAAACAAACATTCTGTGGGTCACCTGTCAAAAATCTACAGTTACAGAGGTTTTTTTGTTGTTGTTTTTTTTGCAATATTCTACAGCTTTTAAAAATAATGTAAAATATACTTTTTCATGAAATGGAGACAGAACATTTTCAGATACCATCTTAAATCAATTATTTATTTTGATGTATCAATAAATCCACCAACAGAAATACAATATCCTTACATATAACTAACTTGTTGTCTAATAAATAAAATAATAATAATAAAAACTGGGAATGCTTTTAAAATTGAGAAAAAACAGAATAGACAAACAGCATAACCTGTCAGAAAAATTCATGATGATTCATGTTAACAAATCAACTACATTTGAGTAAACGAAAGGTGAAAAACAAACACATTCAAGTAAATTAAACAACTGCATAGCCATATTACAAAGAGAAGGATACAGGCGCAAATATGGAAATGCAGTAGTTATTTAACCCATAGATCATGGTTAAAAATTCTTAAGCCGTGCCCTGTATAAACTAGTAAAGATTGATATTTTAATCAACTACAGCTACTGTCATAGTTAACATAGATCAAGTATGACAACATCCACCATACCCCAACTGCTTAACCCTCAGTCAAATGTGTTTTAATGCAAAAAGAAACACTTTTAAACTGTATACACCAAAGATCCTTTAGCCAGTGAAGCAGAAAACTGGACATAAAACACTGAAATAGCATATGGATCAGCTGAGCCCTGTAGAAGATAAAGTGTGACTTACTGTCTGTTGGTGGTGAAAACATGGCAGTATTATATAGGCCTAGTAGAAGGGGAATCGTTTTCGTGCTTTTCAAAATGGCGCATAAAGTTTACAGGTGCTGCCATATTGCTTCATGGAGCTGTTTATGGGCCCGAAAGTTGCCTGAGCTGTGAGGTAGTATTCAACAGTGGAACTGAACTTGCTGCCGGTCCTACTGATCTTGCTAGTCATTATGTATAGCTGTTTTCTCAACGCTAGATTCTCCACTATTCACTTACACTGGTTAGGTAAGCATTGAATTAACTGATAATGATAGCTACATCGATGGCGGTGTGTCTGTCCAACTGCTGACAATCGTCGCAGTTACCTCGCAGTTACCTCGCAGTTACTTGTGCAATGTTGTCTGTTTATTAATTTTAAAACCAAATGCTCAATATATGGGATTCTTTATCTGGGCAATTACATTTTAAACACGGCTATACATCAAATCTGTGGATTTGGGAAGATCCAGCACTCCAAAAACAGAGAAATATGCTTTCCTTGAAATCGTCTTCTCAACAAAGAATCTGCAAGTGATTTGGCTACCTTGGGACTCCTTGCGGGTGCTCTGTGGAGGTCTGTGGCCTGTGGGTGGGAGCCGGGCGACGGTTGTCGGTTATCGCCTTTTTGCAACTGGGCCGCAGGTAATCATTCTATTTCTCGTCCACGGATGTGAAGCTTACCAAGGTGGAAAGACTGATTGTCTGTATTGTTGATGCTCGTTTCGAGCGCACTGCTGGACAATAAAAACTGCTTCGTTTATTTTGTTACCGGAATTCAAAATGCCTTCGTTGGGCCTACTCTTCCTGTTAATGGTACTAACCAGGCTGGACATTAAGGAATTAGACATCTCCCTCTCTCAATCACGGGAAGTGCAGATCAGCACTGGATGTATTCCCCTCTGTCGATTTGGAACAGAAACTGATTCCGCTATATTTTTAATGTGAATATGTACATTTGTATATTTGTAATACAGAATGAGAGACACATCAAGGCTACTTACACCTGTGGGTTTTATCTAGGGCTGCACGATATATCGTTTCAGCATCGTCATCGCGATGTGCGCATGCGCAATAGTCACATCGCAGGACGTGCGATGTCAAGTAAGGCAAATTAACTCAAACACGTCATGCTACAACTTTTTTGCTGCTTGATACAAAAGGAAAACTCGCTCGGTTCTCATTTTCCATGACTAATCTACAAGAGAATTCTGTCTGATATAACATAATTACAGCTTTCGCGGCTCCGAACCGTAGTTGGGAAGCCTCTGGTGTTGTGCTAGCCTATTTTAGCTTAGCCCGGCTCGTAGCTGGTAACAAGCTTTTTACTAAGAGTCTGGACCAACTCTGCAGTGGAGAACTGGCACTTTATTTCAGTACAGCAGCGAACATAATGCACGGCCTCTCTGTGACGCTCTAAGCTCTTTTCCCGCTAACTATGGTAACTTTACTCACTTAGCATCCTGCAACTCACTCTGGCTGCGGCTAAAAACACACTCACTTCCTACTACGTCACCCGTGCAGGTTACCCACAAGGCCACCTTCTTAAAGGGGCAAGGCTTGATAGAGCTATTCAAGTCATTTGGTGAAAATTCCTGTATTTTTTCATATCGCAATATATATCGCAGAAAAAAAAATATTGCAATGTCAGTTTTTTCCAATATCGTGCAGCCCTAGTTTTATCTGACATTTTTTCTACACATTTCTGACAGTATGGAGCCGGGCTTAGCCTATATAGGCACGTGAATTATCTTCATCCATTATTTCTGCGTTGAGGATACACCTTTGTGTCCTCTGGCCACGCCTAATTGGAGCACAGAGGCGAGGAAACACGAAGGCTCCTTCATGCATCTTTTAACCATTTGGAACATCCTTAATGATAGCGGGGTGTAGTGGTGGCTAAACCAACCTAAACTCAGTTCACCCACCTTTATCCACCTTTTTAGGCTGTAAATCTTTATGGTATATCAATCTTTATGGTGTTTTACGGGGGGACAAGCATAACTGAATGCTTTTCTGAAAGTATAATTGATTTGTGTTTATATTGGTGGTTGTTTTTCCTTATGATGGTCATTAACTGGAGGTCATAGTTTACTCACCTTTTGATTTACCACTACATCACCGGTTAATGACATAATTTAAAATGATCCTTTAACATGCTCCTTTCTTCCTCCATCTCTCTCTCTCTCTCACTCTCTCTCTCTCTCTCTCTCTCTCTCTATCCCTTCTGTCTTCATTTGTGCTGGTGATCAGACATAATTGGTTTTGATCCACACTGAGTCAATGGCTTGAATCTGCTGTGCAGGGAGCAGTCAGATTGTTGGATTGCTGACTGGGTAAGTCGTGATTAGGTCCAGCGCACCGCTATGTAGTCGTGCAATGACTACAAAAAAAAAAGAAGAAAAAACCCCCCACAATACACTATATTTCTTCCCTCCACTCAACAAATTGCATGTTTCACAGCCAAGGGACATTGTAACTCACGCTTTTCCTCCTCCTCACACTCTTTCCTTCTGTCTCTTGTCTTCGTGTGTGGTGCTACTGCTGAGCCTCCGGTAATGATCCGGTCCATGAGGCTTTTATTGTGGTCATAAAGAATATCAGCCAACACACACACGCACATGCACGAGTTTGTGTTAATGTATCTTCCATTGGCTGCATGCATTTCCTTGCATTTCCTAAGCAGACTGGAGTTTTAGTTATACAAACATTTCTTGGAGGCAGAGCTGCTCTGGAGGCAGAAATAACCTCATTGATTGAGTAAAACCTCAGTGTGTAGCCAAAGAACCAGTTTTTCAGAGAATGGCAAAGAAGGAACTCTAGTCAAAATATAAATAAAACATGAATGGCAATGACTTCATTCATTCATGACCATGGCATTCGTGTACTTGGAAGGTCAGCAGGCTAACTAACTAGCTTACCTAGATAGCTATAGGCTAGTATGGCTAGTTTGAACTTGGAAGGTCAGCTAGGCTAACTAGCTAACACAGATATCTTAGTATGGCTGGAGGATTTTTCAGTTAGTAGCAAGAGCTACTCTCTTACCCTTTGTCTTTTTCACTGGGCTTCAGCTTCAGTCGCTTCAGTCTAATGTTATTTAGCCACAGGGTTGCCAGGTCAGGCAAATTTTCCAGCCAAAAGTCATTGAAAAACCCGCCCACAAAGCTCCTAAACCAGCCCAAAATATACCTGCCAGCATTTATTTTGTATTTTATTTTTTAGATTGATTGCAAAAATGAGTTTGTATTATTTTAAATAATATTTATTATTTATTATTAAATAATATTATTATTATTTATTATTATTATTATTATTATGGAGTCATACAAAAAAATAAAAAGATGTGTTCTTTACCCGTGACTAAATTTTTACACTATCCCAATTTGGCGGAAAAAACACGGACCTGACAAACCTGCTCAGCCAGAAAAGATGTGGTTCTTTGGCTCCGCCCATTGAGATTTAACTCAACCAATCAGATTATTTCTGCCTCCAGAGCAGCTCTGCCTCTGAGAAACGATTATAGAAATAAAAGTCTAATTTGCATTTCCTTACCAGTAACGCTACCCAGCAAGCATTTGATGGACAGCGATGCGCAGGAGGTGGCTAAATTGATGATATTCTAACCTAAATCTAATCCTAATTCTAATCTAAACCCTAAACTCAAATCCTAGCCCTAAACTAACCCCTTTTAGAAGGGAAGCAAAATGTCGCACACACACACACACACAAATCTCTATGCCAGTCATTGGTGTTACTATATGGTTTGTTGAAAAATGTTTGGCCAGTACAATGGCATGTTTGGACAATCACAAATGAAAAAGATGAAGATGAAAATGGGATTTGGGGTTTTGTGGTTTTACAGTAAAAAGAAAGATGACCACCAGCTGGATGGACATTATGTGTGAAGATGAGAAATGAGAGTGAGAGCCGAGCAACACCAGAGGCAGATTAAAAAAAAAAAGCAGAAATGGTGTAAAACATGAATGGTGCTGAATGTTGGTGAATGGTGTAAAGCGTAAGGAAATGCCAAAACTGTGGGTTTGTGTGAGTGAGCACTTACAGATGTGTAAAGCAGGCATGGAGAGAACTACAGCCATCTTTAAAATGTCAACTTTTCAGGAATGAAGAAAGACTGCCCTTGTTTATAGCCATGCAATTTTGAGTTCATCCAATGGGGTTTTAAAGGGTTTCATGAGCACCAACAGAATCACCAAAATTTTGTCCAAAAGACCAATATTTTTTATTAAAAAATGGGATATCAGCCAATCACTGCCATCCGCTGCAGATATGATGCAGCTCCATCTGGCAAGTGCAAAATGGATGAGAAGTTGATTTCAGCCATTCAAAGCCCAGTTCTCTACAGCTTTTATTTGAAAGACTGCAGGAATAAACACCTCAAAAACAATGCTTGGAGAACAGTTGTATCCATTGTTGGCCTTGACTGTAAGCTCTCTTTTTTCAGTTTATTTTCAATGAATGCTACCTAATTAGCAGTTGCTAGTTAGCTACTGTATGTTAAAGGAATAGTTGAAACCAAGTAATGAGGTAAATATTGGACTTTTGGACCCAAAGTGCAATCGTTTGGCTTTACGCATTTGGATTATGCTGTTTGGAGTCATTTTATGGACATTTTTTGCCCTTTTTGGAACTCTAAAGAGACGGCCTCCATCCACTCCAGTTGTTTTGGAGAAGGCTGGACTGAAGCTGCACCAGCTAGCTCACTGTGTATTGATATTGACATCCAACTTCACTACTGTTTCAACTGACATGAGGGTGAGTAGATAATGACACAATTTTCAACTATTCCTTTAACTCATCAAAACAATGTAATGTTATGAAAAGCAGCCAAATACATGATTTAAACAGCTTATCCGAAACTTTGTAGCTGCAGATCGCTACACAGATGCAATCGGATCAGAATAGAGCGACACATCAGCCAAGTGGCTCCCAGTGTGAACAACAGTCAGAGCTCTTCAACACCACATCTCAGAAGAACTAATGCACACATTTTCTATCTATTCACACACTGTTTATGCATTATATTTACACTTCTGGCAAGCATGAAAACCCATATTGTTCGAACTGTAATTTTCACCTGACAACAGCGATACGTGTGTGTCTTCTCTCTCTCTCTCTCTCTCTCTCACTCTCTCTCTCTCTCTCTCTCTATCACACACACCCCCACGCACAATAAAACCCGCCAATACATAGATACACACTGAGAGGCTGGAAAAGAGAGGAGAACTAATCCCGGGTCCCCATGGGAGCAGATGTCACCGGCACAAACAAGCGACAGATTGCCTCAGCCCACGGCCAGGCTGAAGGTGCTCTGCAGAGCGGAGGGAGGTCATTACTGTTGGCCCTGCTGCACAGGAGGAAACAGAGAGGAGGAGAGAGGAGGCTGCAGGGCACAACACACCACTCAGGCACTCTCTTCTGCTGGCCTTCTTCCTCCACTAAAATGCAGCAGGTCACATTTGATCTGAAGCCTCTTACCGAGAGGAGGTTTTTTTTTTTTTTTTTGTAACCTGCAGCAGATCAACTGTGTGCCACTTAGTTGCTGAGGCATGAAATAACATGGATGGAGAACTCAGGAGGGAGATTTTGCAAATTTGAAAAAAAACCCAACACAACAAAAAAAACGATGTCCAGCTGGACACATAAATGCCTCTGAAAAGTCAATGAGTTCTTGAATGGAGCCTGAATGATTAAGTACAGTACTGTCTCACAACGCATTTGTAATGATGACAAATTGTATAGATGCAAATGATTATCATTTTATTTGAATGTGATCTCTAGTTGATCAGCAACCCTCTGGGGTCACATAATGCTAACTAGCTAACCAAGGCTAACGGTAATTTCTGTGCTGCTAGCATTTTGTGACCGAGTTAAAGTTTAATATTCACAATAATACAGCCTTTACTTCTATGTTGGGTGAACATAAATGAGTAAGATGATATGTCAACATCTCAACAATACTGATGGCGCCTTGCGCTGCTATTGGCTTTCAAAGTAAATTTTGTGGTTTGGGCATCTGACCAGATGAGGTAAACTTTACAGTGGGAGGGCTTTGTTCTCAGCTGTCAATCAGCTGTGAGCCGGGTGGGTGGTGGAGGGAGGGGGGCTAAGTGTGTTCATCTTCCTTCCTTCAAACTAACCCACTGTGGCTTTAACTATAGGCTTTTACTGCTCAATAAAGAACAGACATGATTTGTAGAAAATTATTTTTACTACACTGTGATGAAGTTTGATAGTGTACAGATATAGTCAAGTGTGTGAACCGGTGGTGGAACGAGTCCTAGAATGTCCTACCCAAGTAGAAGCACTGTTACTCTGCTGATATTTTACTTAAGCAGAAGTAAAAGTACTGTAAAAATCTACTAAGAAGCTCATTAAAAGTTACTGAGTTACTTTTTAGAAAGGAGAATGATGTGATCTTGCAATTCTAATAGGACGCGAGGACAGAGTTCAAACTAGATTCTTTTAATTGGAAAAATTAGAAATTACAAAATAAAGTGAAATTATAAATAAAGCCAGATTACTCTTATCACTGTGAATGGCTTTTCTCACTATGAATAACAAATAAATTTGTACTCTGTAATGGATATGATTTAAAATGTAGCTAAGTACAATACTTCAGCAAAAACTAACTCAAGCAAAAGTAACATTATTGACTCAAAAAAGTAACAAGCACACAAAAAAAACTACTCAATTACACTAACTTGAGTAAATGTAATTAGTTATTTCCACCCTTGGTGTGAACTGAGCTGAATCTGGCCCTTGAAGACGATGGCACCATGGTAAAAACTCACTTAACTTCTCAATACAGATTAATTTCTCAAGAAGTTAACCTATCGTTTATAGAAAACCTACCTCATGTGATCATGTTTCATTCTTGTTAGATCCCCACAATTACTTCATTGAATTTATGAATGGCAGCTAAGTCTCCTCAAGCTTTGAGTGGCGACGGCCTTGACAGTTGCTTGCAGACATTTTCCTTCGCTGCCGGACTCTCTGGCAGCTTGTTGCGGCCCAATCACAACCGAGCTAGACAAGGCCGAGACCCACTACCCCCAAACCTCCCCGACATCAAACATTACACAGGGAGAGACTCAAAGCATGAAAAAAAACGGCCTTCATCAACTCAAGGTTTAAGAGCGCAGCAATATCGAAGGATATGGAAAGAGTTTTCCCTCCCCCAGAGGACAACTCGTCTCAGCTACATAATTAACTTTGGGTGTTGAGAGAAAAGGGGGACGGGTGTTCCCATGGGAGGCAGGCTGTTTTGTGTTTTGACTGAGAACAAACAGAAGCCAGCAGACATCTCAATCCACCAGGCTTCTGTCCACCAAGCCTGTTTGTTAACCTCAATACAGGGGAACACATCAGCCTTCCAGCCAACATTTACTCCCTTTATAGGTTGCCTCATCTGCATTCGTAGCGCCAAACAGGATCCTATGTACCGAAAAGGAAATTTAAAGGCATACTGAGCAGGATTTTCCTCCTTGAAATACTGTAGTATAAACTCATCCAAAACTTATCCAACTCAATCATCACTGGTAGTCTGTGACTGTGTGTCTGCAGAGAGCCTGCCTTCTGCCTGGATTTTCTTTTTTCTGAATGTTTGGGACATTTCTGGGCATCAACCTTTTGGCAATGGGTGTGTTCGCCTGCAACCAAGTCGTTTTATAAAAGCCACGCTGGCTAGCGGTCCTGAACACTAATACAGAGTAACTGAGTTCTGGTCAGAGCGAGTGTGTGTCGTGAGCTGGCAGCTAGCTACCGTTGTTAGCGTAGCTTGGTTGTAGTAGAAAAGCTGATATAGCTAGCTAGCTAGCTAAGCTAACCAGCACCTACCTGACTTAACAGAAAACAGGCCAACTTGTCGCGTCACTCTTCTTCCCCATCCTCTCCTTCAACACTTGCCAACAGGTGAAAGCCAAACCCAGATTCACTCTTGTTTTGGAACGAGCCTTGTCTGCTTGGCGTTTCGCCATGCTGTACTTTTTTTTGTTACTTTTTTACTGTTTTGTATCGTTCTGGCCTAGGGAGCTAGGGAGGAGGGGTCAAAGTTGTGTTTACAAGCCACAACCGGCAAAATCCTACTCAATATGCCTTTAAATGTGTTATGTGTATCGTTTTAACATCAATAAGTCATTACCACATTAATTTTGAGACATTAGTATAATTAACCATCGCAGAGAAGATTAGCAGCCTGTACTGGCCTCTACACTGCATTTTACATCATGTGTCAGATTTGGTGGGAAATCTTGCTTTACGGCACAAAACAGGAAGAGAGCACTGTTCTTCCAGCGTAAATGGAGCTAAAGCTTTCAGAGTTTCTGGTAATGGCAGATGGTCGAAGGAGAGAAATGCCAATGGAAAAATCAGTAAAGACTAAGATGCCAGGGAAGGGGAGGGGGGCACAAGCAACGGGGGTTATGGGAAATGTGGTCTCGCTTGGATGAGACAAAGGCTATCGATCATCTCCACCACATGCTCATTTGTTTACAGTAATTATACCAAGGTATCACAAATTATTTGACAATGATACATTGATCTTTAAAAATGCTAAACGTAGCACCTTTAAGTCCCGGGCAAACTAACCAACAAACACATGTACACACACACACACACACACACACACACACACACACACACACAGAGGACAGTGAGTACAGTAGCCCCAGGCCCAGATGGTGCTTCTTCTCCACCATTGACGGTGTTACGTAAGTGGATTGAGCCCAGGAGCTGCGGCCTGCCTGCCTGCCTGCCCGCTTTACCGAGCCACAGTTGTGCATGGGGATGCTGTGTGTGGAGAAGGGAAAGAGAGGAGGAGGGGGGGAGAGAGTATCTGGTGCTTGAGCCTGGAGAGACAGACGTGCACGGCTTTAAATAGCTCTAATCCCACCCCCATCCTTGCACATGCATTTGGCCACTTCCCTGCCACTAGGTCTCTGACAGCGGCACGCCGAGGTATCAGGCATCCGCAGCCCCCTTTCTCCGCTCCGGCGACAGGAGGGTGTGTGTGGGTGGGGAGGTGAACGTGCGCGTTGGCGTGTACGTGTGTATGTGTCTACGGTCATGCGTGTGCGCGAGGTAGTCGGTGGGCGGAAGGTGTAAGTGTGATGTGAATGTTGAGGCGATCAGAGTGGAGAGGCTGGGATTTAAAGTGAAGGACAAATCACAGGGTTTGGTTAGAACAAGGACACGGTAATGACCTTGGGCGGCGATAAATCACAGCAATAAGGCGATTCCAGCGCGGCCCGTGTCCCTGGATTTCCACAAATGCTGTTTATGCAACCCCCCCCCAACCCACGTTCTCAGATAAAAAAGACAAGGTTATTGGGGGGCTGTCTATTGCTTGGGCTGCAAGCGACCTAATGCTTATCCTATTCTTGCGCTGCACACCGGGTAATCTTCCCACTGACAAAAACATGGACATGGAGCCGCTGGTTAAAATGCCATACAAATCAGCAGTTGCCCACCCAATCCCCCACCCCACCACCCCCCCATCTCTCTTTGCCTTTCCTCCACCTGTCCATCACAACACCACCTCTGTTCTCCTTCTCCTCCCTCCATTTCGAATTCTTTCATTCAGAGGCTGCCACCTCCTCCTCCTCATTGTCCCGGCCTCCTTTGTTGCCCTCCCCAACAATGGAGAACACTTAAGGGTGTGTTGTGTGTGTGTGTTTGCGTATGACAATGATGCTTCATTTCCTCCAGACTGGCTGCCTGGGCATAATGGGCTTCTTTAACGTGTGTGTGTGTGTGTGTGTGTGTGTGCGTGTGTATAGAGTGAGCAGGCTGCCTCTTTAAGTCAGGAGTGTGACAGCTTGCAGCTATACACTAGCCTTGCCCCCCTGCCACTAAATACGCCGCCTCACACTGCTGTATGCTGCCACACACACACTCACACACTCTCGCACACACACACACACACTTTCGAGAGCTTTATTTTGGATGCACAATGACACATTGTGGCGTACAGCGGCCCTGATGGAGGAGCTGTATGAATGCGTGTGATTGTGAGCTCAGAACATCTCAGGGAGTCTCACAATGATGCAGGCAGCTAAAGTGGTAGCTGCAAATATGTGTCATTCAGTATGGACAGAGACAGAGACCAAGGACACCAATGACAAATGCTATAATTCCTACATACTACATTACTCTTCTTTGGACCATTTTCATAAAGCCTATGAACCAGTGGAAGCCATCATTCAGTCCCAAACAGTACAGCATGAGCCATGCAGCTTTCCAGTTAAGTCTTGAAAAAATTCATTCTATTTTGCTTCCTTTCAATAGTGAGAAAGAAGTGCAAGGTGGGCTTCACTACACTAAGGGTGAAGTTTTTTTTTTCTTGGATATATATGTATATACAGTATATAGTTACATTTGTGTGTGTATGTGTGTATATATGTATATATTAGCATGTATATCCATACCCACTCCATCCCTTATCTTTCTTCTTTTTAATTTTTATCTATCTATCCATCTATCTATCTATCTGTCTATCTATCTATCTATCTATCTATTCATTTATTTATTTTATTCTTTCACAGTACTTAGGACTCCACCACTCTATCCACATGTGTAAAAAAAAAAAAGTGGAAAAGTGTGAAAAAAGTATATGGTATGTAATATTATTTAATTTATATAATAAAGAAATAAGAATAATAAGAAAGAAAGTATAAAAAAAGAGTAGTGAGAAAGATGACAGATATTACAAAGGGAAGATAAAAAAAGAACACCACTCACACCAATAAATCCCCCTCTGGTTTGCATGTATATTAAAAAAGCTGTGACTAAGGAGCAGTTGTTTTCAGCTTGATAAAGGCTATGGCTAACATTTGAATGCTCTAATTGAATGTTTGGGTTTTCACAAGGAAAAAATGGTGCGAGTGACAATCCAGCTAACCAAATGACGTCGCTATGACGTAACAATGTAACCAGGCGACCAGCAGCATTCATCGTAGTGATGTAACCAGGGTCTGAAATCACCACCTGCCAAGCGCCAAATGCCAGTAAAATTCGTCTTTGTTGGATAAATCAATAAGGAAACGAACTTTTTGAGACAAAAACATTTGAATGCCTCGGTTATACAGTGTTTTGTTTCTTTTTCTGTTCTCAAACTTCAAAATGCGCTCTTGTATTATGAATTATGCTGCAATTCCTGATGAATTACAAACTTGATCCATTACCATTACCATGCGTCCACGGCGATTGTATTTTAATGGAATAGAGCATAAATGTACTTATCTAGGTGTAAATGCAGCCAAGACGCATTGCCGATCACCCAAACAACTGCCAGAGGTGGTCAGGAATGCAGCTGGGCACAACAAAGGAAAAGTTCAAACCAAAACATAGTTAAAAAAAAACAGCTATTGTACCTTGCTTTTCTGGGTCCATTTTGTTGTTTGGTTGTGTATTTTTTTCTTATTCCCCTGGCCAAATGTGTCTTGTTGAGATATTTACAGTGCAGCTACAATTTGATAGCAGACATTTTTTCAAGGCTACTACTCCAATTCTTCAGCATCAGAATGAAATAGCAAGGGCTTCTTTCTAGACTCACCATTTTACACCGACGCTCAACAATCATACAGGGAGAAATCCATCGTAGAAGAGGAGAGAGACCAATTTCTCCACCGACAGAAGCCTCGATAGACCAGAATGCAATGCAGCCACAAGATGTGTTTTGAGTAACGGGAGCGACTCTCACTTTGTCTTGATTGGAAAGACTCTCACTCTCTTGCTCTTACTAGGCTCACAATTGCTCTTACTAGGTTATCACAATTGCTCTCTCCACCCACATGTAAAACCAGCAACAAGCTCACGCTTCTTCTCTGGAGGTTGTCAAAAAGCATTTTGGGAAACCTCCAGGAAATCACTACACAGATTGATTAGATCTAACAGTGTAAGAGTAGATGTGGGTGGATTTTTCCTTTAACAACAAAGTATAAATGCAATGCATCTCCAATCCACATATAATACCATATAACTTCAGCTTACAGATGCAACAAGGAAACACACCAAATGGATGGTCAAGATATTCGTGGATGAGGAAGAAGGGAGACAAGGTGTTTACTATCAATTTTAAAGGATGTAAGTGTTACGAGAGGAAATGATGTGCGCAGCATTCTACGTTTTGGCAAGGGAAAAGAGAAAGCTGATTTCATTGTGTATACTATGAAATATGATGGAGGCTCTTCCCTGACCGCAGCTAGTGAATATGTTTTTATTAGTATTATTATTTATATCAGGTGTCTGACCAGAGAAATCATTCCAGTGTGGGAGGATTTTACTCAACAGTCTGTAAAACCTGCAGTGAAACCTGCCTCACTCTGCCTTAAGGAGCTGCTAACCCACCTAAGAATTTCATTAGTATGGATTTCAATGGAGACTTTAGGTGTCCCATGATGGTCTAAATACTGTTTCTGTGGCTTTTCCCCCTGCCACCAGTGTAAATCTAGGGGAACTAAATTCTTGTCACATTTTGTTTTTTTGGCATAAAGATTTTGACTATCAGCACAAAATATTGGCTATAGGCAGCTTCAATTCAAATATAGCAGTATCTTCCTTCAAAAACCAATATCAGGCGAACTCTAGCTGCTACTGTTCCCTCAATTCTAGCTCTCCCTCCTACCCTGCCTCTCTCCCCCACCACCATAACTGACTGAGCTTCTCTGTTTTTGCCTGCTGTAGCTCCCTCCCTCCCTCCCTCCATCTTCCTTCCCCTCCCTCCTCTCTTACCCTCTCCCGTTCCAGCCATCCCATCATGCTGCAGGCAACTAAACAGACCCTTTGTTTTGGGTCAAAGAGATGCCATAAAAAAGCAGACTTTGTTCTATACTCTCTCTCTCTCTCTCTCCCTCTCTCTCCCTCTCTGTCATCCTCCCCACCCCTCCTTCGTTCCACCCTACCAGCAGATGGTTAATGATTCATGGACAGGGTGCACACGTGCTATTGTGAGTGTAGCATTACTCTGTGGACGTGCAAAGGACAGGGTTGCATACTGTGTGTTGTGTAGGTTCAACTGATATGGGTTTTTGAAGGCTGATACCAATACTTGGTAAACTTGGTATTATAAAATAAAGATTAAAGCTGAAGATGGGCAATATCCAATATGTTTGAATTTGACCATTTTCATGGAAAAGCCATCATGGGACACTACAACTCTCCATTGAAAGACTAATGAAATTCTTTTAGGTGGGTTAGCAGCTCCTTAAGGCAGAGTGAGGCAGGTTTCACTGTAGGTTTTACAGACTGTTGAGTAAAATCCTCCCACACCACACTGTGATATAAAATAATAATAATGGCACATATTCATGCATACTTGTGTGGAATCTGATGATCAAGATCAAAATGCTGCATTAGAATTAGGGTTAGATTGATATTGACTTGGACTCACTGTGGTCAGAGAGGAACTTTCATTATATCTGTGGTGGACAACTATGACAGGCCAATACTTGTTTTGTAATAAGGCCAATATCAGCTCAATATATCCTGTTTTCACATACAAGACATATGCATTTGGTGAGTGTACCTGTGCATGTGTTTGTGTGTGTAAATATGTGTGAGAGAGAGAGAGAGATTGAGAGTGTGTATATGAAAGTGTTTATGAAAGTCACAGCAGCAATCATTGACTTAGGCCCAACCTTCACCGACTAGACTTTGTTTTGCTGAGTAGCTTTTCTTTTGCCGTCGCCTGTTGTCATTCAAACTCAATCAGATAATTCCACCTCGCTCTTCCTCAATTGTGCTGCGCACGGCGCTATCTCGGCTTGCATCTCACCCTCTTTGCATTCTCACTCTCTTTTCACACTCCGCCTCTCCAGCGCTGTCCTCTTTCTAAACTTAACGCTCTAGGGATACACCTCTCCTCAGGTTACAAATCTCCCTCCCACCTCCCTCCCTCCCTCCATCTACCACCACCGCTACACCAATTCACTCAGTGGCAAAAAAACCCCAAAAAAAACACCAGCAGCTGCCCATGAGCCTCCTGAAAGCACTTCTGCTCAACAGAAACCCACAAGGTGACGGTTTGTCGAAAGGAAATGGTATCTTTCTCCATCCACTTCCTCTACCCAGGGACAGACAATGAGGGGAAGCGATTAAACTGGGGTCCATAGTAGCGGCAAGCTTCACAGCCCCCTCACAACGATATGATGAATCCTGGCAAGAGGAGACACGCACCCACCCAAATAGTCACTTCACTCCACCACCTTAATCTAAAAACACTGTAACGTAAGGAAGGACAACGGCAAAGCTGAGAAAGGAGGTCACATGCGACAGTCCGCTCTCTCTCCTCCCCGGGAGTGGACTACCTACCACTCCGCTACATGGCAACTCCATATAGAGGCAGCTGACATTACTCTCATTCCATGCATTTGTGGTAGAACACTCAAGGGGAAGGAAATTCAAAGAATTCGCTTTCAACTTGAGCATGGCACCATTTCAGTGTCAGAAGTAGCATTCAGAGGGTATCAGAGGAAGAAGGCCAAATCTCTTGTTCAAAATAGGCAAATGTACTTGAACCAAGTGACCACTAAATGCCAGCACATCCAGAACTATGTCTCCAGCAGACACTGTGGAACTACAACATTGTCAGTACACTAAACCATAATCTATGGCAAAGTTTGTTCAATTAATAGCATTTTTTGCCACCAAAACTTACAAATACTTCTGGGGACAAAGTGAAGCAATGACTGATGACTGATGGGATATTATTATTTGGTCAATGTGATAAATGACTGGACGTTGGTCACCAAACTATCAGCTTAGGGCATGGAGCGCTTTATTTTGAACTCTGGAGTGTTTCCTCCTTTAGTTCACTTTGTTTTGCCATTCAAGATGCCTGAAAATGTAGTCTGGACTGATGCTCATGCTCATGTGCTCTTAACTGGTTTGAACACCAGAGAAGAAGAGTGTAGACAAGTCCATCATGCTTAGCTAAAGTTACAGTTAGCTACTCTAAGTCCGTGTGACTTTTGTTTACAAGCCCTGGTTTGCTTCTAATTGGGCAGAGTGAACCTAAACCAACCAAATAAAAATAAAATAAAAACGCAACAATGTAAACTTTTCGTCTACGGTTCAGACCAAAGCAAACAAACTGTAGGTGGGATCACACCAGAGGGAACATTGGACCTGAATGCTTCTCTGGTGTGAGAAAGTTATGGCCTCCAAATAAATGTCTAATTACATGATAAAAACTACAAGATCAAATTTGAACCCACTTAGGCCAGGCCAGGGTATGGTGAGTGCCACACCTTTGCCAGACTCCCATGAACTACAAAGGCTTTCCCATTGTAATTTGAGCCCATCACCACAGCTGCTCCCTGCCGACACTACACACAAACAACCAAACAAACACACTGGCATGGGTTGGGAATGTCTGTTCGGTTGTTTGATTTTGGGTGTCCAACTGAGTGAAACTGAATTAGTATTCTGTGGGTCCAACACACAGAAAGTACACGAGTAATGCATTAGAAGAATGTGTAATGACATGGCACTGTACAGGAATTACTCCAGTTACTCCATAGTCACTTGTGCAAGGACTCATTGTTATTTCTCTGGATACGACTACCAGCTAAATGTAATAGAGTAAAAAAAAAAAAAAAAGACTATTGAAGAGATTTTCTGTGCACACCTTTGATGCATCTTAACAGTCAGTTGATTCCTGTCATGTTATCTCAGGTGTCTAACTTATATATTAGATTCTGTCTGAACCTCTGAATATCTCTCTCCAAAGTAACTGCAGTTGTTTGTTCATCCTTTTCATAGCATGACTCAAAGGCAAATCAATCTTGAGTTTGACTGGGATGGGTTTTACGCTTGATTAAACCATGGGAACTAAAAAAAAGAAAAAAACATCCTGTGAATACCGAAACCCAAAACCGAATGCAACTTCACAAACTGCGGCTGCTGGTAACTTTGCACAATGTCTCTCAGGTTTAGTGGAAGACCAGGGACTTTCTACTCTGTCAAATTAGATCAGCAGCTGTTGGATCACAATGTCAGTACAGGTACGGGTGCACTTCAGCACGCAGATCCGTCGTATGAGGCAAAGTCGAGGCAAAACTCTGGCAAGTCAGACAGATCCCGAGTTCAGCCAGTCAGAAGTGGAGAGGTTGACTGTCACTACAGACCACCTGCTGCCTCTTTGCGCCGACCTGACGTCTGCCACCGACAGATGACAAGGAAGAGGCTGCCTTGCTGGAGGGCTCTCCGAAAACACAGAGAGGCTGCAGAAGAAAGGGGAGACTGTCTGGGACGGCTGGTCCTGACAGGGCCCTTCATTCAGCGGCATCTGCTCCATCACTGCTGTCTGTGTTGAGCCCGGCTCAATGGGCTGATACATTCGAGAGACACTCGCGAGAAAACAAGCGATCGCTTTATGATCAGGATGGCCGATGAACTTGTTCAAACGGCGCCGATTCCGCGCATGTACGTACACTTCACAGAGTGTGACATGATCACATGATTATGCTCCCTGAATAAATGGTGTGTCATGATGCAGCGGTTGCCTAGAGGTTAGAGAGGGACGGAAAAGACGCCAGTTGGAATTTGTGGACCGGCTGGGAAAATGCTGAACGATTAACATTCTCCCCTTACAACTATCGTCGAGGTGCCCTCGAGCAAGGCACGTATCTCCCAACTGCACCATTAAACAGTCAATAGAGGACTGTGTTGTTGTACTGAGCAGTGTGAATGTGTGACTATAAGAAAGTGAAACAGGGTGTTGCTGGAAATGAGTGTGCACAGCGGTCCCAGTAGATATTGCCTGGACGAGTAAAGGTTAAAAACACTTGTGAATTGTGATTTGACCAAAACCCCGACATTTTTATGGCCTCTACTAATGGAACACAATGTAGTATCAATTTATACCTACAGTACTCTACTAATGCATCCTTTCCTTTCCCGCTATGCACAGCTACACATTACTCTTGTCCGCTTCCTTAACAGCATTTCTCTTTTCAAGAGCTGTATTATGGGTTTAAGCGTTTAGAATCCATTGTACGCTTAACTGTGGCAATCGCTGTGTCCGCTGTCAGATGCTGACGTGTTGGGCGATAAGGCCAGGAGCCTCTAACAAGAAAAGGAATGTACTAACGAGTAGGCGAGAATCCCTGCACATTGATTATTTTCCGGCGCGGACCGTATATTGCAGCGGGAAACTGCTTAGCCACAGTCCCCAGAAATCAATGAGCGCAAACCCCCACCCACCACCACCCACCCCTCCAACCACCCTCATCCACCCCCCATCCCCCACCCACCCCAGCAGTCAGGGACCCGCATCGTCACACACATCGATCCACCAGCAGCCTTGCTTTAACCCTTCACCCTGAAGATAGACACAGAGAGGGAGAGAGCAGATAGAAATATCTTCTCTGAGGAGAAAGAGGTAGAAATAAAGCAAGAGTGACAAACATACAGCAAGAGAGAGACATAAGACATAAAATGAGTATGGAAAGTATGGTCACTTGCCTTACCTTAGCCTAAGTGAGTCCACATTTGTAGTTTTTATCATTATAGAGGAGAGCAGTCAAGCAAAAAAATCTATTTGGAAGCCATAAAAAAATCACATCAGGGAGCATTCAGGACCAGTGTTCACTCTAAGTTTGGTGATCTACGTCTAATAATTTATCACTCTGACCAAATGATAATATCTTGTCAGTCATCAGTTTTTGCTACAAAATGTGTCCCCAGAAAGTTACCGGATATATAAGCAGGTTTGGAGGTTTTGGGTGCCAAATGATAATAGATGCAGGGACTATGCCATAGCTTAGGGTTTAGTGAATTGACACCACTGGAAACAGATGAGTGGGATGGATTAAGAAAGGAGTAAGCCAGTAAAAGAGTCAGAGAGAGAGGGAGCAAGAGCAGTCATAACTAATGAGTTAGTCATATTCTAATTAACCAAAATTAACCAGTCATATTCTAATTAAACCAGCTGCGTTGCAAATCTCTTAGCAACCACATCATGGAGAATTGGCTGTGTGCTAATAATGGCTACACATATAAAAACTGGGCAGGAAAAGAGAGATACCTGAAAACAATTGTTGTGGGTGAGTGAAAGGTTAATAGTCTGCTAAGGTAGATATTTCAAAATTTAGGTTACTGACACAGTAAACTGTCTTGTCTTTATCCCTAGCTCCTGTGGTTCTAGTCTCTAATCCAAACCATTACTTACAAGTTGAAAAGCTCAGCTCACCTGAGCAAAGAGTTTATTTTCAGCTTGTTAGCTAGCAAATTAGCCATCAGGCTAAATTAGCAAAGCAACCGTTGTTAATCTTAACATGTAACTACTAGGCACTACTAACACTTCTACTCAATATGTTAGCTATTACGCAAATCAGATACAAGACAGTGATGGCTAGCTAACCAGATACTATGCTATTTAACAAGCTGATATTACCTAAACACAAAATCCATGGTGAAATGATCAGTTCAGAGTCAAAACCAGCACAGAAATTTGTTGTATAACTGTTTACAGCCATTGTTGACCAAGAGCTTAGACCTCCAAAATGTCCGCCAGAGTGTAATATGTCACCTGAAAGCCCTCTGTTTGGGCATTCACCAGTTTGGCTCTTTCTTAATGACTGGCAGTCTCCACCTTTCTTCCTCTCTCCTCCACCCCATTCCATTTCTCCTTTATCCCTTCCATACCTCCCCCTCCTTCCCCCCCTTCTTCTACCAAGGCTATATTTTGACATGTGACCATGGGGAAGGTGACCACACTCAAGGACTAAATGTGGGGGGTTTGTTCACATCAGCAAATGTGGAGAAAAAAAAGGGGTTTCTATATAAATTTAGATGTAGTAAAGACCACACATATTGGACACAAGTTGAAATGCAATGTATGTTGATCCTTTTGAAATGCGAAAGGAGCGTATCAAGTTTATTTCGAGGTCAGACTTCAAAGTAGCAGAAGGGCGGCGCACATGTTTTTATGAGCGGGGCAACATTTTTTATGGTTAACTTTTCGGTATGATGGACTCAGATCATGGCTGCCCTTTTAAATCAGATCAGAGAGAGGCATTCGTCGCTGTGACCTCCAAAAACCCTCCAGTATTGAGCGCCAAGAGTACGCACACAGAGATGGGGTGAAGAAGAGATAGAGAGAGAAAGAGAGAGAGAGAGAGAACATGGACTGAAAGCCAATGAGCTCTGCGGTATTCCAGTCTGAGATGTTCTTATTGAATTTGATGTCAAGCCCTTTAAGAGTAGAGATCCTGTAAGACAAACAGAGGATTAGATTGGAAACATGGCCTCAAGTCATATGTCTGTCTTATCTCTCCCCCTCCCCCCTCTCCCCATTTTCTCGTTCTCTTGATTCCTTGCCCATTTTCCATCGATGTATGTGCGTGTGCGTCTATGTAGGTGGAGCCTGGTTCGTGTATCCAGAGGCTATGAAGAAGGAAATAGTTGATGCAACAAACAGCAATCAATGAGCTGGCTACATGCTTCCATATGCCTGCCTGGGGAGGCTGAAACTGACAAGACAGACAAATGGAAAGAGAAATGAAGTGAGAAATCAAAGAGAGATGGGGGCAGATTTGCTGTTCTTGGGGCCGGAATATAGTGCCCAAACGGGGTTTTGCGGCGGGTGCGCAGAGACAGCGATATTGCTTATGTTGCATTCACATTGGGCCAGTATGTTTATTGTTTTCAATAGGAGAATGATGGGAAAAACCACCAACGCCGCCTACCGCGCCTGCAGATGCAACCTGGTGGAAAAAGTTTCATTCTCCCAACTTTTAGCTATCTACCAAGACTGTAAAGTCAAACTGGATGTTGAAGCCTAGTAAAACTGCTCCTGCTCTTCTTGTCTCCTCTCCTCAATGAGATAAAATTGCAAATAAGCAAGAATTTTCGGCTTCCCACTGTCCATGTCCAGTACCGGTAAATTAAAATTTGGATTTGGCTGGGCTATTCCAATTCCCTGCTTTCTATTCACTTTCAATGGGAATCATATTTAATTTGAATATTATCATTATTATTATATTGAATATGTCACACCATGCTTTTAATGGATGAGCTTTCATTGTATAATCTGGGTTATCAAAATAACTATGGCCATGGGAAGGCAGTTTGCCATTGTGGTTCACTGACATCCCGTAATGCCAACTGGCATGGCTTTTTTTTTTGTCCACACTGTGAATGCAGCATCACTGCTTTTAAATGGGAGTGCCACAGAATCCAAACTTTCATGTCATCTCTATGCTCCTTGACAACTCTGCATGCATTATAGGGAGCGTTCGCTGCTGTCTTTCAATGTCAGAAACAAGAGCCCAGAGTTTGTCCTTCCCCTAATCTGTGATGTCACATTGATGCGTATGCAGCTCCGTAGAGATTGAGTTGGAAAAAACGTCAGTGGCAGAACCCAGAGGGATTTTCTGCACACCAAACACTCCAGTGTTAATAAGTGTTGATTTTTCAGTAACAATTATATGGAATTTATTAGTGTTGATCGGAGTGTTGGTTGTTCACTCAAAGCTGATCTGGCTCTGGGGCAGCTGTTCAAAACTATATACACACACGGGCATAGTTTTGATTTTTGCACTATTAAATTAAGACTGATGACTTTGCCGTGTGGGGATACAAGTGCAATTACATATATAACTAGGCTGGCATTGGGAACAACATGTACATTATTAAATTGAATTGCATGCTGTCTCTCTCTAAAGCTGGATGAATACCAGCAAGAAGCAGGATCCCTTACTTTCCCTGTTCATGTGGAACAATAACCAGGCATTTCATTAAGAATCATTGTACTGTCGCACAATATTCCAGGGAGGATTAGTGGATCATCCCCTTTGTCCTTGTACCTGAAGTGGATGGAGGAGCAACAGTCTCCAGGCAACTCAGAGGGAGGAAGGCAGTGACGGCAGCCTACAGTCACAAGATCCAGAGCTGATAAATGGCTGATCAGTCACAGAGACAGGGGCAAAGTCTCTGGGTCAACAGTGGCTCAGTGGAATGCAAAGAGCCGCTGCTCAGTCACTTTAAGTAAGTGTGCTTTGCTGTATTATACTACACTTCACTACACTACACTACACTACACTATACTACATTAACACTACACTGCATTAGACACTACACTACACTATACTACACTATACTACATTACACTACACTTCACTACACTACACTACACTACACTATACTACATTAACACTACACTGCATTAGACACTACACTACACTATACTACACTATACTACATTACACTACACTATACTGCACTACACACTACACTATACTACACTATACTACACTACACTATACTACATTACACTACACTACACTATACTACACTGCACTACACTATACTACACTATACTACACTGCACTACACTATACTACATTACACTACACTACACTATACTACACTGCACTACACTGTACTACACTACACTATACAACATTACACTACACTACACTATACTACATTACACTACACTATACTACACTGCACTACACTATACTACACTATACTACACTGCACTACACTGTACTACACTACACTATACAACATTACACTATACTACACTATACTACACTGCACTACACTATACTACACTATACTACATTACACTACACTACACTATACTACACTGCACTACACTATACTACACTACACTATACAACATTATACTACACTACACTATACTACACTGCACTACACTATACTACACTACACTATACTACACTGCACTACACTATACTACACTACACTATACTACACTACACAAAACAACATTACACTACACTATACTACACTGCACTACACTACACAAAACAACATTACACTACACTATACTACACTGCACTACACTACACAAAACAACATTACACTACACTATACTACACTGCACTACACTATACTACACTATACTTTACTATAGGATACTACACTATACTATGCTATTGAAATATACTACACTATATTATACTGTACTATCCTACACTATGCTTTACTGTATTATACTATTCTATACTATTCTATACTATACCATGCTATACCATACTGCACTGTACTATACTATAATTTTATACCATAGTATACTATGCTAAACTACACTAAAAATGCTATACTACACTACTGTACTGTGCTATACTATACCATACTGTACTGTCATACTATGCTATACTATACCACACCACACCATATTATACTATACCATACTGTGCTATACTATAATATACTGTACAATATATTACTATACTATACCATACAATAATATGCTAAACTACACTACACTACACAATATTATACTATAATTTACTGTACTATACTGCTACTTACTATACTATAATATAATGCTATATTATACTCTTCTATGCTATATTATACTATACCATTATATGCTGTACATGCTGAATGAATGCAGAATCTGGATCCACAGCCTTTGTGGATTATCAACAGCACTTGAAATGCAAAACATATTGTATTCACTTGCCATGTCGTGGAGATAATGTACTGTGTGTTTGATTTATAAATATTGCCTCTGCATGTTCTTTGAGCTGAACTTGCTTTCGTCAGAACTGCTCTCATGGAAGCAAGTGGCTCTTTGGCAGGTAGCACTTCCATGGCCATTTGAGAGCCTATTCCCCAAAGCGGACTTTCTCATACACAATTGCTTTTTCAATTTCTGTCAGTTGACTCCCAAATATATATTCTGAATGCAACCGCTAACACACACACACACACACACACACACACACACACACACACACACACACCACACACAAACAATAAGAGCGGTGGCAGGGCGCCACTCAGCCTTGCATCCCGTTGTGTCACTGCACGCCTCTAAATTATTCAGTGTCACTCAAATATTGATATGGAAATCACAGCTGACTGAACTGACAGAGACCAGAGAGAAAGGCAGTCAAGATCCACTCTCCTCGTTCTACTGTCCTTTTCTTTTACCCTCTCTGCTCCGCTTGACTGATATCTTTTGATGCCAGCAGCTGCTCATCTTTATTTGACTCCCATTTCACACAAGATACAGTGAACACTAAATATGATTGCTGAACATTGAAGCCCTTTGCACACAAGAATAAAAATATCCCCTGAAATTTGAGAACTTGATTATGAAGTATGGCTTAGGTAAGTGGCCTTAGAGTCAGCAGAGCCATATTCTGCTGCAACATGTGTCTCTAACCATATTGATCCGGCGCTGTGTGTCTGTGATTGTAGAATGAACCCCTCCTTTTCACACCTCATCACTAAATGAATACAGACACACTGCAATCATCACACGCTCAGAGCCCATTCTCTCTAAGAGACACCAGCAGAATATCAATACTAGAATGTGTAGGATCAGCCGCTGCTGTTGTTTAGGTGTTTTACTTTGCCGATAACAACAGAGGTTAGGAGCGGATTCCCATTCCTCTGTCTGCTCACACCATGCCTGGCTGATCAGGAGGACAAAGGTTAGGACCAGGGAATGATCTCCTCTGTAATGGCCTCTGGGCCACAGTCTGCTGGTTAAAAAGACAAAATTGACTTTCTACTGCCACTCTGTGAAGTGCCCTCTTCTATCCATACTGTGCCCTATAGTTCTGTCCTTGTGCTGACGGTCATGGTTCATACCTACTTGTAAGAAGGCATTCAAGTCTTCAAGTGCAACAGAGCATTCCCTCTCATTCCTGTCAAGGTGGACTTTCTGTTCTCTTCTGCTGGCTGAATGGGAACCCAGCCATTCACTCTCTGCCCGGTAATTGGCTATCGTCCCAGTTCGATCATCTATGCAAGTACAGGACACACTTTCTCGGGCTTGCATTACAAACACAGCGGCAGGGAGGATTTTTGAACAAAGATTGGTCAATAACACCCACATGGATCGTTTGTATACCCAAACTGTCACATCTGTGATTACTGTGAGTAGTCTGTTGCCTTGCACCAGCGCCAAGTGTATTTGCAGTCAGAGCATGCAGGTAGTGCGATGGCACACTGTGTTGCTTTTAGTTACATAAAGCTCTTTCAAATATCCAGGTTTCTTTGTACTGCTCTCAGCTATATACTATGCAAACAAACAGGCACACAGAGGACCCTGCGATCCAGACAGGCTTCGATTGGATAACAGCTTACATAATCAGGCTGCCTGGGAAGAGCACAGCAGAGGGCAAGAGGCAAAGACAGCTTGTGTCATCCCAATGAGCTGGTTAGGGAACTAGTATTTCAGGAAGATTTGGCAGGGTAGCTGGCCCCTGACAAAGTGACGGGTCATGTTGCATCTTGTGTACCATACACTGTTGTTGCAGGGTATTGTCTCCCTAAGGACCTGCATTCAACCCATTGTCAAAACTCCAGCATAATCTGTCAGAGATACCACCCAGCAAACATTATGATGTTGAGTAGATGTTGATAAGACGTTGAAAACCTGTGTAAATACAGCGCCAAGATGAAAGTTGAGACGATGTCCGTAGTTGTCCATAGGTGCTACCTGCATCGTTTTGTGAACTCAGGAACTAAATATCTTTCTTCTCTTCAAAACAATGTCCAAAGCTGTTTTAATATGTTTTTCTGTGCATCATTTTGTGAAAATGTTGAACCTGACATGTAAACTATGGGGCTGGACTTGGCCACAGATGCTTGTTGGGTAGAGTCAAGAGGTAGAAAGATAGTCTGTTATTCATTTATTTAGGCACTCCTCATCCAAACTCTCTCAAAACTACAGGATGACTGGTTTAGCAAGAGGCTCATTATAGAGAAAGGGGGATTCTATTAGGTCCACTTCAAACAGAAACATCACAGTTCCCTCAATGAATCCTTTGCCTGTGTCCCCAAGAGAAAAGCCCTGGTGAGTTTCTGTGAAGGCCCAAACCCATGCTAATGACTGAAACAATCATCTGCAGTCAAATGGTGTTGTCTTTGTCCCTTCTCTGACACTTATCCCTCTGTCCTCCTCCATCCAGCCCCACCCATCTCTGAAGCCCTCTTTGTTTTCCTTAACCACTCATAGTTTGCACTGTGTGTGGAAGAGGGCTTCTGTCCGTTTGAGAAGGGAGGAGGCAAACAGAGACAGATTAATACAGTGTGAAACATTACAAGGAGAATCAGATATGATAAGATAAAGCTTGGGTATACAACCAATGCTACATTCACAGCATGACTTAACATGACACAGCATGACTGGTTAAAAGCAACAACTTGCAAATGTTCATGTGGTCGAACTTGTTTGATTGTCATTTGTTGCTGACTTTGGTTGCTCCTGATAAGCACGTACACACGTAACACACATCCACTTAGTGATGATACATTTTATTTCATGTTTTACAGTAAACCGAGCATTGCAATGTCAACCACAAACCACAACCACATGACATATTAAGGAGTTGCGATCGCACAATGACATTTTAATGGCATCGGAATTCAGTCAGGAGAAATGGTATTTTCAATGAGTACAGTCATTCCCATTTGACTTGAATGCAGCATAACTGCGATGAGACTCTAGCCTCGGCCAATAAATGAAACTTGCATTTGATCTAAGCATGCAGAAGTCCCTTTTCTATGCCTGAACAACTAGAAGCATAAAGTATGCTGTACACACTAGTTGTCAAGATGGCTGAATGGAAAGGTGCCAGGTGCCATTCCTGCTCTCTGAATGGAGACTTTGGTTCCAATCCCACATGTGACAAGCAGTTGTGATACTCGTTGCCGGCTTCCACACGATTCCAGACTTTTCGGACACCCTGCGTGTCCGTGTGCTCTCCCTTGACCCAGTCTCAATCCCAGTCCCTGTTGTATAATAAGATGGGTCAGCCATGATACAAGCTGCTTGCTATTTTCCACAGTAAGAGTGGGAGCCAGTGGCCACTCGCGTCCTGTTATCCGTGACACAGGCCCGTCACACCACCCTGACACCGCTTTAGACATGGCCAGTCCCGCCGGTCATGGGAAGACAGCTTGACTCCTGCCCACACAACAGTAGGCTTTGTACGAAAACATGGATCTGCTATGAAGAACCTATCGCTGTGAATCGGCTCCTGTGTCCACTACATAAGGGACTGATTCAGTGCGGGTATTCTTTCAACAAAGCCTTTGACAGTGTGGAAGACCCCTAGCTGTGCTGGTGCGGCGTAACTCAGCCATACGGATTTAGAGGGGAATACCATTGGGTTTCTGCGGCTCAGCTAGAGCAGCAGGTCTAAATATATCTGTTTCATCCATAGCTAGAAAGAAGAATGACTTGTATTTCCTTTTATCTAGCTCTTGCTTGAGTGTGATAGGGTTTTTGTCCTTATCATGCCTGACTAATGAATATATTAATAGCGTGATCATCATAGACTACCGCTAAGCACAGCACATTAGAAGACAAACATGCTGATCACTGCATTTATAGGGACCGGACAAAATAACAAAAGCACCACATGAAAAAGGACTTTGACTTTGAAGTAATTGAATCACAATTACAAAGGCAGTTACACAGGCCAGCCATATTAAGATGATTAGCAGTGTGTGTCAGCTTGAAAAGAGATCTGACAATCACCACTTCTATATGTGAGTTTTCAAAGCAACATGAGGCAATTAGCAGAGATCCAAAAAAGCCAAAGTGTCCGAATTGCAGGAGCATTGGTCACAAAAACTGCTAAATTATTTAAAGGTTCCAGGTGTAGCATTTTGTGTTGCCCAAAATGAAGACCACATTTCCCATAAACCCTGTTGCTTTCTGTTGGTTTCTGTTTTGTGCTGTAAAGCAATCTCCTTTTGTGCCATAAAACAATCTATATGGTAGCTCACAATGTCAAATACACTGTAGAGGCTGACAAGCTCCTTGGCGATGGTCTGATTTATTTATGATAAATATGCTAATGTCTTAAAGACCCCATGAAATGAAAACACAAACTTTTTTTTTTTTTAACCTATTTAGCAATGTTGCTGGTTGATTTCTAGAAATTTTATATCAAAATGAACAGACCATCTCTTTCCGGTGAACAGCACATATCTGTCGATGACTCATCCTGAAACTTGGGGGCGGATACAAACATTTCATCCAATTCAATTTTGATAACTGCGGGTTTGACATTGGCGCGCTCACTTATGCGATATTCAAATAAGCCCCTCTCACTGGCGCTTCCTGCCCTAACTTTCTGTTTCATTCGGAAATACATCAATACACGGAGGCAAATCACGCTCTCTATGCCACTTCATGGGGTTTTTAATTAATGTGATTAATGATTTATTGATGACAAAATGATACACGTAGCACCTTTAATCTGGCAAGGAGAACAGTCGGGACAACATATGCCAAACAGACAAACTGCACCGGAAAAGAGCAACAGCAGTCGCGAGTGAAAGCTCACCAACAGGGACAGACTGACCCTTAACAGGATAGTCGCTAAGGTTCACTGATATTCGTATATTACTCTATTCACAGTGACAGATCTGGCATAAAGGCTAACATGGACCCTATCATACATCTGTGGTAATTAGACATGTGACTTCTGCTGCTGCCATGATCGTTTGTGTCACCAGCTAAGCCTCCCATTGATTAAGGCTGTGAACAAGCCCAGCCAAGCTGCTTGGCTTGCCCGGGCCGGCATATGTCAGCCTTGTGTGACTACACATAAGACTGTGTTTTTGTTCTCATGGGTGCTCAGTATAGTGGCTTGAATGTTGCTGTGGTGGTGTAGTAGACATGAAGGCAACAGTGCAAATCAAAGCTTGTTCTGTGAAGTAATAATCTGTGACATTTTCATATAAATAAATGTCCGTTTTGCTACTCTCTATCACTGATTTGCTATAACACAATGAAAGTTTTTCATCCACACCCGGTGTCTGGTGGGTCTGTCCTGGGACAAATCCTCTAGCGCAAAGGAAGTGATGCGTTTTACGTTTATGGTTTGTTTGGAAAAAGTATTAATTATTATTATTATTTTGTATATAAATAACAGCAGTAAAACTTACTAAGACAAAGAAAAGAGTGAATGCAGAATATGTACAATATGAAAATGTGCCAGCAAATATGGCGTATGAAACAGGAGGAAACATAAGGCAAGGCAAGGCAAGGCACCTTTATTTATATAGCACATTTCATACACAGTGGCAATTCAAAGTGCTTTACATAAATAAAATAAAAATAAAGACAGATTAAAAGACAGTGCAAGAAGATTAAAAAGATAAAGAAAAGTGAAAGTGCATTAAAATCACATTTAAAAGAAAATATAAAAGATATCATATATGCTGCTATACATTATTAGAATAATTAGAAGGTTATGGGAATATGAAGAAAGCAGAAATGTGAATTTACAGCATATATACATGATGTGCAATGTACATGAACAGTTTACAGAAGGCCATACTTATTTAGTGACAGTGTCTAGGCATGTAGATGCTTGTTGTAAAAAAACTACACACCATGTCTGCATATTCAGATGTAGATAAGATATGTGCAGAATGTGCCAATTTGGATATGTGCATTACTAGCTGTCCATCAAAACTCGTAGAGAAAAACGACAATGTGCAAAGCCCTTGTAGATTACATTTGGATCAATAAACATATTTGAACTGCAGTTTATCTTTGTTTCTCTATTTCTTTCCTCTCCTCACCTTTTTCCTCCTTTCTGCTCCTCCACCAATATCAATTCTGTCTGCAAAGCACTTTGAAATTTGTATTACTTGTCCCCCCTAATGATTTAAACCAAGGATAGCTCAGACTTTTTGTTTGTAATTGCTTTACATACTTCTATACTTAGGTCTTTTTTATTTTATTTTATGTTTTTATGTTTTAGAATGTTTTAGAATCTATGCTGCTAGCTGAATTGGAAGGAGTATTTTCCTTTTTTTAATTTTCTGAATGTTTTTTTTGTTCTGTTATCTTTTGAAAAAAAGATCTTGATCCCAGTGAGACTACCGGATTAAATGAAAGATAAATAAAATAAAAGTATGTGTGTGTGTGTGAGTGAAAACGAGAGAGCGAGAGAATGTGAATGTGTGATGTGTGTGAGAGAGCTCTCATTCAGCATTGTGTGTGATTCCTGTGTATCCAACGTTTTTTTGTCCTCCTGCCCTTCACGTCCCACATTCCTCTCTCCCAGTCCCAATTTGAAACACAAAGCCCCCCAAGCTCCCCCCCCTTAGCACCGTAGATGGAGACAAAATAAAAACAAGACAAGGATCTCGAGGATTACCGCTTTAATATTCTGGCATTTTGTGTGCCTATTCACACCTACGCGTATGTAAGATAAGATGGAAGCTTTATTAAAACCTGTGGGGAAATTGGGTTGTTGCCGCAGCAAAAAGCAACGGGATACAGTCAAGAAAAAAAGCATATAAATACGAATGGAATGTTTCAAAAACCAACACTTTAAGAACATATTGAGTGGAAATATATGAATGAAAGGTATGGAAAAAATATATATATACTCAAATTAAATATTTATGAAATAAGTGAGAAATTTAAAAAATGCTAAGATACATACAATATACAAATGAGAGAAAATGGGAGTATGACGAAAACAAATATGCAAATTTACAGCTTGTGTAGATGATGTCATCATCATATTCACATTAGGTCTGCCACATTGGTGTGAATGGAAATGTTTTTTTTTATCTCTGTTGTGATGATCAAATTAAGAAAGTGCCTGCAGTTGAAAACCATCTCCAAAATCCGGTCTTTTTTTATCCTTTGCTGACATCAAAAAGGTGATTCACACTTTTATATCATCTTGTTTAGATTATTGCAATTCTTTTCATTCCTGTCTGAGTCAGAATTCCCTCTGGTCTGCAGTTAGTGCAGAATGCAGCAGCAAGGCTTTTAACTAAATCTAGGAGACGTAACCATATTAGCCCTGTTAGCTTCCTCTACACAGCCACTAAATTTAAGAATTTAGTGGCTACCAGCTTTTAATCCCCTATGAGCCAAAGCATAGCTTTTTCAGTGTCTTCTTTTAAATCATTACTAAAAACATACTTTTATAAACTGGCTTTTGACACATAACACCTTATTATGTCGGATGATCAAGTTGGAGAAATCTGGATTGTATCTGCAGCACAAATTGGTCGAGTTGTGACGTAATCGCTCTTTAAAAGACAATTTAAAAGACATGGATATTCCTTGATAACTATAGTGCTACACCATTCAATTTCCCATGGTATTTACATTCATAATCTCCTGAAATAGCCGAAGATTGCTTGCTAGCTAGGCTATCGCTAGCTCGATTGCTAACGTTAGCCCAGAAGGCTGGCAATGTGCGTGAACAGTTGAGGAAACGTTCTCCAATTTTCCGACCATAAAACACGTGAACGCAAACTACTCAGATGTCCGAGTTGTGACGTATTCCCGACTCTGTAAGGGACTCTGTAATTAACGGTCAAAATTGCAAACTTTGAGGGCCATAACTGCTACATCACCAGTCCGATTTTGATGAAACTTGGAGGGATGATGCATCTGGTCACTGACGCAAAGGGTGCCTGCATTCGTGGGGGATGACATGTTTTACTTGTTTGTTTTTGGTATATGATTTTGTTTTCTTCTTCTGTCTTCTGTGATTTCTGTCTTCCTCCTGTCATGGAAAATGGAGGCTGTAGTGAAATCTATAGAGGAAGGTTTTGAATGCATTTTTGGTCAATTTGGTCAGCAATTGTTTCTGGGGAACCAGGGATTTCATCAAATATACATATCCCGTGTGGAAGCATACATGGAATTCCCGCATAATACTATTTCCTTGTTTCCTAGCTACAGTAACTGCCGCTCCACACAGTGGAAATAACCATTTCTCATAACACAATTTATCAGCAAAAATAAGTGATTCAGAGTTTTTTTTTTATGTCACTCTGACTTGTGATCTTTCCCACCTCCATTCTGCCAAACTGTGCTCTGGTAAGTCCACAGCGCTCCTCAACTCTCTCTGGATCTCCATCTGTTTTGTCCCTGCAGGATCAGTACCTGCTAGAACAAATCATTCTGCTTACATAAAATAATGCCTGACCACACGGTGTTACTGTGTCATTGTTTGGCTGGCTGAGTGGTTTGGGGCTGCGTAACTGCTGCCCTACATTGCATAAGTGTTTTGAAATGGGGAGGTAGAAGTGGGTCATAGCACAAGCAACACATAGAGCAAGTAGGGATGTTGCCCGTGGATAATCAAGACAGCCCATTGCTGTGGAAAGCAATTAATAATGTCAACCAGTGTGCATCCCCTTTGTAATGATCTGCTGTTTAACCCTGACTGCTGCACAATATGGGAAGTTTTCCGCTTTCATGAAGGAAATGTTGGTTGTAAATGTTCATGTGGGCATTTTTTTCAAATGATAAAATGTCAGAATAAAAACATCTGAATGCACTTGAAACTGTCAAGTGTAGATTTTCTTACTTATTTTTAAACCCATGCATCACATAACTGGATTAGATAATGTCAGGCAAGCGCCTATTGAGCACTGACTTGCCATTTTCTTTCTTTTCTTATGTTGTAGCATTAGAATAACAATGAAAAGACTGTGTGTCTGTGTGTGTGTGTGTGTGTGTGTGTGTGTGTGTGTAAGACACACATACTGTATCTATGCAAATTTTGGAATTCATAAAAAGCACCTTGTGGGAATGCAGGCACCACTGCACATTCTCCATGCCATGCATACACATGTTTTGGCTGACTCATATTTGAGTGTGGGATATGGTGACGCTGAATGATAAAGGTGGGTAAAATGCTGGAGGCAAGTTTTATGCTAATATTACTTAGGGTGGGAAATATTGTTTGATATCTGTTTTGGAATTCACAGTAACCAAAAGATAAAACTGAACAAGAGAATTATCCACTAAATCCCTGGCTTTTTGCCTCAAAAAGCCTGACTCTTACATAAGCTAGAGATGATATTTAACTTAATACAGTTGTTCCCATTCTGCTGCATGCAGTGCAGTTTCTTGGTTTATATGTCTCATTCCACAAACACTGTACTGAGAACTGCATGGAGCATTTTGTTTGTATGTGATAACTGCGTGTCTGATGACAATGGTGGACAGTTTGGCAAGAGAGACTTTAGAGGTCAAGTTGATTTGCTGGCCCTTGATCATGTCCAACGAGACTTCTCTTTTATTACTGTCAGCATCACTTTCAATATAACATTTTTATGTTTCTCCACCATGGTACATGGTATGCGGTAAATTGCGTCATCATGGTGCCATCTGTCTATCTGTGTGTCTGTGTGTAGACACATTCATGTGAACACAATAACTCAAGAACAAAACATGATTGAAACTTAGGTTCCCCCAACAGAGTAGGTGATCTGATTTTTTTAGCACCTTGCGGCATGAATTTGCATATTAATGAGGAAACTACAACGCCTTAATGCTTTAAGATACAGAGTTCATGTAATACCACCCATGTGTTATGTGAAGACAAGTATGTTGAAATATTTGCTAATTAATGCCTTAATTAGCTGAATTAATGACCTCATTAGCATAGCTGGTTATGTTTAATATATCATGGTGATTATGGCAGGACATTAGGCAGCTCAAGTGCCTCTTGTTTTACTTGTGATGCAAATAACACCTCCAAATAACATTCTCCCCTTCTTGACTGATTCGTCAATTTCATCTCGACTTTGCGGTTTTTTCTATTTTCTTGCAGAATGAATTGAATGAGAAATTACATGCTAAGATAGTAGGCTCCATGCTAACCCTTTAGCATACACTATTTTGAGTGATAGAGGCTCCATGCTAACCCTTTAGCATACACTATGTTGAGTGATAGAGGCTCCATGCTAACCCTTTAGCATACACTATGTTGAGTGATAAAGGCTCCATGCTAACCCTTTAGCATACACTATGTTGAGCGATAGAGGCTCCATGCTAACACTTTAGCATACTCATACACTATGTTGAGTGATAGTAGGCTCCATGCTAACCCTTTAGCATACACTATGCTCAGTGATAGTAGGCTCCATGCTAACACTTTAGCATACACTATGTTCAGTGACAGTAGGCTCCATGCTAACCCTTTAGCATACACTATGCTCAGTGACAGTAGGCTCCATGCTAACACTTTAGTAGGTTTGGATTGATCACTTAGTCGTTATTGGATCCGTATCCGTACAATCAGTCCCAACATGATCGGACTCGTACAAACTGGAAGTTGCATAAAGGCAGTCTACTGCTGACTGAGGCTACCTGTTTGTCATTGGCTGCACATAGGCCAAAAAGTTAATTTTGTATGGATTTGTTTTCTTTTAATTATAGTAAGCTCATTCGCATATGCGCAAAACTGCAGCTGTGTGTGATTTCTAACAGAATATTCGACAATCATACTCGGAAAGGCAAGAATAAGACAAATAGAGAGTCGGGAAGATGATTAAACAAACAAAACACCACCCAAGCATATTGAAAATAATAACAGCAAATAAATTAGTAAAGATACAGTGTTTTCAGTGACAGATTTACAGATTGAAGCAGATGTGGAAGCGCGCATCGTATCGGTATCGGCCTTCAAAAACCCATATCAGTCAAACCCTACTGCCCAGACTTCACAGCATCAACCGGGGAGCGGAGGAGCTTTATGAAAGAGCGAAGTTGGAAAACAGGCCAGCTGAAGGATGACCAGTATGTGCCGGCGAGTCTCGTGTCATCAGCATCAATAGCCGATCTGCAGACCTTCAAACATCCCAGCCAGGCGGTTCATGACCTTTCCCGAGGGATCACCATGGTGACAGTGTGTCAGAGCAGCAGGCCGGGCCGATGCTGCACTGTAAAAAAAACAAAGATGTGTCGCTTTCAACATGTCTAGTTGTCTAGTTTGAGATAACACATGCTGGTTGCAACATGTATCTGTAAACTCAATAGATTTTTACAACATACTGCACGTGTGCATGTATGACCTTCTGTAGACTTGAGCATGTGTGAATATTGTGAATATTTCATGTTTTGCAAATCCTGCATATATGCTGTGAATTCACACCGTTTTCTTCATCTTTCAATATCCTTCTCATTGTTATTTAAAGCAGCATATATATTGATATTTGTATAATGTTTAATATTTTTTGGTATATTTTCCTATCATACATATTTTTTTCTTCATTGAATGTGTTTTATATTGCATATGTGTTGATATGATTTTTATATATTTTTTTTTTTACTCATCTCATACTGCATATATTGCATATCAATGGTATATTTTCATATGGTCTATGTTTTTCATTCATATTTTCTTGGTCTCAGAATGTTCTGCTGTTCTCATAATGCTGTAGTTCATTTTTTTTCATACTTTTCATTCATACATTTCTAGAGAACTTAACACATTCTAGTGTTGTAATTCTTTGCTGTATCCCCACAGGCCTTTTTTTTTTTTAAAGTTTCATATTTTCTTATCTTAATTTGTGTTGCAACGTAACACAAATGTGCGTTGCCTGGACACACAGATGTGCTGAAAATGACACGTCCCTTTTTACAGTGTGGGCTGATTCACAGTCAGAGTGACTCAGCTCTAGGGCTTCAGCTGCCTTTTAGAAACACTATGCCACAGATCCCCGGTGTGGAGGCTGAACATTGGACTCCTCCTCCGCCTGGACTTGTTTATTTGCCATCCCACAATGCACTGGGAAGCGGGAGATGGGGGTGGGGGGGTGGTTTAGAAGAACAACAGCAGGGATCCCTCAGCCAAATGGACGTGTGTTTACTTTAGGATGTTTCTCCATCAGTCACTGTGACAAGAACAACATCGGAAAAAAAAAAAAAAAGTTTCCACAGTTTTCATCAGGGACATCAATTCACTAAACCCTAAATTATGGCAAAGTCCCCACGTCTTATATCATTTGCCAACAAAACCAAACCAAACATATCCTCTAAATTTCTGAGGACAAAGTGGAGCAGTGACTGAAGACTGACTAGATATTATTATTTGGTCAAAATGATAAATTATTACGTTTTTTCACCTATCAGCTTAGAGGGAACATTGGTCCTGAATGCTTCCTCGGGGTGATTTTTATTACATATCGCTTCCAAATTGATTTCAGCAATTTTTGCTTTGATGTTTGCTCGCCATTATAATGATACAACTACAAGATCACATTTGGACTACGTATGGAGGATACACCTTGCCATACCCAACTGATAGCCATGTTTTGCATTCAGTTGAACTGAAAGCAAAACCTTGGTCTTTTGAAACAACACATGACCCTTGGCTTCTCTAAAAACACAACGATCCCAGTAACAAACATTCATGCTTAATTCCAATAACCAAGAGAACAAAGTTATTGTGGGCAGCCTGAGAATACCTCGGAGAACAACTTGGGTTTTGATTGGGCGAGACTGAGCCCCAAAGGAAATGTGTGTATTAATAGATCCTGTTCTTCATCATTACCACCGGCACAACAACAACAAGAGCAGCAACGCCAGCCATGAATAAAAAAGCCCTCCAGGATGATTCATTCACACGCTAATTGTGGAACAAAACTAGAAAACAAGGAGAACCAAGGGTATTTGCTCCGTAATGTTGTGATGTTCGAGGCATGGTGGGAAAACGAGAATAACCAGAGAGAGCAATGGTTCTTCGTCATCCCCCGGCCAAGGGAGGCTTCAGTTTATTTGTGGTCTCACAGACTGAGCAGAACCACATGAGTCCATCTTAGAGTATAACATTTTGCTAGTTAATGTAGAAAAATAATCAGATTTCCAAACATTTGTCTTTGCTCAGATTGCTTAAAGTAATAATCCACCGTTTCATATAAATAAATGTCCGTTTTGCTATTCTCTATTGCAGATTGATACCATGTGATAGCGAATCAAACTACTGCCAGTTCGTGAAAGGTTTTACATTTTCTGTTCCAAACACCCAGATACAGATGTGGCTCTTTTTCTTTTGGACTGGTAGGTTTTGTTTATTAGCTGCAGTCTACACTGAGTGTCTTTATTATTATGTTGGGCCAGTGCCTACACTGAGTTGCAAGTTGGCCTGACCAGAATGTCAGATAGTCAAACATCGGGTAAAACATTTCACAGTTCACTGATAACTTGGTTAGCAGGTTAAATATCCTACTTGTAATTACCACTAGGAGGTGGATGTGAATGTTTTTTCCATCAGCAGTTCGTATTTACGGAACATCCGATATGACATGAACGCAGCATCAGAGTACTTGAATGCTAGTTAAAATGACATCTAATAATGCAATATATGCAAGTTTCAATCTTACAAAAACTGTAAAGGTGTATTCCTTTAATCCTTGCATCACAAACCTTGTGAATAAATAATAAAATAAAATAAAATTAATTAAATTAAATAATGTGTCTAATTCTTTATTTTTAATGTTGTTGTTTGGACATTTTTGGACTGGGGATTTTTAGAGTCTTAAAGTGTTTTTCGTTAAAGTTCAAAATCTGGTCACATCAAATTTGGCACAAAAATAATTTCCACCCTGCTCATGCTACACAGCGTCTTACATTGATTTTAATACTAGTAGTGATATTGCATAACCAAATGTAGCAAGCAGAGCACCACCTGATCCAACAGCAAAGCTTCAAAAGCCTAGAAAATCAAATCTGGAAGACACAGAATGTAAAGAATGTCATTGCTTGGCAGTTTACGCACAACCTTACTGCTGCTACAGCAGACTTGTATGTAGGCAAACATCCACACACACACACACACACACACACACACACACAGAGAGGGAGAGAGAGAAGGGGTAGAGTAAACTTTTACACATAACCCCAGGCCGAAAGCCATTAAAACTCTTTGTATGTTTTTTGTGAACACTCACACACACACACACACACACACACACACACACACACAGTGGTTACTGCAATGTCCGGTATGCCTTTACTGGCTTTGGAATGATTTGTATGTCCTCAATTTTGGAACTGTTTCTTCTTCCTCTTCTTATTATTATCTTTCTTATTATAGACATAGATTATTATGTACTACTGTATCATACACAACCGAACTGAAACCAAATAATCATTATTCTAGATATTTTTGATCATGTACTATTGTATAGAACATGTTTTCACATCCAATAATTCCTCATCTCGCTGTGGTTTGAGTATATAAACTCTTGCTCGGTGTTTTTTGGAAAACTGACATTTTAAATAAACTGCTTGTGCAATCGTGTTTCTGACAAACAGCCATGCCAATAAAGTCACTGGATTGAACCGAGAGTCAGGGAGCGTCTCAGGTCGCTTGGCATGTAGCACCATGCCGAGGCCTGGGGGGGAGGGGAAAGGCTGCTCCAGCTATCTGCGCTCTGCTGCAGCGCTCAGTGAAAAGAGGAAGCCGGGGGAACGCAAACAAAGACGCAGCCCAACGGCTCTCTCACCACATTGCCAGGAAACAGAGTCGGGTTTAGATAGGGGGAGGGGAGTGAAGGAGCGGGAAGGAGGGAGGGAGGAGGAGGAGGAGAAAAGGGAGAAGGAGACCAAAACCCAGCAGGTGTGCTCCGGCAGCATGTAATGTGTCAGCGTGGCTCTGTGCCGAATAGCGCTGAAATATAGGCCCTCGCTGACATTTTTTTCAACAAGGTTACACTGATAACGTTTTATCTCTCCACTTGCTAAACAGGAGGGTTAATTCTCTAAACCCTAAGCTACGGCAAAGTCCCTGCATCTAATATCATTTACCACTAAACCTGCTTATATAAATCGACTAAATTCTGGGGACAAAGTGGTGTGGTGACTGGTGACTGACAAGATATTATTATTTGGTCAGTGTGACAGATTTTTAGCTGTAGGTCACCAAACTATCAGCTTAGAGGGAACATTGGTTCTGGATGCTCCTCTATTATGAATTATTTTAGATATGGCTTCCCAACAAATTTCTGGCAACTTTGTTCTCCACTGACCTCATTCCCACGGCGGCCATTTTGAATTACGTCACAATTAGGATAGGAAACTCTACCTGGAAGATAGGCATAGGAAAACTATAGCGTTATTTCAACACATAAGTGAGGACTTCAGATAGATGGTTATCAAATCAGCTAGCAATCTTGGGAACAACAATTACAACGACTGCTTCAATTTAGCAGGGAAGTTAGTTAGCTAGAAGCTACCAGCTACTGAGCTACAAGTTAGCTAGCTAGGCTAGATTCTGCATGGTTGAAAGCTATAATTGGCCAAATATGTTAGCTTAAAATGAATCCCTCCAATTCTTGAAGTCCATTTGTTTCTAATACATTTTACAGCTTGCTACACAACAGTAGCTAGCTGGACAGCTCTTCTGGATAGATTTTCCCACCTTGAGTGTGATGGAAGTTTAAAATGGCCATCGTGGGAATGTCATAATGGGAAAAAGAAATACAAAAAAATTAAGAAGTAAAAATACAACATCAAATTTGGACTTAGGCTGAGCTATGGCAAGTGCCTCCATCTTGCCATACCCATTTGACACAACTGCTTTTTATTCAGCTGCAATGAAAGCAAAGCTTTAGTCTTATTGAACAACACATGACACTTAGTAGGTTCTCTAAAAACCTTGTGATCCCAGGGACGAACAGTCATGTTTAAGTTCAACAACCAAGAGTACAAAGTTACTGTAGGTAAGCTCTCCATTGTAATGATAAAAACTACAAAAGCACATTTGCACCCTGCTATCCTAACGCACGACAAGTCCCACATCTTGCCGCACGGCGTGAAAGTGAAGTTATTTGCAGTAACAATGGAGCTATCACATGGGTCCATGCAGGCAGCGCTGTTGTTGACTCCTGTTGCAGAGGTGCCTGTTCTCCCCTCAGATAACCTCCCTCCCTCCTGCCGTCACTCCTCTTCCTCCTCCCCTTTCCACGTGCTCTCGCTCTATCTGGATGGGTATGAGCAGGGCTACTTCAAACACGTGCACTATGCCACCCTGCCTCCCCCCCCCCCCCCTCCCCACCACCACCACTCTCCTCTGCTATCAGCCTATTTCCCTTTGTCAAGCCCATCTTGCTCTGTGCTATGTGATTTACTCAAGCCTAGGAGACATGTGATCACTCTGCTGGATACCAAGAACTCCAGGCAGGCGGTGTTTTTAGAGGAGGAGGAAGACAAGGAACAAAGAAAACAATCAGACGCGACCGGCCGACTTATCGGGACGTTTTGTACGACGTCCTCGGAACAAGTAGATGCTTCAAAGCGGTCGGCGATTACACTTAAAGGGGAACGAGTCTCAATGTCAAGATTCAACTACTGTATGTGATTCCCGTGGCCTTGGACAGTTCAGTGCGCAGCCATTATACGATGGAACGGTTTTGTTGCCACTGTTGAGTTGGACGGGCAACAGTTTGGGAAATTTGTTGGGTTCTATTTTCAGCAACAGGTTGCTAGAAAACAGTGTAGGTTGCATTTAAAGTCACACTGAAATGAAAAATGACTTTTTTTTGCCTTTCTATCTCATTGAAACTACCATACCATACACACGCTATTTGACAATTTCTGCCAAAAAAAAGACAAAAACACATTTTCTTGTATTTTTATATTTTATATTAATTTTGTTCATGTTTTGAATGCTCCCTCCCCATGTTATGTCCCGCCCCATCATCCTGTGTCAACAGGAAATATATCATATTAGGGAGGCAAGATGTTCTCAAAATGCAGTTTCATTGTGACTTTGCAGCAGTGCTTCACTTTAGTTGAACAAATTTCATGATTCTTACAAGGATTTGACTCATGAACAGTCCACCTCCAGCTTGACATCACCGCTGGCATTCAAGCATTCTTTTTCTAACTCCAATGACTTTTACAGGGACAGTACACATTGTTTCATCATTTCTGTAAATAGGCCAGTAATAGCCAGGCGGCTAGTTTTCACCTGTAGTTCCAGATATCCCAGAAATCCCCAAAACATGACACCATTAAAACCACGTGTGTAATGTAAGTGCAGTTTTAATTCGGACACAGATACAAATGTAAAATAATTTCACATGGGTAAAAAATACATCTTGGAAAGTGTAATGCATCCAGAACAAAGAAAAAATATTATTATCTAGCCACATCACCACAGGTTTGATATGATTAGGGTGAACAACTTTTGCTGAAGTTTTTATAATGAAAGTGAATGAGAGCCATCACTACAGCTAACCATGGCAACATTGCTGGTTGTGATCCTCTAAAGGAGAAATACATCATTTGACATTCATTGTATTTGTGCCAGTAAGTGAAAATCTGCTTTTCTCACCAAGTAAAATATGACTTTAAATGTCCCAAAGTGATAAAGCAGAGAAATAAGGCTAAGACTGATGTCCTGAAGTTGCCCAGCCAAGAGTCTCTTCAGTGACAATGACGCAAGCAAATTTTAAGTGAACTTTTGAAATGGGTTGAAGCAAATAAAAAGGCTTCCTGCTCATACAAGGGAGCAGAAAACACACATGAGAAAATGGAAAGTGTCTTTCAAGAAGTGTCGAGCATTGGGCGAGTTGTTTTTGTTCTTTGCTGTAAGCTAATGTTAGTCATATTAGTCATATTTCTTGCTGTCTGAAAACAAAAACAAAGAAATTATGCACTTAGAAATATGCAGTGCACCAACTAATGGTCATACAACCACAATGGAGTCTTATGGAGACTTATACACGTTAGAAACAACACATTAGAAATTCAGCTACTCTTAGGGGCCAATGGATGTACTAAGAAATGTCTTTATTGGTACAGAAAATCCAGCGTCTTGTTTTTTTAGAGCATCCATCGGCCTTCAACATTAGCTAAATTTGTCCTTCCTTCCTACCTGTTTCTAGTTCATTCACCTTTGTTGTAAGGCAAAGTAACACCAGTTGTTTTTCTTGACAAACAGAGACATTATCGAGAGTTTCTTTTAACCTTTATCGAGGGAAAGTCAACTCCTTCTGCTCTTTGCCTTTTACATCCTACTTCGCATTCATACAGTTCCGCAAATTCCCTGCAGTAGGCGGTTCAGGGCCTCGCTCTTGAGGAACTTTTGGACGTACCTGGTGGCTCAGTATTCTAAGGTGCGTACCATGTAACCGTGATGTCCTGGGTTCCAATCTGCCCCGGGACCTTTGTCACATGTCATTCCCCTCTCTCTCCAATCTTTCCTGTCTCTCTCTCACTATGCATTTCGAATTTGATACATCAAACCTCACATAAAAATACTTAGATGGGAACTCGGTAATGATGTTCCATGACTTTCATCCGGGATGCTGTCACATGTCATCGTTTCCATCTTTGACTTCATCATCAGTAGTGATTGTACAACAAATTCAATTAATTTGTCACCGGTAGTGACACACAACCTTGCCACAGCGGAGTCTAACAGACAGGAGAAACACTTCTCTTTTGTTTGAGGAAAAAAGAGACAGAAGTTCTAAGTATTCACCAATAGAAACTGAACTGTTCTAGAGCATGGGGCTATAGAGCGAGCACCTAACAATCTGTTACAAATCCAGTAGCCTCCACAGCATCCAAAGATTTCCTGTAATAGTAACCAACAGGCAGCTTCTGTTATTCACCTTAACATGACTCTTCTTCTCCATAACAGTTCAATAGGACGTCATGGACCTCCAGGCCAGTTGTTTAGCTGGCTAAGAGACGCCAGGCCAAACACAAGTTTCCCAACATGACCGAAGTGAAGGGAGAGCAAACAAAATAACAGGGCGGAGAAACAGCATTCCACGAGTGCTAAGAATAGCAAACTGGACCCTGTGCTCCCAGCTCCAAGTCCAAAACTAGCCTTAGACAACAGGCAGAGTGAGTCTGAGCACGTTGCCAAAACTTTGCCAGGTTGGTGAGTGTAAAAGTTGAGGGCATTTCTAAGTATAACTCGAGACCACATGTTCAATGTATAACAAGTTCACTTAAAGATACAATAAACAGTTTATATGACCAGTTATTATATATGATGTCAGTTTTGGGTGTATGCACATATGTTCTTCAAGAGTTTGATTCAAATGTTCTTAACCTATTGTTGTATATTTTAATATTACAAATACAAACAAACCATTAACAGTTTTAAAAATTTTAGTTTATAAAGTTTATAAAAAACATGTAAAACTCATGTTTAGCTGTCACATATTGCTGTCCCTTATGTCAAAAGCTCAGATAATAAATGTCTGAGTGGGAAAAAAATATTTAATCCACTAAATCACTAAGTAAACAAAGCCACTGATGGGGCAAAAGGAGCCCGGTCTGCTGAAATTTAAGACAATCTCTCAAATACATGCTCTCAGTATGTTTTCCCACCATGAAAGGATTAGGTGGAGGAGACATGACTAGAAACAGGCAGTACAGGTACAGGTGGAAATGCTGTGTCCAATTCATGGCATTGTTACATAATCCAATTCTTGATATTGTCACCCTTTCGTGTCTGAGACACATAATGTTCACATAATGCGAATCCACAACACATAAAGTGCGTTTCAGAGTTGATGCTCATTTCCCGAAGTGGAGTCACATTTTTTTCAATTCTGATCTGAACCACATGGATATGGTACAAAATCCGATCCTACTTTCTGATCCTATTTAACATCATTCGCCTGAAACAGTGAATTCACATTATGAAACATCATTTTATCAGCTTGGCCGAGCCAACGTTTGCTCGGAGGACAATGACACACAACAATGTAAAGAACAATAGAAAGAAAGAAGAACAAAGAAAGGACTTGGCTGGTATTTGGGGAGACGCCTCAGTTCAGTCACAACTGGAAGGCACATACCGCAACTGAAATGTGATCAAAACAAAAGCGGATGTGACGTCTCTGTACTTGGTGTCTTTTCCACATTGCTGTCAGTTCAGATATGGATTACATCCTAGAATAGATATGAACAGTCATCCCAAAAAATCAGATATGAAGAACAATTCAGAGTTGGGCATGAAGACCTGTGGTGATAACATAGTCACAGTCTCATATTCAGTGTAAAAATGTTATTTTTCTTAAAACAACTGAAAAATTCCAGTAATTCTGGTTGTTTCCAATGCAGTTTCACTACAAGGCAGAATAAGGCAGATCACTCGACTAGTATCAAGAAAATGACACTTGATTCAACATGATTCTCGAAACAACTTTAACACGTTAGAATTTCACACTAAATACCAGACTGAATAACTTGTCAAGATGGATATTTTTCACAGTGTATCAGTTTCTCTAAAACAAGGAACTCGTTTGACAGACTAGCTAACCAACATTACACCAGTTTCCTGTTGCAGCCTTGACTTCAGTTGCGTTGCGCTATCCTAAGCCACATTTACATCAAATACAACCCCCCCCCCCCCCAACACACACACACACACACTTACTTTTATTTCTGCAACTGCTAAACATGTGAGGAGATAATAAGCGAAGAGTTAACAGGATCAAGCCTGATCTTGGCAGGCGGGACTTGTAAAGGTTGCCTAATGGGGGTTAGGGGGGGTTGGGGGTGTGAGGGGGGGCTGGGGGGTAATGATGGCCAAATGGAGCCGCTGAAGCAAAACACAACTCACACCAAGAGACCCAGGAATCTGAGAGGTGGCCCTTCCCCCATGCAAACACAGACGTTAGTGGAGGAACACAGCACCTCAAGCACACATGCATGAACACACACACACACACACACACACACACACACACACACACACACACACACACACATGCTAATAAAGCAACATATGCTCTGGTTTCTACTACCTGGAGCAGCAGGTGGGACGTCCCTCCCCACTGAACAGTCAAAGAAGAGGGGAAGGAGAAAGGAGAGGTGGCCTTCGCTATTGTTGTACCTTACAAGCAGAACAAGGAAGTAAACACTAGGGTTAGACCGATATATGGGGCCGATATTGTCCTTTTATTAAATATCAGATTTCAGTCAGTCAGTGTGGTCCATCTCCAATATGATGGATATGATGCAGTTTGATTGATTACATATTTATTGTAGAATTGATTAATACCACATTGGTTGTCTATGGGAAGCCCTTAACCTGAATTGATTCTAATATTACATTTTGATGAGATTCCAATATGTTCTATATCATTATTATTAGTAGGTGTAGTAATAGTATCCTGGTTTCAATGGAGAGTTTTAGTGTCCCATGGTCTAAATGCTGTTTCAGAGGCTTTTTCACCCTGAGAAGAATAATATTTTGAGGGAAACACTGAATACTTCCAATTTTTATTTTTTTTTGGCATAAAAATGGTCAAATTTAAAGTTACTGAATATCATCTATCTGCATATTGGGTGCAGTTTTTAACTTACAATTATGACTATCCAATAAAGGCTTTTTAACAGATTTGGAAGTCTCTTTACATGATTACTAAAGGTCCCTTTTTCATCCAAAGAGCACCCAACCCTACAGTTTAAGAAGGATTCCAGCCTCCTATCTGTTTTCCAAAAATATCAGTATCGGCCTTCAAAAACCAATATCGGTCGAAACGCTATAGTAAACACACCGACTAGTTAGAGCCAGGCAGTCAGCGCCTCCTCACATCCATTGTTGTGCTGACTAGGGAAGAAAATGTTCATGTGGACTTCAGGCGAGAAGAGGTCCGTCCCTTATATGCAAGCAGATATGAAAACACTCACATGATCTTATTTAGTGTAAATGTCATAGACAGAGAAATGAGCATTCACACTGATGAATATGCCACTCGTACGGCTCAATGACTTAAGAGGCGATTTTCCTTGCCGGAGGAAGGACAGAAACACATTTTACTGTACCTAAGTGGCAATTTATTCCAATGACCTTTTTACAAATCTATTTCCTGGTGCTCTCTCTCTGGATAAGGGCAAGTGTAAAAGCAGGAGCTGCAGCTTGAGCAGTAGTCTATTGTGATTACCTTGTGTGTGGCTCTGCCCTTCTGCTGGCAATAATTGCCTTGGCAAAACTACATTAATCATGTTGTGACAATACATAAAGCCCTCATTGGAATAAGCGCACAAAGAGAGATAGTCAGTTTGAACAGTGGGGCTGCGGGGGCGGCTGGAGCTGGGGGAAGAACAGGGAAGAAGAAGCAATGAGTAATACGAAACCTGGACGTATATGGCAAGAGGGGAAAAACAAGAAAATGAGTAGGCACCATAGAAAGAAAGAGAGGCGGACAGACAGAGAGAGGGAGAATCAGTGCTGGGTGTTATCCTTGTTTACTGCTGTTGTTCTCTTTGTTCTAGCAGTTGCACATAAACAAATTACATCCAATCCATCCTCCTACCTTTTGCATAGAAGCTGTGGTCATTACATAATGGCCGCACAGTCCAGAGACACAACCACATTCACTTGACAGCATTGGCTGGCTCAAGCTGAAAAAGATTTGTACGTCGTACCACTGAGTCATTGATATAGATGGAGCACATATGAGTCATGATCAATAACCGAGACTAACTGTTTCATTGGTTAACTGTCAGGACGCATTGTCTGTTTCACTGGCGCTGCCAAATAATTCTCAGACGAAGAGACGAGGCCAAATAAGAAGAGTCTGAAGGGTTGTCACATTATTACATCCACCCATGCCTAACTACACTTGACAGCGTTCAACAAACCAATGGGGAAATGAATGATGTGTTGTCCTGCGCCGTCTAGGAAAAGACATTCCACCTCAGGATCAAACCCCTGAAAAAACACAGCAGCACTGAAGAAAAAAATGTCTTGATATGTTGCCTGTATATATCATAAAACTATAAATGCAAAGTCCAGGTGTATTTACGATACGATATGGCACGATACGATACGTTACGATACGTTACGATACGTTACGTTATGATACGATACAATACGTTACATTACGTTGTGATACGTTACGATACGCTACGATATGATACAATACGATATGATACAATACGCTACGATACGATACGTTGCGATACATTACGATACGTTGCGATACGTTATGATACGATATGTTATGTTATGATACGATACAATACGTTACATTACGTTGTGATACGTTACGATACAATACGTTACGTTACGTTGTGATATGTTACGATACGCTACGCTACGATACGATACGATACGTTACGTTATGCTACGATACATTACGTTACGATATACTTTATTGTCCCCGTGGGGAAATTTGCCTTGGACTCACATTGCTGCTGGTTCTCCACACAACAAAAGAACACAAATCAACAACACAATATATTGCACAATCCCAAACAGAAGGCATATCACTAAAATAATAAAACATGACATCCATCCATACATTCATGCATCATAGAAATGCATACATAGAAATGCATACATTCACACATGTTGGTACAAAAGACACATTTGATGTATAAGCCAAGGTATGCCTGAGCCAAGCACTGCTGAGGACGACAGCTTCTTATAAATAAATGGAGGCTCTGGCTGCAGATGAAAACATACAGTGTCCTCCCAACAGGAAAACAATGGTCAAGCGAATAGAGCATTAGAACGAGGCTGGCTGATTTTAGGGGCCCAAAAATAGGACACATTCCTCTGCAGCACAGGGTGTGTGTGTGTGTGTGTCAACAGGAATTCATACCAAGCTCCAGCCGAGAGGTCTTGACTTTCTCCACATAGGAAGGCAGCAAGGCCAAAACAAAAGGACTAGTTAGACGAGTTGGTTGGTAGTTTGATCTCCATCATGCTGTAACATACCTCAGAATAAGTGAGTCCTAGTGTGATCTTGTAGTTTTGGTCATTATAATGGAGAGAAAAGATTAAGAAAATAACTATCTTCGGATTCACAATCCGTGCGAACGGATTTGTTCACACAGTTTACAAATCCATTCGCACGGATTGTGAATCCGAGGGCACGGTTTTGAAATCCGTTTGCACGGATTTACACATCGAGGTTTTTTTTCTACCATGTGACCCCAGAGGGGCTCCGTAAAAATCACATCAGAGGAAAACTCAGGACCAATGTTCCCTCTAAGCTGATAATTTGGTGACCTACACCTAATAATTGATCACATTGACCAAATAAGAATTGGAAGTTTTGGTAGCAAATGATATTCGATTCAGAGACTTTGCCACAGCTTTAGTTTAGGGTTTAGTGAATGGAAGCTCCTGCCAACAGGCCTTCTCTGCTTTATTTTCACATGCATATGAAAACAACTCAGTTCTATTAAACATGCTGTTGCCCTCATATTCAATATTATTACACCTGGTCTGATTTGTCTATATTAGAATGTGTTTCAAAAAGAGGTATACATTTTTCTATACATTATTAATACTCACTGCATTAATACATATTTTTCCTGTTTCCAGATACGCCTAATATTTATGGACTATTCAATGTTGAAGTATTTTATTAAAAAGACTAAATAGAAAAACTTTGCTTTTCATCATGATTAGCATTAAAAACTGTATACCTACTTTTGAAACACCCGGTATAGATGACCACAAATTAATGTTATTTCAATGGGGATGGCAGGATCTGCTGCAGAGGGCTTCACACTAACCAGAGGGCAAAAAGAGAGTTTTTCATTCTTTTTCATTCCGATTAATATCAAATCAAACTGAAAAACTAATATTCACCATGTCCCAAACAGGTGCATAATCTTCATGAGTGCACACAGGAAAAGGAGGGTTCTTCCAGGGTTCTTTGGTTGGGGTAGTGGTTCTGTATAGAACTGTACTGAGTAAAATAACTCTGTGATTGGTTCAAATAAAAGAAACTGGCCAATCAGCATAAAGAACCCAGTGTGGCGCTTAAAAGCATGTGGAAAGGCATTTTGATTCAAAAATCTGGGGTGGTATTATTGGGTGGAATTTTGAATTTTATTTTTAATGTGCCTACTGGTATACCATGAAGTAACCACTACAAATACAGTTTTCCAGATAGTAAAGGCAATGGGATTTTTAAATAAAGGTAAAAGCAAATTATTATTTTTTTGTCATGTATTGTATAATAGGTGTAATATGGAGCTAACAAGGTGAAAAAAATTAATTGTCACTTCCTTGTGACTTTAAAAAGCCTTTTAATACTGCTGGTTTGGAGCACTTCATACAGTATTACATGGTTCTTTAGAGCACTATGAAGATCCTATGTAGAACCACTTGAGCATTTGGTGCTACAGAGAACCTTTCTAACCTGTTTCTTTACTCCATCCTAAGGGATTCTGCTATGGCATGAGCCATACTGAGCCCAAAGACCCACTTCCCGCTGCTCTATAGACAGAAACCTGTTTTGAGAAGAGTGTACGGATAATGAAGGCGACATGAAAATCCACTGAGTGCCTTAACTGTCTCCGGGATATACAGTTTGCCTAAATCGGGTTTTGCTGCTCCAGTAGATCAGTGGAGGTACTTACTGAATTTTTCTTTGCACAGTGATTAAGGGGGAGGACCAATGGCAACAAAGGAGACGGAGAGGACGGTAGCTCCACCCCCCCCACCCCCCCTCCCTCTCTCTCTCTCTCTCTCTCTCTCTCTCTCTCTCTCTCTCTCTCTCTCTCTCTCTCGCGCTGCTTTATAGATGTATATAATCCCTGAGTTGACCCAGAAAACAAACTCCTCTGACTGCCGAAACGCTGCAGAGTTTGATCCGCTGCTGGGCTGCATGTAGCCGGAGCATCAGCTGGAAGGAAAACAAGCCCGGCGCAGATCCAGCTCCAACTTCTGAATACGGATTATAAATAAATAAATTCGGGTAGGTGTCGTCTTCTGTTTCTCCTTTAAAAAGAAAAGTAGGCATTCAAACGCGGGGAGGGAGCGTTTCCACTGTGTACTATTTTCTTTACATAATTTAGGGCTGATCCGATCGGGTTATACGGGCAGCGATAGGCTACGCGAGAATAAAGCGAATTAATATTTCACCTTGTCACTTTTGTTTACTCGCGGCGTTATTGCCTAGCGGTTTTATCGCGTCAAATTATGTAAAACAGCCCATATGCACAGTCCCGTAAGGTTGCACGGCGAGGATAAAATAAAACAGGTTTGTTTCTTGTGTAATAACGCCAGTGATTATTATATTCTCCCCCCTACAATGTCTTTACAAAGTGGCATTAGGCTGAATGATAATCCTAGATCTGCAAAGCTTTATAGATAGGGTATAATTAGGTAACACAAGAGCAGAATATTCTAAGGAGGATTTAGGCTATTTAGAAAGTGTCGCTGTCTTGTTTTATCAGCCAAAAAAAAAAAAAAAAAAGCACTACAATGTTTGAATTGATACAAGCAGCCAGGGGCACCCTAGTTCATTTTAGGGGGAAAGAGAAGAAAGAAAAAGCCCGAAATGTCTTTGTTTTCCCAGTAAGACAGACCCAGAGAAGCAGGCAGACATTCATTCATTACTTGCTCGTTATTCTGGATGTGATTTGGCCTGGATGTGTTATAAGTCCGTTTAGAGGCAGGTTAAGAAAATAGAATGTCATCCATTTTTAACAATCCATTCGCTAATTCAACTCGCAGGTCTCACGTTGACAGCCAAATGGTTTCAGCGGGGATAGATCTCTAATTTGTCATCATCTGCGGGTAATCTGAATCGGGAGAAGCTGTATTGATCGTGTGTTGGGGGGGAAAAGGTGTGTGGCGTGGTTTCCTCTCCCCCGGCTGGAGGGGTGAAATTGGAAATCCAGCGCTCCTCTGCGTCCTTTTTGGCGACAAGGGTACAGGCTACCCTCCCTCGCCGGTGTAATTTCCAGTGGTAGTTCTCTGATGGTGTAATTTCGGACATTTCAAAAGGGTTTTGATAGGCCACTTCGGATGTGTCATGAACCATCAAAATAATAATAAAAAAAAAAAGCTGGGGAGGAGAGGAAGAACAGATCCGAGTCACCAGGGCAGGGCCACTTCTCAGGAGAGGTGACGGGAAAGTGGAAGGTCTCATTCCACATTGCACATACATGTTCATTGATTGTTTGAAATCGTGGGCGTTGTGAAACCTGTTCAGACTGTAAACGTGGTTGGGGGCTACACAAAGAAACTTGCCCTGCTGAATGTTCACTAACATGAACGTGTTTTGCCCCATGCAGGCCGGCAGATCGAGCAGTCATGGCTGAACACATGATGATGCCCATGACCCACGGCTTCAGGATGGGCATGAACGGGCCTCCGCAGCACAACGGCCAGCCCGGCCTGCGCGCCCTGCCCAACGGCCAGGTGATGCACTACGGCAGGAACCCCCAGACCAACATGGAGGCGGCCATGAGGCAGAGGCCCGGCATGGTGGGGCCCGGAGGGATGGCCGGCCAGGTGAACGGAGCTCCGATGGCCAACCACCACCACCACCACCAGATGATGTCCGGGAACATGATGTACAACGGCCAGCAGCAGCAGCAGCAGCAGCAGCAGCATCACCACATGCATCCCCAACAGCAGCAGCAGCAGCAGCAGCAGCAGCAGCAGACCGGACACCCACAGCAGTACATTCCTGGAAACCTCACCTCCCAGCAGCTCATGGCCAGCATGCACCTGCAGAAACTCAACACGCAGTACCACGGACACCCGCTGGCCTCCGGGAACGGCCACCACCTGCCCAACGGCGCGCAGTACCGGGTGGGTCCCGCCCAGCTATCGGGCATGCAGCACATGGGCGGCCCGTTGGGTCTAAACGGCATGGACATGGATCTGATCGACGAGGAGGTTCTGACTTCGCTAGTGCTGGAGTTCGGGCTGGATCGCGTTCAGGAGCTGCCCGAGCTCTTCCTGGGACAGAACGAGTTTGACTTCATATCGGACTTTGTGTGCAAACAGCAGCCGAGTACGGTCAGCTGTTGAGCAAAGTGGCCAGAAGAAGAACAGCGCTGGTTGGTTTAGGCCTGTTTGGACTGGACACCCCCCAAAGAATGACTGAGTGGCCACAGTAGCACAGCAAGAGGAGACAATCTCTCTGTTCTGTTTGGGTGTTTCTGTGTCTGTGTATTTGACAGTGTCTAGTAGGCCTTCACACTGGCCTGCCTGCGAGTTTATGAAGAATTGTAATGACAAAAAAAAAGAGCACCAGGTTTCTCCTCATTGAGCTGATGCCAATAAGATCTGTGGTCTTTGGCCAAATTGAGGCATCCTGATGCAACAGGCTCTGTCTGTACCCATCTGGCCCTCAGCACATGTGCCTGCAGTGCCAAGGCTTTGGGATGATTGTAAACTTACCGATTAGAATGGGAAAGGCAACCTGAAAAGACTATCCATCTGGGTCTACTAGATTCTACGGCGTCTATAAATGTATTTTATCTCTGATGACACCCTCAACTAGTAGCAGACATTTTACAAATTGAATTTATAAATGGTGGTCATCTGAATATGTTTATACGAGGATGAAGGGATCTAAGAGAGATAGTTAAAGAGTTTTTTTCCCCTGACAACTCTGTGTGTGTGTATTGAAGGCTGGCTCTTCAAAACTGGTTCAGAAGGTTCCTACAAACCTTGAAATATTCGCATTTCCTTGAGGAGCGAGACAGTGAGGTTCTGCAGCATTCCTGGGTGATGGGGTTTATCTCGGATTGGCCATACAAAATGTGCTACATTGATTTTTTAGTGTCCAGTGTCATTTACCTGACTCAGATGAAATCTTCTATCTATCATTAAATGTAAAAGGCTCATGTGAATATACATGTCCACTACGCCTGTGTTTCCTGCTACTGAATTAACTGTGATTGAACCATTGCTTAGAGTGTCGGCTAAACGAAACATTTATCTGCAGAATAACGCTCTGAAATTCCACTGTTCCAAGTCAGACATTTGGGGGCTCATCGCAAGAGAAGCCTGAGTCACTACTTAATAGAGCAGCAATTTGTCTCTATGGGAGAAGGGAGGGGGAGGGAGAAGCCTAAGTAGTATTTAAGGAACAACATAACTGTGGCCTATTTAAATGTCCATGGCAGAAAGCTCGAGAGGTCAAGAAAAGCCAAACAAAAAAAGCGTCCAGCGCCATCAAAAGCTGTTAGTCACAGATCTGAGGTGGGATTTTGAGGCGTACGGTGACCGAGGAATATATGTCCACGCATTGTGAGGGGTTTAGAAATACAACAACAACTTGCGTTATTGGCGATATCTGTGTGTGGTCAGTGCAGCGAGGCATTTGAAAGTCAATGAATGGTTCCCTAACCGTCGCCCAATGTGCTGAGTGCGTGAGGCTGAGTGGAGGCTGCGCAGGGCGAACCAGAGATTTTGGTTTGTTCACAATGTGTGGACACAGCGCTCCCCCAGCAGCACTTAGTTTAATCATTATTTAAAGCTGCCACTACCTGTGGCATTGATTTCATTAGGCAGGAAGACCAACCGAGGAGCACAACCGTGCAAAGTTGTTGTTTTTTCCATAGATTAGCTTACTCCGCTGGTTTTCTTCTGATTAGATTTAAATTACATGTTCACACACGCTTGTCTTAATTGAGGTCAGCTCGCACACTCTCCAACGACTTAATAATTATAAAACGGACATGTTCTGTGGTGCATTTTTCTTTTCTTTTCTTTTCTTTTTTTTTTGCGCAGTTGGTAATTAGGTTTTTGTCAAGGTTGCTGCTTTGCTGCTGCTGCTGCTGCTGCTGGCTGGTTTGAGGGAGAGCTGGAGAACTTCCTGCACTTGTAATGCTATTTGCGGAGCTGTCAGGGGGGTTGGGGCTGCGCGGGGAAGCTAGCTGGTGCACTGTGTTAATCTGTTCCAATACGACTCCGCTGTCCCTCTCCCTCTCTGGAGATCTGCCATCTCTTAAGCTCTCACCTCAAACAATGGGCGCCGAAACACTCGTGTTGTAACGGCAGAAAACCGCCAGCTTGTTCCCACTCAGTTTTTTACTTTCTGCCTGGCAAACTGCAGTCGGACAAACCTCGCAGCCTCAGATGATTAAGTTACACGCTGAAATCTAAATACATCTTCTGGCCTTAGTGAGATAGTGGCCTCTGATTACTGCTATATCAATAAGCGCAGCCTTCTTGTGTATTGTATCTTTGTACTGTAGACTAGAGGTGAAGTTGACCTAGATACATTTAAGGTACTTTCGAAACATTGTCAGATGTAAATGTAATCAATGGCTGATTTTGATGTGTTGACAAGAGATTATATCATACATTTTACAAAAAGAGTGTGTAGATATGAATATACCAAGGGTTTGGGTATTGGGTGCAGGGCCTGAAGCTTTAAGACCAAGTAGACTGCATGTTAAACCAAGCGTGAGGGATGCCACCACTTTCCCACAAAGCAGCTGAGAATGTACAGTAGAATACTTTGTGGGAACTTGTCTTAAGATGGTAGATAAACGTGTGAGATTGTACTCCTTGTTCCAAATTACACAACTTCATTTGGGTAACCCCCCCTTTCCCACTTCCCCAAAGCTTTTGTAATGTTATTGATTCTATTTTAAGAAAATGTATTTATTTTCAAATAAAATATTTATTTAAAGAACTGGTTTTTGCATGTCAGTGACTGCTTTTTCCGCTGTTGGCCTATGCGTGGCCGTCAAATAGAGTAGAATTCAACATATGGAATGGATAAACATTCTCCCTTATATACCATAATGTTGTTGCATACCAAACTGTAATCTCACATATCCCTGAGTTAAGATGCACTAGGCAAGATTTTTATGTAAAAATACACCTGTATTATCAGTCTAAATCACAAAATAGGGCTGCAACAGAGGAGAGTATTCCCACTAATTCTAATTGAGAAGCTATGGATTTTGCTCTGCCCAAACCAAACAATGTTTTAAATAATAATGTGAGTTTTATCCGATCTGAGTGTGTCATACACTATAGTCTTCTCTCTGTTCTTCCCAGTCTCAGGTCCTTTGCCTGTCAACATGACAGACTGCCGTCCTGCCTATAGAGTCAAATCAAAAGCGCACTGTTGATTTGGACAAATTACAGTATTTCTGCCAGAAGAGTTTTGCTGATTTCTCCACGGACACCATCATACTGGAGCAAAGCGTTAAAGCTGCACTAGGCAGCTTCGCATGTTGGCGGCTCCAAATGTCAGCGAGAGGCAACTGTTTGAACTTCAGTACCCAGAAATCCTGAAACCTGACGCTAGAATTTCATTTGGGCCAATAGGGTGAATCTACAGGGTCTCAATTAGTGGGGATGGGACGCTCTTCTCTATTGCAGCCCCACTTTGTAATTTAGGCTGATAAGTGTATTTTTCATAAAAATGTTGCTTAGAATGGTTATATGAAAAGACATATAAATTATTCCAAAGTATATGATCTAATTTGGATGGTTTTAATTGCATGCATCATCAATGAGATTCAAACGATTGGGCACAATTTATACTATATATAAGATAGTATATATAGTATAAATTATATATAGAGGGGAGAGTGTTTCTCTCCCCTCTATATATAAGAGGGGAGAGAAACACTCTCCCCTCCTTCAACTACTTGCATTAACGTGCAAGGTACTTACCCCCAGCTGCTCCAGTGGCCAACAGTAGAAAACTGTGGTTGTGCTGGTTGGATCCCAGGTGTGAGCATGTGTAGCTGTATGAAACTAAAGTAGGGCGTTGCTGCATAAGAGCAGGCATGTTAAGCAAAACCCTTCCATGGGTTCTATAAAGGTTAAAGAAAAGCAATGTTAGATTAAAGAATATACTGTATCTTCACATTGCCACAGACTTTTGATTCATTATGGCCATTCAGCTGGTAATTTTGATGTGTGAGATTCTGAGAAATGACGTAATGATACTAGAAGCTCAGTGTGACCACAGTATAGTGATTTGTACCTGCGCCACTCATGACCTCAACACAACATGAGACTAGCCATACTGTATACCACAAAGCAAAACAGAACCTCACAAAATGAAGCGTCCTACCTTCCTGTATATAGTATACACATTGATGCGTGTCATGTTTTCCCTGATAGTGTGTTGAAGCATGGATAATTCTGACGGACAGAGTGTTCCTTTGCCTGGTGACCAAACTGGTTTGCTTCAAACAGTAGTATTAGTGTCAATTGCCTGTGCATGTAACCATCTCTTAGCCCCAATCTTTTTGTTATGTCTGCCAGCCAAGTCTAATCCAGGACAGAGAGCTGGGTTGGCAGCGCCAAGTCCACCTGGTGGGACAGCAGGGTGGCTTTGCCTGCCACATCTGCTTTGACATAGTAATACTTTAAAGCACTGCTGATACAAGGGCTTTTAAACTAACAACAGATGACGCTTCTGTAATAGCCAGGTAGGCTACGGAGGCTGTTTGTGTAAATACTTCATCATGTGAGAATAGGTTCTGTGAATCATGCGTGATGAAAAGGTACAAGATTCATGTTTGACAATGGAGTATTGATTTGAGACAAGGCAAGGCAATACAAGATCCTGAACATGCCTTGATAATGATAACATTGTATCAATAATTTACATCTGCGATTTAGACAGCATTCAATTTGGCCTTTCCAGCGACGCAAGAAAACAAAAGCCCACGACAGCAAGTCCAAGCCTGTCCATGGTAGTCTTGTCTTCTGGGTTAAGGCCTGTTGGAGTAAGTTGGGGCTTTAAAGGTGCACCGTAGCACCCAGCCGTTCAGGTGTAGCCATAGAGATAATCCACAGATGGGACAGGGTCAGACAATATGTTAATCCCAATCATATAACACTGTTCGCCTCAGCCCAATACCTCATTTCATAACCACCAGTTAACTACCAGGTTTTGTTGGGGATCTTAGCTCCTAAACACAGCTTTCAGAAGATGACTTCAATAATAGCTGCAGTCTAACTTTATTTTTCTGTGCACAGGTGATACTGAAGTGCTGATAGTGACAAATGGATGATGTAATACAGGAGTTCAGCGGTTCCCAAGAATAGTCAGACACAAAGCACGAACCACGAGCCACACCCTTCTTCAGCTCCCATGTCGTCAACAGCGTTTCCCTTCAAACACGTGCTAACAGTGTTCATACGCTCAGGTAACAAGGCATTCGCTCTCCTTGTCCCGAGGCAGCGGTGACGTAGGCGAGGATTCACTTCAGCATTTCTCTCCGGTTTGCTCACGTCTGCTTTCCAGTTAAAGCGGTGGTTGACTCTCCCTGTCTGAGAAACCCACCACTCGTCGTTCCCTCGTTCTATTGCTCACCAGATGACTCACCTCAGCGGTCTAGCGAAGTGGGTTTACCTCCAGGCTACCAAGGCGGATGAAAACTCTCACCGGTGTGCGTGCAGCAGGGCCATTCTTTGATTACGGTGACAAACCAGGTGAGAAAGGAAAGTGCTCCAGTTTTTTGGGGGTTGGTTTCATCATGGGGGGGGACTAGGGATCGGTCTCCGTCTTTTCGTTCATTCATCCTTCACACAAGATATATCAGACACTGCGGATCAGAATTTGGCAAAATCTGGGCAACAATACACTACAATTACAATTACACTACAATTACAGGTCTAAATGTAAACATTTGAATAACCAGTCATATCTCGCACAGTTTGAATGGAATTAAATTTGGTGCATATATATCTAACTATCCTTACTATACAAAAATTGATTTCCACCATTTTGAGTTCTTCTTAGGCTTTTTCATTTATTTCATTCATTGTCATTTGTGCAATCAACCATTATGGGACCACAAATGCCAGAAAGGGAACTCTAGCAGACAATGCAAATTACCCTGCAAAAATGTATTTGCATTGTTTCATAAATGACTTTTGTTCCATAAATGAAATTTGACCATTTTCACATTTGTAGAACTTAATGATTTATTACATTTTAAATCATCGTTAGAACATCAGTAAGTAACACCAAAGACATACAAATGCACACAAATCTCATGTTTTTATGAAAGAAGAGCATAACCATCATTGTTTGATAATCAGATAGTATGTGGAAACTATGAATTGTTCAATATAAATTTACATAAAAATGTACTTCCATCTCTTTTAAATGAATAACACTAAAGACACAACATGGATGAGTATCGGTAAAACGTATCACAAACTGTTCTGGAGGTCTGACTCATGTGGTTTCAAAGCTCCTCTGACCTACCCAGACAGGAAGTACATCAAAAGCTTTTCCTGTTTATTTTCAAAGAGGCAATTTGTATGTCAGCAACACCACAGACATCAAATCCTGTGGATTGTTTTATTATTCATTTTTTTTCAAAGCAACGTATGATTTGTGTAAACAATGTTTTTCACATTTCTGTTGAATCAGTACTGACGACGGTTCCCCCTCATGTTTGCATGCAGTTTTAATGCCTGCTGTGCAAGCAGTTTTCCATGCACAGCAGGCATTGAAAATACTATGAAGTATTTCCATTACTCAATCTACAAAGAAGTAAATAAAACAAACTAATCAGTTTTATGTTAATTATTGGGATTTTAGTTTTACAGTGACAACATTTACCACTGCAATCAAAGAATGATATGGCAATCATTCAAACTGATATTTGACATCCATGCATATCACAATAACAGGACAAGCTCAATATTTTGTCCATGTTGTTTATCTCAGTTCTTCCTAGATGTCTTTTTGCTCATCCAAATGCCTGAAGTCATAAACATGCAGAATAGTCTCATATAGACAGCTGCTGCAGCAAAAAGCTGCAATTGTCTTCAATAACAGGTTATCAAATGTGGATTGGGGTAATCTGGGTGGTGCAAGACACGCTCCGAGTGGTTTGACATGCCACTTGGCTTGAAGAAATATGATTACATGAAACATTGTGCTTGTTGATGTGACTGCATGCCAACACTGATCAAGTGTCATTTGCCATGGCTGGAATTCTGTCCTATCTTAAGGTGAATGTAGGGGCCCAAGCTTAAAGTAATATTTCTTATATAAATATGAAAACTACTGTCTATCATCAATTTATATTCCACTATGGTGATTCAAGCTATATACATATTCAACCTAATCAAATCAATATCGCTAAGTTGAATTTGGGTGTGGAAAAGACGTCACAGTACTGGACACACTGTTAGATTGACAGGTGATCTCTGGGAAGTGCAGTGCAGAAACACCACAGCAATGAGCGCTGAGAAACAAAGATGGAGACAAAATAAAACAAGGGAACAGTAAACATGTTGTCCCCCATGAATGATGCAGTCTCCGCTTGGGCCAATCAGGAACCAATATATTTCTTTGTTTTGACCTGTAACAGTAGCGCCCCCTTCGGCCAAACAGTGTCTGAAAATGCTGAAATATGAGATGCATCATGCCCCCAAATTTCATCAAAATGTGCCATATCTGTAATATCGCGTGACACAACACGTAAGCAATCAATCAAATTTCAATCAGTGAAATTTTTAAAAAGCCGGAATGGAGCAATGAGACACATCATTCCCTTAAGTTTTATGAAAATCCGATTAATGGTGTCAGAGATATTAGTTCAGAACATGATTTCCCAACAGGTGACCTACATTTATATATACATGAAGAAGCTAGAAGTGTTCAGGCAAACCAGTGCATGGCTGTATGTTGAAGAGAAATGGGTGAAAACTAGGTCTGCAGTTTGGAAAATTTCTCGCTAATTTTCACCCTAGCTTCCTGTTAGTATTACATAGACACACCATATAAAGCGCAGATGGAATACATCATACATATTTAGGAATGGGGTCATTTATAACCTCCATGCAACCTAATTTGAAGTCGAGGTCTTTTTAAGCCCCCCGGAGCAAACTGCAAACTACATTTATCAAACATGTCACATATTTAACATTTTAACAGCAGATAAATGCTTTATCTTTGGCGATAAAGCATTTAGCAGCGATGATAAAAATCCTCAGCAAACTAACGTAAACATTGTAGATGATGCTCTGCAGCCAGTGTCTAATTTAATGAATACCCTCAGGACACTGATGTAAACACTACTGTTTCAATGGAATGCCTACAGAGAGGGTTTTCTAATGCTAAAGACATGAGCGGTATGTCGCTGACTGTGCTAAGTAGTGCTAAGTACATCTGAGATTGTGGTAAAGCAGAAAGGGTAAAGACAGCAGGAACATAGGAAACAAAGAAAGTAGGAACAATCAGTCACTTTCTAAGAATTGTTCTTATTTTTACACAAAGGATTTGAATCTTGCAATTTGCAACATCGGCATAAGCAAATTAAGACATGATAAAACGTTGTAATAACAAAGATATACAAACTTAACCACTCATTATTTACTTATTTTATAAATAAAGGAAAGTTTTAATGCAAGTTTTAAGTTATTACCTATACCCAGTCATGATTCAGTGAGAATTTAACATAGTAGTATAGTAATATGCTTTCCCATAAGCACATACTGCATAATAGGATCCATGCTGCTTGATTTATTCAAGTGAAAGAGTTGAATGTTGAACAGGACAATGTTTAATATTTAAGATTTAAATAAAAAGGTCTAGTTATGTATTCTGAACCTGATAGTGTTGTTTTTCAGTGTAGCCACTGTTATGTATCAATTTTATTTGCACATAAGAACTGCCATATATTGTGTCTTTCTGCATAGCTGTTGATTTAGAGAACATTTTCTAAGGTATGCAGGACATTCTTAATATTTAATGATCATTTCTTGCCAATTTCCCCTCCAACAATTGTCAGTTGCGCTGAAGGAGCACTATTTGCTCTATCAGTCTTAAACCTGGGACACAATTCCACATGCATAGTTAAGCAAGTCAATATTTGACATGGTAAGGCCTGTGCAGCTCGGGCCTTAGGTCTGAAGGTCTGAATCTTCTAGAACCGCGATGGCGACTCTTTGACAGTTTAATAGCTAATCCCCCATGAATTTTGCATCTGCCTGATTGAATGTTTTTCATGTGATCACTAGACTTAAGAAGTAATTACTTGGTAGTATTATAACTTTATGCCAACTACCAGACTTACCGCATTTAAAATAGGGTGAAAGAAGGTTAAAAATTACTGTGATTTGACTATATAAATAACGTTCATGGACTCTTTCCTGGCTGTTGTTTGCTATTGCAACACTCTATTATCCCTTATATTATCTGAAATGTTGAATATCTATCTATCTATCAATAAACAGCTCTGACCCCTGCCTATATTTGTAAAGGAATATGTAATCGTACAGTATGTCTGCTTTAACACAAAAAATGATTTTTTTGGCAAACAAAGATTGAGAAAAGATTGAGAAAAACTGCTTCAAGAGAAGAAGTATAGAAACACTTTTTGAAATGTAAAAAAAAAAAAAGAAAAACGATGATTTCCCCTCTTTTGTCAGAGGTGTTCATCAATCAGCTGAATTCAGGGAGCTAATTTTGTCAGTCCAGTGCGATACTTAGAGGAGTTTGAAACCCTGAACGCGCTTTTTCAGCTATTAATCAATGTTCATGGGCATTTCATGATGAAACACATCCATCCTGGTCATAATCTTGACAATACATCACATAATGCTTTTTTCCTGCGCAGGTCCCGGCACACTGATGCCAATTAGACTGGAAAACCTTTGACTGAATAGTGTTGTTTTGGTGTTTTACATATTTTCGCACTTCATCATACATGCTAGAATCTTTCCTGCTCGCTCCTCACGCCACTTGCATTTTTCAAAAGAGAAAGGCTCAAACTGAGGGTATCATGACCCTTTAAAGTTGGTACTACAGCATTTTGAATCCAGAAATATGAATTAGTTTGAGATAGAAATGTATTGAGATAAGAAAGATAAATGGTGGTATTTTATCCTATTGGATTTCATGATTTTTGCTTGGTGATTTTTGCTTGGGGGGGTTAGGATTTAAGATTTAGGATTTGTTTTAGGATCCCCATTAGCTGATGCAGAACATCAGCTACTCTAGGGTAGCTGATGGGTATAGGTCATAGGTAGCTGATAGGGTAGGTCATAGGTAGCTGATTGGCTACCCTTTATCATCAAAGTTGACATAAACAGTCATCTCTTTGCCATCATCAAACAAAATACACGAAACTCCAGGGGTCCATGCAACGTGATAGAATGAATAGAGTTGCATAGAGTATCTGACATTGTTATGGGAACAAAATGCGCATTACGCAACCCACTTTTTCATATTATCAGCACAAAATGCGTTTGACCCAGTGCTGTTTCTTTTTTGAAAAAAGTGAAATAGTGTGAATAGCCTTTGGGTGAAGAAAAAAAGTCAACTTATCAATCATGTGACATACTGTATATGCAACAACATGATTGAAAACCAAAACCAAGGGTCAAAGAAGACATCCTGTTGTAAAATGAGTAACAAAAAACACCAGCTAGGGGCAACAAGCTAGCCTGAGTGCAAGGCAGTGGAGTTTACATCCAAATGTCCCCGTCAAGATTCAACTCTCCACATACGTGGACGGCTCTCTGTGAAACACGGAGAAGAGTCCTGCCAAACAGTAAAAGAAAGAAATGCAAACTTGTCATTTCAGCCTCCCCATCGCTTCATTTCATCTTTTGCCAGAAATCACCACGGTTCACCACACAGACTTTGAACCAGGGCCATCTCCTTGGTTTCCTAGATTTGCATGGCTGTCCAGACGTCAGCGCCCCCCCTCCACCACCCCTCCACCGACTCCTAAATGCGTCAGCAGTCCTTCCTCCCATCCCCCCCTCCTCCTTTTCTTCTTATCCACACTGCCTCCCTGCAACACCTCAGCCAGGCTCCCACAGCACACTGCGTCCTTGAGGACTTGCTAACTAGAGCCTCCCTTCCCCCCACCGTACTCTCGCTTTCATTCTTATTCTCTACTCCAGTGGTTCTCAAAGTGGCGTTTGGGGACTACCAAGGGTCCTTCAGGCGGTGCCAGGGGGTCCTCATGCAAGAAAATTAGGAATATTTTAAATTCACTGCAATCTAATTCACTAGAAATTATCCCAGTTAGAGAACGTATAAGAGTAACTAGAAGAAGCTTTGCAGTTGCGTCATACATCCTCTAGCAACCAACTCTGGTGGCATCATGGAGATCCAGTAGAGAATTGGTTGTGCATACATAATGTCTAAATATATAACAACCAGGTTAGGAAAAGAGAACTACCTGAAAAATGATGGTTGTGTTGTGGGTGTAGATCCATTCAGTAACGTTATAAGTAAAAGTAGATAAGGTAGACTTGATTTGTTTCCAAATGTAGGTTACTGTGACACAGTAAACTGTCTTGTCTTTAGCTCTAGTCTCTACTCCAACAGTCTCTACTCAACACTCTGAGTTGTAGCTTGAGAAGAGTCAGCTCAGTTAACCTGAACAAACAGTTGGGTTTTGGCTTTGTTAGCTGACAACTAGCCAGCAGGCTAATTCAGTAAAGCAACTAATGCAAATATATGCGACTAGTAACCACTACTAACGTTAGCTTCTACATATGTTAGCTAGTGTGTAAATCAGATGTATTGACAAAGCAAGACCATGATGGTTAGCTGATACTAGCTAGCCAACGAGCTAACGTTCTCTAAACACAAAAATAAATCATGTCTATTGAATTCTGTTGAGATGCCAAAGTCGTAGGTTTAGAAACACAGTCAGCTTTTCACAGCCACTGTTGCCCAAGAGCTGAGGACCTCCAATATGGCCGCCAGAGAGGGTGTTACATCACCCAAAAGCCCCTTATTCTAATCACAGGTTTGACTCTCACCACTATCTCCCCATGTGCTATATAGGGCTACATGGGACAAAATCTTATCAAATGAGGTTCTATTTTAGGGTCTGTGACATTTGTCCCCTTCGTCTTATACCTTCTCTGTCAGTCTATCTATCTACCTCTCTCTCTCTCTCTGTCTCTCTCTCTCTCTCTCTCTCTCTCTCTCTCTCTCTCTCTCTCTCTCTCAAAGCTCCCTCCGGCAAGCCTCTAACTAACTTTACAACAGGACCTCAGCAGCTGGTAAGACAGTGTGTGGAGCAGTCAACAAAACATAATACTGTGGGAAAAGTCCTGCATCCACACTTCAACTGCGTAGTGGAAATGAACCACAGTCAAAACAGAAATCTCATTTCGTCACAGGGAAATGTGTGTGAGTGTTCCTGCCCGTCCGGGGAGAGCCAAAGAAATGCTGTGTACGTCACTAACTGCCTGCTATCAGGAATAGTTGGAGGGGAAGGGGGGGGGGTGGGGGGGGGGGGTGGTTGACACATGTGACGTATTTTTGGCCTTGTTTTGCTTTTCCACAGCTCATTGGGCAACAGCTCCCAGGACACCCAAAAATAGTATTTTCTTTTTTTTTTTTTTTTTTTTAAGAGATACATTTTTAGAAAACTTAAATGGTACCATCAAATAAATAAATGATTCAATTGATTGAATACATATTTGACAACTTAGACAACATCAACAACAACAGCAATAATAATCATCATCATCATGATTTTATTAACCTAGCAGAATAAATAAAAGAACATCATTATTTCCAGGCCTTGAATTCACTTGTTGGGCCACAAAGCTCAAAGCTCTCCTGCCTGCACCGAGTGGGGATCGAAAAGCCTTTTATCGACTCCACATGAAAAAAGGAGTTTTGTCAAGAAGGCGAGTGATGTGAAGCAGTCAATTCGCCCCCCACCCCCCACCCCCACCCTCCCGTTGAGAGGCCCTCATTGTCTTGTGAGCTCTTGTTCTGTAAACAGGCGTCCCTATAGGAGCCAGGCAGCCAGGCGGCCAATGTGGGCACGGCTGGAGCAAAAAACAGACGGCAGGAAAAAAAAAAAAAAAAAAAAAGAGCATCCCTATGAGAACGCCTGGCTAAAAATACATCCTCTCTGTGCCTCTCCAAGGTCACTCTGTCATTTTGATTTGATTGGAACACAGCAGTCACAGCCATCTTCCTCCTGAGCCTCACTAACAAGCGCGGCATTGCTCTGCCAGTGATTACTCAAACAGCCACCAGATTTGAACCGTTTGGCAAAAATGGGGAAATTATCCCCTAAGATTCATTTTACTTTGCCTGCCTGAATCGCAATCCATGCCATTTGTTTACCAGGCACACCTGCCTGCCCACCAGGGGTGTAGAGGAGGGTAAACCACCATCAGCTCAGTTTACCCGCCTTGTTATTTGCTGAATAGAGTTTAACCTGAGATAAATCTTTATGACCTAGTAAGTGTTATCAAACTGATGTAAGTTATATAAGCATGTTTTTTTAAGGGAGAAAAAAAACAATAAAAAAAACACATTTCTGAAGATATACTTGATGTTTGTTTATACTGGCGGCTGTTTGCCTTATGATGATCATTGGCTGGAGGTCATGGTTTAATTTCCTTGAACTCCACATCACCTTCTCACTGGTAAATGCATGACAGGCTTGTTAGTCACTGTATTACCATAAGGGGATGACTGCAACATTTAAAAATACTGACACTCCTATGTAAATATTAGTACAGGAGAAATCTGCATGCACTAAATAAGCCTGAGCTTCTGATACAGAAAAAAACAAATGTAACTATTAGAGCTATCCTTCCTTTAAAGACAGCGCCCACAAAACACACACACACACACACACACACACACACACATTGGACATCTGCGGGACACATTCCGCATACAATGCCATGAGTCAGACGCAGCAGCCTATGGACGAAGGGAGTTTCTATGCTGTCTCTCGGAGGCGTAACACACATGCTGACTCAGGCATGTAAATTCACGCCTGTATGAGGGAACAACCCTGTGTGTTTCATAATTCTGAGCATAGCAACTTCACTCTCTGTTGCTTTCTTTCACACACACACACACACACAGAAACACACACCATGAAAAACAAGCATATAGTGGGTAGTCATGACACAGTCTGACATATGCAAAGACATTGTCATCTTTATACTCATGCGGCATGACACACACACACACACACACACACACACACACAGAGGGTAGGCTAGTAAGTAGAATATCATTGGTGTCACAAATGGACTCTGCCTCATGAAGGTTGACATTCAGTTGTGACATTCAGCTGGTTTGATCCCTGGTAGAAACAGTGGCCAATACTACTGTATAAGCAAAGGCACCTATTTTGTATTATGTATTATGTATTTGTATTAAACTATTGACTGTTGTTGATAGTTCAACATGTACATATCAGGCACTCATTGCACATTTTTCTGTTAGCATTTTAATAGTCATGTATATATTTTTTATTTATCTTAACATTACATTTGTACTAGTTATGCTAGTGTACATATGTGTATATATATAATATTCTCGTTGTCTTACTTTCTATTTTTATTGTCTCCTATTTTGTTTTTCTTGGCATCAGAGAGAACAGCAAACTAAGAAATTCATTGTCCAGGGCAACTTGTTTTTCTCTGTGCATATGACAATAAAAGAAGTTGAACATGATTTGTACACCAGCCTGCTCAAATGACAGGTATTGGAAACTAGGTTACATTAGCTACAATTACAGTGATTGCAGTGCGATTCATTAAGGCAGTTAATAGTGTCTTTGTTGTTGCACCTGTCCTTGTAAAAACAATGTCTTCCAGATCCATTTAGACGGCATATGTGTGTATATGCATATACAATGCTCCCTTGTGACGACACCTCGATACAAGAACAACAAAACACAACGTGACGTTCGGTGTGTGTGTGGGCAGGCCGGGAGGAGGGAGGCAAAGTTTCTGCATGGTAAGAAGACTTAGTCAGCCACCCCCGTGCAGCTTAGCTGGCTGATCGACACTAACTCACAGCTGTTGTGTGCATGGTTATGCTTGAGCTAAGGCAACTGCACAAATAAACTATGTGAGATAAGAAGCGAAAACAAAAATGAAAAAAAAACAAAAAAACCCTGCACAGATGTTCTTCGCAGGGCTGAAAGGAGAACAGAACCGGATGTGTGACATGAAACTCAAATCAGAAAAGGGAAGCAAGCTGTTAGACGTACTAATCAAAGTGGAAGGACCTTTCTAAACAAGAGGCACTTTGTTCTAAATGTTTGCCAAGTGTTTCCTGTGGTATGGACACCAGTGGGTAGGGCGAGGTGTGTCATTCTTCATATGTCTGCATCACTCTCCTCAGTTTGATCTTGTAGTTTTTATCATTATGATGGAGAGCAAAGATCAAGCAAATATCACCAGAAATCTATTGGGAAGCATTCAGGACGAATGTTCCCTCTACGCTGGTAGTTTGTTGACCTTCGTCTTGACCACCTAATTTCCCCATGGGGATCATTTAAGTTTTCTTCTATCTTATCTTAATTGCTCCACTTGACCCCAGAAATGAAGTCGATTTAATTTAGCGGGTTCGGAAGTTTTCAGCGGCAAGTGACATCAGGCGCAGGGACTTCGCCAGAACTCTTAAGGTTCGCGGAGTTGACCACTGTCCTGAACGGAACGGTGCTCCTAGTTTGTTCTGAAAGGATGTGTGCTGTAGATACATGGAGACCCTAGCAGGGGGAACACAGCAGCAGCAGCAGCAATCAGGCAGATTCATGGCCAGACAGCAGAAGTCTGTCAGCCTCCTGGCAACGTGAGAGGACACCTGGAGGTAATGTAAGCAGCACCTCCCCTCCCCAACCCACACCTCCTCTCTCTCTCCCTCTCACTGTCTCTCCATGTCTGTCTCTCTCCTCTTTATCTCTCCACATCCCCCCCCAACCCCAACCCCCTCTACCACCCCCTCCTCGTGACTCATCACCAGAACCTTAATCACCAATGAGTGGGCATCGCCTCCCCTTCGCCGAGGCTCTTTGTAAGGCGCAAGATCCGAGATCCCCAACTCTGCTACTCTGTTGCCCCCTGCTGCTCGCTGTGCCGCATTACAGTGTGTTGCATTGAGAGCCGCATGGCCAGGAGGTTTTGCACGCTTTCCTCACCATGTGACGTCTCTCTGTGGTGTTTTCGTGGCACTTTCCTTGAAATGGTGCTCTTAAGGCATTAGAAGACATCATAAGTTATTATTATAAGCACATTGTAAGTGCATGATAATCAGAGATATAATAAAAATAATGGGCCAAAAATGTAGGGGTTGAATAGTTAATGGAGCGACTGTAAGGTTATGATATTAAACCGAATGTAGTTTTCTGATGTTTGTCTGAAGATTATATTGTAAGAAAAGTTTATCTGTGCTTCTAACGGATTTAAAATCTGCTTGTGTGTTTCTGGCAATTAAGAGTTTAATTCAGAGAAGAAGAACGCTACAAGGTGGGTGACTGGGTGACTGATGAATATATTTTGCCACTGTGTACGATCTCCCATAGCCATTCACAGCAGTTTGAAGATACTAGAAACATGGGTATCTGTCTGGCCCTGTTCTCTGTGCTGGTACTGTGGGAGCTGGGCCCTGGCTGTGTCCCGGAGGAAGAGAGGGCCCCGATGACTGATTTTGGGGCTCTGTTGTGGTTCTGGAGCCTATAGTGAGCCAGGAGGCGGTCCACATGGTGCTGCAGCCGGCTCACCTCACCACTCCACTTCTGCACACACAGAGAAGAAGAACTGGTTAGCATGAGCAGCAATAGCCACCATGGCTGAACAGACAAAGAGAAGAGCGCCACCTACAGAAACTCAAACTTCGTCAACAGAGAATCCAAGGAAAAAGACGTCACAGTGCTGAACCAAGCAGCCAAAACCACAGATACTAAAACTCTCCACTGAAACCCAGGATAATAGTCATAATAATAATTCAAGTTAAGGGTTTCCCATAGTCAACTGGTGTAGTATTGATCAATTCTACAACAAATATGTTATCAAACAAACAGCATCATATCTATCATGTCAGAGATGCACAACACTGATATATTGATCTAACCTTACTTCGGGCTCCTATGATGGCAATGATGAAAGCTTCTCCTACCTGTCTGACCCATTCCTGGATGGCAGCAGCAGTCAAGGGCCCCTCTACACTCCCATCCCGCTTGAAAAACACCTCTCCCTGGTCCGTCTGGTAGAGGCTTGGGTGAGCGAAGGCCGGAGAGGCCGTGAAGGTGAGGCGCAGCACCTTGAGGGTGCGCCCCTCCGGACCGGGCCTCACCGCAGGCAGGAAGACCATGCTGTAGCTGGAGGGAAGGACAGGAGGATCGAAACCCCTCATTATGGTGTGCACCAGCAGGCGAGCCTGGTCCTCCTCTCTGCGTTTCAGCTGCAGGCCGCGAGCCACCCCGCCATCGTCCACCCCGACCCCAACCCTGCCCCCTCCAGTGTTCAGGAAGGCACAGGCGTAGTGACGGAGGTCATTGCGGAAAGCTGAGCACAGATAATCTGAATCTAAACAGGACACATTTAGAGTTTTTTGTGACTTACTGGTTATTAGTCACCTCTACTTCATCTCCCACAGGCATGTTCCCTACTTCAAATTATATAAAATACACCAGGTACAACTTATATCATCAGTTTTTTCTATCTGAACAATGTATTCATTCAATTTTAACAAGACAGCAACAATTTCTATGTGAGGCTTGTGATCAAGAATTCCAATGTATTTTTATGTAAATGGAAAAAAAACATGAAACTTCACCAAAGTACAAAAAGAAATAATACAGTACAAAACAATACAATACAATAAACTGATGAACAAATCATAATTCACAAAGAAAAAATAGTACACAATACATGTAATAGACGTAGTATAGTATATATAATATAATGTAATATGTTGTAACTGAATATATAATGTATGCTATATATAGTGGAAGTAAATGTGGTGCAGCAATGGTAAGTACACAGATCCATCCCTGATACAATTAAACAGTCCAATTAGGAGTAAATTAGTCCATTGCTCATTGGTAAGCTCAACTGTCTGTTGATCAGTCCCTCTCATTGCATTCCCTCCATCATCGCCTTTTAATATATCAGACATACCCACATGCTTTAACTGGTAAGTAAAGGGATTCATATAGCTTAACCATTTTCACTCTTGCCCCCGAGAATGTAAATGATTCTCTTGATAGAGGAGCAAGTACACGTCCCTCTGCTCTGGGTGTGTTCTTCCATGACAAAGCAATCACATTTTGCTAGAAGTTGGCACATATCAGTGAGGATTTACTTCTTATTTGGGATAACCAGAGTAGCAGGGTATGGCTCCAGAATGAATATTACAGGATCTAGAGGTAGGTTTATATCAAGAATTTAAAATGTAATGTGATAGTATGATAACTCCTGCCAAAATACAACAATCTCTTCCTATTCCCACATACAATGAAGCAAAATTCCTTTTGCATGTTTTGTCTGAAATGTTGCTATTAAACTGATGTAATCTATAAGAAGAAATGGATCTGCCCATCAACCAATTATTAGATTGTCAGTAACTGTGCATTAGGTAGATTTTGTTTAGAGCAAAAATAGTTTTTAACCTTACCTGTGCCTCTTTTGAACACTATGTTGCGTGTCTCATTGCCAAGGTAAGCACCATAGACGAGGCCGCTGGGTATGTCTTGTCCATTGGCGACACTGCTAGAGGTGACATCCACAGGGAACAAAGCTGCCTCCCCGGTCTGTGGGGTTCAAGTGACAGAGCGTCATGAGACCATCAGTTAATGGGCTTCAGATTATCAGTTCATACTGTAATCACCACAATCATAGTCATCATTATTGTCATAGTCGTCATCACAGTCATCATTATCACTGCCATCATCGCCGTTGTCATCATCATTGTCCTAGGTGTCATAGTTCACATAGTTGAAGAGTCATCAATATCATCATCATTATTATCACTGTCATCATCATCATCATGATTGTCATCATTATTATCACTGTCATCATCATCCTCATCATAATGAACGTCATCATCATTATCATCACCGTCATCATCATCATCATCATGATTGTCATCATTATTATCACTGTCATCATCATCATCATAATGAATGTCATCATCATTATCATCACCGTCATCATCATCATCATCATGATTGTCATCATCATCATCATCATGATTGTTATCATCATCATCATCATGATTGTCATCATCATTATCATCACTGTCATCATCATAATGAATGTCATCATCATTATCATCACCGTCATCCTCATCATCATCATGATTGTCATCATCATCATCATCATGATTGTTATCATCATCATCATCATGATTGTCATCATCATTATCATCACTGTCATCATCATCATGAATGTCATCATCATCATGATTGTCAATATCATTATCATCACTGTTATCATCATTATCATCATCATGATTGCCATCATCATCATCAACAACATCGTTATTTTCATTGATTGTTGTTGTCGTCATCATTATCATCATCATTGTAGTTGTCATCATCATCACTATCATCAACGTCGTCGTCGTCAATATTATCATAACCATTGTTATCATGATTATCATCGCCATCATCATCGTAGTCATCATCATCATCATCATCAGTCCTCTCCCATGTGGTCTTACCTGTACTGATCTTCCTTGTGTGCCAGTGTTGTTTTGGACAGCACTTGCTTGGTTGTAGAGTTGACTAGTGGCACCCACATGTGCTGCTGTGGCTGGACTCTGGATAGCAGAGGTGTGGTTTACATGATGGGGGGCCTGCCTGAATGATGTGGCCTCCGGACTTGCTGTGCTGCTGCCTGGATCCCACCCCCCGCCTGGGCTCTCATCACTCTCCGCATTATCCCTCCAACGAGTTTTTCCCTTCCTAGATCGACGGGGCATCATGCAGGGGGGTAGATGGGATGGGGGGGGGGGGGGGGGGGGGGGGCGTGTTGGCTGTGCACTACGGCGGACACTGGAGGCTCGAAAGCTACGAATTTTCCAGGCCAAGGTGTGACTTTTGAGACACACAGTAAGCTGTCCGGCCGCTTATTCTGTGGGATTCAACGAAAAGATACACAGCGTGAGAGGATAATAAGGGGGCGTCAGTCTGCTAAATAGATAAATGAACACGAGGAGCCTTGATAAATCATAAAGTCAAGGCTGATCAAAACAATGATCAATCAAAGCCACGAGGCATGGCAAGGGAGCAGCGCTGCCACTAGGCTGATGATGACAAAGCTTATGTGTGTGAGAGCAACTATACAGCAAAATACAGTTGTGTACTTTACCTTTCCTGCTGTGCTGGTCTGGGCAAGGCTGTGAAGGCTCAGGTCCCTGCAGTTTAATTCTGTTCTCTGTGTTAGCAGGTCAGGACTGGTTTAGCAGAGGGAGAGCTAACGTTAGCGCAAAAATGAGCTCCTGAATTATCTCAAAAAAACAAAAGCAAACAAAAAAGACCAAGAAGTCATAGGCTGACTAGTTACTGTGTGAAGGTTTGAATCAAATGGACTGAACTAAAACTAAAAGAGGGAACAAAAAGCAAAGAAAAGGACAACATTTTGATTCCAGTTATTTGATTATTTGTTAGCAAAACAAGCTAGTAGCCTCATTTTGACAGTTGAAGCGACCTGTGTCGCCATGGAGACCAAGCTCAGCCTAGAGTGCAGGCAGGTAGAACGCGGTTGTCACTAGTAGAAGAAATAGAATGGCTGACATCGACACATTACATTTTTTATGACCAAATTGAGGAGTTTGAGCAGTGTATTGTTTAACTGTGTGATAAACTAAGTTTCTTATCAGCTAGCAAAAAAAAAGAACAGTGTAGCTCACTCACACACATATACAAAGTCTTTCTCTCTCTTTCTCTCTCTCTGTCTCTCTCTCTCTCTCTCACACACACACACACACGCACACACACACAGACATACATGTTTCAAGAGGTGAATTCACAATGACTATCAATAAAGACATTCAAGAAATAAAATGTATTGTTGTGAATGACTACATTTCTATTCTAGCATTTATCTTGTATTAAAGATAAAATATGACACAGCCTGAATTTCCAGCTTGTCACTTTAAGATATTGATCATTTAATACTGATAATCACTATAATGCTAAAGCCATTTAAAATAGCAATGTGATGTGTATAGTGAGTATGATGAGTGGTGATCACCAGCTGCATAGTGCTGTCACCTTGAATACGATTCTATGAAAATAGATTGTTCACTTATTTTTGCCAATAATAGTTTTTATCATTATATTGTAGGGCAAAGGTCAAACAAAAACTGGCAGAAATATATTTGGAGGCTAAAAAAATGACATAAGGGAGCATTCAGGACCAATGTTCCCTCTAAGCTGATAGTTTAAGAACCTGCATCTAATAATTTATCACATTGACCAAATAATACAGTAATATCTTGTCAATCATCAGTCATTGCTCCACTTTGTCCCCAAAAATGTAGTTTTAGGTTTTATATGCAGCCATAGCTTAGGGTTTACACAATTGACGCCCCTGATACTAAAACAGCCCAAATGCGATTAAGAGTTTGCTCTCTCATTTATTTGGGTTCATTCCTTTTTCCATACCATTTACTGACTAACTAGTGGAATGCACACAACCATATTTTCACAGACTGGGGAAATGAAGCAGAACACTGAGCTCAAATACAGCTGGGTGTGCAGTGGGTACCACTTTACTCGAAGCGGTGCTCATGAGGCATCATAGGCGCATTATAAGCACATTGTGAGTGCATGATAATTATTATACTGAGAGCATGATACAGTGTAATAAAAAAAACATCTAGGGGGTTGAATACTTTATAGGTGAACTGTATAGTGACATGATATTAAATTGAATGTAATTTTCTGATGTTTGATGATTATATTGTAAGTTGATCTCTGCTTCTCATAAGATCTGTTTGTCACCATTCAGCGCCTTAAACAGCCACTTGAGGTCAGTGTTGTTCTAAGGTAAGAGTCGTCTTTCCCGCCGGCCTTGTCAATGTCCTGAATCTGAGGTCAACACGTCCCGGCCCCTCCAGTGACCTCAGTGAGGAGAAGCCATATGCTGCCTCAGCCACACAGGAGCCAGAACAGGGAGAAAATAATATGATTGTAAATGTAAGCAATGATGATCATGCTAGAGACAAAGGACGTCTCAAGCACAGGGAACCGTAGAGTCTTCCCACCGCAACGTGATGTGATTGGATATATAGGCTGTTTCAAAATGTGTTCTGAGGACCTGCTGGAGGACTGGAACGGATTCCACTAGGGCTTTTCACCCGCCTAATACACACATTAGGGCAGGTATCCTCCATTTGATAGGATTTCATCCCAGGGACCCATATGGGAAGATTTGTGTTGTTGTTGATTTCATATTGAATTGTACCACTGTCGCCACTGTGTGTGTGGGGGAGATAATAGTGGTGAGAGTGAAACCTATTATTACAATACTCATTCTTATACATTCTCTCCCTGGGATCATTTCTAGTGAATTCAATTGCAGGGAAATGACACTATTTCTCACTGTGCCAGGACCTCCTGGAAGCCCCCCAAAGGATCTTTGAGATCCTTCCTCCAATCCATACGCTTCCTGGGTCATTTCTCTATGTATTTGACCATAGGCAGTGTTGGCGGGGTATCATAGCCCCATCAATAGGGGCTGGCATTTACGGCGTAAGCGAGATCAAAGCGGGGCGTGCGGCCATAAATAGCCGATTGATAGTGAACGTGAGAGGGAACATGATAGTGAATGCGAGGTCTTGGGACTTGGGCCGGTGGGTGAGTGGGCTCAGTTCGTCAGCCCCCGGGGAGAGGAGAGGGAGAGGGGAGGAGAGGGGAGAGGAGGGGAGCCGTTGACCCATGGCCAGTCCTCCTCCAGCGGCGGTGCACCTCGCATATTATCACCCAAGTGAGTCATCAGCGGCACGTCAACATCGCTGAGGTTCTTCATGCCAATCTTCTCCTTTTTTTGCTTCTTTAATCCCCCAGTGTGCCTCATTTGAGCGATTGCCTCCCTCCCTCCCCCCCTCCTTTCTCCCCACTCTCTCTCTCTCTCTTGCTTTATATCTCTCGCCCCCCCTCACCCCCAACCCCCCCCTTCCCCGTCCGCCCCTGTAAGCTTCCATCACGTTCTGCTGAAAAATTTGGAGGGCTGCCAATATGTGCGTTGTGCACTGTTGTGTGTGAATGTGGCGAGTGTGTGTGTGTGTGAGCATGACTGTGTGGGCCCTGCGCATGCATGAGCGTGCGTGAGGGTGTGTGTGTGTGCATGATGTGTGTGTGTGTGTGTGTGTGTTCATTGCTTTTAAGGGTGTTTTTCTGAACATGTGAATTCCATTGATGACTGAAGGGAGGAGTCGCAGAGCGTTGTGTGTGTGTGTGTGTGTGTGTGTGCATGTGTGTGTGTCTGCACATGCACAAATAGATGTATACGGGTGTGTGCGTTCATTGCTTTTAAGGACACAATGTTTGCGCTTGTGTATTTGCATGCGTGTGTGTGTGTGTGCGCAGGAGAGTGTGAATGCGCTGAAAAGAGTGAGAGAATGTGAGAAAAAGAGGTATTGGACGGGTGTTGTCTTACAAGCAACAACAGCACATTGCAGAAAGAGGCATTTTCAACCAATTTATTAATCCTTTTAGGCAATGTTCCCTGTTCAGAAATGCAAATTGAATCAATCTGAGTCTGACTTTTAAGACTTTCAAGTGGGATTTAATTAGAAGCCGGGGCGCACAGTTTTAATGAGAGAGGGGGTGGAGAGAGAGAGAGGGAGAGAGAGAGAGAGAGAGAGAGAGAGAAGAGAGGGAGGGGGGGAGATGGTGTTTTAATGCTACTCCTATGGGATCGGGGTGAAGGACACACAAACCCCGGCACTGACGAGCTTTCTTGAAAGAAGAGATTCTGTCTTTCCCGTTCTTTCCCGGCCATCTGTCCGTCCGTCCCTCCGCCCTTCACCTTTTCCGACTTGGCTGTTTATGCCCAGGGAGGGGTGGGGGTGGTGGTGGTGATGGGTGGGTGGGGATATGTGTGTGTGTGTGGGGGGGTTATGTTCTGTTTGGTGACACTAAACAACGCCCGATCCACTCCAAACCGCACATCCATCGCCCTGCAGCGGCGAATCAGACCACTTTTCCTCCGCCAGCGGTTCAGCGCTTCTGCAATCTCCATCTCGGAAATCCTTTGTCCCTTTGTGTTGCTGTTATTTACTCCGATACCATTTCTCTCTCTCTCCTCTCTCTCTCTCTCTCTCTCTCTCTCCTCCTCCTCCACCTCCTCCTCCTCGCCGAGATTCTCTATCCCTCCTCATCATCCTCCCATCATTTTCCGAGCCCTAAGCTGACTGAGCCTCCCAAAGCCATCAGGTCTGATTGTCTGATCTCTAGGCATCGAGTCCGCCGGCTGAAATGAAAAATGAGGATTCCTCTCAGCCTCTATTTTTATTCTGTTTTCATTTCTCTCTTTCATTCGTCTCTCTCCGCGGTCTCTCCCTCTCTTTTCCCACCTCTCTGCCGTCTCTTTCACACTCTCTATAACGCGCCCCCCCCCCCCCCCCCCCCCCCCCCACACACACACACACACACAGACCCACACACACACACACACACCCCTCACTTCATACCTCTCTACCGGCTCTTTCACTCATTTTTCCTCACCTCTTTGTGGCCTTTTCTCATTTGCAGCAACTTCACCCCCCATCCCTCCTCTCTTTTCCCTCCAGTATTTACCCTCCTCCCTCCTTGTCTTTTCTCTTTTCCCTTCTCTGCCTTCCAAGGCCAGCTTGAATGGCATATGCATTGGCATAGGCGTATCTAGTGGTACCCAAGATACAGCAGCATTGTCCTATATGTTCTACATACATATAGTGGTCAGTGGAGCTCTTCAGAATGACTGTCCTCTAATTCCCCTGCCTAGTTATGCCTATTTTTGTCTTGACCACATAGGCTCTCTCAGTTTACTGTGACCTCTGCGAATGATAATTACAGCTCTGGGATCATTTTAATGCTCTATGAAGTCAGTCATGCTATTATACAACCAGGTACCAACATGCTATCGGGTCTATCTATCGGGTTTATCGAACTGCTTGTCTATGTGAAGCCTTTAACCTGAATTGGTTCTAATGCGACAGTTAGATCAGATTCCACACAAGTATGCATGAATATCTTATTAATAGTAGTAGTAGTAATAGTAGATCACTATTGTCCCATGGCCTGAATGCTGTTTCAGAGGCTTTTCCATCAGGACGAAAATAAAATTCTGGGGGAAACACTGAATAATTGTCATTTTTAGGGCATGAAAATGGAAAAAGTTATTCAATATCAGCACAGGAAAAAATCGTCTATCAGAGGTTTTAATCTAAAAAATATTGCTTATCAGCCTTCAAAACCCCATATTGGTCAAACCCTCAATACCATGCCTATCATGACACCATGAAAACAGACTGAGTAGGAGCAGTTTCAAGTTGGGAGGTGAGTGGCGGGGGCCGAGCCAAAATCTCGCTCGGGGCCTCCGGAAAAGCATCGCTCCAGTCCCGGGGTTGGTGGCGGGGGCGAGGCGGGGGCGAGGCTGCCAGGTGTCAGCGTGGTAGATGAGCTGGCGGTGTGTAAGGCGCAAGGTGATGGAGTGTGTGAGGTCCGGTCTATCGCTGTCATTAATAACCCAGACAGGCCTGCCAGCACCTTGGAGCCCTGCTCCCATACATAACCCTCAGAGCAGCCGCCAGGGCCCCTACGACTGGCCCCCGAGGAGGCCGCATTATGGCTGTCTGGAGCAAACACACACATCCGCGAAAACCTCCGACACACACTCTGAGCACCTCACATGATAGAGAGGAGTCACGCGTAGTGTGAGGAATAGCGGTACACCTGGAATGAAAGAAATGCCTCTGCAGGAATACAAGAGGTTATGGTCGGAGATATGTGACGTTCAACTCTGTAGACGTTTTTTTTTCCCCTTCCCCGTCACCAGGTCCGTTCACCCGAGACAGACAAAAGAGAAAAAAGAAAAAGAAGCTACAAGAGCCTGGCAGAAGTGTCTGCTCTTGTCTTCCTCACAAAGCAACTCTTTTTACCGCCGGGCGCGCCCACGGTGAGAGAGGAACTCCTTAAAAACCGGGACGCACTTTATAGAAACGTCCTGCGTCAATTTGGCATTCGTCGCGCCTCGGTCTCTTGACAGTTAAATCTCATTTCATGCATCTGCTCTCAGCGTTGGAATGCTTGAACGCCATTCAGGGCTCGCTGAACTCGAATGACCCGAGCCTTTAGAGTTAGAGACTCCTCAGCACCGCCCCGTAAAAACCTCCTCCTTCAGGGAAAAGAGAGATGTGGCTGTGAGGGACGAGGGGGACGAGCGGGACGGGGGGAAAAGAGATAAAAAAGGAAGAGGGAAGAGAAAGGAGAAGGAGAGTCAAAGGGAGAGCATGCATCTTTTTTTTTTTTCACCCCCGTTTCCCCTCAGAGCTTCTTCAAGGTTCCACAGCTCTTATTGATCCATGAATCTTGGCCAGATAGACTTTGGGTTGCCAGATATCAGCTCCGATCACCCCCCCACCCCCTCTCTGCCGTTGAACATAGCCTCTCACCTGCCTCTCACCTTATCAACAGGCGGGGGGGGCAAACAAGACAGAGAACGCGAGAAAGCAAGTGGAAAGGGATGGTGAATGCAAAGGGAAAAAAGAGAGGAGAAAGTGCGCGAAGGTAAGGAGTAAAAGAGACAGGAGGGTGAGGGAGGAATGGCAATAGGAGCGCGCGGCTGTGTGTGTGTTTGTGTGTGCGAGCCAGCCAGCGAGCGAGCGAGAGAGAGAGAGATGGTAGGAAGAGGAGATGGAGACGGCAAGATAAAGATAGAGATGGATCGGAGTGGGAAGGAGAGGAGAGAGGAGGAGGGAGAGAGAGAGAGAGAGAGAGAGAGAGAGGAGCGCTTTAATGAATTAATGACTGTTCTCACAACTAGACGCCTCCTCTCTCCGGCTCAGACGCGAGCCGATGAAATAATAAATAAACACATGAATAAGTGAAGAGGCCTGGATGAGACGCGCACTCCGGAGGGGAGAAGAGATGGTGGCGGCGGTGGTGGGGCGGGGTGGGGGGGGTAAGGCGGATAGGCACGCGGTGAGCCTCTCTGGTGATTTGCTCCAACATCAAGCAGCTGGAGGTTGCTGAAATATTTAGGGATGCGCGGGGAGCTGGTGAATGCTAATAGCACCGCCCCCCCCCGCACCCCCCCTCCATCCCCACCCTGCCTCCACCTCCACCTGCCCCGGCGAACGACTCACTCCGGTGCACTCCGACCACCTTCAGTCTCCGGTGACCTTGTGCAAACGGCGAGATCGAGCGGCCACCGGCATGCTAACGAGACGCCGGGCTCGAGTTTTTTTTTTTTTTTTTGCAAGGGTTGCCAGACGCTGCGGGGCGCTGCGAGGGCAAGGCAGGGGCGTCCGAATGACATGCCAGCGTAGAGACAGGCAGGGTGCCACTCATCCGGGGGGCCAACGAGGTTCGAATGGATTATATTGGGGGGGGAGAAAGAGATCATGCTTCAACGATAGATGTGTTAATGAGGAGCGCTGGATTTCTGAAGACACGTGACGTCGCCCACGGACTCACTTAGATCGGTTCGAATCGAGACTTCCATAGGAGATTCCCCAAAAGGCAGGAAAAGGAAGCGCATCAACCTACAAATAAGAGTCGAAACAGTGGATTAAATACACTGCACCACACACAGAAAAAGGATGGTTCTTCAAGGGTTCTTTGGACCGTACCCAGCAAACATTTTGATGTTGAATACGACAACCTGCACCAACGTTGAAAACCCAGTATTGTTAAGTCGGGACCTAAATATCTTTCTGATATCAGTTCCAAACAGTTTTCAAAGCTGTTTTAATATGATTTTTTTACCCTGCCATAATATCATATTGTGAAAATGTTATGCTCGTTTGAGTTGGCGTTGAACTTGGCCACCTCTTGCATGTCGCTGTCCATCAAATGCTTGCTGGGTAATGACTCATGGCAAATCAGAATAACAACACCAATGCGGTTCTTCAAATGGACTTTTTAACCCTCCTGATATGGAACATTCCATATGGTTCTTTACCTCACCATAAGTAGAACCATTTGAGCACAGTGCTATAGAGAACCTTTCCACGAGGGTTCTTTATAGCACCGAAACGCCTAAACAACCATTTTCAAACTACACAGAACCCTTTTTGTGAAGAGTGCAGGCTTATTGAAGGGTAAGCAACCATCACAAAACACTAATGTGTTTCGGCCAGTAAGCCTTCATCAGAGCGAGTGAAAAGCTGATGACCCTTTGTGACGGCTGTGTGCCCTTCAATAAACCTAGTGCAATGTAAGTAATCTGTCATTTTCACTCTGATTTGTGGGTTGCCTTATACTCCCTTTGTGAATCTCCCATGGAAGTCATGAATTGAATTTGAACAGATTTTGAGTCCATGACTGGGATATTTGAGACAGAAAGGCTGTTCAGGGATTTTTTTAGCATTCATTTTCCATTTCTCCTCAGTTGACCCTAATCTTTCTCAATGCTGAGTCAACCAACACAGGCTCTATTGTTTCATCATAGGCCTACTATCATACGCTATTAATAAAAAAGGTTCTACATAGCACCAGAAAATGGTGCTTTAGTCTTGTACCCTTGTGAAACCCTTTTTGGTGCTGCAAAGCAGCGGTTCTCAACGTGGGGTCCACGGACCACCAGGGGTCCTTGAGGGGCTTCCAGGGGGTCCCCAGCAAATTGAATTGAATTAAATTGAATGAATTATTAAACTTCACCATTATTTCATTTACAAGAAGTTAACACAATTAGAGAATGTAGAAGAATGACTGTTTTGATCATAGTTTCACTGTTATCTCTCTACCTACAATACAGACAGTCATGAAATTCTGGACAAAATCATATCTAGCAATAAAAATATTCTCAGATTTGGGTCCAAGAGTCAAAATCTCATCAAATGGGGGTCCGTGGCCCTAATTAAATTAGGGGTCCTTGATATGAAAAAGTTTGAGAATCACTGCTGTAAAGAACCATTTAAGAAGGTACAAATTTGATTTAATTTTATGATTATTTGAATTTTTGAAAGAATTTTATTTTTAAACAAATCAGATGGTTCTTTGAGTCATTACGGTTCCATATAGAACCACTACTCAAACCAAAGAACCCTTGAAGAACCCTCCTTTTTATGTGTGGGGTGAGTCCATGCAGGTCAGGAAAACGTTTCTGCATTAATTTAGCATTTCTCCTCTGCAGACCTTAATCTCTCTCAACACTGACTCATCCAACGCAGGCCCTGTGGTTTCATCATAGGCCTAGTGGCACATCACTGCTAACAGGTGAAAACATCATATCTCTAAAAGTGTGAGGAAGTAAGACAAACTTGTATTAGACTGACAGCCATGCAGGCAAAGGCCTTGCATCTCGCAGTGTCAAGTTCCCAGGAATTTGGACAAACGTAGGGTTAGATTGACCACCATGCATTTTTGCGTACAAAAGGTTTTGAAAGGGTTTCAGATTTAGAAAGGGCCAAGGGTCATAACATTTTCCCAACACGTATAAAACTGGAGTTACGAGGGCGATATTCTCTTTTCGAAAACAGGTGAAATCCATATTCCTCCATCCATATCCCGGTCCCCCAGCTCCCTCCCTGGTCCTCCTGGTCTGCTGGCCGGGCTTCGCCTGGGTCTCGGTCCCCCAGCAGGGATGCAGAGATGCTGACAGACTGGATGGGAGGCGCGGGGCGCCGCCGAGGAGCCCCGGCGACATGATTTACGGGCAGAGCTGCCGGGGTTGCTGGGCGACGTCTCGCTGCGGTCCCCCGCCACTATAATCGGAGCTCCGCGTCCGGCTCCGAGGAGTCTACCCATGCTCAGATCACCTCCTCCCCCCCCTCTCCCTCCTCCTCCTCCTCACCCCATCCTCCCTCCCTCTGTCTGTCCAACTCAACAACACTCTCCCTCCCTCCTCCTCCTCCTCCTCCTCCACTACCACCGAGGTATTGTGAAGCAGAGGGAGGGAAGGGGGAGAGACTTGGAACAATAGTAGCTGTGTGACGAAGGCCACTCCTTTGAGGTGAAGACACTTAGATGCACAAACACACACACACACACACACACACACACACACACACACAAGCATGCACTGTGAGGCATGCATGTGCACAGATACACACACACAGAACATAAACCGACAGCAACAGCAACACAATGGCGCTACGTTGTCTTGCCTTTCACCGCGGTGTGGATTTATTGGTTTCTATGTGGCGTGCGGATCCGTCCCCCCTTGTAAAAATGCATTGTCTCGGCTCCTCGGAACACGAGCTGCAGCACACTGGCTCTTCACGTCTGAGGCTCAACACCTCCACGGCTTTTCTGTCCACCCACTATAATCAGCGGAGAGCGCTGGGAGCGACTTGGAGCCTGGCTGGCTGGCTCGGGTAGCTCCAAAGTGCCGGCTGCAAGGGAGGTCATCTGTCCAGAGCACTGGGAATCTCCAGGGAGAGAGGGGGAGAGGAAGACAGAGAGAGAGAGAGAGAGAGAGAGATGAGGGTCTATTTGAGGAGGAACAGCAGGATATGGAACAGAGTTTCATGTAAAAATACCTTAGTTTTATCAGCATAAATCACAAAGAGGGGCTGCAACAGAGAAGAGCGTCCTTTGCCCACTAATTGAGAGACCATAGATTTGCTCTATTTGCCCAAATGTAATTCTGGTGTCAAGTATGGCCACTTCTTCACCAACAGGAGGTGAAGGATCAAAACTTTAGAGCGAAATCCAAACTGTCTCCTAAACAGCAGTGAGCGTTGCTCCATCCAGAGAAAGCTGGACTCACCAAGGTTAGATCTTTTCCTCTCTCATCTCTTTGGAATCTTTGGTATAAAGCATCACAGACCACAGATCTCAGAAGTTCAAACAGTTTTCAAACAGTTACCTCTCGTTACCATTTTGGATCAGCCAACGTGTGCAGTCGCCTAGTGCAGCTGTGTTATAAAATATATAATGCATCCACCTTATTAATTATATATCTCTTTATTTAAAAAATCAATGGAGTAAACATAGCTTTACTTCTCTGACATCTCCCATCTGCCTCGTAAATGACAAACTATCCAGTTAGTCATTTACGTCAGAATTTTATTCTTGGAAAAGCCTCTGAAACAGCATTTAGACCAACATCAGACACTAAAACTCTCTATTGAAAGGGACACTAATGACATTCTTTTAGGTGGGTTAGCAGCTCCTTTAGGCAGGGTTTCATTGCAGGTTTTACATACTGACCTGATGCTGGGTCAAGGAGGAACCTCCATCGTTTCGAACATGGATGACACTGATGATGAAAAAAATGAACTGTGGCATTATGAGGGTGTCAAAATAACAGCAGAACATACTGAGACAAACAAAAAAGGAGTGAAAAATACGGAAGATCTGAGAATACACCAAGGATGAGATGCGTGAAAATATTAAGATAAGTGAAAACTTCCAATAAAAGGCCAATATCTGCAAGACCATATACAGTATATCGGTCTGCAGTTTTTACAGATTACCAGACTTAAGCAATATTCCATTACAGAGATGATTTTTAACCAATGGGATCAATGCACAATGGCGCATGCACTAGTAAGAAACTATCTCAATGGTCCTACTTCTGAGAACATAGCAGAGGAACACCATTTAGGAGAGATAGTTTCTGTTTGGGAGACTGGATCTACTTTAATTTTTAAAAACTAATTTTAGTGTAAACCAAGAATAGAAATGCAAAATGATGACAGATCCAGCTAATGCTAGCTAGCACACAAGCCGTGACCAAATGTAGCTGGCTATGTCTAACTGATCTCTATGGCCGTGACCATACCAGCTAACGTTAGTAACTAGCCAGTAGCTAACAGCTAACTTGTTTACATAGTCAGCAAACTGTTACACCTGAGCACTTGTCTCTTTCTATTTAACAGGAAAGTTAATAAATAGTTAATAATAAAATGAAATACCTACAAATAAAAAACATTTGTGTCAGCTAACATACCTCTGTCTTTGACAATGCCAGCTCTGCCCGTCATGGTCCCACTTGACGTTTCAAATTGGCCCGCCTCCTCTCTTTTTAGATTGGTCACCTGATTGAACCAATCACAAGAGTTTCTGCCCTGAGAATCTGTTCACAAACGTGTTAAATGTCAGTTTTCAGGCTATTTTTGTGGCCTCATTCAAATGAATGGGAAATAAAATCTGGATGCTACAAACTCGTCCAGCTGCATCTGATCTTGGTGATTAGTTTATATTCTGGTTTTCATGGCAGTCAAGTGCCAAATAACCCCCTTGCTAAAACTAAGTGGAGTACTGCTTTAAACTCAATACTCAACCTCAACTGACACTGACCGACCGATATCCGATTTTCTCCCAGCACCGCTGCCGATATCGGCGAAGCGGTACATCGGTCCGACCCCCGCGACGGCATCTGCCCGTCAGACGCCCTGTATGTTCTCCAGCTGAGCCTGTGAAGCCTGCCGCGGAGAGGCCGGCAGGACTGTGATCTGCCATGCACAAACACCGAGGCAGAGGAACGGGGAAGGGGAAAGGGAAGGGAAAGGAGAGGAGAGAAGAAGAGAGAAAGCTGCGTCAGTAGCTGTCTTGCTGCCGAGGCCTTCAACACTGTCAACAACACAGCTACACCCGGCACTCTGATGGAACCGGGCCGACGGGGCGCTGCTGCTGCTGGAGGTGTGTGTCTATGTGTGTGTGTGTGTGTGTGCGAGAGAAAGCGATAGAAACCGAGCGAGAGATTTTCAAAGTTTTGATAGAAGGTTTGTCACCATAAAGCCTCTCATCACTTTTCAAAGGGGAACAGTCTCGTCTTTGAGAATATAAACCCACTTTCTCCCTCTCTGCATCTTTCTGAGCTTTCGCAAAACTCAAAAGAACCCCCCCACCACCCCCTTTTTCTCTGCTCTTCTTTATCATCAATCATCTCTCTCTCTCCCTCTCTCTCTCTCTCTCTCTCTCTCTCTCTCTCTCTCTCACACACACTCACACACACGCACGCACACACACACGCACACGCACACGCACGCGCACGCGCACACACTGTGTTGGGAGCCCAAAGTGTTGAGGTAATGACTTACACATGTCCCTATTAAGGATCTGGCACATGGTGGGGAACTTTTCCCACCCGTCCATAATTGATATTAATCCCTGCTCTTTGGTGTGGCTCAGGGGAATGGGCGAAGGAGACGTTAATGCACATACAAAGGCGCAACCCTAGACCCCATAAAAAAAAAAAAAGACTTTTCAAAATAGACTGGACTTGGATAAATGAGATTATACCATGCCAAAGAAGAAGAAAAAAGAGCAGACCAGACAAGAGTGTGACAGAAAATGAAAGAACAAAACCCCCCAAAAAAGAATGGAACACCCTTTTAGACGTGAATGGAAAAGTAGATTAGAGCAGAGCGAAATAGTTGTAGAATTAGACATGTGGTCTTCATGAAAGGGTTTTATTTAGCACCAGAAAATGGTTCTTTAGGCTTATACCATAGCAGAACCTCTTTTGGTGCCATAAAGGACCTTTGCTCAAATGGACTATTTATTATTATTATTATTATTATTATTTTATTTAGCCAGGTTAAGTCCCATTAAGAATTCCCCATTTTTCATTTGAGACCTGGCCAAGAAAGCAAACAACATACAACAATGTTTAAAGTCAAAATACAGACAAAATCCCCTAACATCACATGGTGGTATAAAGACTCCATTAATAATGCATGAAATGCTCCAAATCATCAGGATTAAAAGACTTTTTTTAAGAACCACACTGGGCTCTTTATTCTTTTTTTTTTGGCATTTTTTGGGGGGGTATCTGCAGGTTTCAGAAAGCCAAATTTAAGAGCTTTTTAATGCTACCTGGAAATGAATTTAAGACCAATTTGAAAATCAAAATAAATAAACAAAACCGAGCATTGAACATATAAGTTGTGAAACTATAAAAGGGCAGAATAAGAAACAGGAAATTAAATGTTAAGGAACATGAAGTCTAATTGTGTTTAGTAAAGCAGATAGATGCATATTGTATTAATCTAAGCAGTGCAAAGAAACTGTAATTACATGGTGGAAAAAAATATTTAATAATTGTAATTAAGGCATTTTAATACTTTTACTTAAATTTAGATACTCTGGTTTTAAAAAAAACATGATTATGATTCCCCAAACCACACAACTTCTGAAGAACTCTATTAGATATGATATTAGATATAGTAACTTTGCCATAGCTTGGGGTTTAGTGAATTGACACTCTTGATGACATGATGCTGTACAAATACCCATCACATGCAGAAACACACTGAAGCCGCAGTAAATCAAACTTCCTTATCGCTGCATAATATCTGCAGTGTGTTCTCCGTGACCTCAGCGGCAGCATCCTCCGGTCGGATGGGTGGCCACGGGGGACAAAATACACAGCGGCCATTATGTGGCATGTACTGCAGATGCCTGGGAGGAAGGAAATAGCAAATTCTTGTGACAGGGTTATTTTTGACGGAGAGGAAGCATCGTCGTCGGTCGTGGAAAGACCTTTCCCCCCGTTCCTTCCGAACCCGTGGTAAGGCGTTGAAGATGATGCCGAGGCACCCAGAGGGACCGGCCTGGGTCCCCAGCTGGGTGCCAACCGCACCCTGGGGACTCACAGAGTGGACCCCCATCTGCCCCTGCTGTCTGCCTGGGGATGGATGGATGTATGGGGCAATGAGAAGGACAAGCATGGAGAGGTCCTTAATGTGGTAATCCTCGAGCTCCTCCTATGTATATTATGGTTTTGCCTCCATCTTTGTTGCTAAGCACTCATTGCTGTGGTGTTTCTGCACTGCACTTCCCAGAGATCACCTGTCAATCAAACGATGAAGTTTGAGTTTCTGTAGGTGGCGCACTGTTTTTTGTCTGTTCAGGCATTAACAGACAAAGAAATTCCATGTGATAACATGTGCTGTTATGTGTATTGTTATTATGATCACATGTGAGGGAATTATGTTCACGTGTGAAGTACATGTGGAATCATACACATGTGCACCTGTCCTTCCTGTCTCACTCTCAATTGTAGAATGTTAAATAACAACTACTGCCGTTCCAACTCCCAAACAACTGAAGTAAATGGGGTCTGGTTGTTTGGAGTTGCAAAAATGACATAAAATGGCCATCAAATGTCTCTAGACAGCTCATGCAGCATCATCCAAGTGTTTTGTAGCCAAACGATTACTGAGAGTCTAAAAAGCCTCAAGGTTATTCTAGGTAGAAAAGGTCACTTCTTCTTCTTGTGGATTGTCACAGCTGAAACAAGGACATGCATTGATCCTATTTACAACTTGCCAGAAACCCTTTCCACTATCTAGAAAAATGCTACATACACATACAAGTAAATGTAGGACGTTTGGACAGTACAAGCTTGGATTATGCTGCAGGAGCTTTTTAAAGACATTTTATTGTCATTTTCCTTTTTGTGTAGATTCTCAACCAGTGGGGAGGCGCCGGAGAACTGCAGGGGAGGTGCAACAAGTGCTGGGAGAATAAAGCATAACCAATTTTTTTGAAAAAAAATAAAAAATCTGTTGTATTCAGCCGCGGCCAGACAAACACCACTGGCTATCGAGTGTCAAACAGTGTTAAACACAAACAGCAGCAAGCTAAACACGGACAAGTTGAAATGAATGGCTCGGTTTGATCTTCCGTTGCATCCTTTCTGCTGCTTCTCTTACCTAGGAAACCCATTCATTGTATTCATTCATTCATTCCGTCATTGTGACTACAATATAAAGGGTTTGCAGCTGCGTCACGATTCTCCTGGCGCCATCATGGAACAAGGTTGGGAACCGCCGGTTGAGGAGACGATTGAGATGGACACGCAGCTGCTAACTGTGTGTTTGGCTTCAATGGAGCTTCCACTGACATGGGGGTGAGTAGATAATGACAGAATTTTCATTTTGGGGTGAACGGTTCCTTTACGCTTGCGTTCTTTTCATCGTCGTATGGCCTGGCCTTGATGATAGACACACTGCTGGGAGTCCTGCTGTTTCTGACCACGCTGATTGGGCTTTCGCAGCGACGCCCAGACCACCCATTGGCTTACTGGCATCCCAGAGTGAGGCCTCAAAACCCAAGTTCACACACACATACGGTACACACCAAAGCCATCGCATCACTTTCCCACTAAGCTGATGAGCATAAAAGTGCCCAAATGAGGGAGATAGATTAATGGATTCAGATGTGTGCCAGGCTCTGTGTGTGTGTGTGTGTGTGTGTGTGTGTGTGTGTGTGTATATGTGTGTGTGTGGTGCGTTCATGTTAAAAAAAAAGTTAGAGAATGAGTGTGTGCGTGTGGGTGTGTGGGTGATAGAAAGAGAAAAGTGGGAGAAAAGCTGAAGCAAACTATAAATTGATGCAGAGCAACTTGGTTCAAAAGGTTTGTTAGATTGGAACATGGAACTTTTGGGGTTTTGATAAGATAGTTCTTATTATTTCCCACAACATCACTGTGAAGGCGAAGCAAGCCTGATGAGCATAAATCATGTGGTGTGTGTGTGTGTGTGTGTGTGTGTGTGTGTGTGTGTGTGTGTGATGATCCTGCATCACACACACACACACACGCATCTGCACTCTCCTCTCAGACACACACACACCATATCCATCACTTTGTTTTCTGCTAAATTAATGAGCATGAGGTGCGCAAATGAGGGCAGCGGTTTAGGTTTAGACCAATATGTGTTTGCTGATATTGAATATTAAAACCACTGAATACTTGGAATTGCGCGGGATTGTTTTGGCATGAAAATAGACAAATTAAAAGATGTTGAATATCAGCACGAAATATCCCAAAATATCCAAAAATACTGTATCCGTATTATGTACCCATTATGGTCAAACCCTGATGGATTAATGCATTGAGAATTGAGCTATCATTACCTAAATTATCTACTTATTCAGTTGGAGCCTTTCATGACAAAGAAAAAGAAAGAGTTGTCCACTCATTTTCATGCCAAAAGTTTCCAAAAAATAACCCAATTCAGTGTTTTCCCCCAGAATTTTCTTCTTGTCGGGGTGGAAAAGCCTCTGAAACAGCATTCAGACCATCACGGGACACTAAAACTCTCCACTGAAACCCAGAATAATGAAATTCTTTGAGGTGTGTTAGCAGCTCCTTAAGGCAGAGGTGAGGCAGGTTTCACTGCAGGTTTTACAGACTGACACTCCTGAGGATGTTGAGGGGGAAAAAAAGCGAGGAACTATCATATCAGAGGTGGACAACGTTGGCTGATATCCAATTCTAAAGACGATAAGATGAAACTTTAATGATGCCTGTGGGGAAACTGGGATGCTGCAGCAGCAGTAGCGGCACAAGAGAAAGAATATGAATAAGAATATCACAAATTGGGCTAATTTATAATGCAAATGACAGTTTTAAGTGGAAAAAGAATGAAAAATATGTCTGAAAGCATACTCAGGTTGTGAAATATGTAGTACGAGCTGAGTTAAAAAAAATTTAAAAGGCCAATATCATGTGAGTAACCCCAGTCAGAAGTACAGAAACAGTGCAGAGCCCCTGGAGTTTCAACCTGCTCTTTAACTGTGGGATTTCAGCCAATTCCTCCTGTTTTTTTCTCCTTCTCCTCCCTCCAGTGGAAGCCGTCGCAGGTCCTGAACACCGGGCCGGGACCGTCCCGGGTCAGGACTGCCGATCGGGGGTTAATACGTCGGAGATCCTCAGAGAAGCAGAAGGGAAAATCAAAACCAGACCCTGAAGCTGAGAGCTGCTCCACTCCACTTCAATTAATTCAATCTTCATAGTAAGTCTGGGAAAGGAAAACCGGCTCTGGACTGGTGAAAATTTGAATTGCACTCTTTTGTATTTTCTGTTCTGTTTAGCAATAATGTGATAAATTGTATTGAAAAAGTGTACAAGAAAAAAACCCTTGTCAATGTCATTTGCCACCAAAACTTAAGTTTCTATTTAGCAATGACTGATGACAGAGAAGATATTATAATATAGCATTTGGTGATAAATTATTAAACCTTTAGGTCACCAAACAATCATCTCATAGGTTATTTGTTTAGTTATGTATTTCCTTTTTTCTCTTGAACGTGTTTCCTATTTTTTATCTCCTTATTTATTGTACGATTCCTGTTTTTCTTCTTCTTGTAATGTGCTTTGAAAACTTTAAAGTAATAGCCATATAAATATTGTTTATTATTATTAGAGGAAACATTGGTTTTGGTTGCTTTCCTGATGTGAATTATTATTATTATTATTATTATTATTGTTTTCTTTTTTACATATGGCTTCCGAATACATTTCTGGAATTATTTGCTTGATCTTTGCTCTCATTCTAATGATAATTACAACTACAAGATCACATTTGGACACACATAGGCTAAGGGAGCAGTAGGTTGACACCCATGTATTTATGCAGGCTTTGAGATTTTTTTTTTTTTTTCAGCCACTGACCGCCCTCCCCTCCTCCTCCCCTCCCCCCTCTCCCACCTGTAGCATTAGCATCTTGGCATGTCCTCCTCCATAACTGCCTTGGCTCATATTTCTGAGTGCTGAACGCCTGCTCCCTCATTCGCTAATCGCTAATCACGGCTCACGGCCCGCTGGTCCACGGTTAACCTCCGGGCGCCGGGGGAGATGCTTCTCTGCCTCCCCTGCATATGGCCGTTGTGGATTTTGGGCGGCAGCCAGGGTGCCCTCTCGCGCCCGCCCGCCTGCCCACCCGCCAGTATTGGCCCCGGAACCGAAGCGCGAGGCCATTTGTATGCCAGTCATGCTCTCGCAGAGGGGCCGCTGGCTCTTTAAGACTGTGGGAAAGAGGGCATTTCTACACTGAAACAGCCCCATTTTCACACATTCCTGAGGAGGGCATATTGAGCTCATTATCATAGCTAACTACAATGGTTCTTTGTACGGGATATGGGATTTGGGAAGGTGCCAAATTGCCGGGGGTGCGTGTGTAGATATGCACGTGTGAATCTTTCTTCATATTTTTTGGTGAGCGGACTAAAATGTAACTGATGAATTTGGTAACACTTAACTGGAAGTCTATTGGGATGTAATACAAGATAATAAGAAGCCCATTAGAAACACACTGACTTTTCTCACAATAATCATGAGACAAACATGAGAAAATTACATTCAATTTAATATCATGTCATTAACTATACAGTTGCCCCATAAAGTATTCATTCCCCTATTTTTTTGCATATTGTTTTTATTGTATCATGCCCAATGTGCATATAATATGCTATATAATGATGTCTTCTAAGGCCTTATGAACACACACTTCATGTGTTACCATGAATTCAGTTTGCATGAATACATTGTTTTGTCTGTGTAAAATTAGCTTTTCTGTTTGCAAATGCATGTTTGAGCAACCTGTGTTTACAAGCCAAGTATGGCTGTGTGTGTAATGTGCTGGGTATGTTTGAGTGAATGAGTGTGTGTGTGTGTGTGTGTGTGTGTGTGTGTGTGTGTAGTAGTAATAGTGGTGGGGGTGGGGAGTGTGTATTGTGTTACACAGGAACACATTAGCAGCCAGGCACTCTGAATGTGGCGCGCTCGTTTCCTACCAGGATGCTCCCAGCAGCCGCGCTGATCGAAGCCGACATCAACAGTTTTCCCCCAGCCTCCCCTCCCTCAGCGCGCGCACACACACACAAACACACACACACACACACACAACCCAGAAATCTTCCATGACAAAAATGGCGACGGCGGCAGAATCAATTGGAATCTTCCTTCTCCAGTGACGCCAACGAAAACAGACCTCGGCCGAAGAAGTTGGTGAAACAGAAGTAGCGCCTCGGCCCTCGTGTTTCACCATGTATTCCCATTCTGGAGGCCGAAAATAGCGACCCCCCCACCCTGAAGGTATCGTCCCGTCCCCCGGCCCGTCTCCGACTCTGCCTCGCCGCATGTGGCCAAACGGTGGAGGGAGGGCGTCCCGCCAACAGATTATTCCTCTGCCGGGAAAAAGGTTAAAAGGGGCTGTCTTCCATCAGCTCATCATCCTCAACTAGCCCTGCATAATTTATGGGCTTGTTACTGTAATCAAAAATTCTTATTTATTTGGGGGGGAGGGGGGGAGGAAGGAGGGGGGGGGGGGGTGCGTGAAAGAGGCAGTGCTCTCCGCACAAACAGTTTCCCGCGAGTCTGGGCCTTTTCATGTGAAATGAGATACTGCTGTGATGTCCCCCGGGTGGGGAGGCACACACACACGCACACACGCACACACACACACACACACACACACACACACAAACACACACACAAAGTTATGGAGAAAAACTCTGAGCGCTGTGTGTACACACGCAGTACACAATATCTCAAACTTCCCTCTACTCATGCATGTTAATGAGGACATAATGTACAGACAGATTCACACACTGTAAACCATGTCAACACCTTCGATGGTGTTGGTTTACAGGCTATTGTTGCCCATTGCCTAAGTGATCATCAGGTCTTCCTATGGTTCTTTCCCTATTTTTTTTGTTAGCTAGGTAACTGAAGAAGTGCTGGTTAACTAAGCAGAATTTAACAGTTAGCAAATTAGCTAACGCTAGCTGCTACTAGATACGTCAGCTAGTGTGCAAATCAGATGTGTTAACAACAAGATTGATAGTTAACTGTACCGGGGGTCAATTCCAAACCTCCTTTAGTCAAATCTGCACACACAATGAAATAGAATTTTTAGCTTCTCAAATATGTATGATTTCACATCACTTGCCTATTGGCAGGAAACAAAAGCCTATGCATCAAAGAGTTTGTGTCGAAATTGGTTACTGGTATGTTAGCTAACCAGATACTATGGTTAGCTTATAAGATGACATGATATAAACATAACATCAAGCAGATTTATTAGTGATGAAATGATCCCTTCTTAGTCAAGAACAGCACAGAAAATAACTGTCTTTTCAATGCTATTGATATGTTGTATGTTAACACAACTATAGGGTTAGGGTTAGCCTAATGTTCACACTGTTGGCCAAGAGCTGAGGACCACCAACATGGCCGCCATAGAGGTGTGTTAGGCCATCTGAAAGCCCTCTATATGGTGTCTCAAGGGTCATGCCGGCACTGTAGATATGGATGCTCCCTCCATAGGAATGAATTCCTCTTTGCAGCGATGAATTGTCATGTCTATCCCACTGACATCCCCTGCTGTGGGAGTGATGGGAACTCTCCGTCATTACAGCTGGAATGGCGTGCGTGCGCATGTGAGCGCGTGCGTGTTCACGTGTACAGTGGTATGAGCGTTTGTATACTGTGTAGAGAAGAAGCTTCCTAACGAGCGATGAACACACAACCATCTCACACCATCGGAATCTGCGGAGAATTAAACCGCAGCCTTAAAATACCGTCCTGACTGTCACTGCCGAGGGGAAAAAAGGAAGCACTTTGCCCACAGAAGCCTCCGATGTTACGTGATTCAAGCCCCGGTCATCCACCTCATCAAACTGCAGCCCATACCACGGCTCTTGATAATGTGGCCTCTTTCCCACACGGCTACCGGCAATCGGACCTGATGGTTTGGGAGAAGCTGGGTGACGATCCCCGAGTCTGGCCAAAACACATTCCTACCCGGCCACTAGACTCTCCACCCTGTGGTCTGGAGGCCTGCAGCCGTGTAGCCTCTGAATCTGGGGTTCTTCCACTCTGAGCCTGGTCACTGACTGCGCATGATACAACAATGTCATAATGATAAGATACGTTGAAACTTTATTGATCCCCTGTGTGGAAATTGGGTCGTCGCAGCTGCAAATAGTGATAGGATACAGCATTGAAAAGAAAAAATCTATAGGAATATAGCAAATGAGGGGCAGTAAACATAAAGCAACTGACAATTTCAACATTAGAATGTATTGGGAATATAAGAATTAAAAATATGAAATATATAATAATAGCATGTATGATAAAAACATCAGTATAACATCCTGAGACAGAGAAATGAGTGGAAAATATCTACAATATGAGAATATGCAAAACATATGAAATATATGCCGTATATAAATGTGGGAAAAAAGTGGAAAAAATAGACAAGTATGAAAAAATCTGGAACAGATGAGAAAAGTAAGGAAATCTGAATAAACATGAAGAAATAATAATAATAATATCAAGATTATTATTAGTAGTAGCAGTAATAGTAAAAAACAAATAAATAAATATTAAATAAAAATAATGGTAATAACAACAATACTACTACTACTGCTACTACTACTACTACTAATAATAATAGTAATAATAAAAATAGTGCATTTTAATTAAAATATAACCATTTCAATTAGAATTTAATTGCAAAGCGCTACAAAAAAAGATTATTATAAGCAGGAAATAAAAAACAAAACAGGAAAGAAAAGAAAATAATTGTATATTTTTTGCCAAAGGCTTTTCTTCTGACAGTGCAGGCTTCTGTTCTGACCCCAGCCAACTCTGACTCATAAATAATTTACCTGACCGACAGCTGAAATTTACGGACCCCGCTGTGGACGGACACCACAGCGGAGGAATATCTTTTTTTTTTTCCAACTCTGCTGAGAAGTTCTACTTGTCCTCCTGAAAACAGGTGCCATCAGCAACGAATGGTAGAAACTTCAGAGGGAGAAAAGAGACTAAGGGGAGATAAAGAGAGCGAAAGGGCCTTTGAGTAACGGCTCATCTTTTATTTGGCAACACTTCAAATGTAACCAGTTTACCATGTCTAGACAAGACAGCTTTCAAAGCGAGGGTAGGGAATTTTTTTTTTATTTTTTTTTAACACAAGTATAAAAGCTATTTACTGTAAAACCAGAAGACAGACATCTCTTTTAGTTTTCCTACCACATGCACTCTACTTCTCCTCTACATTGCAGATGAGTTTGTCAGATGCCTCCGTCCACCTCTTTCTCTCTTTCTCTCTCTCGCTCAGTCTATCCCTCCCTCGTTCTCTCTTTCTCCCCCGTTTGAAGCCGTGAAAGGAGCGAGACAATCTGATCCGTTTGATGGATAATTTGAAAAACCCAGCGTGCGAGATCAGGGCCGGGCTGATGTTCGCTTCTGGTGGCTGGGAGGCTTCAGAGAGCGGGTCGTACAAAGGGACTTGTTCTCTTTCCGTAGCCCTTTAAATTCAACAGCCATTGTGTGGAGGCCGCTTATGCACTCTATCTACAGCCGCAACCTTTTTATGTGGTTGTTCATGCTGTTTTGCTGTTGAGAAACCCCCGTATTAAAAGTTGTGGTGTGCAGCGGAGACGCTCTGCCTCAAATACTTGCGGTTTTACAGCAGGTATATCTAAGCGTGGCTGAAAAGTATCCCAGCATCCCTCTCTATTCCGATTTGATGAGCTCCATTGCGATTTAAATACTTCTCAAATATGACAAAGACAGACTGTTATTCGTTATAACTAGGGTTAGACTGATATATCAAGTTGTTATTGACCAATTTTATTAAAAATCAGACATGGTCCAGTCATTGTCGTCCACCTCTGATATGATGGATATCAGTTTGATTGATTGCATATTTATTGTATAATCAATCAATACTATAGTGGTTGCCTTTCACCTAATTGATTCTATATTGCAATATTTTGGTCAGATTCCACAAGTGTGCATAGATATGTTTTATTATCATCCTGGGTTTCAGTGGAGAGTTTTAGTGTCCCATAATGGTCTAAATGCTGTTTCAGAGGATTTTCCATCCTGACAAGAATACAGTTCTGGGGGAAACACTGAATACTTGGAATTTTTCAGCATGAAAATGGTCAAATTTAAAGATATTGGCACAAAATAACAGCTATCTGCAGCTTGATTTCAACCTTTAAAGCCCCATATAATTTGAAACCTAACTGTAACAAAGTCGGCATCTACCATTATGGTGAAGGTGGCCAAGTCCATCAACAGCCATGTGTCCAAGTGTCCTGGAGCGCGACACTGACCTCCCTACCTGCTCACTCATTGTAAATCACTCTGGATAAGAGCGTCCACTGAAATGCAAAGAGGGCAAAATTGTAAATTGTAAACTCTTGCCACACCGGCGGGTGAGTGGAACTCAGCCCCACTGAGTTTCCAAGCCACAGGGTGTCCTTCCACCCGCCACCCCGCCTCGCCGGTGGGATCCTTGGGCTCCGCTGATGATGGGGTGCAACTGCGGCTTCTGGGGAGTGTCTGGAATGGGTGCCATCTCCCTGCGGTGATCCACAGAGGCCCGATGACGGGAAGAGAGGGGACATGTCACTGTCTAGAGCCAGCCAATGGACAACATGGGAGGAGGAGGAGGAGGAGGAGGAGGAATGGAGGTGGGTGAAAAAAGGAGGGTGCATGGGAATGGGTTAATTCACCCCCCTCCCCTCCCCTCCCCCCCCGCCGCCCACACCAGCCCTGGCATATCACCAGCGTTATGGCGGTAATTGATTCTCTCTGTGCCATTAGTCTCTGAGACAAAGATACGCCAACGAGAGGGGGTGCTGTCACTTAGAGCCTGGCATTACGCCCAGCCGCACACTCTAACCAACACACAAATAGATACATGCAAAGATATACTCGCCGGTCTACAGGCAAACACACACTATGCAAGCAGTTTCTCACACAGAAGCACAGTAGCACTGGTATAATGTCAGCTGTCAAGGTCTGTTGAAGCAAGAGCGTCGCTCATTTGCAAATAAGCAAAACACGAACAGTATACAGTGCAAATATGGTAAATGCAGTCCTGCACTTACAATAGCATGCATACAAAAATCAAACGGAATACAAATGACGAGTGATCAGATATGGCATTCGCTTGTTGTACATGACATTACTCTGTAGCTGTTTGTGTTATGTTTGTGAGGTTATTGTGGTCGTGGTAGAACAGTGTTCCGCCGAGAGCGCGAGCACACACACATACACACGAAGACACACACGGTTAAGCACACACTCAAATACAAAAAGAGAACTCCCCAGACAAAGAGCAGGGCATCTCTTTATCTCATTAAAGTTAACGAGAGGCTGCAGCTCAGGCTGTCTTCGGCCTGTAGACCAGCAGTAATCTGATATAGAAGCCTGTGCTGTGGGCATCAGGCCTCACCACCATCACTATCAGCACCGTGACGTTCGTCATCACCATAACACTCATCATCGAAACCTTCACTACTGTCACTATCAGCACCGTGATGTTCGTCATCACCATAACACTCATCACAGAAACCCTCACTACTGTCACTATCAGCACCGTAACGTTCGTCATCACCATAACACTCATCACAGAAACCCTCACTACTGTCACTATCAGCACCATGACGTTCGTCATCACTATAACCCTCACTACTGTCACTATTGGCACCGTAACGTTCGTCATCACCATAACACTCATCACCGAAACCCTCACTACTGTCACTATCGGCACCGTAACATTCATCATCAAAACCCTCACTACTGTCACTATCAGCACCGTAACATTCATCATCAAAACCCTCACTACTGTCACTATCAGCACCGTAACATTCATCATCAAAACCCTCACTACTGTCACTATCAGCACCGTAACATTCATCATCAAAACCCTCACTACTGTCACTATCAGCACCGTAACATTCATCATCAAAACCCTCACTACTGTCACTATCAGCACCGTAACATTCATCATCAAAACCCTCACTACTGTCACTATCAGTACCGTAACATTCATCATCAAAACCCTCACTACTGTCACTATCAGCACCGTAACATTCATCATCAAAACCCTCACTACTGTCACTATCAGCACCGTAACATTCATCATCAAAACCCTCACTACTGTCACTATCAGCACTGTAACGCTCATTGTCATAACACTCATCACTAAAACCCTCACTACTGTCACTATCAGCACTGTAACGCTCATTGTCATAACACTCATCACTAAAACTTCATACTACTGTCACTATCAGCACCATAACGCTCATCGTCATAACACTCATCACCAAAATCCTCACTACTGTCACTATCAGCACCGTAACGCTCATCATCATCATAACACTCATCACCAAAATACTCACTACTGTCACTATCAGCACTCACTCATCGTCATAACACTCATCACCAAAACATTCACTACTGTCACTATCAGCACCGTAACGCTCATCATTGTCATAACACTCATCACCAAATCCTCACTACTGTCACTATCGGCACCGTAACACATAATCGTCATAACACTCATCACCAAAATCCTCATCACCATCACTATCAGCACTGTGACACTCATTGTCATAACACTCATCACCAAAACCCTCAATACTATCACTATCAGCACCGTAACGCTCATCATCTCCATAACACTCATCAATGAAACCCTCACTTCTGTCACTATCACCACCATAACGCTTGCCATCATCATAACACTCATCACCAAAACCCTCACTACCGTCACTATCAGCACCATGTCACCATATCTAACAAAAATCACTGACCCCGTCTTTAATGGCAAGATCGGCTGATGAACGTCAATTATAGTACACCGTCACTATGGCGATTGTCCTTTGTCTTCTCCACCATTATTTCTCATCACCATGGCCACGGCAGCGCTACCTGCTTCAGCACAGAGAAAAAGACGTCGGGTATCCGAGGTATCCAAACAAAAGATAGACAGAACCTAGAAAGACACGTGCACAAGCAGCCACACACACACACACACACACACACACACACACACAAGCGCATGCACTGAATGCCAATTAACAAAACGAAGCATCAGCCAGTTGGAGACAATAGCCCTTCAAAGTCAGTTACAAGCTAATTAAAGAACATATAGCATACAATCTAAGCTCACTCAGATCAGTCTGCCCCTGGGCATTGGGAGCTGGCTGATAAGCGTTTGCCTTCCACATCTCGAATGTGAGCTCTGCTTGTGGGCTTGTGTAGGAAACAGTGAAGATGCTTCTGAAGGGAGGGGGGTAAACCGGTGGCACCCCTCCATCACACCAGCACAGTTTCACCCAGCTCTGCCTGACTTCATTCTGCTTGCCTCTCAAGGCCTGCTACTATACTCCGATGCTCATTTGGAGTCTGTAATTAATTGGAGCCTCTACTTTTTCATCTATTTTTGTTTGGCTGTTGACCGACGTGTGGTCCTCTCACGCGCTCGTCTTCAGGTCGACGTGGCTTCCTAATTAAGACTCCAGAGGACGGCTAATTGCCGTTGCGTGCCTCTCGGCGGAGCAAGGGAGCCTTCTCCCGGCGCTGCCCGGAAAGAGCGCCCGAGCGCTGAATTAAAGGGGCTTATGTAAGCTTGTGGTGAAACTATTAAACACCAACCAACTTTTTTTCTTGTGAGGAACTGCCACTTGATTTAATGGGCCTCATTAAAAGTGCACATCACATAGATCCAAACCGCTCTCTCCAACTTCACACGACAATGGGATAATGGTCCCTTCTCAATGCTGTCAAAGCCTAATCCGAAATATTGAACAGTGCTATTGCTCCTGCAGAACGGTCCAAATGGGCTGCGGCACACTTCAATGGACAGATTCACATCATTTGTCTTTTTTTTGACAAGGTGCAGGGAGGAGCAACTAAAGAAATAGACGGTGGTAAGCAACTCTGTGTTATTTATTGAGAGAGGTACATGGATAAATTTGGAGCGGCATGATAAAAATATTGATGATCCTTTTTTCACATTTTTCACTACTCTCTCTAAACACTTGTAAAAATGTGTCTCCTCTGGTGGGCCAAGATCAAATGCATTTTGGCATTGTTTATGAGTTTAAAGCAGGTCTTCCCACCATGACCCCACCATTACCTCCCTTGTATGAAATGATTGCTTGTAATAGTACAAACATGACAAACACCACACTACGGAATGCATAAACACGTTTTTACTGTATTACACTGCAGGAAAAAAAGCAATTGTCAGGGCCAGCAGTGATTAGGAGGTTGGCATGGGTGAAACACACATTGATCCGATTAAATGTCACCCAGTAAATCCTTGCATCTATCAATAGGCGCAAATGAGTCCATTTTTAATACGCTTAGACAAAGTTTCTAGTCACAAGAGACAGAAAATTGGAAGGTATTTTGTCTCAGAACTGCACTTAAGCGACAAAATGACGATGAATTTGAGTTGGCCAATTGAAATGTCCTCTACTGTAAATAATGCTGTAACACCTGACTCGCCTGGAGCCCGAATTCAAAGAGCACGACTGTTTTTACTCCCAAATTCCTCCATACATCCTCTTGCAAAAAACTGCAGATGGTCCCAAAGAGAGAGAGAGAGAGAGAGAGAGAGAGAGAGAGAGAGAGAATATAGATTCTGTAGGAGGTACCAAATGAGGGAAAAAAAATAATAGAAAAAAACATAGCAGCAACAATTTCTTAAGAGACACAATTAAGCCACGAACATAGCAAAGACCACTACCACAATGGACGCTTTGGCAGATACCCTTGAAACATTCCTTCACTTCAAACGCGGAACTCGCGCTTCTTCTCGTAAAGAAAAAGGCTCCAAGAGAGAGAGAGAGAGAGAGAGAGAGAAGAGGGGAAAGAGGAAGAAAAAAAAAACAAAAACAAATCAGGAAGAAGCTGGAAATGAGTCCAACTCATGCATAACTTCAAACACTCCGTCTTCAAAGTTGCATAACATTAAAAAACCAAGCCCACTCCAAGTTCTCAACATCAAAAACCACCCAGCATCGGGGGGACACTGCCTCGCCTGCTGAGCCATGCCCCCCCCCACCCCCCTCCCCACAACATGCACCCCACCCTCCTCTTCATCTTCATCCTTTGTCGTCCCATGCACTTCTTCCTCGGGGTATTTGTTACCGCCGCGCAATACAGCATCACGGGTAAGAGGAGGGCCAGGTGGTAACGCACGTAACGACTCCCCGCCCCGATAGCGCGCCGACACAATACAGATACCCAGTGAGTTCTTTACATGAGAATGCGTAGGCCTATGTGACCGCACGCATATTTTTACATTTTTTTTCCGTTTGTGGGTGAAAGCCTATAATGACAGAGAAGACGGAGGGTGTAAAGAGTGTAACCACCGTATCATTAAAGTGTGGGTGCTGTCATTCATAATAGACCAGCGCATAAAATTTCATTTCCACACAGTAGAGTCCCGTTTTTCCTTTGTGCAGCACAGAACAAGGAAAAGGAAGGCGCCGCTTACAGTCCTGTGCACTATAAGTACAGGCGATGCGGAGGTGACAACAAGCGGACTGTCATCGGCGTATGAGCGAAAGTCTACCCATGTTGCACAGAAGGCGATCTGAAGCGTGAACCCCACCGGGATTGGCTGAGCAGGCGGGAAAAACACTGCGGCGTCTTTAAGTCTTCACTTAGCTTTTTCCCCTTCTTTCTCACTTTCAAATGCTCCCGACTAATTCTCGAATATACTGATAAACACATACAAAATCCCGCCCACACGTTTAAACAGAAAAAGCTCTTCAGAAATGCACCTTTCCACCCACATATGTTGACATACGCTCATGAACAAACCGGTAATGTTCCATCAAAGCGTATAGCGCCCATTAAAACGGCGAGACACACATGGAGCCACACACACACACACACACACACACACACACACACACACTCCTGGTTAACGCCCACACACTCTTGAATGGCGTGCCTTTCCATCATTGCAATTGCTGGTGACAATCATGTACCCCACTCAATTACACCTGGCTAATTGTTGAGATGTAGACACACTGCCATACAGAAACTCACAATGGCAATTCACACACACTTAATATACACTGTATGTGTACTTATATATATATATATATACTGTATATATTCATGAGAAAACATACAGTATTGTAGTTTTGTATACTCTTGCAACGCCTTCATGTAATCAGATAATCGATTATTTAAGCATCTCTTCTCAACATAGATAGCTTATAAACCAATGGAGATAGCTTCTTTCTTGCTTTCTTTTTTCCCTCTGAACACACACATACATGCACAAGCGCGCACACACACACGCACACTGTGCACAGTACACAGCACACACTTTGCCTGAAGGATTTTAATTTGAGATGCAGACTCCAGTGTCATAGTGAATGATATTAAAAGTCGTATCATGAATAAATCAGGAGACAGAGGACTCACCTCAGCAATGTGACAGATAAGCAAAGAGAAACAGCACACTGGAGGAGACAGAGAGATGGGGAGAGAGAGAGAGAGAGAGGGAGGATGAGGAGAGGAAAGCTACAGGATCGAGGCAAAAAGACTGAAAGACAGACATAAATAAACCGACTTGCATTTTAACAATAAAGAGAACAGCACTGTTTGATGTAGGCCATTAGTTTATGGCACTTCCTAACAAGGCTGTAATTACTGTACTGCTGAATCCACCACATACCTTCATCTGTTATCTAATAACGCAAGAATGCTTTCCTTTTTATGACCGTTTCCAAACGGGGACAACATGTTCATGATTAAACCCGTCGTTTGTAACAAATAAAGTCAGCCCTAACATCAGTAGAAATTGACAAGCAATTTGTTACGCAATCACTGAACGAGACGTGATGTCACAGCAGGGGGAGGAGCGCGCAGATTCACTCAAACACGTCCGCAATGCAAATCAATAGAGAACATTGATAATAAAGGTGCGAGGTGTAGCGTTTTTAAACAGCAATATACGTCACATTGTGATACTTTGGTGTAATTACTGTAATCAAATGACCATGGTGGAGATGATTGGTAGGCTCTATTTCACACCAGTGGTATTGTTAGTGGTTTCTCAAAATGAAGACCGCATTTCCCATAAGCCCCGTGGCTTCATGCCCCCCCCTCCCCCTCCCTGAAGAGGATAAACATGCTGGAAGTGATTTTTCCATCAGCCTTTCACTCCTTCCACCATCTGCGATGGCGAGAAACTCTGAAAGCTTTTAGCTCCGTTTGCTCTGGAAGAACAGCGCCCTCTTGCTGTTTTGTGCCGTAAAGCAATCCAGCAGATTTCCATTTCTGCAAGGAACCTAAAAAAACATGAGGAATTACCAAGGTACGATCTGTTACACAATCTGAACCATCATGACTAAATATCACAAACGAAAAGCAACAAAAACATCCATTTATTTTATATCGAAGACATGTCAGATGTCAAATACCAGAGTGCGCATTTCCCCTTTCAGTTTAAATGGCCAGCACAGTAGTGTAGTCCAAATACATGCAGGTCAGATGGATTGAAGACTCTAAATTGCCCATAGGCATGAGTGTGTTTGTGTAGTATGGTATATGATATATGTAATCTAGTAAAATGATGTATATGACATAGTATATTATGTATAGTATGTATATGAAGTATGTAACCTACATGACATAGTATAGGATGTATATGATGTGTATATGTGGTATGTACAGTATATATGATGTAGTATGTATATGACATTACTGTATATGATGCTATGTAAAGCCCTTTGAGACATGCTTGTGATAAAGGGCTATATAAATAAACAAGACTAGACTAGACTAGTGTAACACAGTTCATGGCCTTTTATTAAATACCAGATATTGGCCAGTCCACTTCCACTCGTTCACACTGTGTCGTCCACTTTCAATATGATGGAGGTTCCTCCCTGACCACAGCTACATAAAAACAGTCTGTAAAACCTGCAATGAAATGTTATGTTCTTTGCACATTTTTTTATTTTTTTTTTCAATTCTTCAATAATGTTTTATAGTAAATAAATTCCCATACCGCTGAAAAGGGGTGTGTGTGTGTGTGTGTGTGTGTGTGTGTGTGTGTGGTGGGAGGGCAGTCACCCTGCCTTAAGGAGCTGGTAATCCTAAAAAAATTCATTAGTATGGCTTTCATTGCAGGCCATACTAATGAAAACAGTGATCTAGATGCTGTTTCAGAGGCTTTTCCAGCCTGACAAGAATAAAATGCATGGGGGAAAACGCTGAATCCATGTAATTTTGCCATGAAAGTGGTCAAATGTAAAGATGTTGAACATCGGCACAAACTACTGGCTACTGGTAGCTTCAATCCAAAAATAATGGTATTGTTGTTGGCCTTGAAAAACCCATATCGGTTGTACTCTAATTGATTTCCCACATGAAAAGTGCATTACTTGTGGGGCTATAGCTGGGTTGGAGCAGACCCTGGAGCCTCTACACCCCCCCACCCCCCCTCCAACCAGAGTCTTTCATAGAAGTCAGAAGGCCAAATGAACAGAGAGGGCAGCAGAGTGAAAATCAGCCTTTCAAATGGAGTCTACTTATAGCTGTAGGAGGGAGGCTACATGTAATCTGCAGCATTGTCTAACCAGCTGAGGGGCGGGTCCAAAACGTCAACTGGTGTCTGGTTTGTGTATGTACACATGCATGTGTGTGTGTGTGTGTGCATACGCGTGTGTATTTGTGTGTGTGTGTGTGTGTGTGTGTGTGTGTGTGTGTGTGTCTGTGATTTGGTTACCTTGGGGTGGTGATGGTGTGCTGTCGGCAGGTTAATCCAGCCCTCAGGCTAAGCATCAAACTTTCAGATCAGAGAATCAATAATTCAGACAGCGGCTTGTCAGGATCTATCACAGAACAGAGACACAGAGGCAAGCAACGGCACGACAACGGCACAGAGGTGATTTACAGGCTCACGCAACTCGCACACATACAAATAAAAGTGTACGCATTCTCCCTGCGTAATTTCGCGCCTATACTCTTGCTCGCTCCACTCGCGGCCACAGGCACACACGTATAATGCACAAAAACCACGGAAACATGCGCATATATAAATTCCCTCTCTCTCTCACACACACACCTTTTCTTTAATCCCAAGCCGACGCTGAAATAAGTGGTGGAAGTGAAGTGTTTTACATTGACGGCCCGATTCATTTTTAATTCCCAATTCAGCGGGGACCTGAAAATCCAAATTCTCATTCCTGATAATGGTGCGTCATAGATATACTGCTGTGCTTAAGATCTGCCCGCCAGCCCTTGAAGCATAGCCCCTTTTAATATGGCCATACTACTGTTGTAAATCCCCGGCAAATCAGAAAAACATAGCAACAAACCATGCCTCTTTAGTGTGCATTGTGGGGGAGGGAGCTGGTAGGGGGTAAGAGAAATTGAGGGATATTTCAGTGTGTGGGTGTATAATGGCTATCAGAGGTGACTTTCAGTGGGATCAACTCAAAACACTCGCAGACAAACACACAAACAACCTTTTTTCTCACTTGCTCTCGTTCGCTCGCGCTCACACAGTCACAGACACAGCATTAGCTCATATAGATAATAAAAACCATATCAAATGATCGTGCAGCACCAACCGGCAGGTCTGTGGTTTGGTTGTATGTGTGTGTGTGTGTGTGTGTGTGTGTGTGTGTGTGTGTGCGTGTGTCTGCATGAGGCAGTCATAAAGTGAAAGTGCTGACGCTCAGAGACATTTTCTTGGAGCTGTGCGAGCCCCTGCAGGCCCGGTAACCTTGAGTTCGATGCCGCTTGCGAACCAGAATCTGGCAGTCAACGTGGTGTGTGTGAGTGTGTGTGTGTGTGCGTGCGTGTGTGTGTGTGTGTGTGTGTGTGTGTGTGTGCATGCACCCAATCACAGTTCTCTTTACACCCACAGGTGGTCTCTAACTGTAACCCTTTACTACATGGCCATATGACCGCCCTATGGAGCACCGATGTATAAGTATGACACCTAATCTGTCTGGATCCATGAAAAAGAAAAAGAGAGTTTGCAGAGTGAGTGTAAGACAGAGAGAGAGAGAGAGAGAGAGAGAGAGAGAGAGAGAGAGAGAGAGAAAGAGGGAAGGAAAAGCAAATATGACCCTCAAGAGGAGGAGAGCCAGATAAAGAGATAAAAGGATAAAGAGGGAGGAGAGACGAGATAAAGGATGCAAGAGAGGAAAGGGAAGGACCAGCCCGCTCGCTTCCTGTATTCATCTATATTTCACAGCACTTTCAATTAGCACCAGTGTGGCTGCAAAGCAAGTGAGAGAGATAAAGAGCGAGATGGAGAGAGAGGTTTGCTCCAGGTCACTATGGCCTGGTAATGGCCCTCTCTTTCTAAAGGTGTTTTCAAACCTCAAGTCTGTTTGCTTTGGCCCGAGCCAGGGGAGGAGCTGTTGGTTCGTTGCACTTATTGGTTGGTTTATGTGCAACACGGCAAAACTTCAAGCAAACTGTAATTTATCAAGAAAAGCCACATTTACTTAATCGGTCAGAAAGTTGGAAAATTACTTTCTTCTGGGGTAAAACTCATGATTCACAGTGTGTTTAAGCTAACCCAGGGCAAGAGGTGGCCAAGTTCAACACCACCAGCAACTCTCATTTTGGCACTATACTTCCATGGGGTTCTACACGTTGGTGTAGGGTGTTGCTTCAACATCTAGATTTAAAAAATGTTTAGTGAAAATGTTGGCTGGGGTAACGAACAGTGCTTCCTGTAGTCGGGTCGGATCACTCCAAGCGAAGCTCCAGGGTTGTTTGGAAAAGTACCAAGAAAGGTCTCGGTCCCATTGGTTTGGTCTGAACCCAAGCGTGATTACTGTGTTCTTATTTGGCCAAATGAACCCAACTAAGCAGGAAACCACTCCAGGGTTGGAAATAACTGCTCTAAACCAACTGAATGTGAAAGGCCCTGTCTAGCCAAGTGAGAGGCTTACCATCTGGGCAGATCAGAGGTGGGGAGGCGGTACCTGCTGGTACCTGCTGGGGCTGGGTCTACTGCAGCGATTCTTAACTATGTGCCATTGAGATCCAAGAGTCTGCGGGGTTTCAGTTCAACCACTGCAACGCTGCAACTGCAACGCTATAGCAGCTGATTTCACTGATAAAGAGAGGAGAGAGATAGCAGTGAAATCACCTGATGTAGGTATTGGTTGTCATGAAGGTGATTATCAAATCCAAGAACAGCAAGTTGATATTTGTGTCCTTGTTGAGAACGTTCCTCCCAAGTTGTCTTGGAGAGAACAAACTTCTCAAGAACCCAAGAACAGAGATCTTTACAACAAGAACAAGAACTTTACAGTTTGAGATGAAGAACACAGAACATCTTTACAGTTTGAGTTAAAGAGCAGAGAACATCTTTACAGTTTGAGATGAAGAACTCAATATCTTTACAGTTTAAGATGAAGAACACATCTTTACAGTTTGAGATGAAGAGCAGAGAACATCTTTACAGTTTGAGTTAAAGAGCAGAGAACATCTTTACAGTTTGAGATGAAGAACTCAATATCTTTACAGTTTAAGATGAAGAACACATCTTTACAGTTTGAGATGAAGAGCAGAGAACATCTTTACAGTTTGAGATGAAGAGCAGAGAACACCTTTGAGATGGACTGCGGGATTCATTTTCCCAGCTGTTTCAGCTTGCTCTGTACTATAGACATCACTGTTTGGACATGACGCATTGTTCTCACAATGAGTGTTGGAGCTTCTCATTTGTTGTTGTAGGCCTGGTCGCTAATACATCCTTGGCTTTCCGAGATCTTTATCCATCCTTGGCATTAATTTGTTTGTGAATCGTACTTCAGCTGTGAGATATTAACGTCAAACACGTCAAACATGATACATAACTGACCTGGCCAAAAATGCGCTGGTATGCAATTAACTATGATCAATTTCTATAAGCATTCTTTATTCACCTTTTGCCGGTATAATCGGTATAATCATCTTTACACAGCAGGAGGCAGAGCCACAGGAACCACTGAATCTCATGCAACAATAAACTTTATGTGGATGATTACTGTGTGATATGGTTTCAAAACTAGGTCATTTATACGTCCGGTAGATTCAATATGTTTCTGTTAATATTTGTAGTTTTGCCTGCTTGAATGAAACAATGTCTCCATCAACCTAGCATTGATTTTGTACGGTTCTCCCTCACCTCAAGTATTGACTGTTTGCCACAGTTTCCCGCTGATAGCCCAACTTCCACTCGCACCTTACGCACAGGTGATGGAGGCTTGTTGTGATGCGAGGTGGTTACAATGGTTACCATGGCATTTGCACCTGCATTTTACTTTACACTGAATAAATCCCGGTTCTGCTCTGGCTTTTTTACTAGGTCGAGAGCCCTCCTATAGCACTCTGAGGATTTTTTGGGCTTTTTGCCTTTACTGTGATAGTTTTACAGTAGAGATAGACTAGCTTAGGAGAGAGATGGGGATGACATGCGACAAAGGTCCTGGGCCGGATTTGAACCCAGGACGTCGCGTTTACGTGGTACGCACCCTAGCACTGAGACACCAGGGTGCCCCCTTTTTACTGGCATGTCATCTTTAGCTGGGACAGATTTGGCTCAAAAGGACACAATAACGTATATTGAGAAAGAACCCTGCATACTCTTAGGCCTCCATGGCACATGGAGGCCTAAGAGTGTACTGGGTCTACTGGGCGTACTGGGGAGGAGGGTGGAGCGATGCATCACAGGAACGACCTCCGCTGCTGCATCCAGCAGCTGTTGTCTGGCAGCACCTGTTTCTCCGGGGAGCCCAGGCCTACAGAGAAGGGACACCAGCCCTCAGGCTTAACCCCGGGCTATGTACACCAGCCATATGCCCGGCGAGCTGCACGGACCGCTGTAGCGGGGAATGAATGACTCCAGTGTAGGGGGGGAAACAGAGAGAGGCTGTCAGCAGAGGTTGTACTCTGGCTGACAGCTCAGCCGACGCCAGGCCAGGTCAAACCCAGGCCATGGAGGACGAGGGGGTGATGCTTACCCCCCCCCCCCCCCCCCTTCGGCACCACTGTGGACCATTTCGATGTCAAACATCTCGCCGTTTGATAGGCGATGAGCATGAAAGCGGAGCCACGGGGAACAGAGCAGAAGACGTGACCGCGGGGAACAGCAAAGAGTGACGCGTTAGGAAATTAATTAACGTGGGGGAAAGGAGTGAAGTACCTGCCTTTGGGCGTGCAGAGTAGAGCAGCCGTCTGAATCATTGAAGTTGTGTCTGGCTCTCTGTGACCAGCCGGCCAACCCGCGGCGGTTAGCAGCATATGAAAGTGTAATGAGATGTCTATCGCCTGGCTCGACATCGCCTCCTCTGTTTCAAGCTAGCCAGAGTTGGATGGCAAGACTGTGATATGATAGCGCCGGCTGACACCCTGGGAATTGCAGAGAATTGGCCCCCTTAAAAAAAATAAGAGAGAAGAGTACGGAGGCGGACAGTGTTTTGGGGGGGAGATGATTCTGCTGTGATAGATGCAATTTACCTGCCATCCAATCCAGCACTCCTCCTTCTCTGTCCTGCTGCCTTTCCATCTATTCTGATACTGCGGCTTGCCTCACATGTCTTCTGAAATGGAGTTTTAATTGTGGTAAGACGGAAAAGCATCATCGTTCCTTAGCATTATTATATCTTGTTCAATCGATGTCATTATACAAACCTCAGTTATTTTGCTTAACACACACATAAATATAAAGTAGCTGTGACGATCAAAGTATTGTGCATTGTGGTGGTGAGTGCTACAATCTTGTAAAAGTAATAATTTGTGAGATCCTCGTTCTTTTTGTTTTGTCTCCATCTTTGTTTCTCAGCGCTCATTGCTGTGGTGTTTCTGCACTGCTCTTCCCAGAGATCACCTGTCAATCAAACAGTGTGTCCAGTACTGTGACGTCTTTCTCCTTGGATTTTCTGTTGATGCAGTTTGAGTTTCTGTAGGTGGCGCTCTGTTCTTTGTCTGTTCAGCCATGGTGGCTATCACTGTTCACGCTAACTACCCAGTTCTTCTTCTTCTGTTTATTCCAAACAAACCGGACACATAAAACACAGCACTTCCTGTGTTCACCAGAGGATTTTTCCTAGGAAAGAGCTACCAGACACCGGGTGTTTAGAACAGCAAATGCAAAAGCTTTCATGAACTGGATATACATGGAATCACTATTGTGTCATATCAGTTGGCTATAGAGAGTAGCGAAACACGCATTTGAAATGTTGCAAATTATTACTTTAAGTGGCACACATGCTATAACAAAGGCTGTACACCTATACGCATTTTGATTATCAATTACCATTAAACAAACTACAGTTTATAATCACATCAGGTTCCCTTTAAATCCAAGTCAGATCATGGGGGAGCCACTCATACTGTTGTGTGATAGTAGTTTACAGTAGGTGATAATGTCACTCTTGTTTGCCCAGTTTGATCTCAGCTTTTCTCCGCTAACACTCCTCTCTCACAGCTTTCCATCATCTGATATGGTGTTTCATTGATCTGTTTTCTCCCCTGCTTGTTTTGGCATCTCAACATGGAGTCAACAGGAGAAGTCCCAGGGGCTGCAGAGAGTGGCTAGAAGTAGGATCGCTCAGTTCAGTGTGTGTTACAAGCCAAGAGAGGAAATTATGAACCAACATACAGTTTCACGCTGTAGCGGGTAAATAAAAAGGAGGGTAGACTATTCCATGCGGTAATCATCCTAAGGAAAACAGCCAGCAGTATGAACAAAAATCTGTTATATTTTCAGAGAAGCATTCATTTATTCTTTTATTTTTGTCCTTTGTATAATTTGCATTGGTTTGATAAGACTTATATGAATTAATGTCACAAAGATTTATGTCAAACTAAAAAAGGTGGTAAACTGCAAATAAAAAGGTAGAGAAATTGAGTGCCACCCTGCAGAATGTATACAGTGTGTACATACTGTATATGCATGCATGAACATAAACATGTTTGCAAACATACATGGATGCACACACACACACACACACACATGGACACACTGCATACAGCATTGTTTTCCCCAAGGTTGTGCTGTATGAAAAAAATGCCATATCTGTTGAAAATCAGTATGTTTTAATACACTTTTTTTGAGTGGGATATCTTCAAAACACTTGGCACGTTTGGCACATGTCACTTTACAGTTATGATGATGTAGAATAAAATGGAAACTTTGCTTTTAGGCGTCTCAGATTGAGAAGTGTATTTTTTTTTCTTTCGTTTGTGAGTGTGAGCTCCCCTTGCATCTAATATGCTGCATTCCTAATGATTTAGCAGCCAAAATCTTCTCTAACATCACAATACTGAAATTATCATTATGTGTAGTGCTTTCTGGGTGTGATTGAGCAGAAATAGGGGAAAAACAAACTAATTAGTAGAATTACAGTAGTAGGGTAAAAAAAACTATCCATAATGCTACCATGGGTGATTGGTAAAATTAACCAATCAAGACATGATGCTAGAGAAGTGTTTGGGCTTCAGTATGGTTGAATATAGTTTGTTGATATTGTCATGATGCATGTTGATATTTTTCATACACTGCATGCTACAGTATACATACATCATACATCATACATACATCATGCTTGGTAGGGACAGTACTGTTACTGTACTTACTGAACAGTTTTTGAACAAAGCCACTGTGTTTTTCCCCAATTTGTCCAATTACTTCGGCCCCATCTACAGGGACGGACTAATCTTTACTGTGTCCTTGTGCCATATTCCAAATTGTACCAGCTCTCTACCAAAAACTCAATTCTTCCCTTTTACTTAGACCAATTATTTCCACTAGCGCAAGAAATCGCGTTCAACAAGGATTTTGACAATTATCGCAAGTGAACAAAGCTGCAGAAAGCAGAGATTGCATACTGATGAGCAGCTGCAGACAGCAGTCAGGCCAGAAGGTAATGGCTGGACAATTCCTGCTGGGATATTTTCCTAGTAGGCTACTGTCAATATTATTTAGATAAAGAACGGACTAATAACTTTCATTTGATGCAAACTATAGGACACTAGTTGATAAGCACACGCTACCTGAAGCTGAAATGAAAGTGGGAATCTTTTCATTTGGCGTCGTGTCTTGAGTTTCAGATGTATGATGAATGCTGACAAGAAAACCCGCGCAGGCTTGCATACTTATATACTGTAGTGGCATACACTCTAAACAACAAGGTTCTATATAGTAGCAGAAAATGGTTCTTTAGGCTCGTACCACAGTAGAACCCTTTTTGGTGCTTTAAGTAGCCCTTTTAGAAAGGTTTATAGCCCCATACTCATATGGCTCTATATAGAACCTTTATGGTGCTTTAAAGAACTATTTAAGAATGTATGAAATGTTGACTATGAGAGGCATAAGCAGAGGATGGAGGTGGGATATAGTTTTTGGATAATTCAATTAAATCTAATATATCGAGGGGATGATAATAAAAGTAATAACCCTTTTTGGATTGTTTTTTAGCCTGTTAATTAAACATTGTTGTATGAAAAACCTGCTATAAAATGTCTGTGCATGACTGAAAAATGGCTGAAATAGGTGGGGAAAAAAGGAAAAGCTTAGAAGAGAATATTTGAACTACTAAGTAAGAGATTTCTTGTCTACACAAGATGG